>NC_072020.1:28282529-28973362 GCF_027791375.1 Indicator indicator
ATGAGGCAATGCCTTACCCATAAGAATGAAAAATGGGCTATTGACTTCCCTTACAGTCTTGCCCAAGCTAAGCTCACTGTACTGGTTTCAAGACAATTCTGTAGTGCAGCCTGACATACAATTTTTGAGAACAGCAGGCTCTCTGCAATGAAAAGCAAACAAGCCACATGCTTCATGAGCTCCAGTGAGGCTCAGAAATTTCCCATAAATGCACTTCTGGTGGCAGAAGAAATGTTGACTGGGATGAAAACATGAATGAACACCAAAGGATAAGTATGTAGAGGAACACTGCTTGGGAAGTCCATTCTTTGATACTGAACATAGTGTTAACTCCTTCTGAATATTTCCCTGGGCTTACAGCATTTGTCACTTGTCCATCACACTGAATGACAGAGTAAGGCAACAGGTCCCTGCACAGCTTTTCCTTCACCTGAGGGCACAAAAGGAGTCCTTTCCCAGAAATTTAATAGGGATACAACCTCTCTCTGACATCTTCATCCCAAACTTCATTACAACTGGTCAAAATCTGAGACCAAAAAAGATGAGAGGAACTTCAGGTGGTTAATCAGTCCACTCATCTGTATAAAGGATCAGTTATAGCATTCCTAGCATTTGTCTGAATAGCCTTCAGGTGTGAAAGCCACCAGTCCCAAACCATTTCCATCAAATCTTTCTCACTGCAAATTCAAGTGGCCACCTCTTTTCCAAATATGCATTGGGGGGGGAGGGGGTGTCAAAAGACATAAATTTCTCCCCAATTCTTACAAGGCATCAAGTCTGACCCACTTGAGGGATCTTCTGGGAGCTGGGAGTTCTTTGTTGACTCAAAAGCAGACTACATCATTTCAGTTCTCAGCATCACTAACAGCAGTGAAACAGACTCTGCTCTGTATTTCGACTGCAGGGGCAAAGACCAGACATCACTGGAAATGGTCAAAGATTAGTCACCAACAGTAGGAAAGAAGGTACAAAGAACAGAAAGGACTTCATTGATTTGCACTAATGCTATTCATTTAACTGAGGATATACAGAAATAGTTCGGTCCCACACAAACTAAGTTCATTTTCTACTCCCCCTTCCCCATCTGAAAAACTAGAATTTACCTGAGGAGGAATCACAGGTGATAGTTGCTGCTTTTTTTGTTCTTTTAGGCAGATCTAGAAGGTCAGCCTATGCAAAGGACTATCCCATCTGCCCCAGAACCAAACCAATGAAAAAAAATATATTCCTCATATAGTTCAACAATAGAACTCTTTTCATTATCTACTTCTGTTATCTAATTTGCAACCTAGTGAGACTCAGAACAGGCAACTGAGCCACAACATTAGCAACAAAAGAAAACCAGGGAAACAAATGAAACACCCAGTTGAGGAGTATCCCCCAGGGAAGCATTAATTCCAGTAAAGTCAGCCCTAACACTGAGCAAGGGAGGAAGCAACAGGCAAACCTGAAAATCCTAATTAAGCAGAGAAGATAAAAAGCATGAGGCTGCAAGTTTTACAACCCTTTGCTTTTGGTATTAATGAATCAAATTCAGTTTTGAAACTCATTTGAGCTAAGTCTTCAGTTAAAATAGTACCTTCTCATAGTACTGCCTGCTTCCTAGGGCTTTCTCTACATAGTTCATGTGCTCAGATCTGTACTGATGTTCCTTTTCTTTCACCAGCCAAATCTGGAAAACCTAGTGATGAACTGCTTATGAATTTTCCTAATCTAGTGTTTGTGCAAAGGCATGGGCATTTCTGATATTTAAAAATGCATTTTAAGCCTTAATTTGACAATAAATGCTTTGAACCATGAGTATTAACAATGCCATAAAGACAAAGCGAACAGATAAAATAACAGTGAGTTGGGAAGGGAGTCTCTCTCCTAGCATTCAAAAAACCCACCAAAACCCCACCAAAAACCACCCTCACATAATGTGTGGGAATGACAGATATGCTCTGACTAAAAAGACAAAGTCGATGTGCTTAAAGTACATGTTTAGGATCCTAGACTTGGCTTAACTCAGGCAGCTTTGGATGGGGTCCCTCACCAGTATTAAAACTGCTCTAATTGCATTCTTCAAGCCAGCTGAAAGCTGACAGCTTCCGCTCTCCCGCTCGCTATCAGGGCACATCAAGGACTTCTGTTATAAGAGGAGCACCTGGACCAAATTTATTTCAATGGCCCAGAGCAAAATGGGAAGGTGCTTAATGTTCAGCCACAATGGTGACATTTTTACGATACGTCCAAAGTTCAGAAACAAACAAATGAAGGATTTGAAAGGCGCACGAACAGAAATGGTGACAATAAAAATTCAACATTAATATATCAATTTTAAAACATATACCACCCATATTCTTGAGGGCAAGGCCAAAAGTTCAAGGCAAAGAAGAAAACTGTGTAGCTAGCTTGGGAAAAAGAAAGAAAGAAAAAGACTCTGACTTTTTGAAAGAAATGCTGACCTGTTACTAAAAATGGCATCTTTCATTTCATCTGATGTTATACGACTACAAATAGGACCAACTCATTTAAACTTAAAAGTGGTTTGCACATTTCAGCTGCAGCAAAATGACATGTGATAAGAACAGAAAATTTTTCTACTCTTTATGTGAACTTGTCTGGTTTGTGCCCCTCCCCTCTGCCCCAATGTTAAAAATCAAATTAACTTGATGGGAGATGCATACAGCCTAATACTATAAAGTTTTCAGATTAGCAGTGAGAGATGAGGGCATAATTCTTGAGAACTGTATTATAATGTCACGGAGGCTTTAATGATGTTTGTCAATTTATTTTAAAAACACCATTGCTGTTTTTAATCCAACCTTTAGGAACTTGACACTCTTGTTCAAGTCCAAATTCACACAAGTTTATTTCTGCAGCTTAAACTAAATTAAAATCACAGTCATTATACATATTTATAGAAGATTTCTCACATAAAGAATGGCTAAAGATTAGACAGTGCACTAAGCTATGATTTTATTTTAAACATGGAAACACTAAAATTGCTTCACATTGATCAATGCACATCCACACAGTAAAGAAAAGACTACAGGAAACCTCTCAACTGTGCAGTGACATAGGAAGTGTCAATTAACTCTTTATAAATAATGGCATTTAGGAACCATTTTAAATGTGTGTTGGGAAAAAAAAAAAAAAAGAAGAAACAAATTATTCTACATTATGCAATTCCATACCTTTCATAACAAAGATCTGGGTTCTATGTCGTGGAAATGTCTATTTAGGTATAAGAATATACTGAAAAAAGAGAAAGTAAATTCTTTAATCAGTATAGTGGCTTTTGGACTGCAATAGAAAGCATCTATTTCCTCCTACTTGGCAGTTACTGGTTTACTCCCCAATTAATATGTATGGCCAGATTTGCTGCCTCATGAAGTTATTAGCATGCACACCTGTGGTATTTTTCTTTAGCAAAAGGAGAAACTGTAATTTAGTAACTGACTGAGACAATCTACAGTACAATCTAAATTACTCAAAAAAAACAAAAAGCCCTCATTCAGGAGAAACTGAAATCCATAACTACGCAGGTAAAAAAACACCATCTTAATCACAAGTAAGTTATGCAATAGTTAATACTGCCATTTCTTGGAATCTTATGCTGCACCTCTGCTTTTTCATGCAATTTCCCCTCTATTCTGCATGGTGAATTAGAGAACAATGCCCAAGTACAGGCTTTTCTTCATGTCCTCTGCTGATACCAATCACTAGTATTGTTGTGGCTATTGTGCTTGATCAGCAGCATACTTCTCAAAAGTATCTTCCTTCTGATTGCTTCCTGCTAAATGGGACAAGCCTCCTTAAAGTCTTTCTCAAGAAGAGCCTGACTTTAACAAACATCATTTCCTTACACTTGTATTGACATCGTTCATATAGAAATTTTTACTGTGCTTGCAAATATTTTCTTTTCACTAAACAAGCAACAATTGTTATTAAGTGGTGTGTAACAAGACTTACAGATCTTTAAAAAAATCCAAATCCCAACCACACTTCTCCCCCAAAAAACCTCTAAAGGAATAATCAGGGTTTAAAATAATAAAAAAAAAAAAAAACACCCTCTCAGAAGGAATGGAAGACGACTTGTCAGGAGAAATAGATGGCTAGAGGAAGAAAGAGTTAACAAAAACTGCAGTAGACTTCAAAATGAGCTATAAAAGTCCTGTAATGAACCTTCTAGTCCTGAGCTATCTCTCAGGCGCATTCACTTATATTTCTTTATGCTGCCATCTCTCACTGCAAGTATAACAAGAAAGTAAAAATGTAATTTTACATGTAGGTATATCACCTCAAATTAGCAACATAAAATTACTGACATTTATTCTAAAGAATGCCCTACTGGCTAGAGGTAAAATGCTGAACTAGCATCTGTCAGTACCACTAATTGAGGTAAGGTTGGGAACTGTAAAGTACTATTAAAGTGTAAAATAATACCAAATGGAAATGCTGAGAAGGTACACTACCCTTTTGACACTCTAAATTATTATCCCGATTAAAGCAGCTAGTATGTTTGACTCTTAAAAGTGCCATGGACACTAATGCACTTCAGAATTGCAAGGAACATTCTTATGGGCCACAATACCTAAAAAAAAATCCCACATGAACCAATTCTTGCAATATTAACACCTGTGTGTTTGATGTGTTTTTAATGAAGTGTTTCATCTTCTGTATTTTTTAAGAAGCAATCATATTTTTTCAGAAAAAAGTACAAATGCCACATTTTCACCTTCAGCTTCAGGAGTTCCACCTGATCCTCTTCAGCCTAAGTTTTTAGTACATCTTTGGACCACAAGCTGCTTGTAAGATTCTTGATGTCATTCTTCCCATCTACTCCACTCTGGTGAGACCCCCACCTTGAGCACCGTGTTCAGTTCTGGAACCCTTACTACAAGAAAGATAGGGACATGATGGAACACGTCCAGAGAAGGGCCAGGAGGATGATCAGAGGGCTGGAGCTCCTCTCCTATGGAAACAGACTGAGAGAGCTGGGGCTGTTCAGTCTGGAGAGGAGAAGGCTCCCGGGAAACCTTATTGTGGCCTTCCAGTATCTGAAGGGGGCTACAAGAAAGCTGGGGAGGGACTTTTTAGGGTGTCAGGTAGTGATAGGACTGGGGGGAATGGAGCAAAACTGGAAGTGGGGAGATTCAGATTGGACGTTAGGAAGAAATTCTTCCCCATGAGGGTGGTGAGACACTGGAACAAGGTTGCCCAGGGAGGTGGTAGAAGCCTCAGCCCTGGAGGTTTTTAAGACCAGGCTGGATGTGGCTCTGAGAAACCTGATGTAGAGTGAGGTGTCCCTGCCCATGGCAGGGGTTTTGGAACTGGATGATCTTTGAGGTTCCTTCCAACCCTGACAGTTCCGTGATTATGTTCTGTGATTCTGTGATCTTACAAATGATGATAACAGAGTAAAACCCAGCACTCAAAGATGAAACAATTCAATCTAGAGCAGTATTAACAACACTCAGCCAACCTACCCCTTTGAGACCACAGCATGACAAAACCTGTAGAGCTCTGCCTATTCACTTGGGAACACACAGCAAATTTTACTGTGGCATCTAGAAGTCTTCTAAATAAAGTCAGTTTATCAAACAAACATTCCTTATTCCTTTTTTCAGAAGGAACAGTGGGGAAAGAAAAATCAAAGACTGTTCTGATCCTTATAGTCTGACCTATGCCTGCAATTTGTTGCTTTTAGAAAATTCAGACTTGCAGAACAGCAGTAGCCACAGTACAAAGTAAAGGCAATACAAAGAACTTTGAAAGAAGGACTATGCATGACTAAGTGTGGTAGGTTAATTTATCAGCATCTACCTGCTCCTTGAGAAAAACACTGAAATCTGAGGGTAATAGAGTCACAACAGCACATTTACTCTACTTGAAAATATTATGCTGTATCAGTTTAAAAGCAAACCTTTATGGGCAGGTCCTCCAGGATTTCATTTTCTACAGATTGCTTGCATGATAGTAAGAAATACAGTACACACTTCTGACTTGCTAAAAACCTCTCGTAACAGCACTAGTTAACAAAGAAAAAGCTCATGTCTTCACCCCCTAGATAAAATTAAAAATTTCAGCTGGCTTAACATTTGGACATACTAAAATGAAGCCAAACAGAGCAGACTTTATAGCTGAGCCTGGAATTTATTTTCAGCTTATGAAGCTTATGTAGGTCATTCACAGATTCCTTAGCCTCATGAAGTTCAACAAGGAGAAGTGCAAAGTCCTGCACCTGGGGAGGAACAACCCTGGGCACCAACATATGGTGGGGGCCACTCAGTAGGAAAGCAGCTTGACAGAAAAGGACCTAAGGGTCCTGGTGGACACCAAGCCAAACATCAGCCGGCCATGTGCTCTAGTGGCAAAGAAGGTGAATGGCGTTTTGGGCTGCAAAAATACCATGCACTGCTGACAAGAGATCCTCCCCCTATACTCAGAACTGGTGAGGCCACACTTGGGGTACTGTGTCTAGTTGTGGGCTCCCTAGTACAACAGAAACTGGAGAGAGTCCAGCAAAGGTCCACTAAGATGACAAAAGGACTGGAGCATCCCTCCAATGAGGAGAGGCTGACAGAGCTGGCCTGGGGAGTGCCAAGATCAGGCTCATTTCAGTAGTGCCAAGTAGCATGACACTGCTTCACTGTGAGGGTTCCCAAGCACTGGCACAGGTGGCCCAGGGAGGTTGTAGAGTTTCTGTGCTTACAGATACTCGAAAGTTGTCTGGACGTGATCTTGAGGAGCCTGATTGTGCAGGGAGGTTGGACCAGATGACATTCAGGTCCCTGCCACCTCAACCACTTTGTGATTCTGTAAAAGAAGCTTCAAAGTTTTAATGTGCGCCTTACAGTCACCGAAGAAGTGTTTTCCATATTCTAAATAATCTAGAAGTCAGTTTCTGAATGGGAGATGTGCATGTACCTATACACACAAACATCCTCACTTCTAAAGGACAGAGACTCAGTGTTCTTTTGCCATCTCAAGAATTCCACAACCCAAGGCATTCAAAAAATACACCTAGCTTGAAAAGTCCTGGTGAATCTACTGCATACAAACAGTTTTTGAGAAGGGAAAAGGACATAGTTATTCTTGAGTTAAGAATGTCAGAACAGTCCATCAAGCTAATGAAGGAATTACATGCTGTAAAAAAGCTCCCAATTTCACAAAAGGAATAAAGAAAAGCCTCAAAAGCCACTGTAGTTCTCCTCTATACTCTGTCAGCATTGAAGTGACATCCATATTTCAGAATTAACAGAAAGGCACCAGTTAACTGGGGCATTAAAGCAACTTCCACAGAGCTGGACAGTTTGTAAAGTTCATTAGCATCCAGATTACCTTCCCACAGACTCTTTCAGACCCTCACAATCATCTGAAAGATCATTAGATTCTGACACGTTGTTCTTATACATCTAAATGACCTTTCAGATATGCTCTTCAGGTTCTCACTGTGAACAGTGCATGCCAAATGTCACCAAAATTTTTTGAAGTTAAGTGTCACTGAAGACATTTTGACAGGCCATTTTGTTGCTAGATAATGCAACAGAACTATGCTATGGGGGGGTGAAGGACTGAAAGAGAGAAAAAGCGTGTGAACCCTGGTCAGGTACACCATCACTTCTGATCTCTTGCACAGCTGTCAGCACATTCAGAGAGCCTATGGAGGAACAAAAGGCAGCTTCCTTCCAAGCAGCTCAAGGTTCCTGGCACCCTCAAATTACATTAGGCATTTTAAAGAGTTCGAGGTAGCTGGAGAAAGTAGCATGGGATGCATTAGGAGGCAGTTCCCCAGTACCACATAGGTTCTCAGACTGGCCCAGCTTTTCTCAGAGTGACCAGTTTCAATGACTGAAGACTGACAGATCCTTTTCACAGATCTCATGTGTACGTTGGTGTGTGACCATTGAATAACCTTGTCTCTTTTGAGAAGCAGGCTCACTTTACACCCCATCACATGAGCAAAAAACCAGGCACACCACACAGTGCTCCCACCTAGCTCACATTGCCATAATCAGTGTAACCACTCCTTCCTGCAAGTCCACTGCACCTCTAGGTGCAAAGAAAGCAGACATGCTAATATTTTTAAGAGGATTAAGGAAGACAGGAGGGAGACTCAAGGGACCCATTTTTTCCTATTAGAAAAGGGGAAAGATGCATGTTTCATCTGTGCCACTCTGAGTGTCCTTCTGACTTGCTAGCCTTTAGTTTTCAAAGAACTTAATGGCAATAAGATGACCTAGTTCAAACAAACCTCAGAAAAAGTCTGCCAGTTTCTGAATCAATCAGTACAAATGAAAACCATGAGAAATTGGGTGTGAATGAGCAAACAAGCATCAGGAGACAGGAGCTCATACAACTTCAGTTTCACATGGACAGACACAGCTAGTTTCACATAAAAGGAGTTTCTAGCAACTTCCAGAAAATGGAAATGTTTTTAAGAACTATTCAGCAACTGGAAGAGTAGGAGTCCTTCGGTCACAACCACTTTCTCATGCATGTCTCTTTTCCCTTTGAAATCGTTGTCTTTTTATCACCATTATCTAGAGCACAATGAGTACTCAGGACCATGGGCTTACACAGCAGGAGAGGAAAAGGTTTCCCTATCCTCAGGAGCATGGTTGCACCTTCAAATGTGCTTCAGTGGCATCTGAAGACAATTCATCTGACTACTACCAATGTTACAGGATGCTGATCATACCAAAAGTGTTAGAAACCCATGAAATTTCACAGAAGTCAGAGTTCTCAGAGCCATGCAATTCACAAGGTTCATCTGCTGTTAGACAAAGAGCTTACCAATGGAATGTTAATGATCACAGCCAACCTGCTGGACAAGCAACATAAACCAATCTTTTCTTGCAAGCCAGCAAACTACAACATTGCAGGATTTGCATGAAATTTCCCATCACACACCCTGAACACATGAACTAGGCAGGGCTGCATATGTGTGTGTGTGTGTCTGTCTGTCTGCTCTACGTGCTACCTGTCAAAGCAGACCTCCTACAGCTCAGTCAGGAGGAGACTTTAAAAACCTTGTGAAAATACAGATGATAAAAGGAACTGAGGGTGGTACACAGTAACTAGCTTCTCCAAATAAATACCCTCCACAGCTGTAGACTAGATTCTGAGTTCCTGCGGAAACAGGAACAAATCCTCAAATAAAAACCACATCTACTTAATGAATAGATATGTGGGAGCAAAGAAAGGCTGACATTTCTATAGCAACAAGGTTAATGGTGCGTGGAAGTATTTAATTCCACATTTTCAATTCATTTTTCTGGCTTTCACCATTTGTTGTTTTTTTTTTGTTACAATTCAAAATACTTAGGATATTCATCAGGATTTCAGAGTGCACAGATTTGAGAACTGAAACAATAATGTAAGTCAGAAAACCAGGCTGACTTTATTCTATCTATAAGCTTTCCCCACCCAGAAAAGTTTCCAGAGACACAAGTTGAACCTTGAAGTTTGTTAGATGCTCTTTCCCAGGCTGTTATAAACCAAAGCAATAAAACCTTGTAGGCAAAGCATTCTGATCTTAGACACCACATACAGTACTTACAGCAACCACCCTATGGAAGCCTTGTTATTGCTGCCTATTAAAAGAAGAAATCTGAAAACCAGAAAGTTAAAGCCTTGCTGCTGTGGAGTAAAAGAATGGCCTTTTTATGGTGTGCTACTGCTGCCTTAAGGGGTAAATCCTGTTTAGGGCAAACCCTAGAAACAAAAAAAGCCCAGCATCATCGTTGTATTAAACAGAACCCTCTTTTTGCTGATTTTATGGCACATGCAGAGCCAAAAACCTCCTTATCAGAACAAATGCTCAACTACTTACTTTGGAGCCAATTAAAAAGGATTGTAAGATGACTTTTAAATTAAGGCTTTCAAGATATCCAACCAGCCAAGTAAACTGTGAGAGCCGGATGCCCACCCTCAAAATGTGCGGTTCTGGCATCCCACCACCCACTCCCTCTTCTTTCATAAATAAAGTTATTTAAGATTCCAGGGCCCTTCTTTGATATATACAAGCTGCTTTTTGGGAGGATTAGACTTTTTATTTGCAGAAAGGGGAGGAGGGAGGGAGAAAGAAGAGTGAATCAGAGCTATGCAGCTTCAATTCATATTACAAATGGAAAAAAATTGTAGGCTCCTAAAAATCGTCATGATGATAGAAATTATATGCCAAAAACCCAACAGTGAACAAACAGGAGTCCTAATGTCAGTAAAAGAAATGAAGGTCTGAGGTTAACTTGTCTCTTTAAACAAAGAGGCTACGTCCAATTCTTTCTCAAAAAGCTGGGGTATTTTGAAGCAGCAAAACTTTTAGTAAAGGGAACAACCATCATGTTAGATTCACCTAGATTTTTTTTTTAAGGTGTTTACATTCTTAGAGAAAGAAATAGGTTTTATTGAATTCCTCCTCAGCTATTTCTAATTCATAAAAACAATAGCTAGGTTGACAACTTAGCTTTGTTTTAACCAGCAGTGGGAAAGAACTGGGGGAAAAGAAGTATACCTTTCCCTTCTCTTTTTCAGTACATGCACAGTATGAACATATTAATAAAATTTAAGACACATTAGCTAATTGTATGGTAATGGGCCAGTTTTACACTTCTGGTAAATACATCCCCATTGGGAAGTTATGTCACATGTTAAGTCCAATCACTATTTAGCACATCACCAGGTTTAAATACAGAAACCCCATTCTGGTATGTTACATACATTGGTGCTGGTTTTCTCTGAAATCCAAGCACTAGCTTTATAATGTGTAAAAGCAAGAAAAAAGAACCCCAAACCACAAATGTGTATTTTTTTAAAAAAGCCCAAAAACACACACAAAAAATTGATACAGAATTAATGACTAAGACTGACCATTAAAAAGCGTTCAAAACTCTACTGGAACTTAAGAAAATTTACACCTTAACAATGCTATTTACCAACAATACCACAGAAACCACTCTAGAACTATTCTACTGCATTAGACAAAAGAAAAAACATTACTAAAGTAAAATAGGTAATTGCAAGTATTAAAAGAAAGAAAATTAAATCATGTTTTTAAGATAACAGGTTAGAGACTTTGAAACAAGCTTTAAGAAAATAATCCTTTTAAAAAAAACCCAAAAGATCACCCATGGAGTCAGTGATATTTTGCTAGTACAAGCCTACATATGTTTACTGAAGTGAACTTAGCCCAGGTGAGGATCACACCCAAATCCCTGTATTTAACTGAATATGTTTTTAATGCTTTCCCCCCGGCCTTCAAACTGCATTGCAGCGATTATATTTTATCTATAAATAGGTGTTTAGTGTTGGTTTATGTTGTGGATAAAAACGCCAAGGTATTAACACTAAAAGAATTCTTCTTTTCTTTTTTTGTTTAACGTTCCTGCGCACCATACCGTGTTTTAAAAATATTTATGATAGAAGTATATACACCCGGGCTGGTGTCTGCACACGGACACCCACGCACAGCCTGACTTCCACTAGGCAGCAAAGGGCAGCAATCCTTCAGCTGAAAAGAAAAAGCCGTTTCTCAGCCTCAGAAATAACACATACAGATGAAAAAATTAGCAAGCCTGGAGTTTTTAAAAGCCTTTGTCCAACTGATTGGGTTTTTTTGAGTCTACCTGTATTTTAAATGACTTGCTTACAGTCCAGAAGCCTATTTCATCCCAGAGTGATTTTTTATGATGGAGTTATAAACCCTTAAAGAAACAGGGTTTGCAATTGAAGTGCTGACATAACTAACTATAGCAGCACTAGCAGTGCCTCTCTAATCAAGGCACATTATATTTATGAGGTAGGCAAAGTCTGTAACCATCAATCACTGGAATCATATTGACAGATTCTAGGTCTGAGGTCCAACAGAATTAATGTATTCAGTTTCTCACACCATCGATATGATGGGGAGAATTTGCAGGCACTTTTATGGGCTTAGGCTTTGACATCTTTACAGAAGTCAGTGAGGGGCTGTCTTGGTGAAACATTTCCTCTGTCTGCCACCTCAGTATTTCTAGGTTTTGCACCAACCCTTCGCGAAACACCAGAGACGTAGATCGTCCAGAAACCAAATGTGACCTTATGCACACAAGTCTGCCTCATGAGCTGGTCATTACAAACACTAATTCTACACATATCCACCACACACTGAAAAACATACCTAAGAATGATTAATCACTCAAAGAATATCCAACCCCTAAATTATAACTCAGCATCCCTATATAAAACAATCTAAAATGTCAGCACCTCAGCCTTTATGATATCACACCGTTCCAATAATTCTGTTTTACAAGTAAATTCCTATTATACATTAATAAGTGCTGTTGGTGGCTAAACTTCATGCCTTTGAGTAATGACCAGGTTGAAGGCAATTAGACTGGCCAGGTGCAGCTGGGTTAGGTACTAATAAAAAGTTTTTAAATTTTACTATTTCCGTTTGGATTTTGGGGATGCATTCCAATCTGCCCAAATTAGGGAGGAAATTGTTTCCACATTTTCAGCTGTTCCAAGGTCTGACTATTACTGATTGATAACCTGCATGGATTTTTTTTTATTTCAGTTACACACTCTCTCTCTCTCTCTCTCTCTCTCACTCACAGGACTCACTGTCTTTATTTTTCACCTTGTCAAAGCAGTACAATAGGAAAACTAAGAAATCATTATGTAAGTTTGCAGAAAGAGTCTCCAATTCAGTCAGAGAGTTATCTGGGCTTGAGTGCAACTTGTCTGAAAACAGAAAATCTAGCTTGCTTTTCAAAGTCTTTATATTTGAATGCCAAGTAAGAACTGAAATGCAACCACATCATCCTCCCTCGCTCCATTCCTCTGAAAGTCTAGGCTGCTGTGAATGGGTTTTTCATAACATGCAAATAGTTTGTGTTAATTATCTGAAACCCTTTATAATTTCTTTTTTAATCATTAAATCAAGCTGACTTAACACCATTTAGACACTAATGTGAAAAGCTGTGTTTTTATTAAAGCATATGCAGAATGTACAAAGTGCTGCCAGTGCCTGCGGTTAAGGGTGTAGGAGGAAGGCTTTCTGAAGTGACACCTCTGCAGTCAGCCAGCAGCACACACAGTCTGTGGCCACAGGCATCAATAACCCCCAACACTTCTCATCAGAATTTTCTCAGAAAGCAAAGCTACTGCCAGGGACAGAAAAGCTATCCTTTTCCCCACAGGTATGTCCTGAGGCCCTGTATGGCCCTGAGCTTCTCCACTGCATTGTAAAGTCATTCTCTGTGCTTATGGAAGATGGAACCCAGAGATATGGAGTCTTTTAAAGGTGCCCACCTTGAAAGGTGAGCAGCATTTGTTAATTTTTGCTCTCTACATGTAAATAATACAAAGATGCCACCTTGAGCCACGATTTGCAGGTGACTGGCAGAATATTCTCCAGCAGGATCAACAGAAGTTTCCCCCATCCCCGTTGCCCAGAAAGGCATTCTCAGTAAAGCCTGTGATAAACTGCTGCGTAACTGGGGCCTTAGGTCTGACTGACTATAACCACTCCTGAATGAAAGCTCACCTTGCAGCAGTGAGGGGGTGATTCTGAGAGACACGTTCTTCTCCTCCCTAATACCACCAGTTCAGTGTAACAGGCTCTTTGATAAACAGATTTGTATTCAGAACTCTTTTCAAGCCCCAGTCTGAAATTTAACTCAGGAAATCTATAAAGGTCCAACAACATTAATGGGAACACCTCACTGAAATGGACAGGATTTAGACACAACTAAACTGTAACCTCTGCTTGTTCTGCAGCTTTTGCACAGATTTGAGCCTAGGGGGGATGAAAGTACAATTCTACGTGCCAATTAAAAAAAAAATAAAAGCCATTAATAATTCATGTGACTCTCTAATCACACATGGCATCTGTTTACTTTTTTGAAGGCATTACTTTGCAGGCAAAATAAAACAGTGCAGCATGGAGACAAGGGCATACAGAGAGCTCAAAGAAAATGACCTGCTTGGCTTTCCCACAAGTCAAGTAGTGCCCAGAGGAGGGCAGCACGTAGGCAAGTATTTAAAAATACAGAAAACTTCTCAATCACATGCTTTGCTAAAACTGCCTCGGCCTTTCAAGGGATTAGTGAAGTACCACACACAGGATATTAAACAAAAACTCACCAAAAACGTCAAAGCCCTTGCTTTTGTGAGAATCAACAGGAACAAATTCCTAGGATCTGTATCTCAGAATTTCTTCAAAATGTTGTCAGTCTAATTTTAAATATGCTTAACTGAATCAAGAGGTTCAAAATACAGATCATCTACTAGTGATTACAGAAGGAAATTTGAAATAATTATGAAAATCTGAAAAAAAAATCTATTTTTTCTCATTTCAAAACAATTCTATTTAGTTTTTCGTAAGGCATTTTGGTAACAGAAGTGATGATACATGTGATCCTCAAAACTCTGCCCATTTTAAAAACTCAATTGCTTAGTCAGACTTGGTCAGGAAATGTCATGAAAATAAACCAAGTTAAAATAATTTTTAAAATAAATAAAAGGCATTAGTCTCCAGATAGTTTTCTCAATTACTTAACTAAATCTCCAATTCAGTCGTGGTGTCTAAAACATTACAGATAGGAACAGAGTTTCTAGTTCTAAAGATTCTCAAAAGCTGCTACAATGCTTAGAGAAAGGGAGATTACAGACAAACACACCACACATTTGCTCTGGTCTTAAAAAAGCCTGGGGGCCATTTTTTAAGGTGTTTCATACATAAGCATCATAACTACCCAGTTTGTCTTTTCCTACCAGTCCTGTTTTTGCTAGTGGCCTCAGGATGATGTTTTTGAGGTGCTAAATAAACTAGAGTCTAACTAGAGGAGAAGGTTAATAATTAATTACAAGCTCTTTTTTGAAGCTTCACAAAAAATTGAGGCATAGAAGTATGGCTCACGTCAGCATTGAAACAGACTTGCAATTTCCAAGGGAGTGTTAACATACTTAAGGAACAGAGTAGCTGTCAGCATTCTAAAAGCCAATTACAGAGCTGGTAGCAAAAGGAAGACATTTCAGGCGCAGGAGGAGCCGCCTTTTGCCAGCTGGCTCCGTCAGCGGCAGTGCAGGGCAATGCGCTGCCTTGCAGTGCCCTCTGGTGCTGCTCGCACAGAAGTGAAACATCTCCGTGCTCTCACTGATGGCACCCGCAGCTACCCACCACTGCTGCTCCCGGCAAAAGCACTAAACACGGGAGCCATAAACCCCGCCGAGAATTCTGCAGCCTCTCTAGAATCACACATGCACGTATTTAACGGAAAGAGAGTAACTGTGGGAAAAGCACAAAATCCCACAAGGAAATCGAACCCTACAGCGCAACTGTTCCCTAAAAAAGGAGCATCCAGGAAGTTATCTCTGAATATAAAAATATACAATGAGGGAAGGTCAGAATTACATTTCCACCTTTTCACAAAACCCCAGGTCCCATATTTACAGTTTTTCAAAGCTACAAAGAACACAATCCCCTTCTTGCCAGCTAGAGGGTCCATAAACACCCTACACCATGGGAATGCAGGAACACTTTATTTCCATGTCTGTCATGCTGTGATTTCTTTTTGGTGTTTTTTTGTTTGGGTTTTGGTTGGTTGGGGTTTTGTTTTGCTTTGTTTTGTTTTTCTAGGGTTTCTTACTTAAAAATTAGATGAGCAATACAAATGGATGTTTTCCACTGGATGCCCTCACAATGACGACATGAAGGGTCAATAAGAAATTGCACTTAGCCCCAAATTAAAAATATTATCAAAGCTCTTACGCCTGAAGACCCTCCAGAGTACTTTGGAAAGACCCAATTAAGCAGCCCACATGTGGTCTCTGCTTCTGCCACCCACACAGAAGAGCTATCTTGGTTTGCTTTGCTTTGTGTTTTCAATCTACAGGTATATGCTACATCTCAAGGTTTGGTTTGCTTTGTGGTTTTACTCCACAGGTATATGCTACATCCAGACGTGACTCAGTAGACCCAGGAGCCCATTTCCCCAGTGAAAATACCCCCAGCTCCCCAGGAATGAGGCCCCAGATCAGCACCACTGCAGACAAACCTGCCTACACTAAGCTGAGCACCTCCACAGCCAAACTCAGAGCAGCCAGCATTGATGCTTCAAGTCCTTAAGGTCAAGGCCAAATATTGTCACTAGCATGAAGATGCAGAGCTGTACAGTCTCCAGATCTTACAAGTGAGATAAAGTCACACCAAGTGCTCATGACAGCACATCCAGTCAGATAAAGCTTTGGCTCAGGGCTGCTGTTGGGAACCTCCTCCACTCCCTTCAACAAACAAGGAACGTCAGGAACATTTTGGGCCTCTCACTATGAGAAGGACATTTAAGCAGTGAACACGTCCAAAGAGAGAAATGAAGCTGGTGAGGGGTCTAGAGCACAAGTTTTATGAGGAGTGACTGAGGGAGCTGGGGTTGTTTAGCTTGGATGAAAGGGGGCTCAGGGGAAACCTTATTGTTTGCCACAACCTCCTTTCACATAGTTGTAGAGAAGTGGAAGTCAGTCACTTCTCTCACACAACAAGCAACAAGACAAGAAGAAATGGATTAGACTGGATACTAGGAAAACTCTCTTTACTAAAATACCCAAGGAAGTGGTGGAGTCACCATGCCTAGAGATATTTAAAAGACACGTAGATATGGCACTTAGGGACATGATTTAGTGGTAGAGTTGGCAGTGTTAAGCTTACGGTTGACTCGATCTTAAGGGTCTTTTTTCAACCTAAATGATTCTATGAACATTTAAAGCAATCTTTAAAAAAACAAAACAAAACTACCACCAACAAAAACTCCTAACACAACCTTCTCCTTGTGTATCTCAAGTTTTTCTGCAGCAGTTACTTCAACATTAAGCCAACTTTTGCTAGCAATGCTGGAGCAAAGATGTTACCCACTAAACATCAACCATTGTTACAAATTACTTCAGAAGGCTAAGCTTACTGCATCAAACAAGCAATCACACAAAAAGAACAGTATTTCTAAACTAAGATACACCAGGATATTCCCAAAGCACAACTTACATGCATTTGAAGCTGCAAGCAATGCCAAGCACATGTATTTAAAGTTTCTGGAATAATCAAAGTGCTCAATCTGAATTTAAATTATCTCTTAATATTAATTTTCTTCATACACTCAACAAAAATGCAGTTCTTTTCCTAGGCTGTGTGCATTTACTTGCATCTAGTGCAACATATAACTTGTCTTTCAGTTACTGCCACAAGTACTTCCAATGAAATGCCCCTTCCACTTCAATGAAAGATGTTCCAGTATTTTCATGTTTCTTCCTCTTACAGTAAATCTTTTCATTTGCATTATTTCAGTGTTCCTTCAGAATTCCAGACAGAAAAACCATGACAGAATCTTTGTAAAACAGTCAATAAAACTGCTAATGTCAGAAGAATTGCAGTTAGCATATTTGTGTTTTATAAGTGTGAACATCCAAGCAGTTCAATAATAGAAGGGGGGAAAGAAGATTACTTTTTACAATGGTCATTAATGAATTGTAAAGAATGCTATTAATTTTGGCGGGTCGTTGAAAAGACACCCAAAAAATGATAGATCCTTGTATTATATTTTATATATGACAAAGTACACACATTTCAACACATCGGTCACTAAAATGCATGCTTTTAAAATGCCACTTTGCAGAACTGTGCAAGTTCCCCCTCTCAGCAACAAGACACAATATCCAGCTTATTGGTAGGGGACCCAACCCAGGCTAAGCAGAGCAATAGCCTGGTAAGAAAAGGCAATGAGAGACAAAGTCATACTTTACTGAAACACGCTTCCCTAAAACTGCAGGAACAGACTTTTCTGCAACTGCCCTGAAGAATAATAAATGTGGGAAAGCAGCCATGCGTGCTCATATCTTATCTTCTCTTCTGTAAAGCTGAGGCTACAAGTTGAACATGAAGACAGTGCAACATTACACATGAAGAATAATCCTCTCAAAAGCAGGAGAAAAGGCAGTCTTCTTAAACTTTTAAGTAATTCATGCTACGATAACCACAACCACTAGAATAAATCTTAGTGACTAACTGCAGCTTGAAGTAGAAAAGCTGAGAACAGACTGATTCCTTCTCCATCACTCAGAGGACCAGCAAACACTTGGGCTTTCAGATCTATTTGTTCTTTGGAATCAGCATTTTCCTATCCCCAGAGCGTTACTGTTAAGGTATCCAGGAAAGAGTTTCACTTTTCCCCATTTTTCTTTTATTTAATGCACTAAAGACTTGCAAGCACTCTGCAAGTTTATAAATAGTGAAAAAAATAACCAAACACAAAAAACACATGCAAAACAAAGAAACAAAAACCCAACAACAAACTAAAACAAGCCAAACCCACAGCAGGCAAGACATTCCTCATTCTTAACTTTAAGCACATCAGCCTGCGACTCAAGGAAGAAGTTAATTCAAAGATAGTCAGACTGTTGCACTTCAAGATTTACCACCAAGTGTCTTTCCCCCTCTGTCCTCAAAGCTGATGTAACTTTGGTAATAAGAAAATTGAGTGCAATGGAATGACAGCAAAAATAACCCCAGAGTCAAGTTTCATTTAAAATAATCTGTTTAACAACAACAAAACCCAACAACAACAACGAAAGGTGCTGCATGTTATCACCGACCCGTAACACCTTACGTGTGTTGCGTCAGTGTGAGGTGGGATTGCAGCTGTCCCTGAGAAGGTCCCAGGAGGGCCTGGAGGACTTGCTGCACAGGATTCATTTCCTCCACAGCGCTGGCAGTCTTGATACCAAAGAAGAATAGGGGGTAGGGGACATCATTAATTGATTGGACTCATCAATTCCCTTTTTGCACATGAAGCACAGTGGCTGCTCTCCTTGGACGGACAACCTGAGCCAAGGGGCTAACTACTCTGCCTGCTTCCTTGACTTGTCATTCATAGCCAAGCCAGGCACAGACATCCAATACAGCCACGAGCTCCTGGGTGCCACCAGGGCAGGACACAGCCACTGAGGGCTCTAGTCCACTCACCAAAACAAGGGTAAGGGCAAGAGAACCCTTCTTGGGTGAGGAACTGAAACAACACTATTTCACTATCAACTACATATAAGATGCCAAAAACCACCTGAATCAGCCATGCTGTTATCAGCCTGTAATTCTTCATTCTCTCCCATTCTCTTTCTCTCCTTTGCATACACTTCCCCCCAAAAATCCTGAATGCCCATCATGAAATCTTAATAGTTCTCTTCCCTCCAAACATATCAGGATGCTGGATATTCAGCTAACTTCCTACCTCAGTAATATATATTTCCAAATAGAGTTTTAAACTCAAATCCCCACTTCACTAACTGAACAAAATGAAGACTTCAAAAGGTTCTTGTAACTGTGAAGTCATCACAAGCAGATGAGTTCTAGGAGTATCATTGCCACACTAGTTCTTAAACTCATGTTATGAAACTTTTAAAACTTAGGATATTGAGCAAGTTACTACTGATGCACTTGTGGAGGACACATATCTTGAGATCCAGAGAAAACTGGAGAACATTGCTAATGGGAATCAGGATGATGGAAACCAAAACCGGTGTCCGTGTCAGAAGTCACCTTGAGAATGCCTGCAACATTTAACAACATGGAGAGCACCTACCTGTCTAGGAAACAATTGCTTTGGAAAGCCTAGGGGACCAAGGGGGATAGCTAATGGGCAGTGGGGTGGAAAAGCTGTTATAGAAAGATCTCAATTTTTAATTCACAGGAGTCCAAATTCCTAATAAAGCATGTTTGTAATAGAGAGAACAAACTGCTGGAAGAGCTCACCAGGGATTAAGATGCCTGGGTATCAAAAATTTGAAGTTCAAGATCAGATGAAGCATGCTTTCAGAAAACTACTAGGGTAAAGAAGCCCTGTAACAAGTGCTGTGCAAGAGGCTTTCAGCAGATCAGCAGAGTGAAGTCACCTGGTCTGCAAACCAAATTTTGACAGCAGTGTTTTGCTAAGGGTTTTGAAAATAAAAATTTCAAACTTGAAACAGCCACTGCTCTCAAGGGAAGAAGAGACAGCTGGCTAATGCTCAGTCTCAAAACCCAAACATAAATCACAGTTGTACACAGTCACTTTTATCTATGCCTCTAAGCCAGGATTATCTACAGAAGCACGTCAAATGGAGCTAAACTCCTGCTGCTCAAACACAGTATCAAGCCTGGGAAATTCTTGCTCATTTCTCTGGAGCATTCAGTCACATCCCTGGAAAAGCTGAAATATTCTGTATACAACAGGTATCCAAAACCACTAAATAAATAAATAAGGAAAAAACAAATACTTTGCCATTTTAAAGCAAACCTGACAGACTATGGAATCCCCTTGAACAGCACAAGTATTACTTGTCTACCAGTTGCAACATGCAGCGTTTTCTTTCTCTGTGAGGCATTACCACAACAGAACTGTCCTAAGAACCCACATCACACAGGCATGAACTTCTTTCTCCCTCACACTACGCAGGCAAAAGCCACTCAACCTCACCACACTTCTGGACTCTTCCTGTGTCACTGATGACACACAAGTGTCTGCACACAAGAAAGCAAGAACCTGATTGGGACTAAAATCCATTGTAAATATTTATCTTTCCACTTGTGCATTCCCATATATGTCCAAGCTGTCCACACAATATTTATGCCTTCTTCCCTTCCTCAGGAATCATCTCACTCCCATGAATTTGGTCCTTTGAGGGAAATTGAAGCCCTAGACAGAACTTAAGAGATTTTTTCAGCGTGACATGCATATAAAGACATTCAAGCCTATCATTTGCCCAAAATCAGGCAGTTGGGGATTTTTTCCAATATGCTGTAAAGTTTTGCCAATATTCTATATCAAGTAGGGGAAAAGATTGCTTAGCAGCTCAGTTTTGTCACAATGAAAGCCCCAAACCATTGACAGCTATCATTTATAACAGTAGTCAACACTGTAGAAGCTGGGAACCTTGCTGATTTCATTACCAGGTTATGCACAGGAAGAAAGTCCCAAAGCAGCATGTAACATCTAGCAAAGTTTGAGGTTTAGCCAATATTTACACAGAAGAGCACACCAAGCCAGAACATGGCAAACCTGGGGTCTTTACACACTACGCAACTGCATCCAGGAGGTTCTCTGGGTGCTGATTCTTCTCCTATTCCTATTTGGAGCAGCTATCACCTGCTCCTCTTGCCAGTTCAACTTACTAAATATCTTTAATAATCTTGTCTACATGAGGACCCATTCTCAAATCTTTCGTCAAAGACACAGTAACAGAAAGCAAGGCATTAAATCTGCCTCTAAAGCAAGGCTCCAAGTTCAGAACAGGCTTTAATTATTGCCTGGGCCTACTGGATAAACTAAGACCACCACCAAGGTTTGCATTAAGACACTCTTCTTGGGATTAACACCATGACACAGACTCCCATCAATACTCCTCTAAAGTTACATTATTGCAGGCTAAACTTGACATATCTACAATCGCTTTAGGTAACCTAAATGAGCATCAATACCTAGAAGAGTACTTTCTTGAGAACAATATGTGAATTTTTATTTTCCCATGGAGCCTATGGAGTTCTGAGAACATGTATTTAAAATATCACAACTGGCACAGAATAATTGTTCAAGTACAATGGTCACGTGCAAAGCACAACACCAAGAACAATGTTGTTCTTTGTGCCAAAGGAAAAAGACTGATCTCGGAGAAAGAAAGTGCTTTTTTTTGTGTGTGTCTGAACTAAAAATGTTCCTGGTACCCACAGTCACAACACTCCTTATCCTGGGCTTCCAATGAAATGCTCACTGGCAGCATACCATCTGATGTATGAGACATGGATGCCAACTAAGTGTCCTCAGAGACAGCTACCCTTCAACAGGAGCCTGGTACATAGAATCAGAGAATTGTTAGGGTTGGAAGGGATCTCAAGGATCGTCTAGTTCCAACCCCCCTGCCATGGGCAGGGACACCTCACACTACATCAGATTGCTCAGAGCCACAACCAGCCTGGCTGCAAAAACCTCCAGGGACGAGGCTTCTACCACCTCCCTGGGCAGTTCCAGTGTCTCACCACCCTCATGGTGAAAAACTTCTTCCTAACATCCAATCTGAATCTACCCATCTCTATTTGTTTTCCATTCCTCCTAGTCCTATCATTACCTGTCACCCTAAATAGTCCCTCCCCAGCTTTCTTGTAGGCCCCCTTCAGATACTGGAAGGCCACAAGAAGGTCTCCTTGGAGCCTTCGCTTCTCCAAACTGAACAGCCCCAACTCTTTCAGTCTGTCCTCATAGTGCTGGTGCTCCAGCCCTCTGATCATCCCCGTGGCCCTTCTCTGGACACATTCCAGCACATCTAGATCTTTCTTGTAACAGGGGCTCCAGAACTGGACACAGTATTTCAGGTGGGGTCTCACCAGAGTGGGAGAATCATCTCACTTGACTTGCCAGCCACACTTCTCTTGATGCAGCTCAGGATCTGGTTGGCTCTCTGGGCTGCAAGTGCTCACTGCTGGCTCATGTTGAGCTTCTCACCCACCAGCAGCCCCAGGTTCTTTTCTTCAGGGCTGCTCTCAAGCCAGTCCTTGCCCAGCCTATATCAGTGCTTGGGATTGCCCCGACCCAGATGCAGGACCTTGCATGAACACACAAGAAAATGCTGTCGATGAGAGCATCTGGGTATTCTCAGTTAGTCCAAAAAAGAAAGCATGGAGCCAAGTAAGAAGGGAGACATACCACATCACTAACAGAAACATCTGAAAGGACTACATGGCTTACAAAGTACAGACCTGAGAAAGGTTTGCTGCTTCACCATCAATGGCTATCAACAGTCACATGACTGTACCAACTTAGCTCTTTGTAATGGTGTTGAGAACTGAACATGGGAAAGGCTGAAATCTAGGCATGCCCCCTGACACTTCTTGCAGCAAAGCATAAGAAATCGGCAACCATTTAAGGCGGTAAGGCTAATGAAAAAAATGGAGATTGTTTTCTACATAGAAAAAAACAAACCAAACCCTTAGAAGACACAGGTCGAAGAACTGAAACACTGTAAAGGGCAGAAAAGGAAGCAGAAATAAAGGCAATTATTCATGCTTGCATATAGAATCATGGAATTGTCAGGGTTGGAAGGGACCTCAAGGATCACCTAGTTCCCAACCCCCTGCCATGGGCAGGGACACCTCACTCTAGATCATACAGTAGATCACCTTGATGCAATTGAGGAGCTCTTCAAAATGTATCAAAATCCCAGCTAAGTGCTTCCTCTGTATCACCAGGCAAGAACAAGAAATAGCAGCTGGCAAGAAGGAGGGGAAAAAAATAAAAGAAAAAAAAGAGAAACTTTCAACCTACACCTGGGGGAATCAAGCCTAAGAATCTTAATTGGCTCAATTAAATCTGCAGAGAACAGAGATACTGTAAATACTAGAACTGGCTTGGAACAAGGAAGGGAAAATCCCTCCAAGGCAAAAGATTCTTTTATTGCATGATCTCTGCTGTGCCATGCAATTCAGAAGACAGGGGTTTGCCCCAGGGCTATATTAAGGGTTACACTTTGTGGTTTACAATTTTGATATGTCATTTCTGAGGTTTCTCAGGATCTCTCATGAGAGGGCAGGATTACAGTGTGTGATAGAAACACTTGTTCTGTTACAGAGGTTCAAATCTGAGGAAGAATTGACTATAATATACTGAACTGTCAGTCCAACATTTCTTTCTGTAAAGGAGACACAGGAAAGGAAGACCTTTTTCTTTCTTTTAAAGCTATTAAACAAATTCACAACATATAACTGAAAAACTACATGACGTCGTTCTTCTTAGGATGTTACCAGTGTAAATAAGAATTGAGGGGAGTGGTGGTGGCAGGGTGGGGGTGGTGGCAATTTTTATGGTAGGACCACAGCTACATAAATCTCCCAACTACAATGCTGGTACTTGGCCTCCTGACCAAGTATCTGATAAAGAAACAGCTCATTCGGAACAGCAGACAGAAAGCAGGGATGGACCTGGCAATCTCATTATAAAGTTCATCCTTAGCGCATGTATTAGATGGGGAATTTTAACATTTCGGCTCCACAACAGACATGAATGCCATGACACAGCATATGAATACCCAAATAAATATTGCAAGTGCCAGCCCATTCAGCAACAGAATTAAACACCTGTGTTTAAAGTAAGGTATTTAAAACCTGCGTGCAGTTTATGAACTGTACAGTCAAAGTTTGGCCACAAAAAAACTCATTATCTAAACCAGATGTTGGCTTCACAACACTCAAATTATGATAAATCGTTTTAATATTTATACCTAGGACAGGCGCTGTAATAAATCAAAGGCAAACTACGAGAGTTCTGAAGTAAAGAAATTACACACTCCAGCTTTGTGCCACCCGTTTCTTTGGAAGGCAAAGGGGATAAATCTCACAGTGGCTTAATGTTGTTTTCCTTCCTACAAAGCCGAGCGAGAAAACGCGGAAAAAAATATACACATATATTATCAACAAGGGATAAGCGCTGGCTTACCAGCCCCAGCCGGGCAGGAGATCGGCGAGCGGGGCCGGGGCGTACGGTGGAGCAGGGGGCGCTGCCCTCAGCCGCCACGCGGGGGCGCACTCCGCCCGCGCCAACGCGGGAAGCGGCGCGAAGGGCAGACGCGGGGGTGAGCGGCGATAGTCGCGACATGCGGTTTGAAAAGCCTTGCGGGACCGTACGTTTGCTAAAAGTCACCTGCGAATTACTCAGCTATTAACAGGGTTGGTCACGAGCAGTGCCAGCACTGCTCGTTGAGAACGTGGCCCTGCGGCCTAGCCGCGCCTGCCTGGAGAAGGCACAAAGTGCGGCTCTTGCCGCCAGCCCGTGGCTCTTCTCAAGGTACCATCCAAGACCTAGGCTTTGGCAACCAGCAGGGGGGAAGTCCAGTAGCCTCTATTATGGCTGAAAAGTAATAATGGGAAGGGCGGGCTCTAAGTGCCTGGATGCGGTGCTGCGTCCAGCTGGCCCTTTTCAGAGGGGCCAGAAGGCTGAAGGTACCATTTAACACTGCTCTACAGCACACTGAGCCGAAAGAGCTTGACCACAAGAACACCAGATTGCTGCTGCGACATTTTAGTTCAGTACCCTACTAAGCCACAGAGTCAGACCACATGTGTCAGGAGCAGACACTGGCAGGCTAGTTTTGTTCCCCCCATCTGTTTCAAGCATGTTTTGCTGTCAAGAGGCTTCACCTCCATACCCTTCACCACCTCCCAAAAAAAGTACAGTTGCTGCCCATGAAGTACCAAGTAGCAACTTTGCCACCACATGCTGTGGGGAGAGAATGCAGTTATAGATCAGTAGGGGTTAAAATAACATAGAATCATAGAATTGTTAGGGTTGGAAGGGACCTCAAGGATCATCTAGTTCCAACCCCCTTGCCATAGGCAAGGACACCTCACACTAGATCAGGTTGCTCAGAGCCAATCCAGCCTGGCCCTAAAAACCTCCAGGGATGAGGCTTCTACCACCTCCCTGGGCAACCTGTTCCAGTGTCTCACCATCCTCATGGTGAAAAACTTCTTCCTAATATCCAATCTGAATCTACCCATTTCCATTTTTTTTTCCATTCCCCCCAATCCTATCAATTACCTGACACCCTAAAAAGTCCCTCCCCAGCTTTCTTGTAGGCCTCCTTAAGATACTGGAAGGCCACAAGAAGGTCTCCTCAGAGCCTTCTCTTCTCCAGACTGAACAGCCCCAACTCTTTCAGTCTGTCCTCATAGGAGGGGTGCTCCAGCCCTTTGGTCATGGCCATGGCCCTTCTCTGGACACCTTCCAGCACGTCCAGATCTGGGCTCCAGAACTGGATGCAGTACTCCAGGTAGGGTCTCACCAGAGTGGAGTAGAAGGGGAGAAAGAAGGAAGAGTTTATGTTACATTGTACATATAAAACAAAAAACATCCATTTCTACCTGAAACATCACTCTGATATAGAGAGTAGGTACCAAAGAAGAAGTCAAACTCCTCACCTCCCTGGACTGAAAGGGACCTGCATTTTTTCACAGCTAGGAATAAAGGGTGCCACGACTGCACTGCAACCTTGTTTCTAGCACAGCTTGACTCCTATCTTTCCATGCTACCCACTGGGCACAGAGGGTCAGAAAAAAAAAAACCAGCAACAAAAAAAACCCAATGGAAAATAATGAAAAGCGAATGGAGAAAACAGTCTGAGTAGGCTTCAGATCCCAACAGTAATTTCAAGAACTTCCACACTTTTTAGTAGTGCCTGAATAATCCCGGAACAGGCCAAGCCAGCCCCACTTCAGTAAGTGGTTTACAGTGGAGAGCCCATGCTTACTTTATTGTGTTTGCAACATGACCAACAACCCAAGCAGCCAGGGAGTAAGTAGTAGAAGGATCTCCTAGTTTGTAAACATAGGGATTTCTGTTATTTTTCTTTTTAGAGCTCCCTTTTAACAGACTTCTACTGGCAATATTTGCAATCAGCTTTTAAAAAAAAATGTATTTTAAAAAACCCAACAAACAGAACAGTATCACCATCACCCCCCAAAACAGAGGTTTATATGCTATTGGAAGCCATGCTGAAAAGCAGGGGTTTGATGTTCTAGGTGCATATTTGCAGCTGAAAAGCAGGGGTTTGATGTTCTAGGTGCATATTTGCAGCTGAAAAGCAGGGGTTTGATGTTCTAGGTGCACATTTGCAGCTGAAAAGCAGGGGTTTGATGTTCTAGGTGCACATTTGCAGTGACCTTTCCCAATGACAACCCAGATGAGTGCAGATAGATGCACAATAAAAGTAGTAGCAAAGTCAGAGCACTAAGGAATCCTCTGCAGTTCACTTTACTCCAGCCCTCCTGTGTGGTTTTGCAACTCTTCCCATTGTTCCTACTCTACATGAGTGGCAGCAACACTGACCTACCAATTGCTTTTTATGTGTGTGTGTGTCTTATTGGACGTTTGAATGAACCAGAGCAGTAATCCAGAACTGAAGTCTTTTGGCTCTATTCATGCAAGAAAAAATAAATCTCTATTCTCTTTGCTGTCTGTGGCATTTAATTACCGAGGATTTCCAACTCCAGGGCAGTGTTTTATTGAGAAGCTTGTGCTACCAGCTAACATTTGCTGCTCATCCTCGGAGTAACTCAGTTCAATATGTGAGCAGCCCAACTGAGGAAGCAGATACCACAGATGGCATGTCACCGTGACAACCCATTGTCTGCAGGTGCGATGGGGACCAGAGGGGCCACTGCTCTCCTGGCTGCTTTTGGGACTGCACTGAGTACAATGTCCATTGACAGAACTGAGATACACACACACAAAACAAATCAAAATAGACACCAGGCATGGGAAAGTACCATGAAAATGAAGTCAGAAAAAAAACCCTCTCAGTCTAAACATACAGCTTGTGCAAGTAAGTAGTCCTTGGCAAACTGCAGGTGTTTCTGTATCACAATAACTTCACTTGCTAGAGCAAGAAGGCAGTACATTTTGTACCAGGCCACCACCAGTTTGAAGAACACTGTGCAGTTTAGAACAACAAGAGCTGACAAGGCTGCTTTCAAAGCATGGGAAACTCCTTAGGTCTGGGATTTGCTTTGGCGTTGAGGATCAGCAGCAAAAGGCAGCCCCAGGTGCAGACACTGAGAGGATACAGGGATGCACTTTAAGGCAGGCAGTAGAATACACTAACAAGAGTATCTCTGACAGTTTAGATAGCTACTTAAGTTTGGATACTACCATAATCACCTCACCTCAACTCAGTGATCCCTTTGAGAAGGCTGAACTACATGCATACCTAAAGTCCTTTCCAATTGTGGCAGTTTGGGCTGGGTGCCCCCTGCCACTGCTGCATGAGATACACCTCTGGTGTCCTGGGTGCCCACCCAATAGGGGTGGACACAGGAAACGACGTATTTCTACCCATAAATCCTGCACCCTATAAAGCCATCTGCAGAGTCATCCTCTTCCTCTTTCTTCCCTCTCTGCTCCCATGGGAGATGTCCTCTCTTATCAGGTAATGCCGGGGGAGTATCTCAGGCCTCTCAGGCCTGACTAGGCCTAATGGCAGGAGGAGAATGGAGGGGGGGGGGCAGTCTCAGACCTGGCCAGCCTGAGACTTGCCTAGCAGTGGGAGGGGGGGGAAGGAAGAGCCCTGGGGGTTTGGGTAGACCCTCAGGTGGGAAGCGAGAAGGATTGGGGAGCCTCTGGGTACTATGTAAGGGACTCTGTATGCTTTAGGATGTTCTTTGCCACTATGCTGTGTAGTTTTTCTGTAGTTTCACCAATTGCTTTTCCATTTAAACTTTCCATCACTCTCCAATCCGTTTGCGTGTGTCATTCGTTTGTCCCTTTCGGGGCAAGAGATGTTCTGACTGGCCTCAAACCAGCACACCAATCTGAAGGATTGAGTGATCTTAATAACCTCTTATGAGGTTATGAGGATCCAGTGGAGACAGCCTAGAGGAGAGGAGGCTGACAAACCTCCCCACCATCAGACAACAAAGCATACAGCCAATCCTCAAAGGTTCTCTATCTCCGAAGTGTCTTAGGGTTTCACTGTCCCTTTCCAGGCATGGCACAGGCCAGGAAGCCATACCAGCTTAGCAGATAATATTCTTGCCTTCAGGACATCCAGAAGCTGGTTCCCAGAGGCAGCAAGCCACCTAGGGTGATTTCATCCTGGCTCTGAAACTTTGGATGCAATCGGCCTCAAGGGGGCTAGAAGTGGTATCTGTGCCAAAGACTTGAAAGTGACAGAGGTCTAGGTCTGGACTCTTGTCAGGAGAGAGGAAACAGACAAGCAAACTCCACCAACAGCTTCTGGGGAGCACTCTTTTGGCAGACAGCAAGCTTTAAGCATTGCTTTAGGGGTCCTTAGCTGGTGTTTTAGAATGGGCTTTTTTTCTGGGCAGAAGCAGAATTTTTTGAGAGTCTGAAGTAAATACCATCAAGTCCAAGAGGGGATACTTTGACAGAACTGTTCATTTCTTCGAAGCTTGATAGCTCAGCTAGCTCTGTTTCATAGGAAGTTCATACACATGGTGCAGCTGGCAGTTTAGCAGGCACTCTCCTTAAATGTTTGAAAACCAACCCAAGAAGGGAAGAGTTTGTGGTTAGGTGAGGGCCAGAAAGTGAGGGTGCCAACTCAGAAGATTCCTACACTTCTGAGATTGGGGTCTCCTACATATTTACAAACATAATAATTAAACTCCAAAATGTGGATTGTTTGAGTTTTTCTGCTGGGCTGGAGATGGAAGAAATCTGGACAACAGAGTAGCTGAAATTTCTTTGATGCCAGAGTTGTTTCAGGAGAGCTGGCTTGGGCCTTCTAATGGAATCCCATGCCTGTGGCACAGCATCAAAGGCAGCAACTTAGAGCTGATGCTGCAGCCTGTGAGCTATCCAGAACAGCCATATATACTCCAACATGCAGTTATTAATGAAAACTACAAGAGAATTCTTTCTGGTATGGAAATAAGAAATTGTGATCTCACATCCTTTTTCACATTGTTCATTATGCTGTTGAAGTGGGCATGCCACTCCTTTATCTACTTGAAGCTCAATACATCATGCATGAAGCCCAGTTAGAAGGCTCTAAGAGAAGTTACAACCATGAAGAAGATCAGCTGAACAACAATTCTGTGGGAGAATAAAGACCCAAGAAAAGTGGTCCAGAGAAGACACATGAAACCAGGCTAGGTAGATTAAAAAGCCCTGACTCACCATCACACTAATCTAGCATTAAAAAAACTGAGGCAGTACATTCATGAGACGATGTCAGACAGTGCAGCATGCTACATCCAGTTCATGTCTACAACCAAGACCAGAAGACCAACGTTGTCTCATAGCACAGCAGTATGCACTGAAACACAGGGACCAGCCAGTCGAGAATCCAGAAACATATACAGGAGACGAGCTGCTGGGCTATGCCTACCCCATGGTGTAAACAAATCTTCTGGTCCTCAAGTAATCATCCTTGTGACCATATCAGGGCCTCCAGCCACAGTCACACAGCACAACTCCCTCCCTCAAGCCCTGGCCAGTATCTTTTGTATTTGTAGTCATACACATTCTGTGAAGGTGTTGCGGTTTGCCACTCACTCTCTCACTTCACCTTTCTGCCATCCTTTCACACGCCAAGACCAACTGTGCAACTCAAGTGCACTAGGAACTGTCCCTCTCCACCAGTGCAGAGGTAGAGGAGGCAGCAGTCTTCCGAGCATGAGAGCAGCTCAAACTCCCAAAGCAGCAGGCACCTGAAAAGGGTGCCTCTTCTGCTACAGGGGCATGAAAATACAGTTCTGTCTGACAAACTGTGGAGTGTTTTACATTTACAGTATGCCTTCAGACAGCCTCCTCCAGAAAAATACTGTTTAACAATTATTTTCATACCCGGGGTTCCAAAAATCACTCTCTTGGCAATACAGCAAGAAAATGACATGAGCAGTGATTTAGCAAAATCAAGTTCAGCAACCAGCTCAACCTCTCCCTTCCTCTAATAAAAGAAGTTCAAATTATAATTAGAGCTCCCACAGAGAAACAAATATAGTGATGTTGACTTTACATAACGTTGCATCATAAAACACACACACATCTATGCATTAAAATATAAGTTGGCAAAATAAAACTTTTGAATTAAGTTTTGAATAATATGTTAGGGAGCCAAAACCAAATAAGCATCAATGTTTGAATAGAGCAAACACCCAATGATCAGTATTTGGTGAAGTTGTGAAAAAGAGGAAAGACAGAACAAAAAAGTCCCCCCCCTCTATCTGACCCCTCCTCTTCTCCCTCCCTTTTTTTGAGCCTACTCTCAGTAGCTACTTACAAATAGTCAACCATTTTCAAGAACATGTGCTGCCTTCTGAGGAAGAAGCTGCAGAAGTAACAAGAAGCCTAAGCAGATTTTTAATAACTATCAACTGTACATCACCAGAACCAGCACCCAGAATAAAACTTTACCGTATAGAATTAATCAGATGAGAAGATTTTTTTGGTGTATTTTCTTGTCTCTAAAATCAGGCAGAGTTCCAGCCTCTAGTACAACACTGTCCAGCACAAAACAAAACAAAACCCCCCAAAAAACTTAATAACTGTCCAGTATTGCAGTTGGTATTCCAAGGGAGGGGAGAAGAGGGGAAAAAAAAAGTCAGTAACAGAAACTCTAGAATGAGTTCTAAGCATCCAGCTAGTACAAACTAGCAGTGCACTGTGATCTTGCTCTACATCACACAGACATAGTTATCAATAGCCAGCATCCCAAAAGGCAACCACATATGCTATTTGAACACTTCACATAAAACATGAGTGTAGTGAAAAGTATTAAAGGTTCTTGGACAATAACAGTCACTTAAAGTAATACTTTCACAGAACCACTATGACAGCTTTGCTAAGTGATAGCTCCTGCCCATTGTTATGCATCCCACCTGAGACCCTGTCCATGCCTTAAGGCTGCAAGGCTTCAGTAGAAAACAAAACAAAACACTCAAACAAAATCCAAACCCAAACCAAGCAAACAACAGCTGATTTGTACAGGAAGATAGTAATTTGTATCAAATTTTATGGGGAGCTCCTCAGGGATCTGTACTGAGTCCAGCGCTGTTTAACCTCTTTTGTCAGCGACAGGGACAGTGGCATTGAGTGCACCCCCAGCAAGCCTGCCAAGGACACCAAGCTGTGTGGTGTGCTGGACTCACTTGAGGGAAGGGTTGCCATCCAGAAAGATCTTGACAGGCTTGAGAAGCAGGCCAGTGCCAACTGCACAAAGTTCAACAAGTCAAAGAGCAGGGTCCTACATCTGCGTCAGGCCAATCCCAGGCACAAATACAGGTTGGGTGCAGTGTGGGTTGAAAGTATCTATGAAGAATGAAACCTGGGTGTATTGATTGATGAGAAGCTCAACATGGGCTGGCACTGCACTCATGCAGTCCAGAAGGCAAACTGTATCCTAGGCTGCATCAAGAGGAGCGTGGCCAGCAGGTCAAGAGAGGTAATTCTTCCCCTTTCCTCCACTCTTGTGAGACCCCACCTCAAATACTATGTCCTGTTCCTGTGTCCCCATCATAAGACGGACACAGAGCTGTTGGACCGAGCCCAGAGGAGGGCCACAAAGATCTTCCAAGGGCTCAAACACCTCTGCTATGAGGATAGGCTGAGGGGGTTGAGGCTGTTCAGTCTGGAGAAGAGAAGACCTCAGGGGGACCTCATAGCTGCCTTCCAATACCTGAAGGGATCCTACAGGAAGGCTGGAGACTTTTCCTAAGAGTGTCTAACAATAAGACAAAGGGGAATGGTTTTAAGCTGAGGGAGATCAGGTTTAGACTGGATATGACAATGAAGTTCTTCAGTACTAGGTTGGTAAGACTCTGGAATGGGTTGCCCATGGAGGCTGTAGATGCCTCCTCCCTGGGGGTGTTTTAAGACCAGGCTGGATGAGGCCTTGGGCAGCTGAGTCCAGCTGAGAGGCATCCCTCCCCATGGTGGGGAGGTTAGAGTAGATGACATCTAAGGTCCCTTCCAACCTAAGCCTATGATGAGTCTGTGTAGGCATAGTTGTCACCTGTAAGTGCATTATGTCTCCACTAAGATTTCATACTGAGAATCCTGAGTGCAATTATGTCTTGAAGAAAGGAGCTATGAGTAAGACATGCAAGCTCCCATCCATGCATGCACACATGCTATAGCACACTCTCCACAGTAAAGTCTTCAGTACTCTGAATTTGCTAGTTAGTTTGCTCTACTCAGCCTGAGCAATGTTGTAAGACCAACTATTTAAAAAGCTGGGTAGAGCATCTGAATTCTCTTATCTTAGTTACTAGGATTTGCTGCATAAAAGGCTGGAGTTTTGCTCTTCCTATCCTGTTATATGAACAACAACCCTCTGTTACGTTGACGTGCAGATATATTCCTCCTTTGTTCCTGCTCCACCTTCTTCCAGCAAGTTAATCCCTGTTCCCTCCATAAATGCAGCTCTCAGTTGCTCCATGGTGGGGCTAGAGCTACACAGTTTGCAGGCCTTTCTTCCTGAAGTCGGAGGCTCCAAAAGCTGCTGAAGAACTCCATGTTCACAGCTACCAACACATGAAAACTCGGAGCATGCAAATAAGAATTGGGTCTCCGAGCTTTCTTTTGCACCACTCTGCAACGTGGAGGCCATTATTTGTTGCTTTAAATAATAAAATGAGTGGTGAGAAAAAGCTATTTTAATCCATATTTTCCAGTAATGTAACAGGTGCTAGGAGCTGAAAGAAAGCCACATCTGCCCCACTGCAATGGTAGGAGCTGCCCGGTCGGATTTTGTCATACGTATTTTGCACATGCACAGCATTACTCAGAGCCTGAGGAACGCAACCCATGCTGCTTGGAGACCATAAAAATATATGGAATCCACTATCTTTCCTGCAACATGCATCTGGGATGCCTGTAATGTTTACACAGCAGTAGCCCCAAAACTCCTGTCAATATGATGAAAGCCAGTAGCACTCCTAGCCCCGACCAGAAGCCACAAGGTTTACACATCACATTGAGACTTAAATCCTTTTAGTTCTGTACACCAAGTAGAAGCCCATCTGCCTACTTCCTTTGACCATAAAGGTGGAAAGATAATAATTACTGCTGCTTTCAGAAGGGATTAGAAAGGGATAATATCAGTCTATCTCTCTTCCCAGATTTGCAGAACTTTGTGTGCCCAGGGATGCTCATGAACTACTGACATGTGATGAACAGCTGCTATCTTTGCCTGCAGAGTCGCAGTACCACCATCCTCTGACTGACTGCCTTGTAAAAAGCTTTGGGGTACACAAAGTGAGGAGGACAGTGTATCTACAACAAAATTGTACTCTATCTGGCTCAGAGGGGTGGAGAGGCAAAAGAATCTCTATTTGGCCTTCCAAGGAGCCACATTCCTTTAACTGCCTTGTAACAAGTTTCAGGGGATAGCCACATTTATATGCACCACACAGATAATGCACTTGAAATGCTTTGGGACTGATATGAATAGGAACTATTCTTCCCTTTAATTAGCATTTTTGCCAGATGAACACTGCTGCAAAGTGCCAAGCTGTGGAGTCCTCCTGCAAGTTCCAAGAGATATACAGCCAATGGCCAGAGCATACTCAGAATCAGAAGATTTCCTTTGTTATGCCCACTTGAATAAAAATAATGCAATTATCAAAATGATCATCAGGGATAATGACAAAAACAGTGTCCTACACAAACCCTGAGGAAACATACATAAAACTCAGCTGAATTCTTGGGCAGCTGTGTGATTGATGTTCTTTGTATGGTGACTAACATTATAAACATCGACCACAAAACAAGGAAATGCATCAGTCTGCTTCCAAAAAACAGCTTATCATAAAAGCATCCAGAATTTGTTTTCTTTAAGCAGGTCAAACAGCTAATCTTAACATGATCACACAGGGAAAAAGTAGTCATGGATGACTATTAAATTTCACCTTAAGTTCTCATAAGCAGGAAAGCTTTGCATCTAGCAATGTAGCGAAGACATTAGTTATACTGTTTCAGTGTTGGTGTTCTTGTATTACCAGATGAATTGCCAATTAAACAGAAAGACAGTATGGATTAAGGAAAAAAAAAATTACAAAAACATTGGCTTGTTTCCTAGCAACAGCTCAGCTAAAATTACTTAACATTTCTACTCAATCAAATGTAAATTTGACTATGTTATCCCTTAAATGTTGATTATAACAGCCCTTTTCAAATGCAAATTCAATGTGTAAAGTGAATGTAAACGTTGACAAAGCTGATAGGAAAATCTCCTGATTAACATCATTTGCATGTACACAGCAACATTATTACAAACCTTCTAAAGAGAGAAGGAAATGGAAAGTGGATAGAGAATCACCTTCACCATCATCTCTTTCCTTCCCTCTTTGTTCAAGAGCAAAACAGACAAAAATATAAAGCCTTCGGGATTGCATGCAAAATTCCAGCAGTTTAGAAATGCAACACCTAAACTCTGAGTGGTGTTTGCAAATACAATGGAGTAAAAAAATTCTGGTTTACTTCTTAGTCACAGAATTTGCCAGTTATAGAAAATACATATAGCACAGGGAATACTATAAAGCTTGTAATACCCTGTAGCCATTGACAGCTTGCAAGTTTCCATGCCTTTTTTAGCTGGAATTGTTGCATGGGAAAAACAACAGGAGGTAGGAGGGGAATTACTATACATTACTCCCAAAGTCTAAAAGTTTGTTCTTTGCAGTTATAATCAGCTGTGGAATGCAAACACCTTAGTCAGGTATGCATTCGCTCAGGGCCAGATTATTTTTGCATAAAACATACAGAAGATGCTACAAAGGCGATGTTGAAACATTTCTTCGTGTTGCAGCAATTCACAATAAAGGCAGTATTTTCATTAATAACCCCCTCCCCTCTACAGCCCCAGGCTGTGAACTTCAGCAATGTCAGATCCTAAAGGAGAAGACTTTTAAAGAAACACATGTGCACAACAGATGAGTACTGAGAAGGCATGATCACTAAAAACGTTTACATCCAAATTAAGCACTAATCCCCTTCTCAAAAAGCCAGTCCTACCTCCAAATCATAGGTCTGGGACAGAGATGGAAGTAAGTTTTAGGCTTGACCAACAGCTAGGAAAGGAAGGAAATCCAGGATAATACAGGCAGGAATACTTCATCCTCCCATGCCAACTCCTACCTGCTCCTCTATTGCTTAACAAACTTCTTATTCCGGCAGACAAGGATTAGCCAGGGTCCAGTTTCAAAGTTACAGCTCATATCTGGAGATGCATCCTGATCATACATGAGCTGGTCTTCAGGAAAGCCTGAAGCAGCAGGAGACCTAGATCTTACTTCACTGATTCTTCACCCTTATGCTGCACCTTTGCTGCTCCACCCAAATCCAGCTTCTGGTAGGAGAAATAAGGAGAGCAACGCAGACCTTAGGGAAAATTTTGAGATACTCTTTCATTTTTGTTTGGAAATTTTCCAGAAACCTTTTGCTGTAGTATATACACATGAAAATGAACACTGTTCTTTCCCAGTTACTAAATTTTTTCAAGTGACTTCTACAGTCTTAAAGCAAAGGTCAGTCACACGGGGGTCCAACAATCCACTGCACTGAAAGATTAACTTTATTTGGTCCTATGGTACTATCATTAAAAATACAGCAAAATACTCTTCGATCTTATGACTCTGAATAGATGTCTGACAACCAGATTTTTCCAAACTACGTTTTTAGTTGGATCCCTACAAAAATTTAAAAATTAAAAAACTGAAAGGCCTGCATCACTGATTGCATGATTTGCCATTAAATCACTAAATATACCATCTGTGTACATGATATGACAGCTGTGTGTTGAAAGCTCATCAGTTATCTGGGCTCTCACCTCAAGACCATGACACAATGAGTCAGGAGCTCACACCCATGAGAGTGACTGAAAGACATAAAGCACTACTTGTCAAACCAGCAGGACATTTGCAGTTGGGAACTAAAACTGACTATTATGCAGTATACAAAGTGCCTGGAGTAAAGGTGTATTTACAAGTAACATGAGAAACATTTGCTACAGAACAAAACTATGTAAACAAAACAAAGGCAAGACATGAACTAAATGTTACCCTACACCATATGGACTATCCCTGCCAAGAAAGTTCCAGAGATGAAGATTTTAAACAACTGAATCTTAAAAAACAGAAGAAATCAGCTGAATGCAGACAGCCCATAGCTGTACATGCAACTGCCTCTCACATATGTTTAGTGCCAGCAACCAATTCAGTATACTTACAATGACAGATATCAAAGTTAATTTGAAAAAGGGTTTTATTACCACTCATCACACTCTTAAAAGCCAGGGCAGGTCAAGTTCAATGCTCCTCCTTGAGTTTTACATGCAAACAGAGAAGAGCACAAAACATGGGGAGCTGAAATAGGAAAGAGGAAAATTGTAAGAAGAAAGATTGGAAGAATTAGCCCACATTTTGACAGGAAATACAAGTAAGGTTTCTAAACATTACAGAAATAAAGTTTTTAATACTTTATGTTCTTAATAGGAGGCTATATCAGAATGTGTTTTAAACCAGAAATCAAAACACTTACAAACTCAAGTACAAGACACAATTGCCTGCATGTTTTGGTGATCCAGAAGACCTCCCTGAGTCCTGTGCAGAACAAGGCACAATCCACACAATAGGATTAAGGACAGACCAGTGCCAGAGCAGCTAAGGGTGGGGAGGAACAAATTCAGAGGATGGAGAAAAACAGACTGGAGGAAAAACAAAACAAATGACTGCAAAATATTGAGCTAAGTTCCTAACCCTCCTAGTGAATTATAGGAAAAAAGCAGTTCTATTGTAAGCATCTGCAGCCAACGGAACCAAAACAAAACCTTGTTCTCATCCAGAGGTAAATACAGTCAAGGTAATGTAACTCTCACTCTAGCCCTCTAATACCAGTGGTAACATTTACCTTTAATATTATCTATGATTCAACAGAAAAGCCTCTTTTGGTCTTTGGATATTAGCATCTGTGTGAAAGAAGCGATATAGATTGCTGAAGAGTGTAACTATATAAAAACTTGATTATAAACACACACAGTTTTGAATTACCTTGGTCAACTCCTTAATCTTTTATCCTGCAGGCCATCCTCTCTAGATTTAAGAGAAGGAAAACAGTAAGTAAAAATTTGATCACCTCTGGCTGTATGTACTGCTTGAGAACCAAATTGTGACTCTACCAGGTGGCCTGAGGCCAGACCACAGTATGGTTTTGATTCATAGAAAGAGACACTCCAGTATGCCCATAGTCTGTGATTTCTGCCATAGCTTCTTTCATGGGCAGTAGATGAACTATCTGACTTAAGAATAAGTAGCTGCAGTAGTATTTTTAAATTAACCAAGTATCACAGTGAACTCCTTTCTAGATACCCCACCTAGGAAAAGCAAATACAATATAAGCACACTAAGAGAGTATAAAGATGAGGCAAGTGACACTCATTAAGAGATAAGTTGCTCATCACCCACTTTGATCCTTGGTGACTTCATAACTCAACACAGTACTACTTTCTGGGTGAAAAAGCAATCATTCTTACTAGCTAATGTAATCCTTTACTCCAGCATCAAAGACTCCATTTAGCTCAATTCTTTAAGTTTATAAAGAACAGAAAGGATACATGAGCTGTGAAAAATTAAAACAAAAGAGAGGAAGAAGGTTTTCTAACTGCAGGAAAGAGCACTTCTACAATCTCAGTCCAACCACTGCTACTGCTTACATTTTATTCATCAATTCTTCTGCAGCCTGGCAGCATTAAGTTTTTGCTACTTCACAGAAAGTCAAATACACATCTCAAAGCTTCTGGTTATCAATGTTGAAAAGTCAGTGAATTATTGCCAAATCAATGAAGTTATGAGTAAGAACATATTCCTACTTTAGTCAAACGATGTATACTAAAGTTGTAAAACACTTGCCACATAAAAAGCTCTACCAGATAAACTATAGAACAGAAAAATCAAAAAAAAGAAAGAAAAAAAATGAAGACATGCAAAAATAAAAAATTTGAAAGACAGCAAGAAATAAATATAGCAACCAATAAAAACAGTAAATTCTTGAGCACTTAGTAAACCTTGGATCCTTGGATTCAGAAATGCTCTCAGACAAAACACAAAGCTTAGAAGTTAAAATACATGGCTGCTGGGGAAAATATTTATGGTTCACCTCACCTGCCTATATATTTGGACCATTTAAGATTCTCTCTTTCACAGCCAGCTGAGAGGAGATAGTTATCAAAGCCTCAACAGCATGATTTGTGTGATAGAGACAAACAATGGCAAGAGTCTTGTAAACACCTGGTTAAGGAAAAAAAAAAAGGCAATCAGAAATAGAAGGTATTTATCTACCAGTCTTACAGTAAAATCCATTTTGAATCCTGTGATCTCATCTCTTGGGAAGGGAAATTGGACTTCAGTTTCCTACATATACAAATATATAACATATTTATGTATAGGCAAAAGAAGTGTAAACATCCTTCACGCATGTGTATGTTTGGCTTTATATATTTATGTATAAGCTTATTTATGAATCTATATCTCCAGATAGGCTCATTGGGATCTTTTCAGCACAGAAATCATCCATGTGCAATCCAAAAGTGTCAGAGATAATTCAAAGGATTTGCTTCTGAGAGCTGTAAATTATCTCTTCATGTCCTTGGAGCACCACCTGCCACGCACCACCCCAGCATTTCACAAAAATTCCTGCAGGGAGCAGAAGACTCAGCCCTGAGACTGTCCAATATTAATCTGTTCACCTGTAGTCAGCTAAAGCAGCAGGAAAGGGCAAATTAAAACACAGGACCCCAAATCCTTGATTCAGACCAACTAACTTTAAAGCTGGGTGCAAGGAAGAAATGTTGGAAAGTCAGAAACAATGCTATCTATTTTTAGAAATAATCTTTGGCATGTTCAGTTCTTTGAGAACACTGGATTGATATCTGCTGAAAAGGAAAACTTAATCCTGACACTTACTCACAGCTAGCTATGGAGCGCAGTGCTCATAACCCATGCTGAAGGAACAAGGAGCAGTGTTTGCATTTTCCTATACCCAGTTCAAAATAGTACCATTAAGCTGACACCACAAGTGTACGTCAGCAGGAAAAGATTTGTGTTTATCTGAAAATCTTTACTCCTTATCAGATGACCTCTGTGTAAGCTGCTCCCTCAAACTGGAATTGATAAAAATCAGCCAACCACACACACGCACTCACTTGACATGAGACCCACAAATCACAAAACATGTAGGAACTTGTTTCTTCTCAGGAAGTGTCCACGATCAATCCTCAAACCCAAGCCCCAAGCAAACATTTAAATACCACAAGCCACCATGCCATTTATCTAACTCCTTAAACTGTGACCATCACTGTGGTTATCTGAGCACTTGAAACACAACTGACAAACATGCACTTAGCAATGGATCTCAGTATTACTCCATTTTTGTGGCAGGCAAATAGGTTTTTCTCAGTTCTACTCCAAGATATCTGCTAAACTCTTCATCTCTCCAAGCCAGCCAATGTGTTACTCAAGCCATTCTCGTAAGGTCACATCATCATTACTGGATGTCTTTCATATTAGAACACATCCTAAGCAATAGAAACAAAATTACTGTTAAGCAAGTTCCTAACATATTAACAAGTCCCTCAAATCACTAGAAACACACTGTTCTCCAGTCTGTACTACAGCATGGAAACAGCTCTGTGCTCTCCCCTGCACCATCTCCAGAAAGAGCATCCAAGAAGGGAGGATGGATCTGCCCCTGCAAAGAGCTACCCCTCCCTACCGGTTCTTCTTTCCTCAGACTGTCAGGTAGGAAGAGCTGTCAGGCTCGGTTTAGTCAGTGTAATTACTACAAATTTTCATTAAATAATTGATCAGCTTTGTTTAACCAAACCACATAGACATCAACTTTTAAAAGCACTCCAAATGGAGACACAATGAAAGATCGCCAGTTTTGAGAGCGTGAAGAGCTCAGCACTTCCTAAATATCAATGCTTCTAGAACAGTATTTTGTGCTAATTACAGAAAAACAAAGATATGTGTTGTCATCTCCCAAATCATTAGTTCTCCCCTATCAAAGTGAACTCAGATATATGATACTCAAAGTGCCAAAAATAGAACAGTATCACAGCTGTGATCCCTGGGATCAGCACTCACCTATGCAACCAGAGGCACCAGTGCACGTGTCTCAGCGTCAGCCAGCAAATGATCTTCTATGAGATCCTACACAGGCGAGCTCCTGCTGTGTCAAACTCACATGGATGTATTCCCAGCCACAAGTGGCACTATGCTCTTCTGCCCAGGAGAACTCACGCTGCTTAGGACATAATTACTCACTAGCTGTTTTGTTTGTAGGAATCCTTTTCCGCACCCTACTCCGCATCCATGACACTATAGCATCAACTAGTAGAAAGAAAGGAGACAGAAGGATTCCTATGAGACCTCAGCTTCATCTACCTAACAATCAACAACATATGATACTCTGCTGCACAGCACGGACATTGTCCTGGTTTCATTGGGACAGAACCACAGGCCAGCCATGGCTTGCAGGCCATTAGCAGTTCTGAGCAAGCCACAAGAGCTGACCACAAGTTGGCTAACAGGTATATCCTATACTATAAACCTCAGGCTCATTACAAAGGGGGAAGTTTGCTGAGGACAGGGGCTCCTCCTGATTCTCCTTCCTTCTGCTTCTCCCCATCCCTGAAGAGGCTCACTTACCATCCTGCTCTCATGTTTATTGTGATGACTGTACATTTGCTGGGCTGGGTATAACTTGTATCCTTTATACCAGCACCAGTATTAGTTTTGCTGTTTCATAAATCTGTTTTCATTTCAATCCATGGGTGTCCTCTCCTTTTCCTGATCCTCCTCCTCAGCTGGGGAGGGGTTATCAGATGATAGGCAACTGCTAGAGCGTAGCCCTGAATATGGGCTAAACGTACAGAGATACCAATAGAGAAAGCCAATCTCCTTTGCCATGCTGTAAGACACTTTGGGGCTCAAAATACACAGCACAGAGCAGTGCAGCTTGGTGCATTTTTTTAAGATGAGGGACGGCTAATTTGCTGTCTCAGATGCTTGTTAGAAGTCTATCTTGGAAAGGGATCCAAATCAGATTTATATCTACCAAAATACAAACATGAGCAACCTGATCTAGTGTGAGGTGTCCCTGCCCATGGCAGGGGCGTTGGAACTAGATAATCCTTGAGGTCCCTTCCAACTCTGACAATTCTATGATTCTATGAAATCTTCTGGTAATGGTCTTCATGCATATGTTCTGCTCTTAGTAAAAGTCAGGAAAAAAAAAAAAAGAACAAACCAACAACCTTGCTTTCTTGGGTACTTGTCACAAGCCCTGCCTACTGGATTCTAAAAACTGCCACCATGCAAGACTGTGATGGCTTAACTTCAGAGGTTCAAAGATGGGAAGCTGTAATGGGCTCATGGCAAGGAGATCAGTGTACAAGTCAGAAGAGGTCCACAGAAAGTAGTCTTAAAACTACCTGCAGACTGCGTGCCAGAGAAACTATTAAGTTTGTTCATCTAAGCCACCTACCATAACCACATGGGAGAAAGCAACCAAGCACCCAGAAGGGAAGGCCTTTATGATCTTGAAAAAAGCTCTGTTCTGCTGTTGTGGTGGTTTGACCCTGGCTGAGGGCCAAACGCCCACCACAGCCACTCAATCACTCCCCTTTTCAATGGACAGGGGAAAGAGAGGAAAAATATAACAAAAGACCTCTAATAAGATAGAAGCAATTTAATAATGTGAAGCACAAGCAAAGGCCACATGTGGAAGCAACAGCAAAGAGAGAAGTTATTCTCTACTGCCCATCAGCAGGTGGTGGTCAGTCACTCCTGGGAAGCAGAGTTCTGTGCATCGTGGTTGCTCTGGAGGATAGATGCCATAGACAAACATTCCCACACATCCTTCTTTCACTTAGCTTATACATCTGAGCTGACATCATACCCCTTTGGTCAGTTTGGGTCAGCTGGCTCAGCTGTATCCCCTCCCAAAATCTTGCCCACCCCTCAGTGTACTCTTGGGGCAGGAAAATACATGAAAAGCACAGCCTGGGTTCTCCTTCAGCAGTAGCCAAAACGCTGGTGTGTTATCAACACCCAGCTACAACATTGCAAAATGCAACGCTAAAAAGATGCTCCAAGGAGAATTTACTCCAGCTCAGCCAAACCCAACACAGCTGTGAAACCACTGGGATTGGAACGGATGAAATTATTAAAAAAAAAATTGGGGAAAAAAACCCCAATCAAACCCCAAATGAAAAAAGCGCAGTTTTGCCACAACAGCAAGACAACAATAAAACAATATTTATTTATGAGAGATGGGCTGCCAGCCCAGTGTTTTATTAATCCAAAACCTCCAAACAGGATGGCTTTAAAACTGACCTTAAGAGAAATTCTACTGTAATTTTGGAAGAACAGGAAGAAGATCGAGCAGCTGGATCGAGCATGCGGTTCTCAACATCTTGAGCAGCAAAGCCAAGCAAAAAAATTTCAAGTCTCAGATACGTGAAGTTCTGCTTCAACAGGAAAATACAGAGGAGAGTCACCTGTATCCAGATAATGAATGCTACTCTTAAGGCACGTGATCTACATAAAATGAGTTTAAAATAGCACCACAACCAGTCAAGTGCAGAGGTGACAGCTTGAAAAGGCAGCTACAATAACCTATAAAAATTACCTGATACAAGAAGTTGTTTGGTGATACAAACAAGAGACATTTGCAAGATAAATTAGATGAAGACTTTGTAGACAATGTACTGAGGATACTTTTGACATCCATTAAGAACTCTGAAACTCATCAAGTACATGCCTCAAGCAGACTGCATGAACAACCCCAAGCGTCCAACCCCAACATGAGTCAGGAGACAGCGGGTGGTCTGTATACTTGCTCCTGAATTAGGGATGTCTCTGACTACCAAGAAAATACATGGTTTTTATTCAGTAACTCTGCACAGCTTGAGAGATTCAAAAACCAACCAAGAACTCCTGTTAAGCAGCTCATTAAAAAAAGCAGACTCCTTTGTATTTCATAAACTCCTTTCCTTCCTTGCTTTCACTTCAGATTTCTTCATCTTTACTCCTTGCTATACTCTGCTTATTTGTTTCCTCTATAAAGAAGAGAGTGGAAACTAGGAAAAAGATACTAGACATTAGTAAAGAATGGAGTCTTTATGTGCAGGTCCAAGTCACCTTAACCTGGAAACCAGGCATTTCAGCATTAGTTCTTCAGTTTAAATGACAAACATCATATACATGGTAAAGATGAGAAAGCCACCTTCTGTATTTGTACAGAAAACATATTAACACAGGGGTCTAAACAACACAAGTACAGTATATCATACCATTATGCCCAAGAAAAGTATCCTGTTTCTAAGCTACTCCTGGCCTTTAGAACATAAAAATAAATAAATCGGAACAATCAGCATACACGAGAAAAGCAGGCTTTGAGATTTCACAGGATGAAGCAGTTCGGTGGTGCCAGGACAGAGGAGCAGCAGCAGTGATAGAAAGGCTCCAATAAATCACGCATCAACAGGAGAGAATGGAAGGAACAGTCAGAAGAGTCAGCAGGAAGTGAGAACAGACACTGGCTGGAGATTTGGGGATTTTAAGCAGTAACAGAACAGTAGGCAATTTCTGATTTCCCTAAAAAGCCTAAACCAGGCCACAACAACTCTACCACAGAATGCATGTTTAAGACCTTTCTAGGTGGATATTTACTGTACAGAGGGTAAACGACTTTGGGGCACCCAGAGCCAAAGTCTGTGACCTGTGTACATGTAGCAGAATGACTTATCAAAAGCTAACCACTGCGGGAAGAGTTTCCTCCACAGATAGTTAACAGGTAGGTATTGAATTAACCATCCATTTTCTTACACCACCTGTTAGGACTTGGCAGATAAGAAGAAAGTTGGCAGGTGATGAGATAAGTTGAGTTTTCCAGGTTTAGGAGGCAAAGCTATGACAAAACAGAAGAAAGATGCAAAGGTCTGTCTGTCTTCCAGAGGTCAACATAAACAAAAAAGGTGTTTTTTAAATTCCACCCCCTCAGTTTGCATGTTGCTTTTTCAGTTGTGAAATGATGACTAATCCCACACAAGTGTCTTCCCAAAATACAAATACTGGGAGGTTGTTTTCCCTTCTTTCCTCTGCAGTTTACCATTGTGTGTCAACTTGCCAAAAAAAAAAAAATGAAATACACAGGGTCTCCCTATTATCCTAACCACCTGCATCTCTACAGACTCCTGAAAGAAACATTTAGTTGACCTTCAATTCCAATTAACATTTTTTAAATCACAAATGCAGAAAGATGAGCATGAATGATCATTCCTAGTTATCAATATAGCAAGTGCAGCAGAATACAATGACTGCAGAATAAATTTTACATTATTACACCATGGAATCTAACAATATTTTCTAGAAAACTGTCTGCTCAATTCCATGCCATAGTTCTAGCCACACACCACCACTAGAGATCATAAAAAAATACTAACACACCCCCAACATTTTTGCACACCTGCTACTACAGAACAAACAACTACAAAATTATGTGTTTGGGCTCAGTTTTAAGTTAATGAGGTACCAAGTATCTTTACCAGCCACTGACACTATTGCAGCAAAACTCCATTTATTTTTCCAACATTAAGGGACTGGGGTTTGGAAGGCAGAGTAAGGATGATTCCCAAATGCTGTGGTGTGGTAGGCAAGGTCAGGGAAGCAGCATTCTTTCATTTCCAGAATACTTTGAAGTTGTAAGCAATCCTGTGGCTGGCACACTGTGGTATTTGCAAGAACAGAAGGGGTCACTAGCTGTACACCCACCACATTTTAGAGGTCAGTGGAATAACATAGAATTAGGATGACGCTGCTACAGGAACTGCCCTTTTAGCTAAAAAAGAAAGGAAAAAGTTACGGTGCCAATGAGGAAAAAAAAAATTGCAGCTATCAGATTCACTTGGTATATCTCCAGAACATTCATTAAGCTTACAAATGAATGTTTATTGTTATTATATTTGTTTCAATATTTGAAATGCATTCGAGGCTATACATAAAGCTCAGGTGCAGCAACAGCAGATAGAGAACTTCTCACCCATCGCTCTCACAATGATTTCTAACTCAGAGATATGAAAATTGCCACAGAAGTAAAATTCAGCAGGTAAATCTTTTTCAAAGGCATTATTTAAATTTTTTTAAATTAAAATACAATCACTTAATATCAAAATGCAATGCAGCAAAATATATCCTTGGAAGGTAAAAATCAACAAATACTTTTTCCTCATCCTGGGCATCCAATTATTGTCACATAACTGAACGAGCTTTTGATATCTACCCTGGCTCTGGAAGCAGGTTGAGTGAGCCACTAAAACTCCCTGGCATAGAACTATGCTCCAGATCATGGTGTCCAGCACCAACTTTATCTTACTGCTGAAACTGGTCCAAAGAGAACCCTGGGTAATTGCCTCAAGGTACCTGTCAACAAAGATGAGATATTTGCTCTGTTCTGAAGACAGGCTCTTCATAATCTCACCACAAACTTGCCAGCAAGAAAGTGGTTATCCTGGATAGCTGAAACAAGAACAAGACATTAGGTAGAGGTAGCTAACCCTTCAGACAACTGCCCTAGGGCAGAGACCAAATCTAGAACCACTGTTACACACGGCATCCATGGTACTCTGCATTTGGATCTATAACCCAAGCCTGAACACACAAAGCAGCACACTCCTGAGCCTCTTGCCCTTTCTGCACTGTCACTGCTATGGAGATTTTTCACTCCCCTTCCATAAATCCATCTTTTTCACATTAGCATACTCATTAAGTGAGTCAGGAAGCTCTTGCAATGTGGCCCAAACAATTCATGGGGAAAAACAGTTATTTGGGGTTTTCCTTTGTGATTCCACTTATCTTTCTGCTCCCTCTATGCAAAAAAAAAAAAAAATTAAAAAAAATCATATAATGAAGACCTGACACCTCAGTGGAAGGCCCTGCAGGCATCCCAACAGCTTAACAGGATAACCAGGGAAAGAAAGCTTCCTAAGCCAAACTGAAACAGAGATAAGAGTGGTTTATTGTTCTTTTTTTGCATCGAATCTAGGACCTTAGCAACTCTCACATCGCCCAGTTAATGTGGTACAACCATTAGTGATGCCTGCAAGGCAGCAGACACTGCTCTACTCAACAGCAGGTTAGAGAAGGTGCAACACTCCTCTAACAGATTGCTAGAAAATCATGTAAGCTTCCAGCATTTCCCAACAAGTCTGTCACCAAATCTACTTGGATCTGAATGCAGCTCTCACCTGCAAGCAGTCAAGCTTCTAAAGTCGACCCGAAGCCTTCAAATTAATTTCAAGGTTACTCCCATAACAATAAACACCACACACACTCTCTGATGAAGGTAGGCAGCAGGACTGCGTCGAAATAAATGAGTGAAATAATGAGAGTGTTATTTTCTTCACTGAACACCACTGTCATCTGCCACATAAGGTTCTGAGTTCATATTCATGTACCCATGCGAATCTCATATGGCACTGAAACTGATCTCATGTGTCTTAAAATGTACTACCAGGTTGCAGCTCCACCTGCTTCTATTGGGGTAATTTCAAGAGTTCCCAGAAAGCAAGACAGTGACTGCATTACACACTGCTGAAGAAGTAAGTGATACATTCTTATCTGTTTCTCCTTCCCATGGCATACTTGGATATTTGGCTGTTCTATGTCTATTCAATGACTACTTACTATCTGTCAAGATATGTGGGAAAGAAAAAAATGAAATTCCAAAAGGAACAGAGATGTTTGCAGCTTACTCAAGTTTGACAAAGTAGTCAAGGTGGAGGGTAGGGAGTAGGGGAGGAAAAAAAGAGAAGGGAGGAAGGGGGAGGAAAGTGTCCAAATATTTCCTAAATTAAAAAAATATTTTGTTAATTTCAGTAATACCAACATTTCAAAATGACAGTGCTCAGCTTTTCACAAAAAGCTCTTAGACAATAAATCTATTAGCACCAAAAATCTCAAAATCAGAAGAAATGCTTCAGAATTCATTCACAATTAAAATGCTAATCTCTTTGGCCACAGAGTACTGACCATCTTAGCTTCAAAATCCCTTTTATTTTTTTCCCCTTAAGCAGATACATTTCTTCTTATATGTCTATCCTTTGTAACACAAAATGGAACATTTTAAAAAGATATAAAAAACTGATACCTGTATTGAAGTCAGTTTATTGTATAATGAATTACAGTATCTTAAATGAAACTGCACAGTAAGAATGTACCCCATCCTGAGCTCTCAGCAAAGACACAATCAGCACTGCAGTCTTATCGGCATCTCTGGTGAAGAAATCTATTTCCCTTGTTCATGACAGCACATAGTTAAGAACAAGTCTCCCAAGAATTCAGGGCAAAAGATACAAATAAAAGATCACAAAGAAAAATTACAAAACCATACATTGGAATATTTCCTCTATTCTACATACCGCGATGCTGCTCCAGTCCCTTGCAACTAAAGCGTGATAAACCACAGGTACTCCCCTAAAGCACATCCAAGTCTCAAGATAGAACTAGACACTGAGTAACAGGAATTGTTGGTTGTTTAATTTTAATTGTGAAATTGTTCACTGAGACAGTCCCTTAAAGCCAAGGGCACTTTTCTGTTAAATATAGCTGATTTATTGAATCAATTCTCTAATTGCCACCATTTCAAATTAACACCAGAATCTTTGTATCTGCCTTTTCAGAGGATATATAGTCACCATTTACTTAGATGTTTATCATGCAGATTTGTAATTACTGGTGCTTATTAAAGACAAATAAAATTAATTTTCACATTTTAACCCAGGTTATTCAAGAAAAAGAATTGTAAGTAAAGACCCAAAAAGCACACTCAGGAGCAACATAAAGTGTACACTGGAAGCAGCTGGCCGCCAGCACCTACTTTCTTGCATTGAAGTATTCTGCAGCTTCACACAAAATATTTCTGATTACTTGTTTCTATTCTCATTACACATTATAAGAGGGAGGAATGGTAGGAAAGATTGTCTCCAGACTGAACAAATATGTTTCTTTATCTTCTAGCATGACCTCTTCCTCAAATTATTTTTATTATACAGTTCCTGGTCTTTTCACATTCCCTAAGAAATGGTGAAGTGAAAAAAAAACAACGTAATTTGACTGGCAGCCACCAGGTTATTTTACAGCTCTCCTAAGGACTGCAGGTTAGCTACGAATATGCCCCTCACAGCCCTGATAATTAGGGCATGATAATCACTATAAATTTCACCCCAAAGGTACGGCTTACACAAGTACAACACTACTGCTAGAAGTTACCTGATGTTTCTTCAGCTTTTCATTTTCTGACTTATATTTCTCTAGATCTGTTGGTGTACAAGAGCAATCCTTGCCAATGGTTGGAGTGCAGCTCTGTAGTGTCCTGAGGACAACCTTTCGATATTTGTAGCCATGAATGCAGCAAGTTGCTTTCCATGAACAGTATTTAGTACTACTGTTGAGGAAAATACACATAAGTGTTCAGTTATTTCGTGAGGCCATACATTCCTATGCATTGGTGCCAATGAAGCACAGTGCTGTCCTGCAATTTCTCAACCAAGCATCCCATATACCAAGTTGTCACATCGCTCTCAGTGCAAAAAGGTGTGGGTTAAGACCTACCACCTCTTCAAGGAAACACCCAGTTTCAACTCTGAATGCTAAATTAGGCATGGAGCAAATACTAAAAGAGAGGTACATGATGGTAACCACTTAAAACAATGTTCACACTCTTCTGAAGAGCTCAGCATCCAGCAAACAAAATCTTTCACACAGCCCTAAGTTTTCTACAGCCTTCCATAGATGCTGGTGTGCTGCCTCTCATCCTTATCTGCAGCACCATAAAAACGTTGCACCTTTTTACACTCACACACCATACTGCAGGCTCCAGTATAGAAGCTGCCGTCCATGTGACAGTGCTCTTTATCCAACATGCTGTAGAGGTTTGGGCAACACAGGAGAGTGAAGCACACATTTTAGGACTACAGAATGCCATCTCTGCACGTGCTCACAACCAACCTGTAAGTCAATCTCTTTTACTATCAAAGTGAGGACACAGCACAACTGTTACTAGCGTTTCTGAGAAAGTACTGAAGAGGCTAACTCTAAGCAAGCTGCATGCAGTCAGCCAGTGGGTTATTAAACCACTCAAGCTCTCTGCTGTGGAATCTGGCCCCTTGACTGCCGAATATTAAATAATAACGGAAGTCACTGAAGATAACAAAGTTACTACCAGACACAGAATTTCATAAGCCTCTTTTCCCCTCTATATGCATGAACTGTACAGAGGGGTAGTACTTGACATGCAAGACTTTGGTCTGTCTTAGGCAACTATTCTTTTATTGAAGAAGTTTTATTTTTCCTGCTAATCCTATCACTTTGGAAAGCAGCTGCCTCTTCCCACAGCAAGTACTCTTCTGTTGCAAGACAGCTGTTGGGTCAGTTTTGAAGAGCAGCATCACAGCACCCAGTTCCAACAGCACTACTACACAAATACCTCACTGGAAGCTATCCGATGCTGGGACTTCTTACAAAGTCATGATGGAATGTTCAGCAGCAGTAGATCCTCTTAGTTTGTGCAATTACTGTATAAGCAGATGGTCTATTTTTCCTTCAAATTCTTCTAGCAGCTTCAGTGTGATACAATTAGCAAACTGTACTTTCACTAAGGTAAGAGCATCTTCAGATTTATCAGATTTATCATCTTTATCTCTTCATGTCCACTCTTCCATCTCTTTGGGCCCACCCCTAGATGTTCAGATACTCATTTCATTTACACCCGTTTCCTCAATATTCAATGAGTCTCAAAAGAAGCAGGGCTGCTCAAATCAGCCACTGTATATGGCATGTCAGGACTCATCATAAACCAAGTGAACACACAATGGCTCATACAACCAAAATCCTCATCTGTACATGTGATTAAAAACATTCTTCAACTGCAAATACAAAGCAAAAGTTAAATAAATTGATGTCGAAACCCAATTAAGAGATTCAGCTTAAATACTGGCTCTTCAGTTTCAGAGCAAACTTTGCATGAGCAATTAGCTTCAAGGAGCTACTCAACTCCCCCATTGTAAAGGATGCAGTTCAACTATGGCTAGATTGTGGAGGAATCAAGTCACAGGGCAGGGAGCTCCCCAAAACCCCCAGAAACAAAAATGTTTGACCCTCCGGACTTCTATGAACAGCTAAAAACACTCCAGAAGATTATTTATACCAAGTTAAGACTTCAATGGCATCTCACAAACACTGGAATCAGAGGTGCCATTCTTAACATCACAGCTGAAAACACTACCAGTACTCTAGAAACGCAGTAAAATTTGCCATGTTGTCACAGCTGAATACTCAGCAGTTCAGGATTGGAATGTTCTTCCTTCCTCCATTTCTTGACAGTACTTTGGGAAGTGACTGGTTTAAGTCCATGCCATTCTACAGTGTGAAACAGGCATATAGCAGTAAATTAGGCCTTTTGCTCCCAAACTAGACATATCAGAAAACGCAACCAAACTACCTAGGAAGGGATCAGAGCAGCCAAAACCAGGAAGCAGAGAGATGGCCTAGAGAAGCAGGCTTAAAACTCCTCAACACACTTGCAGAGAACACAACAGCACTTCAGGTTGCTTGGACAACTCACAGAGAGGCATTTACTAATCAGCAATTTTAAATCAATGCCTACTTTCAGATGTGGGCCACAGAAAATGTGAATATGCTGTTTGACAATATTGCTACAGACTTAAAAAGTTCCTCCTGCAGAACATGGTGTCATTGCAGAGAACACCAGTAGGGCCTTATGAAGACCCCCAAGCTAGTCTAGTTCTTCATAAGCCTTTAATACATAAATGCAAAACCTCAGAAAGCAGCTGATATGCTGACAGGCAGGCAGCACCACTCAGAGGTGACTGTTTCATCCAATGGGCACAACTCTGCCAGGCTGTCTGCACTGATACTTTTTCAAGTAACTGGGTGGCAGGAAAAAAAAAACAAAACAAGACCACACATGCATTATTTCAGTACTGTATGATTATTCATGAGTGTTGTAAGAAAACAAGTACAGAATCCTTGAGAAACCAATGATATTCTGTCCCCAGAATGTCAAAACAGTGCTGTTTCCTTATCCTGAGTTTTATTTGAAAGGTTGACCAAAAAAGGTCTGTTGACAAGTACTTGTTCCCACTTTTTTCAGAGATGCAGCTCTGAAAAATGACCAAATTCCTACCATGTGCCATACATGCCTCCCCACTCAGAGCTATTCATAACATCAAGTTTGTTATCTGTGCTGTTACACTGTCTGCCCAGCAATCGCCCACTTCAATTTAAACTAATAATGCAATCTAACTCAATCAAGTTTTCTTTATTTTTGCAGCACACTCAGAATATCCAAAGCAATATATTTTTATATGGTAAGTTACTCTTTGCTCTATATGCCCTAAACTACAGTCAATTTCTAAAGCAATAAATTTTAGCACACATTTCTAGACATGAATGACAGCAAAAATTTGACACCATTTGCATCAGACCTACTGAGAAACTGATTCCAACATAAGTTCCTATTCAGACATTTACTCCTTTATTTTCCAGCTGGCTTTAAAAAGGTTAATTAATTGTCTTTTGGCTGAACACTTATCTGATTGAGTTTTCATAGATCCTTATCCTTCAGGCTACATTAGATGTCCCTTACATGCACCATATCACAAAGCTGAGCCTCCATGTAAGAAATGGGATCCATACTCGGTGTCACCAGTGCAACTCCCCACTGACTTCTCCAGTGTTTGATATAGGTGAGTAACATAACCCACCCACATTTTGTATTCAGAGGCAAGTCAGGTCTACCCTGCCATCACGCTGAGGTGAAACACGAAAGATGAAGCATGAGTAACTTTACATCATTCTCCACCAGTCTGTACACAATCACCTGCACGTGTGACATTGCATGCACAGCATTTCAGCTGTCCTGCAAGTCTTGGCAAATGACACAGTCAAATGTGTGTGTGTGTGCCATCTGTAATATTTCAGCTTTGAGGTAAAGTAATGAATACTGGCTAGAAAATTAAACATACAATTATTAAGAAAAGGCAGAAAGTTCCCTCAGAACCACCAATCAGGGACTGAACAGCAACACACAGACCAAGTGGGCTAGACGGTATCTTTTCTGACAGTAAGTGGGCTGTGGCACCTAGAGGCTGATAATCCACTTGAGGAATACACCAGATGACTTACGAACTTTCATTCTGGGAAATTGCTTCCCCTCAGCTTTTCTGGTGTAACATGATGCACAGTGTAGGAAAACCTAAAAATACGATTCAAAGAAAACTCTCGACACTATCACAACAGCGTACTTGCAGCACGTAGAGTCATAAATTACAGAGTCTTGTGGTATGTGGTTTTGTTACCTCATACTAGGCATTGTGGCAATTATGAGAACCACACCTTTCATCTTGCTGACCTATAACATTATATTAACATAATGTTACACTTGTAATTTAAGCTTCAGTGATTTTTTTTTTCAGGTAGCGAAGCTTGCCTGTTAAACTGAAATGCACACTTGGGCAGCAGCACACTGTTTCCTCATACGTTTAAGTGAAACACAGGAGTCTCGAGTCCCTAGGTACTTAAAACTTGGTCTGCTTCGAAGAATCAGCTCAATTTCTGACAGTTTAAGCATTTCATTTTATTAGTAAGAAGTGGAAGTCGAGAAGTTTTAGGGGAAAGTATCCCAGAAGCCAAGGCAGCACACCTGCGGACGCCGAAGAGGTGGGGGGGCAACGGCTGCCCAGCGGCGAGACCGTGCCAGGACGGAGCCGAAGCAGGGACGAGGTGCTTTGCTGGAAGCCGGGACGGGCGACGCGGTGCCACCCGGCAGACTCACCATGCCGACACGCCTCAGGCCAGGCCGGACAGGCCAGTGCGCCCGCAGCCGGGAGAGGCAAAGTCGGCGTCCACGGCCGGCCGGGAGCCGCACCGCCCCCTCCTCCCCTGGGCACCGCCCGCGCTGCCGAGGGGCGGACCCGGCGGCCCCTGCGCACGCTCCCGCCTGCCCGCCCATGAGGCGCCCTCCCCGGGAAAGCACTGACGAGTCATTGCCCAGCCGCCCGCAGGCCCAGCGGCGTCCCCTCCCCCGCGCCCCTGGCGGGACGGGCGGCTGAAGGGAGCGGGGGGCGGCGGCCGTCGACAGTGCAGCGTCTGCTGCGCGGTGCCTGGGAGAGCCTACAGGTGATGATCTGGCGCGGCGCTGCCGGCCCGCCCTCCGCGGCCTGGCCTGGGCTCGGCGGCTAGCAGCGGCGGGTCCCAGCACGGCCGGTCCCGGAGGCTGCACCGGTGGCGCGAGCCGCCAGCCCTGCCGCCGCCGGGCTCTCCCTCCACGCCCACCGCGCCGCCGGCCCCGGTCTCCCTCACGCCGTCCGTCCACCGAGAGGCGCCTCCCGCGCTGCGGCTGCCGGTGCGGCCGGAGCGCAACCCGTCCTCCCCACCACACCTAGCAACAGCGCTGACAGGACGCAGTGGCGGCGGCGGGAGGAGGAGGAGGAGGAAGCGGAATGGCTGCCGCGGCGGCGGCTCCCTCCCTCCCCGGAGCCCTGACAGCCAGAGCCGGGGCGGAAGCAGCAGGCGGCGTGCTGTGCCCGTCCTCCTCCCTCCTCCACCGCCTCCTCCGGGCTCCTGCGCTCCCTCCTGCCAATGCAAACTAACTCCCCTTCGCCAGGGCCGGCGGCGGGCTGCACGCCTCCCCCGCACCCACCCATGCCGCCGCCGCGCCGCACGCCGCCTCCCTCAGGAGCCCTCCACGTCGCCCGCAGGACCGCTCCTGCCACTCCTCGCCCGCCGACCTTCCTTCCCCGGCGGCCGCCACCCCGCCCCGGCACCCGCTGCACCTTGTGCCCCCCACAGCCCGCCCCACGCCGCTGCCGCACACGCGGCCCCCACGCCCCCCGCCGCGGGGCGCCCCCGCCGCCCGCCCTGCCCTGCCCTGCCCTACCCTGCCCCGGCCGGGGCCCCTGCCCCGGCCCCGCCGGGCACTCACCGATGTGGTTGTCCTCGATGTGCTCGATGAGCTCTGCCAGGGTTGGGAAGTGGAGTCCGCAGCCCCCGAACCTGCAGGCGTTGGAGAAGAAGGAGGCGGCGGCGATGCCTGTCATGGTGTTACATCGAGATCCCCCTGCGGTGCCTGCTCTGCCAGGGCCGCCGGCGGCAGGGCGGGGAGAGGCGGGGGCAGGGGGGAACGGGACGGAGAGAGAGAGATGGGGAGCGAGAGAGAGGGTGGGGGTGGGGAGGAGGAGGTGGCGGCGGCAGCAGCAGCAGCAGCAGCGTCGGGAGCGGCGGAGGGGAGGGACGGGCTGGGTGGGGGGAGATGAGGCAGCCGCAGCTGGGAGGAGGGACCAGCGCGGCTCTGTAACAGCTGTGCTACCCCGGCGGCGGCCGCCGGCAGCGGGAGGAGCAGGGCACCCGGGCCGCCCTTCGCGCCCGCTGCCACCGGGGGACACCCGCGCCGCCTCGCCGCAGGGGCGGCGGAAGCTGCGGTCCGGCACCGAGCCGGGGTGGGGAGGGGAGGAGCACGCGCCCTGCCGCTAACTTTTCCCCCTTAGCCTCTCACAGGCGGCGGTGGTACTAGGGGCTGCCGCAGCGGCTGGCGGGGAGGCGGGAGCTGCGGCTGGGGTAGGTGCTAGGGGCGGGAAGGTGGTGCCCGCCCCGAGGGGCTCTCTCGACCGCCAGGAGTTGGCTCGTAACGCGGCTGTCACATCCACTGTGCTGAGGGGATGCAACGTGCCCTCGCTGAACCGAGAGGCGGTCGCTCATTCTCTGAGGGAAATCGAGGCCGCCAGCCACAGCCCTCACCTGCCCTGCGACGAGCCGGAGGCCAGGGGCACCTGCGCGCCCTGCGGCCGGGCAGGCCTCCGGGATTGCGAGGTCTGCAAGCTGTCAAGTGGGCTCTGGCTGACCTCCAACCCCGAGCAGCCGGTTACCGCCCACGGTCTGGATCCTTCCCGCCTTCTCCCGGCGGCCGCCAACATGCGCGCTCAGGCGGGGCAGGGGCGTGAGGCCGCGGCCCTCGGGGAAAAGTTTGCAGGAGTCGCACGCACCTTGCTCCCAAACCCTCTTTTGCCTTCTTTTTTTTTTTTCTTTTTTTTTTTTTTTCTTTTTTTGCCTACAGAAAGCTATTCAGCAGAGAGGCTGGCTGATTAATTGATTTTAATGAAGATCTCCCTAGGCTCAAATTCGCAGACAGCTTTATTTAAAATTAAAAGGGAAAAAAAAAAAGAGTGATTGTCAGGAAGGTGCGTTTTTTTTTTTTTCTACCCCAAATCCTTTTTTATAATCTCCCTTTTTCCCATATTTATAAAATTCGTATGACTGAAAAAAGCCTCAAAATCTGCACAAGGCACTCTTAATTGTACAGTCATAAGTGATTCCACAGATCCTACTGGTGGATGGCAGTCCTGGACTCTTCTCATCTCCACAAAATTAAGCATGTGTGTAAGAATAAGCAGAGCCTTTGCCTGTTGTTAACTGTATTGCATATGGGGATATTCCTAACATTGCTGTGGGAGCCAAAGAATAGCAAAGCCTTAGAAATGCAGTAGAATGGGTAGTGAATGCAAAGGTTAGCATTTGCCTATTTGCCTAAAGCATGAAAAATGCTGACATTCCTGTATATTAGAGAACCTATAGTTTGTGGTGAGAAAACAGTATTTTAGTTATTTTCTTACATATTCACTTCGATATTTTTCTAATGTTTTACCTTCATCCAACTCTATTGATGTATGAATCCACTGTTTAGTCTGTCAGAGAAAGCAAAGCAAGCACAAACCTAACTTTTCAGAAAACAAACAAAACCAATGACAGCACCAAACCCCAAACAACAACAAAAACAAATGCACAACATTAAAAAAGCAAAAAAAGTCTTCTGTTACTAAAATATAGAGTTTGCATAAGCCATGAGATGCTAAATCAAAGAACTGTAACAACGTTGCAGATTTTACACTTTTTTAAAAAGCCAGTAACATGGACACACAGTAGTAGAGTTGACTGTGGTCAGCCTGTAGTCTAGAGGTTTGAGGAACCATCACTCTTAGGTGTTTCATGAAAATGTGTAATTCTTTTGAATAATGCAGAATAGTTTGGTACCAGACATCTGCCATTTGATCCACATGTTTCAAGCATACTACTTCACAGGATGCTATTCTAATTTCTCCACTGTCTTTCTGATCTTATCAAAGGAATTTGCTGGCTCTGAGTTGACTCAGCCAAGAAGCAGTTGCTCCTGCTCAAGACCGTTATCCAGGAAACTCACGCCTCACAAGGTGCTGTCATGAAAAACACCACTAAATCTGGTATATGCAAGTAAGTGGCCATGTGATCAAGACATAAAGCAATAACTAGGGAGTGGGGAAAAGGATTAAAATGCTAAGATAAGCATCTTTCCTAATAAGTTGCAGTTTTGGAGGCTAACTTGTACCATCAAATACATGGGCCTTTTAAAACCTATAGTGGTTTTGTTAAGCGTGGACTGTAGATCTTACTTTTTTGTTTGCATATGAATAGGTACTGTCTCAGTGGGCATCACCTGCACAGTTCAAACAAAATTTTCTAAGGCAGGAGATAAAGAATATTAAATAGAAGAATTCCATGTGGCTGATCTACCAAGGTCAACCAATGCATGATTTAGTCTATTTGTTATGAAACAAAACTAATGGACTTTGGGTTGATATCAATAACTTTTAATAGCTGTTAAAGAACAGTGATCACCTACAAAGAAATCAAAATGGTTTTGTAGCTCTCAAGTCAAAAAACATTCATGGTTAACCAGCTGTAATAATAGACTATTTAATGATTGCTTTCTGATGTGTGAACTTGTTCAGTTAACTGCAGATATCTTTTCATTCTTTGTTTGCTAAATTCTCTGGATTTTTTTAGACCTTTTGAGCTAGGGAGAGCACTTAACTCTTGCAGCAGTCAAGAACAGGTGGAAAGTTAGGAGTTATTTAGTAGTCCATAGGGAATGGATTCAGGTCAGTATTTTTTTATGAAATTACTCCTGTTCTGTAGGGCCTGATTTTGTAGGTATTTGGCTTTGATGACTTCACTGGAAGTTGCTAGGACATTTAAACTACTTCTGATTTTTTTTTTCTCCCTACAATTTAAGCACTTTAAACAGTTTCCCTATTTGTTGTTTGGTTGTTTTTGGTTTGGTTTGGTTTGGTTTCTTTCAGAGAGTCAGGAGGGTTTACCCCAGCAGAGTTAAGGGCCTTCTGTCTCTGGTTTTGGAATCAGGGACAGGGACTGGGCAGGGGCCCAAGGCTTGTGGTAGGCAGTCATGAACAAATCCAGTGAAGAATGCCCCAAATGTAACTCTTCTTATCCCTGGTTCACTGTTATCATCGTGTTACCACCTGTCTTACAGACAAAATACATTATGTCCTGATAATAAGTGGTGTTTGTAGGAAGAACACATACTCTTCTCCGTGTACTTGTTCTTTCCTTAAGCATCTGTGTGAGAGAGTAATTCTATCAAACTTTTTAGCAGTAGTTTACCCAATTAAATATATTTTAAAGTTCTTTATTATGAATGATCATTTTCTTATTCAAGCTTTACTGGGACAGAGAGCTAGAATATCCATAAAACAAACTGGCAAACTAAGAGCAAGTGCTCACAAGTTGCCCCTGACGTTTTGTTCTGTGGGAGAAATAAATGAAAATGAGATGGAAGTGATTTGTCAAGCCAGAGCTAATTGCTGAGCAGATCCATTTCAGAGGTGATAATAGCTATCTTAAAGGATACTTCAAATAAATGGAGCTGGGAAAAAGCTCAAATGGCTAGTAGGCCCTGTTTTATTTGTTTTTTTGAAGAAGTTATTTTGAAGGCCCCTCAGACCCTTAGTTTTACAATCATTTCAGCTTAGGCAGACTCTTGGGCAGAACTGGAGAGCAGGTCTGTGTGTGAGAAGAAGGATGTGCTGCTACTCAGACCTCCATACAAGGCTGAGTATTGATTAACTGAATAGATATCTAGATCATCTGATTATCTGTTTATAAATGCATATGTTAGGACTGTATCTTTTTGTTACCTACATCATACCTTTCTACCTCATTAAGTCCACTGTGATAGAGTAAGAAGCATGTTTAGAGTAATTTTAATTCATTTCTTCCTTAAACTGGTACTATGGTCTTGAATCCTTTATCTCCTTGGATAGTTTGACATTTTTAATAACTTTTCACTGTTGGTCTTCGTACTAACCAGCTTTAACTAATAACTCAGTTGTTCTGCTGTGGTAATTAATTTCTCTAACTGCTGGGCATTATTTGAGGATAGTTTGCTACCAGCTACTCATACTAATCTGGATTCCCAAAAGCTGATTATTCTGTCCTAATGCTCTCTGGAAGGCTAGAGGTCTGAATTTGAAACTCTTGGTAGTTGCTGCCCTAGGTGCTTTGAGAGTGATGAGACTTTTCTTGAAGTCACCACCCCTCTGCGAAATAGTAAGGAAAAGCCAATACATAGTTTAAGCACTTGGTGTTTAGCTGCATTTATAACAGTGGAGCATTACTGAGAAGATTGTTATGACTCTTTTCACAAGGAAGACATGAATCTGTGTAACCTTTTTAAATCACAGTCTTACTGCAGTTCTGATTTGTACACTATTGAAGTCAACTTGAAAATACCTACATATGTTTGCTCTAATGAAAAACTAAACCAAGGATAATTGGATATTATAAAGAAATGCTTGGCAACACCTTCCTCTAAAAACAATCGTTGATTCATATTTCAATAACAGTTTTGATCATTTTATTTCTGCTTGCCTCTGCATACTGGTCATAGAAGAAATGTCACAGTATTTGGGAGGATTTCACATCACAGACATATCACTGCTGCAAAATAATTACACGAGTAAAACATATTTATGCAGTTTGTGTCACGAGAATCCTATTTTTAATTTATATTGCTGAATTAGTTTTCTCTTGGCAGTGCACTGTCTAGCTTCAGGGTGCAATGGAAAAACAAAATGTTAAGCTGGGAATGTACTGTATTCCCCACTAGTTCCAGATGCCCCAAAACAATAGATAGAAATCCTGCTTAACTGAACTGAGTGACTTTCACATTTTCAGAAGGACAAGGACACATTTTCAGATAAACAGGTCAAAGCTGCCTTTTAATTTCCAGTTACCTATAGCCTAATAAAAAGTAATTTTCTTGTCTTGTTTTGACTACATCAGGGAATTTGGAGCTAACATGAAGTCATAGCTTAAGCCACTGTTACAGTGTTAGTCTGTCTTGGAGTTATAGAATGCAAGCTGTTTCAGGGATCTCTCATAAGAACCTGCAGTTACATAGATATTGAATAACTTGCTCTATGCTGAGTATGGGTTATAGCAGAATACTTTATTGAAACTTTTTATGTTGGTTCACTCAGACAATCTGAGATGACTAACGTTATTTTTTAAATAACTGGCAGAAAAACAACAGTTTTGTAAGTTTATCTCAATGAAAGGTAAACTAGTTCTTCAGTGGTGGTTAACAGTATAGACTGAAACTTTCCGCTTAATAGCTTTTACAGCATCTCAAAAATGCAAAGTCTGTAATTCTGAAATTTTTCCTTTTCCACTTACACTTCCTAAATTGAATACCCAACTTAAAACCAGAATTCATGGCATCTACTGACATAATAATTCATTAAGTCAATTTTAAAAGGCCAATTCATTCCAAAATGTATCGAGAGTATACTATAATTTTCACAAAAATAAACCCTAAATTAGAACAAGTACTTCCTAGTTGTCTCTGTTTGAGTAAAGTGTCATCACAAATGATGGAATGTCAAACTCTTTTCCTCTGACCCTGATGATCATTGAGGATGTTACAGTTACAAGGTGGTTTGAAGCAATCCTAAGGCAGCTCAACTTAGATCAGTGATCTGGAGTGCAAAAGCATGGGACAGAAGTTCCATATGGTTTTATGCCACCTCATATTTTCTTTTCTATTTGCCTATTCCTCTGCCCCAGATCAAAATTTACCTACAAAAATCCAGGTTGTTCATTGCTGGATTTCTCAGTCACAGGGAGCTGTGTATGTTAGTCTGCAAATTCAGAACAGGCACTCTTCTGTTTAGCCTGAGAATTTCCCATTTAAAAATTCTTCACTGAGCCAAGGATACCAGTGACAGGGGAGAATTCTGTGCTAAGGCATAGATGCCAGCAAAACTTTACTTGCTAAATCATACATAGGGTCAGAGAATCCCCAGTGTTCAAGCAGGCAGTTACACAGAAAATTCTTCCTGATCTTAAAACACATGTCTTTCTCATGTTCTCAAGTTAGGGAAGAAGAATGCTTTGACTTAAAGCTGATTTACAGCATTAGGAATGGTTTGCAGTCTCTAAGAAAAGGAAAGCAGGTTAGCTTCCTTAACAGGAGACCTGGCAATCGTTGACTGCGGAGCCTGACATCACTGAGGGGAGATCTACGCTTCAGAATAAGATGTGTTTGCAAATGAAAGAAAGCTCCATCTTAGTAAACATCTGAAATAATCTTCTGTGGTGAATGAACTGTCAGAAGCTCAGCTGCAAGAATATTGCAAATCACGTGCAATCACCACTGAGGGTAGTTTGTCAGACAAAGATGTATTTCTTGTGACAGCTTAAATCGGAGATACAAATAACATGTCTGTTAGCATCACATACGTTGTGAGGAATGAATATGGCTACTGAATTCTGAAAGAAAAAAAGGAACAGAAGAACACATCAACTAGTGAAAATTTATGTAGCTCTGCAGTAGCAGCTGAGGATCTATGAAGAGTCTACTCTGCTCTCCACTGAGCAGACTGCTGCACATTATTTACTTGGAATCACCTGCTCAAATCAACAAATACACTGCATCGCTGGAAGCAGATATTGAACAGCAATAAAAGAAGCAAAATCTGTGGAATGCTAAAATGGAATAATAAAATGGTGCTGTGCAAAAAAAATAATCCAAATGAGGAAACTTGCAGGTAAAGAGTGAAGTAGCAAGGAAAAATAAAAAGGAATGGTGAGAAAATATGTGAACAGTTATCTAAGAGAAACATGAGAAAGGACAGATGATCAGTAATGGGGATCTGACACACCAGGACAGTATTTGCTATCTGCCACCCTAGGCAAGGGATGCAATCGTGTGACACCGAAACTACAAATGTCCACGGAAAATAAGTGCCAAGGTGACCCAAAGGCTTCCTTGTTTCCCTCAGAGCAATGCACAGTTGTTGAAGGCTTCAAGCATTCCTCTAATACCTTTCTCTGTGTATTGCATAATGAATCTCATGTTTTTAAAAAAGAAATTGGGCACATTTCCACAAAATTTCTCCTTTTCTCCATCTGCGTAACAATGTATAAAGGTTGGAAGCTGTGAGATACTCAGTTAAAACCTTACTCATATTGTGTATGTACTGATGTATGTATCCACTGACTTGGGTGTGATCTTAGATATTCAGCACTTTGCAAAATTTTATCTGTGAACAGCTGCAGAAGCTCCTGCTTTACATAAACAAAAAATAGTCATCATCCTCACAGAAAGTCATGGGTCTGCTTTATAAACAAACAAAAATGGCTATGCATAATGTGGTATTTGGAAACAAATGGACATTACTCATTCTTCACAACATCTTATCTCATGTGAACAAAGAAGCTAACATGCTTCTACATTAGATACCATGAACTCCTAGTGAGGGAAGGCATGAAATAAAAGAAGATAGATTAGTGGTATTTTGATAAGGTGTATAAAGCACTTGTAGAACACTGTAGTACCTTACTTCTTATTTCCATCTTTTATATCTGTGTCCTGCAAATTTACTGTTTTTCAACCTAAACAAATTACTGACTGCCCAACAACAACTTTTCAAACTACAATATGTAAAAGGAAAAAAAAAAAAAAAGCAGCAACTGTGTTCCATGGGCATAGAGATACTTTATGGTACAGAAAGAATAAAAAACAAAGACATCCTAATCCCTACTTCTTTTCAGTTTCTTCCTTGCAAAACTCTTAATGGAAACATATCTTTGTGATAATGTCCCTGTATATCTACAGATAACAATCCCAACATCTTCAGTTAATTTTTCTACTTTTGTTTATGTTGTAACTAGACCATGTCCGGCCCCAGAAAAGCGTCCAAGGACATGGTGAAACAAGAATCCTTATCCCTGCTTTTCTCCTTTACTTGGACCAAAGAGAACAGAAGTTGTTCACAAGAACTCACTTCTTTTTGCTTTAATGCAAAACGTAATTTAATTAAACTCTTAACATGTAACTATTTTCTTTCTGTTTCCTCATCAGATTAGTAGTCAAATGTTGCTGGTTGGTGTTTTGGTGTGGTTTTGGTTTGTGTGTGCGTGTGTTTTGGTTGGTTGGGTTTTGGTTGGTTGGGTTGTTCGGGGTTTTTTTTTGTAATTTCTTGGTCCTTTTCAGCTTTGTCACTATTTTTTTTTCATGGGTAAAACAGATTCATAGAATGGTTTGGGGAAGGAACCTTAAAGATCATCTAGTTCAAATCCCTCTGCCATGTGCAGGGACTCCTTCCGCAGGAGGACCAGGTTGCTCAGGCCTCATCCAAGGCTTCCTGGCCTTAAACACCTCCAGGAAGAATCACAGAACGGTTTAGATTGGAGAAGATCTTAGAGATCATCTACTCTCAACCTCCTCACAATGGGCAGGGACAACCTCCCTGTGGCAACCTATTGCAGTGTCTCACTCCCCACAGGACAAGAAGTCACTGTGCTCTTCCTTCTCCACAGATCCCTAAATGTTTCCTGGCTTTTACAAATGATACCTTTAACAAACTACCAAAACTATGGAGAATACCTGAGGCTGCTGAAGGGCTGTGAGGTGTAAATGCCCCAGCTGGAGAGAGAACAGAACAAGAGCCATACAGAATAATTGCATGTTTAAATTCAGCATACTATGTAGTTTAGAATTACTCTTTCAGCTGAAGTAAACTGTCATAGAGCTATAAAAGTTGTTGGGACTTCTATTTGGGGCAGGATTTCAGAGAAAAGATAGGTCAAACTATGCAGTGTGGAGCTGACTATTAGAAAACAGAAATTTCTCTTAGTAATTAAAAAATCCCTTCAACAAGATCTCAAACTTTTAAACAAGAAAGAAAAAAAAATTCCTAAATCTCTGCAAACAGGAGTTTAGTTCACCTACAGCTGAAGCTATTCCTTTCAACTCCCATCTTGGACAAAAAAAAAGCAATCAGGTTGCATGGTCATGCAATTGGTTACAGTTGTACAAGTTCAGTAGGGAAGAGGTGCTTCTTTCTAAATATGAGACTTCTTTCTTTGAAACTACAACTAGATAGGGGGAACTTGCCAGGCCTGATTTACTCAGAAATGCAACTGGATTTCTTAAAACTAACTTTGGTGATTTTAGCACAAGGGTTGTTTTTTTTCTGTTGTTGTCGACTCTTGTGTTTTGGGGTTTTGTGTTTGGTTGGTTGGTTTTTTTCAATACCCTATTTAAAGTTTAGGTAGCTAAAGATTTAATACTGTCTAAAAGTTTCCAACCAGGATTTGTACTGACCTAAATACAGTGTGGATTTTTTTTTTTTTTAAATTTAACTCCAGCCAATGCAACTTCTCTGTATGAACAATCTTTGTATAATCACTGAAGAAGAACAGGCAAGGTGTGATATTCTTTGGAAGTCTTTTCCTTCTAAAATGAATGGAAGATAGATTACTTGAGTGATCAGAAAGAGATCTGGAAGCCAGAATTCTGCCTATAGAAAATGCTTATAGTACTATCTCAAGCACCTCTGCAAATAGCTGCAATACTATTCTGGCCCCATGTTAATCACTGGAAGTCAAGCTTGGATGGTAAACAAAAGGAAGAACGAAGATATCTCTTCAAATAAAAACTCTGGAAGCTACTTGACTTTTTCAAAAAGGTATTGTTAAGTGTATTCTGATTCATTGCTAAGCTGAATAATAATAGAAAATCATCCCTTCACCACACCGTTTCTATTTTTCTTCTACTATGTAAAATTTTACCAAAATTTGGCCTGCTGTGTTATATCCACCCCAAACTGCTCTGCTTAGGTTACATGATTGCAGAGAGCTACAAAGACACTGTCTTTGGCTTAGAAATGCCTTGATCTCCATTTGGTGAAAGCAGCTGATGTAACAGAAACTGAAATAAGCCCAGCCTGGACCAAAATAAGATTGTCCTCACCACTTTTTGCTCAAGGTAATTTATGTCACTTAAGAAAAGGGTTCCCTCTCACAGTTGGGATAATAATTCTTGGAAGTATGTTAACCACAAAATTAAAAGCAAGATCTTTAGACAGACCTCATCTGCAATCTGCAGAGGCTGAAGCCATCCTGTCTTAGAAGGAAGTAAACTTCATAAAGGGTCTTCTCTCCACAAGGGAATGCTCTAGCTTGTCCCTGCCAGCCCACATTACTGAAAATTGGTGGGGTTTTGGCTTTGTTTATTGTATGTGGTAACTCTGTGAACATTCGCTGAGTCTGTTCTCGAATAATGGTGTGGTTAGTGCTAATTTCCCAAACACTTAATGGTTTTTTAAATAATTTGAGCTTTCCCAGACTTTGGCTTCTATCTTTCTGCCTTCAACAGTGAAAAGCAACTACTATGCATATGATTTTCCACCCAGAATAAAATGTGCCTACAGGTTAAGACCTATAGATACCTACTTTTGGGGTTTTGTGGGGGGTTGGTTGGTTTGGTTTTCCTCAGATAAAATCTAAATAAAAAATAAATTTCATTAAATTTAATTTTACAATTAATTGAATAGAAGTAATGAAGGACTAAAAATTAAAGTCTAATCAAAAGGTAGTACCACCCTGGAACACAAAATATTTTTTCCTTTCCTCTCTCTCTCTCTGCACATGTATGTATGCACATGTAGTACATGTACAGTATAGAATATATAATAACTTTTACTTGTGAGTTTTGGACTCTCCAATCTAAGGACACTGACATACTGTAGTGGGTCCAGTGGAGGGAGGGCAAGATGATAAGGATTGGTGCACATGAACTACAGGGAGAGACTTTCTTTAGCCAGCAGAAGGGAAAGCCAAGAGGAGGTCGGAGATCTTACTACCCTCACAACCCACTGAATGGGAAGGTGAGAGAAGACAGAGCCAGAACCTCCTCAGAGGTGTAGAGTGACAGGCAAAGTGACATCAGACACAAATTGTGGGAAATGATGGTTGGTGATTAAGGAAATCTTTTTCACCATGAAGGTGGCCAAACAGTGGAACAGGTGGCCAAACATTGGAACAGGTGCCCAGAGAGATGAGCAATCTCTGTTCTTAGAAAGAGCCTGAACTTGGCTGGACAAGGCTCTGAGAAATCTCCTCTTGAGAGGGCATTGAACTAGGTGGAGATCCCTTCTGATATAAATTATTCTCTGATTATGTGTGTTTAATGATGCAGGACATATCACTCTGAGCAAATTCTAAGCTGACTAGGCAGTCCTATCCATCCCCTCTCTTCCTGGAATGCTTTCTAAAATCCCAACAACTGCAAAGAGGATTGTCTTTTTCTCTGTACATTAAAATGGACCCAGGAAAAATTGCAAACTATAGCTTACAACCTACAGCATGGGGTTATTATCTTTTAAAGTCTGGTTATTGTTTTTAAAAGTCCTGTTATGAGTTACAGCTACTGAAGTAACTTTCATCAGTCTGTTACTAAACCAGGTGATGGCATCCTTTGAGTTATTTAGGCAAAGATTTTTCCATATAGTACTATTTTCCTTCAGAATTTTTTTTCCCTTCCAATGGAAATGCTGCTCTATGGAATTCTATTTGAGATGTCTGCTGAAAGAGTACATTCAGTATACTTCACATTCCTTAAGTGTTGTTCATGCTTGTAGCCCTTGGGAACTCTTGGGAATTTGGGGTGCAATATATCCTAAGAATATCAGGTTAAATATTTTGTAGGCATAAATTCTTGTCCTTTATTATTATTATTATTTTCAGTCCAAGTACCAGTTCAAAATAAGTTCCTGGCAGTTTTTTAAAAGTCATTAAGATTCTTATGACATATGTATCTTTGAATGAGCTTCTGAATATGGAAACTGGACTACAAATGTATTGAGTAAGCACTGCTGATCTTCAGGATTTACCAAATGCTGGATTTCATAGACCAGAATGGTTTGGGTTGGAAGGGACCTTGAAGATCGTCTAGTTCCAAAACTCTTGCCATGGCCAGGGACACCTTCCACTAGACCAGGCAGCTCAGGGCCTCATCCAACCTGGCCTTGAACACCTCCAGGGAGGTGTAAGGATGAGTACAGTAGGAAAATTGACTTTTTTTATTGTTATCATTTCATAGGCTCTTGACCTGCTTGTGGCTGTTCTTCAGGGACAGCTCTTCACACTCCATCCCCTTCTTCATGTAGAGAGCCAGGCCTCCTCCTGTCCTCCCTTCCTTGGTCTCAAAGGTTAAGAGGCTGAGGACCCTGGCTAGGACCTGTCTGTCTGACTTTGGCATGGTGTCATTCCAAATCTTGTCACAGGCATTTTCCCTCCCTCATTGCTTCATCTAGGAATGACAATGGCAAAATATAACTGAAGCAAAACCTGTAATATACTGTAAATAAGCTTTATAACTTTTTCAGAGCATTCAAGGCCCATGGGATTTTTCAGCCTCTACGTTAAGACACAGATTCTTAAGGTCTTCGGGTTTGGAGGGTTTGGGGATTTTTGTTTTGTTTTGTTTTGTTTGTTTGTTGTTTTTTAGATGGGGTTTAAATGTGGCTCCGTTTTTTGTACTTGAGGTTTTACAGATAACTGCTGAAGCATACATTTTCCTGTGAAGCATTTCATTGCTGTTTTGTGAATTTGCAAATAAACTGCATATAACAAACTCAGTCTTCACTTTAAAAGGACTGTAGCTTTAACTGCTGAAGAAGAGATAGTACATTTCTGCTGCAAGATAGGTCAAAAGAATAGAAACTGAACTGATGTTATCTATGCATGTGAGACAAATATACAGTGTAGGAGAGGCAACAGCATATAGGCAACATTAGACAATACAGGAACAACCATAATAGACTTCTCAAAGACAGCAGGGGGTACTACAAACTCAGACTTGTCTGGGTGAGCAAATGTACGTGGCCTAGAGAAATAAAAAAATCACTGTTACAGAAGATTGCTTTTCTGTGGGCTTATGTCCCTCTTGACAAATATTAGTGAAGATATCAAATCTCTGGAAAATATTGTCCTCTGTTTAATTTACAGGACAGCCTTTGCACTATAAACATCCTATACTGACTACCTTAACAGCATGCCTGAACCTTCTATGAGAACAGTTTAATCTCTGCAGAACTTTGGCCTCTCTGCTGAATATGTCAGAGTTCAAAACTTCGTGTTCTATCTGTTTTGGCTTCTCCAACTATCATATCTCCTAGATGGAACAGCAATCACCAATTTAATAAAGTAGACATTCTTCTGGCTTGACTCAGATTAGTACTTGGAGTGCTTATAACCTCCACAAGTAAATGCTAACTTTGTTCTCTCTGCATTGCTTTCTTGAAATACAGGTTTATTAAATCAAACTTTGCCTTTTTATTTGTAATTACAAAATCCACCACATGGAAACATAACCAAGACCTTGTAAAATAGTTCTGTCTTCTGTAAATTATTTGTATGATCAGGTGTCCTCTGTTAGTTTTAAAGGGATGGACTGCATATATATGATATTAAATTATTTATAAAGATAATAAAATGATAAGCTCAACTAGATAGTATATTCAGTATTCACCCTGTAGTATATGAATTATTCAGTATATGCCTCACTGGAACTTCAAAAAGGAAGGTTACGTGAAAACTAGAAATCTAAATAGAAAGTTTCCATGGAAAAATTGCTAACTGAAGTACACTCAAACAGTATAACGAAAGAATTAAATGTAATTCCACTCTGACTCTAGCTCTACTGGAATCTGCTTTAGAATTGTAGGAAAGCACTGCATCATCTTATTTTTCCTTTTACTCACACATCAAGAACATAAACTGTCTGGTGTGAGAAATGATGTACTTCAATTCCAGTTTTCACTTTGTTTCACAACTCATTGTAAGTAAACATTCATGAACTTTGAAAGAAGCATGATGTGGTTTGTAGGGTTTTGTTTGTTTGTTTGTTTTATTCATGAAGATGTTCTTTTATAATTTAAGTGACCATTTTTAACATTCTGGGTAAGATCATTATGAATTGTTTTAAGTTATGCTTTCAAACTGAGATTAATTAGTCATCACTAATTTACCATAGCTTTGTGTGTTAAATATAAGACTGGATTCCTAGAGGTAAAATACTTACCTTAAGTCACAGAGCAATGAGAATTAAAATTCCTGGATGGTGAGGGAGAAAGTGGTGTTTCCCATGACCATTATGTGAGGACTTTTGTAAGTTGGTATGGAGCTCAAGAGGTGTAGGTGGGTAAGTGGTTGCACTACTAATTGCATGATAATGATTTTCTCAGCAAGATCTGGCATGGATGTTTCCTTTGTAGTAAGAAAATTCCCTGAGAAGGAAGGATTTTATGTAATCAGTGGGTCAAGGGATACAATCTACCCCCTAGAGGAGCAAGATTTCAAGGATACAATCTACCTCCTAGAGCAAGATTTGTTCACCTTGTGAATAAGGGACTTCAAGGAGTCTTGAAGTGAGAGGTAATGCAGAATCACAGTGATTTGTTCTTATCTCACCTTTGCATGGGAAAAATAGTCTTGTATCAGATACAAATCTTTTTATTTCAGACCTGGAAAGAAAAGGCAAAAAAAAGCAAGCAAACTATAGGAATAGCAGGAAACAATAGGGAAGCAGCAATGCCTTTTTTTTTTTTATCTTTGAAGGTACTCTCTATGAATAGCTACTGTACTGCACAAAGATAAATGAAATCTATTTCTACATAACAGTCTGGGGGTAATGGCTACCCTGATTGCCTCTGAGGTGAAGCAGCTAAAGAGACTTTGGCCCAGAGTCAAACTCAGCCATCTACAAAGCTTGTAGGCAAACCCTACAGAAAGAAATATTAGGATGTTAAGCTTTCAAAATCAAGTTTGCCTCACTCAGTAAATGTCAAAGTTAAGGCTACAACAAGCTTCAGTCAATCCTGAAGTACTTACACTTTTTTTAACTTGTCATCTCTGAACTGCTGGTTGACAATAAGGTTTGCAAAACTGTTCATCCCTATTGCAGGGAACAAAGCAATATAGCCAAACCCCAACCTATTTGCTTAGGTGAAACAATCATGAAAGTGCCACCAAAAAAATTGTCCCAGGATTTTTTTTCGAGAAATACAGGTGGTCTTTTGACTAAAACATGGAAAAGCACCTTCATGGTAATATTTCATATAACATCTTTGTGGCAGGATTAGGGAGAGAAACAGATCCCCTGGAACTGGTCCAGTGCCTTAGAAAGAGTAGCTTACTGTTTGCCCAGTGCAATAAATGAATTACAGAAAAAAATATTATGTGACCGCCTGTTTTCTGCTATACATAGAAAGTCAGAGTTAATTCTGACATTTTTAGTATTTATTACACAGGCAACATAACTTAATTAACATTGTTTTGACTGCAGCAAAATTATGAACACCCCAAAACAGAAATTTGAAACAAAATATTGAAGTTGTTTGTCACAGTGCTGTGAGGAGGGGAAAAAAAAAAGTACTTGGTGTAGCTGTTCAGTTGGTAAACTACATTTAACACCCAACTGATATCCCATTGTTTGGAACAGGTCCAAATCTTAGTTCATTTCCTGAACTAAATCATGTATGATCAGCTAAGAAGTAACCACGTGCCCGTCTTCTCCCCGGCTTTCTTTTTCTCTCAGCTTTGGATTGGAGGATCAAGAATTTATGATCATTTTTCTGTACTGCTTGCAACAGGGATCTTCGGGGATACCTTCCACTTAGAAAGTGCTCTGTGTGGAAGCAGAGCATGGCAGCTGGGATTCCCAAGGGTCCTTCAAGCTTGTGGAAAAATTGTTATGTCAGTAAAGTATGGAACTCTTTTGTTCTGCTAGCATTTAGGGAAGCTCAACTCTTTCGTTAGCTACTCCATTACCCTAAAATATACATAGTTATCTAACCTACCTTTTTTTTTTTCATCAGTTCCATCAGACATACCACTGTGAGAGTCTCTGAAATTCTCTGAAATTTCAGATCCTCTGGCATGGATTGTGTGAATGTGAAAATCAGCAGTCCGAGGTTGTCTGTGTTTCCCCATATCTCAAATCTTATCTGAGGAGGCTATCTCTCAGGTTGTCCATTTAGAAGTGCTAACATGAAACTTAACAATAAAAACATAAGATGTGGTGGCATTTTTGTCAGATATCTACTAGCAGCTGAGCTAACAACAAGCTCATTTTACAGAGATCGTGAGATAGTTGTGAGCTAGTAAGTGGTTTGTTCATTCTTACTTAGCATAGATTGGAAGAAGCATCTGACAGCTGAAGTGTTTCAGGTCCCACCACCCATAACACAGAGCCTTCATTCCATCTGTTGCTTTCTGTTTGTGCCATTAAGAATACATTGCACAAGCACTTTATAAAGGACTAAGCTACATTACATTCTAAAATTTTCTGTATAAAAGTTGCCTCTTGATCAAGCCAATTTATACTAAAGAAATGGAAGCTGTTGATTTAAAATTTCATAGATCAGGGAAGAATACAGACTTTTGCTCCTACAGTGTTCACAATCTCATTTTTGGATCTAAGTATATAAAAGGCATCACACGTTCCTGATGAGGATACTTCCCATTTTTAAACCTGGCACCAGCCCTTCCAAATAATTTGTCTGCAGATTTTGATATTAGCACAGTTGCTACCAATAAACCAGGCCATGCTGAGAGTATTTGCATAGTTTAGAGAACATGACCTTCACATTATCATCTGTGTAGCAATGAGAGAACATGACCTTCACATTATCATCTGTGTAGCAATGTGAACTGATGTCAAGAAATGTGGGGATTAATCTGACTAAACTTTTTTTCTTCTTAAACATTGCTTTCTCATTTAGAGTAAGATCCCATTCTTCTGAAGTGAGTAGGAAACTTTAGTGAATTAAAGCAGAACTTGGACTAAAGGTTTAGCATAGGCATGTGTTTCTTTTTATTTATGTCTTTAAAAGAGAAATAGGTATAAGAATTCAAAAGACAGTGGAATGAACATTAAAAAAAAGGAAGCTCTGAAATCACAAATTTTGAAGATTACTCAGAAAAAACATTTACAGTAAGCAGATAGGAAATGTGATCAGAAGGTTTTTGTACTATTGTAATGTAGAGAACATAGCCACCTCTAATGAAAAAATGAATAATCTACACTTGGTAATATGGACCCTGGAAATAGCTAAGCAGGCAGCTCACCTGCATCTTTAAGGTTATAAACCGAACCTGCTCTTTTTCTCCACCTCACAGTACCACCCAATTTGGCAGCATTGCTTTTATCACTTTTAAGAGATCTTCAGATTTGCCAGGAAAGCTGCAGGTCCAGATCATTTCCCTGAGCCAAGTGCTGGTGAGAACTGGCATAATCCCATCTGCAGTGCCCCAAAGCTCGGTGTTCCTTAGAGAATTCAAAATCTGAAAGGACTTGATGCAGTCGTCAAGCACATTAAAGAAAGAGAAAAGATGCAAAAAACTTCCTGTACAGAGGCTGGCTAGCCCTCTAAATACAGGTCAATGGTATGCCATGGAAGTAAGGGAGCACTTTTACATGGACTTCCAGAAGACCACAGTGTCATCTGTAAGTGAAGAAAGCCTCTGTAAGCATATGGTTCCAGCCATGTATGTCTTATTACTACAAGTAATGTGTTTCCTAACTCATCTCCTTTCAAATGGTTAGGTTTCTGTGACTTTCTATGCAAATAAAGACTTGGCCTATGATTTGATCTCTGATTTCATTGCTGGTGAGTATTTAAAAGTCTCTTGTCACTTTCAGAAAACCAAGGAGTTAATTGTCACTTTGCTTGGCAGTCCCTCCAGAGAGGCTAAGTCATGTGGGAGCGAAGGAGCGTATGTCAGTCTTTCCCGTGGAAATCTCCATAACCTTTGATATAACACAGTGCAGCTACTAAAAATCCACATTCTTTAAGTGGAAAAAGGAGAATTCCCTTCATGCTCCTAACTTGTCATCTTCTGCATAAAATACTCATTTCCCCAGATGAGGTTTCTCCTAAGAGATAGGACAGCTTTCCTTTTTCCCCTTCTGTATTTAATCATTTCATCATCCATTATGTAGTCCCTCTGCCCTCTTGTGGTTTCCTTTTTGATATTTCCACTTTTACTTTGCATTTTTCAGAGACTTCTTGACTATTTTATATTTCCCGTTCTCTAAATGTGGGATGAGTTCATGAGTCAAGTTTCATCTCACGATGTATTTTCCTAGTCTGAGTAATTCTGAAATCCATTTTTAGTGTAAGATGAAGCTGGGAATTAGTGGCAGCCCTGGAAAGACATCCAGTGTCAAGAACAATATGGTCAGTTCTCTTAGGAGTTTTCCCAGTTATTCCGACAGTCTGAGGGGAAAGTCCTTTCTCATAATTCTGATTTCTCTCTAATTCTCAGCAGACTCCTTTCTTTTGGAGGGTGGCAATTGAGTTTCAATATGTGCAGTTCCAAGAGAGGTGAAATGGTGGAATTGGAGAAAGATGTACAGCAGATGCAGAGCAGTTCAAATACTTTCAATTGGAAGGAGAGTCTTTATCTAAGAAATAGTTTTAAGGATCTCTTATCTTGCATTACTCTTAGACTGATGAGTAGTGTATGCTGTACATTAACATTATTGATGTCATCAGGGCTATTGTTAAAACATGCCTTTAAAGTGTGGCTTAGCATTCACCTTGGCAAATCAAACTGTGTAGGGCAATATGAGAAGGATTTGGTGGTGTGTGATTGTATCATGTGAAGCAGGGATGCTCATTGTATCAGGTGGTGATAAAGGATTAAGAAATGCCTTTTTCCTCATTATCTTCTTCAGAGTAACTATTCCGTTTCAAATCCTGCCCTCACCACAAAGGGATGTATTTGACAAAAGGAGTGTTACCCAGTATATCTCTATCTGGTGACAAACATGGATCACTGAAGAGAAATCAAAGATCTGATTCCTGGTATTTGCAGGTTTTACCTTTTTAAAACGCTTTCTGCAGCTGAGGTGTGTGCGGGAGGTGGCTGGCAGGAGAGATTCAGGGGAGGTTCTCGTTCTACTGCTGAAGCCCTGTTGCACAGAAAGCATGCACAATTCTTCCCCCCCACCCCCTTTTCCTTATGGCTCCTTTGAGACTCACAAAGTGACCCTGTATCTCACTTAATGAGGTTGGCGAACTGTGTGTGTGTGAAGTTCAATGTTGAAAACTACAAGTGTCTGTTAAAGGTTCCCAGGACAGGGTGTAGAAAGCAAGAGAAATAAAAAAGGACCTCTGCTAAGTTTTTATATTCCTTAGCTTGGAGAGCAAAACTAAATATCATTGCTAAAAGTACCCCATAGGCATTTCTAAGCCTGTATGAGCTCTGGAAATTGAGGAAGCTGGAAGCCGATTCCAAGAAGCCTCAGGGTATATCTATATAGAGAGCTGCAGACAGACAGAGGTTGCTCATCCCATACTCTTAAGTTTACTGGCTGCAAGCCAGCTGTGAGCAAGAGCCTGGTAAAGCTATTTCAGCACAGTCCTGGACTTCAGCTATCATGCTGTCTGCCTTTGGGACAACAGGCTCTGGTGTAAAGAGACAATTATTTTCCTTCAGAAGTTCCTCATTTGGAGTTGGTACTCTCACAGCCACTGCAAATGAAATTCTCACCATTTGTAACTGTATCACAAATCCAAAGCCTTTCTTTCCTTCTCAGAATTTGTAGTAAATAAAATAACCCAGTAGTAAAAAAATAACCCAGACTTATTTAAGACTGTGACAGAAAACAAAACTGCAAGAGCTCTTTGCTACTGATTGCTTGTTCCCTGAAAACCACTTGCATGAAAACATATCTCAAACGCTATGTCTAATAACAGAAGACCAGGATCTCTTCTTCATTCTAATAAGAAGTTTACTTACTGCAGATTTCTCACTCACCAGGCTATTTATGTGCTGAAATGTAGTTTAAGACTGAAGAATTTCTGAAACTAAAGAAATAATGAAGGAATAATTGTATTACATATGCATTTATACCTTGCTCTATCAACAAAGTCCTATTCTTGTCACCCAAATAAACAATTCCTCAAAAGGTGGCACCTGGCCTTACAAGGATTGGCACGAGCACTAGCAGATGTATGCTACTGTTCTAAAATCTAGTTTAGCTGTAGTAAATCATAGGTGTCTGCTATACTCAGGGAGAAATTAGATGAAATTCAGCAAGGGCAAGTATAGAATCTTGCACCTGGGTCAATATAGGTTGGGGACTGGCCTGTTGGAGAGCAGTGAAGAGGAAAAGGAGCTGGGGGTCCTAGTGGATGGAGGGTTGACCATGAGCCAGCAATGTGCTCTTGTGGCCAAGAAGGCCAATGCCATTCTGGGGTGCATTAGAAGGGCTGTGGTTAGTAGGTTGAGAGAGGTTCTCCTCCCCCTCTACTCTGCCCTGGTGAGGCTGCATCTGGAATATTGTGTCCAGTTCCGGGCCACTTGGTTCAGGAAGGACCTCAGGGAACTGCTTGAAAGAGTCCAGTGCAGAGCCACAAAAATGGTTAAGGGAGTGGAACATCTTCCTTATGAGGAGAGACTGAGGGAGCTGAGGGCTCTTTAGCTTGGAAAGGAGGAGCCTGAGAGGTGACCTCATTCATGTTTATAAAGATGTAAAGGGTGAGTGCCAAGAGGATGGAGTCAGGTTCTGCTCAGTGATGCCCAATGACAGGACAAGGGGCAATGGGTGGAAGTTGAGGCATAGGAAATTCCATGTGAACATGAGGAATAATTATTTCACTGTGAGGATGACAGAACACTGAAACAGGCTGCCCAGGGGGGTTGTGAAGTCTCCCTCTCTGGAGATATTCAAAATCTGCCTGGATGTGTTCCTGTGTGATCTGGTCTAGGTAATCCTGCTCTGGCAGGGAGCTGTACTGGATGACCTTTCAATGTCCCTCCCAGCCCCTAACATTCTGTGATTCTGTGATATGTGATTGTTTATTGTTTATAATGAGGACTCATATACCAAGACGCAGAAGTGGAGAACATAGTTATTGCTCTTGCACTTCTTCCACAAAGGATGATACACCCTTCTAAATGGAGCTTCTCTGGCATGAGACATAAAGCACAGATGATTCTGTCCACAGAAAGATGCTCAAATTGCATAGGTGTAGGGAAAGAAGTGTACTGTCTGTGGGACTAGCAAGCAAAACCAGAACAAAATTGCATCCTGCAGACACTCAGAAGTTACCTTAAAATTTAGTTGTTCCCTCAGAATTTAGGGGTAGAGGGAACTGAAAGAAAATAATTTCATTTGTTCAATCTTTTTTTCTAATATTGAAGCCTGAGGAGGCTTAAGCATTCATGACAATAAATTTGGTTATCAAGAATTCCTTAATGCTACCCAAAAGTTGCTGTAATTATTAGAAATTCTGAGCTAAATTCTGTTCTGAAGTAATTGCACAGTTCTAGTAACTTTTGTGAAAACTCACTAGTGGTTACTACCATGAAAACCTATCCTGATTTTTTTTTTTTAAACAACAGTCTTTGTGTGGCTTCTGTGAAATGTAACCTTTTTTTTTTCCTAAGAAACAAATGAATTCTAGTAAAATTTCCATTGTCCTATGGCAGTCTGTTGGCTAAACCTGTGGTTATGTTGATTGTATAGCAGCTAAATTTAGTTACTAAAAGGCTAGTTTTCCTAAGTCATTGCAGAGGAGTAAGCCAGGATTCTGAGTGTAGGCTATGGGTTTTTAAGAATTGCCTGAGGAGAAAAAAAAAAAAACAACAAAAAAAACCAGGGCTGCTTTATGGCTCTGTATTGTGCTTGGGACTGTGCATGAAAAAAATTAAAGGCCTTTGAACTATTTCCACTATGGCTTTGGTTTTCAGCTGCACTATTTCTGAATTTAAATGATAGTAATATTTACTAAGAAAATGCAAGTGGCAAATGGCCTTCTCGTGTTGCTTATTGTGCTCATATGATGGCACAAATGTTATGACATAATACAGTTCAAGAGAGAACAGAGATACTTCTGCTGCTTCCCTGAGTGCTGATACAAAGAGTTGATGATTTTGGTATGCAGAATTGGTCGTGTTCAGCTGATGCGCACTATTAGGTTTAACAAATACTGATAGAGCAGAATCATAATATTATTCAGGGTTACTATGGCCTGCTAATAGCAGAAGCCTTGCCCTCCTAAAGCAAAGATATGGAAAGAGAAGTCCCATTTCTGAAGTTAGGCTAGAGCAGTACACCTGGAGTTTTAGCTGACCTTAAGGTAAGAAAACCTACCCAAGAGCAGCAGTGACAATTCATTGGTATCCCCAGAAGCAGCAGACTGTGATACTGTTGGGGCCTACCTCATTCATATTTTGCGTATCAAAATGAAGTTAGAGTGATTTTAGAACAGTGAAATTTAAACCAGGTAACTGTAGGTCAGTTTTCATCAGCTGGCACTATTAGGAATATTAAAAGCTCTGTCATCTGATAGCCTAAATTGGTAGCAGTGACTTTGGCAGGATTGCAATAATTTATATCAGAAGACCTTTAAATTTAGCTGGCATCTAATCTATGTTAAGTACTCTTATTTAAAGCTGCTTGTGTGAAATCGTAAGCTAACCAAATGTAACAAACTGTTGTTTCTAGGAGGAACTGGACTACATCAGTTCTCATGTTCAGTGTGGTTTTACACATTTTTGTAATTACAGCTGGGAATTAAAAAATAGCTGATGCTAACAGGAGAGAGTACGAGCTGTGGGTTTGTGTTATTTTTAGCTTATTGAGATTTAAAAACACCTTGGAAAAAATGATGAAAAGACAGATGGCTTGAAAACAAAGTGTATTTTATTTTTGAGAGCTTTGTATTGTTTCTAATAGTATTAAAAATAACCCTGATAGTTAAGAGGAACCAAGTTGTATACCTAGTGTAACAACCAGTTGAGCCTTCTGGTTGTGGTTTCAGTTCATCTTGCACTGAGGCTAATGCAAATATACAACATACAATGGCCAGTAATAAAACCAAAAGGTTCCCATATATCAGTCTTTTCTCATCCGTTTCTTTGAAACTCTTCCTAAGTCCCAGCACTTCTCAGAAGTTAATTCCTTCTACCATCCTACCTCCTTGTAACTTTTCAGTCCCCCTAAATGATTCATTCCTTCCAGAGTGTGAGGATGAGGGACAAAGAAGGACCTTCTAGACTCACACTGGATAGGCCAGTCATGTTGTTAGGATATCTAATATTTTCATCTCAGCTCTGTGATATCTGTTCAGATGATCTTGGAACAATTCCAGAAGACTGGAGATGGAATAGTTGAATTACATTTAGTCTATTTTCAATAAGTTTTAGAATAAGTGAGGTATTGAAAATTATTATTTTCATCCATTTTTAAATCTCACTATTTGGAGATGCAGAGCTATCTAACAGCAAAGCTAGTAGAACTGCATTTCTGCAGTAGCTTTTTCACCACCACTGTAGTGTTTTGGTTTCCCCCTTTTGTTCAGAGATTCAAAAGGTTGCCAATAGGGCTTCTTGTGAGTGCATTACCAATGTAGGTAAAACTCTGAAAATTGTATTATCAAATGTTCTTTTCAAACTGAGAAATAACCTCCTCTGCACTAAGTGAGACATAGCTGTTAACACTGTTAGTAGTTTGTTCTTTTCAAGTGGTCAGGATTTTAAAGAAAAATATGAAAAACATTTCCTTGCACCCTAACCTCACAGACTACGCTGGGCACAGCCCATTTGGCAATAACACTTATGGCCCTAGAGACTTAAACCAGGTCCTGTCTCTTTAACCTTCCTCACGTGTACAGCCAGGGATGTTAAAATCACTTATGGCCCTAGAGACTTAAACCAGGTCCTGTCTCTTTAACCTTCCTCATGTGTACAGCCAGGGATGTTAAAATCACTTATGGCCCTAGAGACTTAAACCAGGTCCTGTCTCTTTAACCTTCCTCACATGTACAACCAGGAATGTTAAAAAGTCCGTGTCTCATCTGCACAGACAACACAACTTCTACAACATTTCTTTTGCTTTCCAGCATTGTTTGAGGTCGCCTAATTTGGAGGCTGATACAGCATTTTCCATGTTGGATTGACTTGACTAAGATGCTAAGACCCAGAGAAAAGCCTAAAACCACTACAAAAGCAAGAGCAAACTACAGGGTAGCAGAGAGCACTAGTCTTGTGAAGTCTAGAGTATAGAGATGTTCTTGGAAAAGCCATGCTAAAGAGGAGCAGTTTCAGAAGTAGTTTCAGAAGTCAAACATGAAATGGGCCTCATAAAAACATGGTTCTTTTGTCAGAGTTTGAGGTCAAATCATGGCTAAAGCAGACTGAAAAAAAAGGGAGAGTTTACCTTGTGCCATCCAAAGAGAAGCCACTGGAAAGCCTTGCCTTGGGAGAGAGGAAGAGCATGCATCTGTCTCATGCAAAGGAAGGAGAATGTAATTTCTGTGTTAAATGAGGACATCTATAAACAATTCTAATTATTATAGTAAAACATGGTCATATTGGCAGTGCAGCAAAACAAGCCCCCTTGTATGACCATGCTTTTCTCTTCTGGCATCTGTAGTCTCAAGAACACCAGTCAAAGACTTTCTCCAGCTGCTAGATTCGCACAAAGAAGCAGTATAAATGAAAGCATTATTGCTGCCAATCATCAGGCCTTCTGAAGGAACTTCTGTCCTCTCTGAATACTATGGGGCATAAACATTGGTGACTACTTAGTATTGTATTTTTAATGTTTGTCACTGTAAATGTCACAATCTTTAATAGATAAAGACAAGTGTAACTGGACTGACTACATCAAAAATGTCCTATTTTGTATTTACAGTCACCCTTTCAGTATTTGATACTGTGCCACCACCTCCAGTGGGGAAGACTGGTACACCTGTTTCCCTTAGGCTGACTCAAAATTACTTTTCACACTTCCCAAGGAGATCTGACTGAGTTCTCACTCCTGTGGATCTCCCTTGGCCAGTCTTTGCCCAGTAGTAAAGTCGGTTAGCAAAAGGCCTTCTCGAGACCACATTCAGTACTAGCAAAGAAGGTCAGCCTGAGCCAGGTCTAACACAACAGTTCACACCGCCTATCTGTGTTATAGACGTTAGCTTCCTCCCCTTGTCTTCTCCCAGAAGTCTCATGATGTCTGAGCAGCCTGATGACTTCAGACCTGTGTAAGCAGACCTCAGTTTCCTTCAGGAATGTATCAGCAACTCATTGCTGTTCAATTAAATCACCATACTGATTTCTGAGACCTGCTCACATAGGCTTCAGCTGGTCACACAACAAACATCCCAGGACAGTCTTACCTCAGTCATCAGCTCCTACAGGACAGCTTTTCTTCTGTCACAAGAAGTGTGATGGAACTTCCAACATCACTTGTGAATGCTGCAGCGACACACAGTATTCTTTCATTACAAGAAGTAAGGGATTTTGACAAATCCACAGAACAGTGTGGAGGCTGCAGGGGATCGTGTCTGAAAGATCTTGCTTTGATATGTCACTCAAATAGGAGGAGTGGGGGCAGTGCACTTCACATCTCTGCAACTGCATATCTAAACATGGATAGTTCCCATTTGCCCAGTTGTAGCCAGAAACATGAAAGTGCAGGCTGATGTTCCAGGCACAAGAACATTGTTAGCCATCATTTGAAAACCACTGAAGGAAATTCTATCTGAAAAATCTTGGATTTTACTGTATTTATCTTCTGTTCTCCTACATCAGAGACAGTTGGTTGTCTACTATCCCCTTTCATGTGAGACTTTACAAGAAGCTAAAAAGGTGTGCATGCTTCCTGGCTGAATGCAAGGGTGATCTAAGGTGCTCAGCAGCATATTTACTTGAAATGCCAATTTATTAAATTACTTTACCTTAACAATATATTTGAGAAAAAAAAATCTAGTGCTTTTAAACAGCCTTTGCAAAATCAATGTAGAGGTTTTGATTGTACATGTCTACTACCACTCATCTGAGTCAGACTGTGCAATATGCCCAGAGGGTAACAGCCTTCAAAACTAAGCATGTGGTAAGGGACAATGGTTTTAACCTAGAGAAGGGTAGATTTACATCAGATATTGGGAAGAAGTTCTTAACCATGAGGGTGGTGGAACACTGAAACAGGTTACCCAGGGAGGTAGTGAAGACTACCTGGAGACATTCAAGGTCAGGCTTGATGGGGCTGTGAGCAACTTGATCTACTTGAGGATGTCTCTGAGGAGAGTTGGACTAAATAACCTCTAGAGGTCCCTTCCAACCCAGCTTATTCTATCATTCTATGTGAATCTTCATTGGTCTGGGATCGCAGGATCACAGGATGTTAGGGGTTGGAAGGGACCTCTGGAGATCATTGAGTCCACATCCCCTGGCAGAGCAGGACTAGAGAATCTAGTGCACGTCACACAGGAATGCATCCAGATGGGTCTTGAAAGTCTCCAGAGAAGGAGACTCCACAACCTCCTTGGTGAGCCTGTTCCAGTGCTCTGTGACCCTCACAGTGGAGAAGTTCCTCCTCATGTTGAGGTGGAACCTCCTGTGCTGGAGTTTATTATCCATTGCTCCTTGTCTTGTCACAGAGTACAACTGAGCAGAGCCTGTTCCCTCCCTCTTGATAATCAGCCCTCAGATATTTATAAACATTGCTTAAATCCCCTCTCAGTATTCTCATCTCCAGACTAAACAGCCCCAGGGCTCTCAGCCTCTCCTCACAGGGTGGTGCTCCCGTCCCTTCATCATCCTCGTTAGCCCTCTGTTGGACTCTCTGGAGTAGATCCGTGTCTTGAACTGGGGACCCCAAAATTGGATGCAATACTCCAGGTGTGGCCTCACCAGGGCAGAGTAGAGGGGGAGGAAAACCTCCCTCGATATTTGTTTTATCTCCAGCTGGAATTGATGCTGCTTCAATAAAGTCATTCTGTGGACTGACTGCTCTTGCATATCAAATATAATTGTGATTTTACACTAGCTAAGTCTGCCACATGAATTATTCTCTCTCCAAATAGACTTGACCTTTCCTCCCACCCTATGAAAATGTTTGAAAGATTTCAGACATTGTCAGGGTGTCTGAAATTGTCAGGATCCTCTAGAAAGCAAGCCACTGCTATGATTTATGTGCCTATGGAAAGACAGAGAGAGGACACAATGCAGCTGCTGTGCCTCCAGATCCACTTGCTGCCCTCCCTCCCATCAATGAGCAGTTCCATCCAGAAACATGGACTGTGTTTCTTCTGGCTGTCACAGGTGTGTCCCAGATTGAATATGCCCCAGTGTCCCTTGAAAGGACAAGTAAATGTTCAGCCTTGGGGAATCTTGCCATTTCTGGTGAAGAGGAGAGCCCATATGAGGTGCTGGAGCCTGCTTGCTCCTCATGGTGGAAATGTATCACACCACTTGGCACTGTGAGAAGAGAAGAGAGCAGAGAGGTGGGAGATGCAAGTCATGCATGCATAATAATATTCATGAGGCACCATTTGCAGGCAAACTGAGCAGATAGCAGCAGCTCACTTGGATGGCAGATCAGAAGTGACTTCGGAGAGAAGTTCAGAAGCAGAGGCCTATTGCTCATCCTTGGAGAGTTACTTAGTAAGGGTGCTGGAAGACCTTTCTACCAGAGCTCTCTGGGCAAGAAGAGAAGGAATAAGATGGTTCTTACCTCTGGGAAAATTTTTTTAATAGAACTGAAGATATCCATGTTGAATTCTTTGAAGCCCATGTTGAATAGATGATCTCTCTCATGTTGATTTAATGCGGACTTTTGACAAGAGTGTGACTGAAAAAGTAAAGCTTTGTTAGTGGCTTACCTCACTGGGATGGATATTAGAAAGAAATTAACTGAAATTAAAGGCCTGTATGTGCTTTAAGAAAATCTAATGATTTAACAAGTCTTGTGAGTATGATTTTTTTAAAAAATGAATGGTTTTCTTTAGGAAAATTAAAGAAAGAAAAACAAAGAGAGAATTTGGATTTGCTAAAATTTAAAGATGGGAAGACTTTAAAAAATTATTTTAATTCTTTATCAAAATTTAATCTACCTTTTAACCCTTTGGCCAGCAGTGTGAAGTGCTGTGCTGTCTTCTGAATGTAAAATGTAAAATTCCCTCCCTTCACATAGGTCTGCAGAATTGTAATGTGTCATCCAACTGTAGTCGCATGTCACAAGCTGTCAAAATACTGATGGGAGATGCTGACCCCCAGCGCCCTGCTGGAAAAAAATCTGTTGCAGCTAAATGACTGTGCTATAAATAGTTAAAGCTGATGGTATTTCTGGAGGACAGCTCTTCTGGCTGTCCGTGAGCTACCTTAGAACAACATTTCAGACAATGTGCATTTCCTGCTCCAATGCCAGCAGGGTGGAGGCCAGGGGCCTTTCAATCCCACCAAAAGAGGATTGCCCCTGAGTGGCATGCCTTGTGGTATGCAGGAAAATGCCTTTTTTGCCCTCACTGGAAAGACAGGGCTTGCCATCCAGTGTAGTTCAGCAGCTATTCTGGAGATAGTTGGCTATTCTGGTGTCAGAAATTTGCTATTTTTGTTCGCTCAACTATTCCAACAAGCTAAAGGTTTAATCAACAAGATGCCATGAGATTTAATTTCTTTCAAAGGAAGCTTATTTGTCAAAGGTATGCCTTTTTATGGAATGTATTCACTTGAAAAAAAAAAAGAAATCAAGAAATAACAGTAACTTGACATGTACAAGTGCCAAAGCCCAGAACAATCACTAACAACCTCAGTTAATTTGTGTTGTCCTTCCCCTCCTCCCATTTCAATGACATATAAATCCAGAGCCAGGTCTCATGTCGGGCAAGGCACTCAGATTATGTGGGCACTCATACATGTGTTGTATGGATTTCCTGGCAGTGACTCTGCTTCTCTCTTGAGTGTTGAGGGAAGGAAAATAATTTCTCTTGCTGTTGAATTCATGTGCTTCCTACAGCCCATATACCACAGTCAGAGATATTAGTGCAGTCTGAATTTTAGCAGTATAAGAATGAACTCTGGCACCTAAAAGAGTAAGGCTAGACATGGAAGACACTGGATTGGGACTCAGATACCCTTGTTCAGATCTTAGCTTTATTGCAGTCTTTTTGTTTCCTGTGCTGGGCAAGTAATTGAAAATAGGTATACTTCTACCTGCAGGAGTAATTGCAGCTTGGATTTACTTATGTGGGCTAACTTTAAATTAGCTCAGTCAGTCATAATTGTTGAGAATGCCAGCATGAACTTCGGTGCACTGCCATAACCCCTTTGGGTCTGTGAATAGACACTCAGTAGGTAACGTCTGCAATCTAAGTGTTGTGTACCAAAATATTTCAGTATTCTGTACCACAGGCCAAGAAAGATGCTTTAAAGTTTTGCCCTGGTGTAGGTTGTAATGTGAGTGATATTTTAAGACTACAATAGATTCCATCAGGTAGTGCTGTGGTTCTCAGCTCTGTTAGGGAAACATAAATATTTTTCTTGCACAAGCTTTTGTCTGTCTTGTCTACTTAAATTGTGACCTCTCTGGGACAGGAAATGTCTTTTTTTTTATGTTTATAAAGCAAATAAGGTTTGTATTTTCACTGTGATTTACAACAGTCATTGAAGTTATGGAGCCACCTCTTGTCTACATCTTAGAGTAGGTTGTTCCATGAGTCTGCTGCTTGAAGCTTTCTATAGGATGTACTGCATAATTCCCTTCTGCATGGAGGGGAACTAGCCAAAGGGAATCCATCCTCTGTTTTCTCAGGTTACTTGTGTGCTCTTTCTTGTTCTCTTCTAATTTGTATAGCTCTGAGGCAGTGCTTTGGACTGTAGGAAAAGCATTCAGATATCCAAAGATTTTGATATGGCAAGGAATATTGCTCTGTTCACATTGAGCATTGCAGGAAAAATTAATGGCCTGTGTCTTCTTGAAACCACACTCAGTGCATAATGATCACTCTCTTGTCTTCCTAACCTCTCATAACATAGCCCTTGTTTTATCATAATCATTAAGTGATATCTATAGCTAACAGTCAGGACCTACACACTTAAGTGTCTGCTTTCTGTTTTAATTTAAAAGGTTTAAAAGTCTGAACCAAAAATGAAGGCTGTTCTGAATAGGTCCTAGCTGTTAACCAGTTCAGATATTCTTTGTTCATATTAGTGTAGTAAACTCTGGTAGAAAAGAAAAATAAAGTTAAAAGTTCCCATTTCCACTATTATAAGAAGAGAGATTCTAAAGTATTAGTGTCAAAAATCACCAGAGACAAGTGAAGTATGTTATACAGAACATTATAATGTTGTAACTTTGCCACTGGAAATGGTGCCTCTTTAGGAACAGAAATCTGGGTGAGCCACAGGCTATAGCAGATGGGCAAAGACAAAAGGTCTGACTTTACAGCAGACTATTTGTATTGTAAATGATTTAGAGAAGACTCAGAGTTGGACAGGCTTGGGTCAAATTGGATGAACTGGTATTCACCCATGGATGCAACTTTTGTTAGAAGGACTGATGCCCACAGATGTTTAATAAAACATTTCAGATGAAGCTACTATGTAAAGCAGTGAAAAGTTTGCCAGGTACAGCAGAGTTTGGCTTCATGGAAAAGCTCAAGCCTGTGTGAGAATTTAAGATGTGTTCAAGGTTGTGGATATCTAAAGTTAGCACATCTGTTGATATCACTTGTTCACTGTAACATCTTCATGTATGTGATGTGCTGGACATTCATTTTGCACAGAGATGGTGTTTAGTACTCACAGAGCTTTTCCCAAGGACTCCTAAGAGAACTGTGAACCAGTACTTGGACTGCAGAGTAGTCCAAGCCAATGTCTTGCAGGAAAGACAAAACAATGTAATTTCTGTTTCTGAGGATTTTAGAAGAACAAGATAAAGCTCTAGGCTATCTTTGGAGCTGTAGAGATTACTTTCAACTGTTATTGCTTCTGTAACTTTATTTGCATTGACAGATTCAGTAATACCATTGTTATATTTATCCTTGAACACAACATTTTAGTGAAATTCAGGAATTGCTCAATGGCTGCATCTACAGTTGTTTGTTTGCTGTTTAAGGGACTCTATGAGAAAATTACACTGTAATGCATTAATGCTGCTGCAGAGGGGCAGGAAGATTGTTCACCAGGAATATGTGTTACAGCTTTCTTCAGATGATAACGTCTGAGCAGAATTAATGCGTTTTAGGAGCACCCATAATTTTGAATATTCTTCTTCCTATACTTAAAACATCTAAATCAAACATTTTGTTACACAAGCACAAGGCTATAGAATTGTTATGAAACAGTGACTTTGGGCTAAGTCTCTGACTTTTCTGTCTTTCCTTTTCTCCTTTATTTGCTCCTGAAATGTGACCTAGAACATTGAATAAAAACAAACACCTTAAAGTAGAAGGAAATATGTTGGGTTTTACTGGATAAGAAACAAACCAAACTAACCAACCAACCAACCAAAACCCCCCAAAAAAACCCAGAAGAATTATTACTTATCTGAACTTTATTAAATGTATATGTGCTATATCAGGCTTAAACACATTACTGCCCTAAAGTTGCTAGCAAAACTGACAGGCACTGTTACCTTAGGTTAAGCTTATCTGCAAGGCAGAAACAGAACTTTTGGTAATTTCATGGCCTCTTCCACTGATGGTGACCCAAATCAACCCGTTTTATCTCCACTGAGAAGACTGAGCATTCATGTTGTCAGGGTCTGTGTCTCAGGAAGCAGTAATCAACAAGTAAATGAGATAACTCCATACATTGTTTCAAGTCATCTTGCAGGTCTCCTAGGCTGTTTTGCATTTTGCTGACCACAGCTTGCTGGGGAAAATGTAAACTGGGGAATAGTCTTATATTACACTATAGAACCTTTTCTAAAAAGAGAAAGTGTTTGTGGGGGGGTTGTTTGGTTGGTTGTTTTTGTGTTTGTTTGAAAATAAAGTTCCTGGTAGTGATGCGAGCCTTCATGCTATCTTCTTGTATGTCATGACATATGCCAATGAGTGTACTGAACCAACAAAACTAGACTCACCCAAAAACTGGGAGGTGGTGGAGTCACCATCCCTGGAGGTATTCAAAAAGAGATTGGATGTGGCACTTGGAGCCATGGTTTTGTTGTCATGAGGTGTTAGGTATTAGGTAATAGGTTGGACTTGATGATCTCTGAGGTCTTTTCCAACCTGGTTGATTCTGTGATTCTGTGAAAAAATGAAAAATACCATTGCAGAGGAAAGTAATGCTTCAATTTGCACATTACTACTGCAAGATCATTGCAGTTTATTGAAACAAGTTCACACAGGAAGAGTTAAGACTTGCAACGCAAGCAAACGCCACTGCCCTGTAAAAATTACATGTCATTAATTTACCTGTGCAGATTACCCTGAACTACAAAGTAGGATTGTTACTTACCTCTACCCTATTGTGCGTATTTGTTCTCCAATTTCTCAAATATATGGCCAAAGTAACCTATTATCAAGCCCCAGGAGACTTTGAGTGATTGTCCTTGCATGTACTACAAGACCACAGCAGATGCAGGGTAATATGCCTATTGAGAAATAACCTAAGATGCTTTATGCTACATTGGCAGTGGACTAGGAGTGAGACTTTAGTTTGCTTGGTATGTATCTAGGAATTTAAATGCTGCACTTGCAAATCCTGTTATAACTGCGTAACATAACCTATATCAACATTAATCTATCTTCCAAACATCCAGAAAGGTGGCATCAGTGTTGCCTACTGGTTCTGTCATTTTTTAATTTTTTTGTTGCCCATGACTAATTGTCCAAACTTAATGGGTTGGTTTGTTTGTTTGTTTGGGGTTTCATTGTTGTTGTTGTTTGTTTTTTTAATAAAGAACACAGGCTTCTAATAGCTGGCATTGGTCAACCATCTGCTGGAAAGAAAATACAGACCTCCATTTGTGTTTCTTGTCTTAACCCCTCCTGCGCCTTTCACAGAAAGTAATCTTGGGGTGAGCATTAAAAGGTAACTGTGTCCCACACAGAGACAATAATGCTTCTCTGCATAGCTGGTCTGCTAAGGCATCTAACTAAGCAGCTCACAGAAACTGCTCTGTACTTTGCCTATGGAGCTTAGCCAAAGTCTGCATCCCTTTTAGTCATTAACTACATCATCTTTTGATACATGTCTGAAGCATTTACAGTTTTTGCATGACCAAATGCTTTCAGGCTTAACAAAACCCACACTCCTCTGCAGTGTCTATGGATTGTCCAGGTCTAACATTTCAGAGGTTTGCTAGATCCTCTCCTTATGCCTAAGAGAATATAAACAGTATTCAGTTTAATTAATATCAGCAAAGGCATGTTGCAAATAGATTTGCTCTGTTACTGTCTTTCTCCATTTCTTAGTGTCAGCATTTTAAGCTTTTCATTATAAATGTATCCACTTTTTTTTTCAGGAGGAGAAACTTCTTTTTCTTTCTACCAGAAAGGAATTCTTTCAATTCAAATGTTCATTTTGTTGATGAGAAAATAGTAAGGAAATGAAGTTATTGCTATGATGGACTAGGCAGGCAAGATTGTGTGAATGGGTAAATTAGCAGCTGTTGTAATATAATTACCACTGCAAACTTTCCTGTTTATTTCTTTTTGTAGCACTAGTTAGTAGATAAAATGGGAAAAACCCAAAATCACAGTTCTCATATCTGTTGGCTTATCTGAAGACCTTGTACTACAAGAGTAGGAGCATAGATCAAGACAGAGGGCTGGGCAACCTTGAGCCTGGCTACAGTAAATGCCAGGCCAAATCTCATTATAATTAAAACCATTTTAGAAACTGTTTCCAATTATACAGCTGCCATTGGACCACGTTCCTCTCCCTACCCTCACCCCTTCCTGGTCACAGAGGAGCAGAGTTGTCACTGCAGCAGCTCCATGCACACCCACAAAACACTTCTGCTACAGCTGTCTTCACACAGCATGGGAGGAAGGATGGAACCCATGCTTGTAATCAGGTCTTGCCACTGAAAGGTTACTTAGGAGGCAAGTGCTCTGGTTTCCCAGAAGCAGGCTTAAAAGGCTGTAGGGTATATTTTCAAAGCACTGTGCAGGATTTCACCATGTGACTCATTAATGTCAATGGGAATCACGCTGTTAAAACTTTCTGCAGTGCTTTGAAAATGTATCCCTATATGTCAATTTTCCTTTCCAGGCCAAATTATCAAAAACAGACCTTGTGGGCCTTCTTTTAAAAAGTTTTTCAGTATTATATGCTAATAAATCAATAGTTTAGCAGGCTCAATCAGCTCTTGTTCCTTCCTTCTCCATCTCCACTTTCCATTTTATCACTGACTTTGATTTTGTGCAGCGTTACATAGTTTTTGCAGCTGTCACCTGAAAGAAGACGACTGCAAAATCTCAGAGACTGGATTGCAAATTCTGTGAAAATCAACAATTGTGATATAGAGGGATAGTAATATTTGTTGCATCATTTCATTTACAAAGCAGAATCAGTAAGGAAAAATAGAACTTTTTTTTTAATTGCTGTTTTCATTAACAAATTGCAATGAATCTACTCTTACTTATTAAAATAAAATATTTAGTTTGAACGATTTGCAATTATCTTTCCAGGATAACTCCTGGGATCTGCTAATAACAAAATATCAAGTGACATGAGTATGCACTTAGCAAATAAACAAACTAATGTAATGAGATCTCTGGTTTCCAAGTAGTTTCCAAGAACTACTTCCTTTGTGTTGAATACATAGAGAATTACCCTGAACTGCTTGTACACTCTAAACTACAACAGAGGGGTGAATTGTGTATTTCTAATAGCTGAATTTTGTGTTTGGTCAGAACATGCTACTACACATTTGATCCTTTTTCCAGAAATCATAGATATCTTCTCTATATAGCTTATTACTTGTGTAGCAAAAAGGTGCATGATATCTGTTCTGGCAATTGTATCTTAATCTGAACTGTATCTTAATCTGAATTTCTCTCCAGTCTCTGGAGTAGAATGATAGCTGTCTGTATGGATAGCTTATCATATGCTTCTGTAGTCCCATTTCTCAGGCAGCAGCTGTCTCAGCAAAGACAGAAGACTAGAATGACACTCTCTTTTTCTCTTAAAAGTCATTGTTGTGGAATAGTTTAGGGACAGTGTTGTTAAGAAAGCTTATATTCTGCTGCCTCATGACTGTATGTGGTGACTGGTTGTTAATCAGAACAGGAAAGTTGAAAAGGAAACAGATCTTCATGGCTGCTAAATAAGAGTATAACAAACTGCTAGAATTCTGCAGCTAACTAGACAAAGGTAGATGGACTTACTCCTAGAGAGAATTAACAAAAGCACATCCATCTACTTACCTACTTATATCTGCCTACTTACTTTTCTTCGTCCTTTCCAGAAAGAAATCACATTTCTGTCCAGTCTGCTGAGTTCCTTAGCTTTCCAACAGTAGTGGGTGCTAGCTTCTATTATGTCCTAACTTAAAAGAGTAGGATCATTTTGTTTTATCTTATGATAATGCCATGTAATGGTGTGCTCCTCTGTTCCCAGAGCCTACTGCTTATATAGCCTACAACAGGCTCCCTCTTATGACCTCACAGGAGATGGCACAATGCCACTGAAAAGTGGATATCTGGATTATAACACCATGTGTAAGGATGCCACAAAGGTTTCTTAGAGAGAGACAAGTTCCAGCACATTTTCCATAGTCACATTTCCCTTTTTATTTATAAGACTTTTCATTCTTTCTTTCTTCCCTGGCATGCACAAGATTTTTAATATGCTTCCTCTGAAGTACCTGGGAAAGTCTACCTTCTGGACTATCTTGCAGTGTCATATTGGTTTTGGAGAAGATAGTTGTTAAGGAGTGAGTCAGAGAATAGAAAGTGGAACTCTATTCTGTAGCCAATAGCCATCCAAAGTATAATGCTTAGGGGAAAAAAAAAAAGATAGAAAAGTGAATTTGTCGTTTTGTCTCACGTAAAGTAGGGCCAGCAGCAGTTATTTCAACGTAAACAGTGAAAATGAGAAAGCTAGAGTAGATTCAGCATGAGCAGCACTATGAAAACTTGAAACAGCTTAAGCTCAACAAAGCAGGGCTCTTATGCCTTTTTCCTGTCATTGGTAGGCTAATAATATCTCTATTGCCATAATTTGTCTCTGTAGAGCCTAAAGTACTCCAGAAACGTGGTTGTGCTGTATAAGCTTTTTATGCAGGTGCAAAAACTGGCACACAGAGGAGTCTGTCTTCTGACATGCTGCCCCAAAACGCCACCTTTCCCTGGTGCCATTGTTAGCATTGTGGTCCTTGCCCTTCCTCTACTTGCAAGGTTTTCTTCTCTGCACAACCCCAAAAGATCCTACAGAGAGATTTGAGAAGTCTTTTGTGTTTGGATAACATGATGACAAATACAATATAAAACTTCAGTGAGAGAATCATGGAATATAGAATTGTTAGGGTTGGAAGGGACCTTGAGGATCATCCAGTTCCAGCCCCTCTGCCATGGGCAGGGACACCTCACACTAGATCAGGTTGCTCAGAGCCACATCCAGACTGGCCTTTTACACCTCCAGGGATGGGGCTTCTACCACTTCCCTGGGCAATCTGTAATTACTGCTAAGTTTCTAAAAGTTATGGATTTGTTGGTTTGTTTTTTTTTTTTTAAGGTACCAACAAAAGAAATTAATAGATTTCTACGCACAAGTGTTGTAAAGTAATTTTTTTACACTAAGTTGATATACTGTGACTCTCATTATAATGATTACCATTAAGATTAAGTAACCTTACTAAAATACTTTCCACATTGAGAATGGGGAAATTCTACTTCTATGACGGTAACCATAGAAAGCTGAAATACTTTCAACTGTGTGCTTTTGGTGGGAACACGAAGGGGAAGCTCTTGGAATTACAACAAGATGTGTGCTTTGTGACTGTAGAAGTAATTTTAAAATATGAACCCCATTATCCAATAGATTTTCATTCTTTCACCAGGTGGGCACTCTGCCTCTTTGCCTCCTTTTCCAAAGGATGTACAGCAAAATCTGTGCCTCCAAAGTCAAAACCTAGGCAAACCATGTTGAACCTAATTAAGCCTAGTTCAGAAAATCAACAAAATAGTTTCCTTAATCTGCCCAGAGGCTAATGGCTCTCTGCTTCTCATATACTCTTCCTCTGACTTAACACAGAAGTGTGTCACTCCTGTTGCATTTGTTATCTATGTAACTTCAGATAATATTTCATCTCCACTTTTCTATCTGTTGGACGAAACAAGAAATTGTTTGTGTTTATTCTCTGAGTTTAAAGACTCATTTCCTACTAACCTCTGAGAGCATGCTGATAACTCATTCTCTGATGATTATACTGCTTTCTCTTGGATCCAGATACCACCAACTTACTCCAGGTAACATACAACTGGTTTGATACAGAAATTGAATAAAAGGGTTGAGGACCACCACAGCTCAGTAACCCATACAGCATACTGTATCATGCCTGTAAGTCATTAACCTGCCCCGGGCTCCACTTTTGGGCTGTAGCCAGATACTGGACTCGGGGCCTTTGTAAATCACGAGGTTGACAGGAGATCTGTGCACTGGATCCACTACATGAATTGCTCTGAAGGTCTCAAGATTGTCTTCAAACAACTGAATTGTTCACATAGGTGCAGCAATTTGAACTGCAGATGCCAGCTAGGCTGCCAGTTTGATCAAAAGTGTGACAGACCAAGGTACCAGTGCAGCAGGTGCAGAGGCTGACACAAACCTTTTCAGTGATTATTCCTGAATTCTGCATTCTAACCTATTATGGAAAGAATTAAGTTCTGAGTTAAGTCAACGTGTTTATAGAAAAAATAATCAAAAGGGAAAAAAATAGCTCAAGATCAGTCACCCCTTTGGCAAATTCAGTTTAACCTCAATTAGTGGAAAACCTGGAAAAGCATGAAGTGCTCCCACACCTTGAAGCTTTGCACCCCACAGACCCATAGGTCTGCCAAGGTCTGGCATTTTGCCTGGGCTAATAAACTCTCTGACAAGTGGCAGCACTGGGGATCTGTGTGCTGAGATACCCTTGTGGCTCATGTCTGGCAGAGCTTAATGACTCAGGTTCAGCGTCGTGTGAGAGCAGCTGCACTGCTGTTGGACCTGGTCCCAGAAACTGGCTCAAAGTTTTCAGGAGCATAATGACTCAGTCTTGCAGTGGTGGGTGAGAAATTTTGGAGCAGGTAAAGGAGAATGGTGGAGGGGGATTTGGAACAGTTATTAGGGTTTTCGTAGTGCTCTTCATGGAGAGGCTACAAAATTTTGCATTATGATTTTGAGGATGGAACAGACTGGGTGGAGTTAGTAATGCTTTGCATGGAAGAGTCCATCAGAAAGCTGAGAGATTTTGGGGCTTACAAGAATATTTCTCTTCCTGTCCGTACTTCTGGGACTTGCTTTCATTTTTGTTTCTTGAGCGTAGAGTCTTCTCCTCCTTAGTCCATCTTCTGCAGGGATCATGGATTCTCCTGTCTTTGATGCAGTCCCTTGCTCTGAGCCCATCCTACACAGGCAACCACTTCTCTCTGGAATAGGAAGAAGGCCAGGAAAGACACTAAAGGGAAGCAAGTCTTGTTTTTGAAGGTGTTGCTGAGGGCCTGGAAAAGTCATAGAAGCCTTGCTGGGACACAGACCTTTCTGATCCTGTCACTAACCTGTAGGTGGACATCCTAGGCCTGCATCAAGGCCAATGCTGTCCCCAGGGAAGTGCCCTTTTCTTGGGGCTGGGGCTGTCCCCACTGCCTCCCAGCTGCCCTGCTTCCTGGCTGCACAGCAGGATGGGAGTAAACATGATACAGTAACTTACTGCTTGGGCTGCTTCTTCCTATCCTCCCATAACTGCTAGGTAACTCAAGACTGTATGCCTTGCCTTGATTGAAAATGCTTTTAAATGCCAACAATAAAATGTTAGAGCATTTTCCTAAACGAAGCTTGAAAATTTACTTAACTCAGATTCAGGATCATCTCAGATTTCAGTAGCTACAATATTTATCATATTTCTAGACATTCATGGAATCAGCCATTGCTACCTTCTATTTTTTCTTGTGTCATATTTTATTTTTCTCTTAGTTTCCACAGCATTTTGTGTCTTTTTGTTTGTTTGTTTTTTAATTTTGCTTTCTACGCAAGACTTCTTTCCCTTCCATAGTCTTAATTTATTTCTGCTCACCTAGTTTTCATTGAGTGGCAGTACCTGAGTTCATTCTTCTGCTAGTGTTTGTAGTTTGTATTTTTGAACTTTTTAATTTCTGATTGTATAATTTATGGTTTTGTTTGTGTGTGTTGTTTTGGGGGTTGTTTGTTTAGGTTTTTTTGTTTCTTTTTTGTTTGGTTTGGGTTTGGGGTTTTGTGATGGGTTTTTTGTTTCTGTAGTTAGTAAGTTAGGAAAGGAGATAAGGGTGGAAAACAACTCCTGTACCAAAAATTGTTTCAGAACTTAGAGACAAAGTTGCAAAATTGTTGCAAAATGTTGTTAAACAAACTTCAGAGTCCTTGTAGCTATAGAGCACAGTGAGTGAAACAGCCCTTTGAAAAGGTGAGTGCAAGGTCAATGGGCCATGGAAATCCCTGTCTGACTTGAAAAAAACAGAGCTGGAGATAAAGTTTCACTTAATCTGTAGATATTATATTAGTTTCTCTTTTTTAATGCCTTTTGCCTGTGTTGCTGTCCCTTTTGTTTCGTCTCACTTTCTTCCATTTCCTATTTCTTGTTCGGTTTGCTCCTTTGTTCCACCTGCTGTCTTTCTCCACCTTGCTCTCCTGGCTGATCAGTGCTAGAGATAAAGGCCCACAAGCTGCATGTTACAAGCATAAAGGAGCATTAATTTTGTTATTAGTCTCTAAGGTACAAATGGACCCCAGTTCTCACAAAGACAGTTTTCACGCACCTGACTCACTGAGGAACGATGCTGTGAGTAGTTGAAATAATGAAGGTTTTGGTCCAGTTGCTGTGTGAATTGAGCTATATAATTATTTATATTTCACTTTCTATTCCAGTTTTTCTTCTATATGTGTGTGTGTGTGTATTAATTTTACCAATCTGGTTTTGTTTCAGGTGCCTCCAAGTACTGTTTTCATTGATGGTGTTATTACATTCAAGCTCTTTCCCCATATTTCATGCAAACTACCAGCCAAAAGATCAAAAGCTTTTCTGTGCAAAACACATTGTTTAAACAGCTGAAATACTTCTTACATGTGTCTGCATCTACTGTAGGTTTCTATGAAGTACTAAGTATCACACGTTTAGGCATCTGCCGTCTTCCAAGTGGTTTCTGAGTAATGGATGCGAACAAGTCAGCTCTTCAGATGGCAACTTTCTGTAACTGTATTCAATTTTGTGAGTGCTGTTATTTGACATTGCTTCTTTTCCTGGCAAATTTTATTTCCCATTTTAATTTTCATTATATTTCTTTTTATACCGTTTCTATTATCTATCCCAAGGGGCAAACCAAGACAAATACTTTTGAAATAATAATAATAACAACATAGAAACTACATTTGTATTCTTTTAAAGCTGGGAAGTGTGTCCTTTCTCACAAGTCATGAAGATCATAAGATTAGGCTCATCTGAGTTCAAGACATTCCATTGGCTTCAGAAAGTTTTCAATCAGGACTTGTACTGTGTTCTTTGGAGTATCAATGAAGCATTTCTGCTTTAGATTATGAAATGATGTCCTTTTCTTCTTTTTTTTTTTTTTTTGTCTTACATTTGTCTTTCCATTTCCTTCCTGAATATTTTGCTTCAGAAGGTTCTGCATGGAGAAAGTCCACCTCAGTGGTTTTAATATCTTACATTTTTTCATTGATTGCCTACTTGGTTATGTATAATATAAATTCGTCAGTGTCTATATATGTTTGGGTTTTTTTTCTTAGATGGCTGGTATTTTTTTTATGATGGCTTGTATCTAGTTTTCTCTTTGAAGCAGGCATTTCCAGTGTTTTCAAGTTCTCTTTCTATGAGATTCTTCTTCATATCCTTGCTTCCTTCCAGCTCTCAATTGCATCTAATTTTGCATTACATTTATTGAGAGAGTGTGCATAGTACTGACTGCGTTTGCAGAGGAGCAGGAACTCCTGATATAAATAATGGCATCATTCTTATGTCAGCATGTCTTACACACACAAACACACCCCACACACTCCTCTTTTTTGGTGCCCTCTTACCTTTTGTTTGCTTCTTTTGACCTTGTCTGGCGTTGAAATGACTTGTCTGTCCAGGGCAATGTCTGGGTCCCTTTCTTTAAACAAAACTGTCAATTTAGAGCTCAGTAGTCTTCAGGGAATTATTTTTAAATCTGTCTACCTAGAGATAGTGGGCTTCCTTCCAAAATTCCTTGATTGTTCTATTATTTACTGCTTAAGAGGCTTCATAGTAGTTGTAGTATTTCTCACAACAACTAATCGGTAAAGAACTTACTGAAGAGATTCACTGTGGATTCAGGAGATTTCTAACAGCATCATATACATATATACAAGGGTTGTAGTGCTGGACTCAGCTCTAATTCAGTATACTGCTCTCTCAGGCATTAAAATAAAGGTTGTTTTAGGTCAGCAATAGATCATTTGCAAAGTTCAACGTTCAAGTTATTCCTGTCCTGTGTAGTTGCTAGTTACAAAACTATGATTTTTGGAAAAAGAAAACAAACCACAGTTTGCTTGCAGTGGGAGAGGGGAAGAAGAAAAGACACCTGGATTTGCAGGTCATCATATACATGCACTATCTCTAAACAAAACAGAACAGAGAAACTATTTTAATTTCCTCTCCCCCTTCCCCACCCCCACACTCCCAAAAAACAAAACAAGACAAAACAAGACAAAACAAAACAAAACAAAACAAAACAAAACAAAAAAACCCCAAAGTCTGTCCATCTGAAAGCACATTAATAAATTGCATTCCTGGAAGGAATTTCTATTCCCAATGCTTAATATTGGAGTAATACACCAATTCCTACTCCTGAAGCAGGAATTCTGTCATTAACATTTTGGGGGAGGTTGAAAGAACAAGCTCCTTTGTCATGTGTGTATTTTCTTACTCAGTCCCTGCAAGGATTAACAACCTTTCTCAGTGCTAATGGTGAGACTCTTCTTGATACCAGTGATGTTTGGTGGTGCCCTTTGAATTCTTCAACATTATTGTACATTTCCCGAAGGCAAAGTAAGAGTAAATTGCTCATCCTTTTCAGCAGTGGGGGATTGAAGGAGGCTGATGAAGAGTTTCACTTGTTCATTTTAGGGGCCAAATTCTCATCTCAGTAAAATCAGTTTAAATTTTCCCTGCAAGGAGGTCAGCTATTTCAGATTTACACCAACACAACAGTGCAGATTTTGGCTGCAGGTCTGAATTTGGCTGATGTGCTATAGTGTAATATGTTACTTACATTCTAAAAATAACAGTGGATGCTTGATCAACTTCTTTAACCAATAGTTTTTGGGGTGCATTTTTCTTTAAGAACAAACTAATTTCTAACTTCTTAGAAACCCCTTTACCTTATCTGGTGTATAAAAAACCTGCAGCATTTTAGCTTGGATCTGCTGTTGGTGACTGCTATCAGTCAGCTTCATTTAAGGACTAGGCTTGCCTAACTTCTTATAACTTGGCCATAGGTTTTGGAGGACATCTGCAAATCATTGAGTGAATCAGAAAAGTACAAATTCACAGCAGTTCTACTCTCTTGAGTTGTATTTGATATTTCCTGTTTTTAAGGTTTCCTTGGTATCTAACACATAGGCTACTAAACACCAGCTGCTCTCAGTGATTCAGATCTGCAGATCTTTGATCGATTTATCTTGTCAAGATTAACCAATTTCTATACTGGAGGGAGGATGTTACTATATTTTGCAGTGTAAATATTGAGCAAACATCCTCTGTGTTTCTGGGCAGTACGAACTCCAGTCTGTGGTGTGTCCTGTATTGTAACTGCAGGTCCTTTCCTCTCCATTAACCCAAATTCTGTGTAGGACACTCTTGGCAAAAGTTTTATTCTGAATCTAATGTATTGTTAATAACAGATTGGAGTTAGAGCTCTGTGACTAAACTGGGCTACTTTTTCTTTTTTTTTTTTTTTTAAATATATAACTCATTTTCATACAGCTAATTTTATTTAATTATTTTTATTTATCCTCTGGAAGAACAAGTAGGGAAAGATAAAAATGAAATAGTTATGCCACAGTGAATTCAACCTGTTTCTGGTTTACAAAGTAGGGCAACTTACTTCTTGTCTCTCAGTGTAGGAGTTTCCAGGTATTTTTTCATTTGTAGGCATGCACATATTGCTAAGAAACATGGGGACCCACATGCAATTCTAGTACTGATTTTCTTCAGAAGCTTTTGAAATCTCTATGGATCTGTGGATCATAAGCAAGAAACACTTCAAAGAAGCATAAAATGTATGAGACAAATAGAATATTATTGCTATATATGGAAATATAAATCTATCTCTCTATATGTATATAGGCACATTTAGTCTGTTAATCATTTTCTGTGATACCAGGAAAATTCCAAGAAACTCCTTAAATTTTAACTAGTTACAGGTACTAGAGGTAATAGTATGAATGTTAAACCTATTCCTCCTCCAGGCCTACACACAGACTCTTTTCAGTTGTTGAAATCACCGATTCCATTGGAATCATTCTGTTTCTGTGCCATAGGCCTAGTGATCCATATTCATGCTTTACAGACATTACAGACACGCTTTACAGGGTAGCCAGCTTACCCTGTGCCCTAATACTAGCACAGACCAGTGCATTCTTTCCTGGCTCTGTGTACCTGTCCAGTGTCTTTCTCTTTCTAGATGATCCCACAGACTCTTTTATTTTAGTATTTTATTCACAGAATCACAGAATGCCAGGGGTCAGAAGGAACCTTAAAAGATTATCTAATCCAACCCCCCTGCCAGAGCAGGATCACCTATACTGGATCACACAGGAACACATCCAGGCAGGTCTTGAGTATCTCCAGAGAGGGAAACTCCACAGCCCCCCTGGGGTTGGTATATTCAAGAAATACATTACATAAAAAAAAAAAAACCAAACTGAAAAGAAAATCTTTTCTTCAGACTAGCAATGCACTAGTCCCACATCCCTCCAAATACTGAGTTTAAACCCATGACTGTTCTATACAGTCTTATGGTGTTATTTTTTCTTAATTTAAAAAGTTTTCACAGCCATTCTGCCTTTTTAACTTTTAAAAAATCTATTTTAACAGTATTAGTCCCCTGAATAGGCATTAGTCCAAAATTTCACAGCCGTTCTGCTTTATTTATTTATTTATTTATTTATTTATTTTTATTTTAGCAGTACTACTCCCCAGAATAGGCATTAGCCCAAAATGCAAAGGTTTCAAAAAGTTAAGGAAACACAGGTATATACTGGAGATCCAGTCTATGTAAAATGTTACTGAATGACTCTGATGTGTTAGCTGCACCAGAGCTTTCAAAATGCACGAGTCATATCTGGGAGACTTGCTTGATCTCTAACGCATGCCAGAATGAAAGATTAAGCTTTTATTCCATCAAGAATTCAGCTCCCAGCTATCAGGCTCAGCTCTCAATGTGATGGAGGAATCCTGTGTTCCTTTCCCCTCTCTGTTCCAGGAATGGGGCACCAAACAGCAGTCTTCCTGCTTCCCAGTAGTTACGACCATCCCATATGAGTATGACACCAGATATCCTCTTTGCTTAGAAGCCTGTCATCTAGTCTGTTAATGTGTTGTCTGTTCACACACACACAAAAAAAAAAAATCCATCTGTAGATATCTGCAGAAAATGAAATAAAAGCCAACCAATTCTTAATAAATCTTATTTTTAATTGTAAAGGCTGGTAAATTCTACTGTGCTTATATATGGTCTCTTCTGTCTAGCATACATTATCTCAGTTGTCGTTAGTTTTTTCCCCCACATCTTTCTTTTTTTCCTCTCTAGGCTTTTTATTTAATTTAATGTTTATTTCATTAGGACATTATCTTAGAGCTAAGATATGCAGATGGTAAATGGAGAGAGTATTTTCCAATAAATGCTTCCTCCTGCTGTTCTCAAGTATCATTGTATTTCTTACTGAACATATGATCTGATCTCTCGGACACCTATGGCTCTGTCTGTGTTTTCTTCTCCTAATGACACTTGCTGATACAGCTTCATGAGGGCAAGCAGATGGCTAATCAAAAATTGTCAGAACATTCATTATAAATTAGTGGAGACAAAAGAACAGAACAGGAATGAGTTTTTTAGGGAATTCCTAGTTCTTCATCCCTAGTTAGAGTATCTACTACTGTCTTCATGTGACTTTTGTCATAAAAAAATATTTCTCTAGGTTTAACAGAACCTTTCTCAGATTTCTGTCAGGTTTCATGAAGGCTTTGTTGGGGTGCCCTTTCTACATCTAGTCTATTACTTTTGCATGTTCTGTTGCGAGGTGCATGCAGTCAAAAAGATCACATAGTACACAATTGTTGATAATACCTGGACGTATTGCTAAATGCAAGGGCTTTTAGTTTTTCATTTCTAGCTTGCCATTGATTTTTTTCCCCATGCCATCATTGGGATAATATGCCTCTGTTGTTATATTGTTCTACATCCATTAAATCAGCCCTGCCTTTGAACACTTCAGTGTTAAGCTTTTCCTGAGATTGGCTGAAATACTCAATCGTATCAACATATGCCAAGAAAAACACCCCCATGCCATCCAACAGTCAGACAGACCAGATGTTGAAAAGTAATTGAAGAAACCTTGTGTTCAAAGTACAAAACCAGGAAAGTGGGAAGACCTACATATGTTCTGAATATTGATAGCAGTCTGGCTGGAATGCCCAAGCAACATTTTGGATTGTAATTTCTAGTCCCTTCCCAACAGCAGCATGAGTTGCACATCAGCACTCTGCTCATGCTAATCCACTCAGAGATTGATAATCCCAGCACGCGGGCACCCACAGTTTTGATGGTGTGCACCAACTCCTTTATTGTGTATTGATCTTCAAATCCACCATAGCTCTAAAATCTCATCTAATCAGCAAGACATCTGGCAATTCTCTTTTAACACCTAAGAACATAGCTGCCTTTCCACTGTAAGGCAATTTCCAGTGAAACACTCTGCATACTTTGACAGCAATAAAGAGGTGATCTTGGACTTTTTGTTTAGCTTTGTTAGTATCTATGCCATAATCAGGACAGTTAAAAGAAAGGGTGGGCAATATCCTTGAAAATTGGTTTCTGTCAATGGTCTTATGATATTGCCAACTCATTATCCTTTAGTATTTACAATCATGTCAGTAGATCCAAATCAGGTAGCTTTTAGTACAAATTGCCAGTGAGAAAATATTCTTGATAGTTTACTTGGAGTACTACATGCATTGCATCCTTCATGGGAAAAGTGGAAGCATGACACAAATTTCTTATGATTGGTAGATATCAAACATACTGCTTTGTATCAAGCTGCTTTGCTTTCATCCATAGTTTCTTAAGAGTTTGACATTAAAAGTGTAAATCAGGCTTGTGCTGATAGTAGGACTTGTCAATAGCCAGCTACCAAAAAGCTGTAAACCAGACTCCCAGCGAGAGCAGCACTTTCACAGAAAGACAGCCATGTGTGTACATACCTCATCCAGGTGTATAAGTCATCTATTAGTTTTTCTTTTCACACAACAGCTTATTAAAACAAAAAAACCAAAACAAAACCAACAAAAAACCCCTTCTAATTTTTCTCTGTCTTGCTCTCAATTCTTAAAACATTGCAAAAGCTGATGGAAGCAAAAACTCTAAGAACTGAATATCCAGGTTTTTGAATATCAATACATGCCTTTTGTACTTCAGTTTGCTGGGTCATATTAATTCACTTCAGATTTTGTTACACTATAATAGTCTCCAGGAATTTTTCTAAAATTAGACCTGCAAGAAATATTTGATGTGAAATGGCTTAGATCTGAATATGAAAATTGTCTGCAAATCAGCACATTTTGGACAATGTTCTGCAATGTCTGTGAAAAAGGCTGTCAGAGCTGGGTATGAATATCATTCTGCATTGTCTGAAAGTCTGGAAATATTTACAAGTAGATTATATGGATGCATTTGACTTTGAATGTTTGGGCAGGGAATGGCCATGTGAAAAAACTTGCAAGCCTGTTATCCACTTCAAGTCTAACCTCCTCTCAGAAATGGTGGCTGAAGATTATTTGGTTTCTTTTCTCCATTGGAATAGTGTCTTGGATTTTTGTGATCTAATCAACAAAAATAAGCAACAAACTATATTTTCCTAGGTGGTAGGGACTACAATATTTCTAAGAGCCATCCAAAATCTATCTATCTATCTATCTATCTATCTATCTATCTATCTATCTATCTATCTATCTATCAATCACCTAGATGTCAGTCAGCCTGCATTAGAAAAACCAAGACAGTATTGTTTTGCTTTCAACTGTAAAATATCTACCAAAAAAGCTCAAAGACAGGGAGGGAGGTCTGTCTGCTCTTGGCACAATTCAGTTAGAATGGATAAACTGAATCTATTCCCTTGTCTGAGACTTTCAGCACAAGACATTAGTGATGGGGGTGGGTGAGAACAAGGAAACCTTTGGGATAAGTCATGATATTCCAATCTGAGACTTCAGAGGTACATATAAGTATTTAGATGTTTTTCCAAAATACTGTTTGAGCCCTTTGAACTTTTCTCTTATTCCTACACAGAGATGACCATTAAGTGAAACTCCTCTTTTGCAAAAGTCTCAGCATGCCTTTAAGGCCAAATACTTCTTGCACTATGAAGAAGTGGAACACGGAAGCAACACATTTTGGGACTCAGGCCAGAGGAAACTGTAGACGGCAGTTTGATATTTTTTTTTTTTAAAGGAGAATTACGTAAAATCTGCCTTCCCTCCTGTTAATACTCCCTGGGTCTTCTCAAAGGAGCATATGACTTCTGTGAATGGACAGGTCACGCACTGAGTAATCTTTTGGCTCAGTATTTACAATAGAGGTAATGGATGCTGGCAGGGGAGCACGCTGGGAGATCTGTCCCATCTGTTAAGATCTGCTATGGACTCTGTCGGAGATAGCTCAGTGTATTATCTTTCTATGAATCATCATTGCTCCTCTAACTGTGTGCAGAATTCAGTTCAGCATAGCTGGTAATGCTTTGGGTACATGTTAGGTAAGAAAGCTATTTTCTACAGTTCCTGCTCTGTGCTGCTGTCTTATGCATCACAGTTTTTAAATTCTCTCTTACATTCTTCTTCTCATCTCAGCGCTGCTGCTATGTTAACTTTCCAGGGACACTTGCAGCAGCAGAATGCATTTGTAGCAGTATAGGAAAGGACCTGCAATGCAATAAGTTTTCTTCCTTTTTGTTCTTATTTTATGTGTTTCTGAGCAAATAGAGTCATTATGAGTGACTTTTTCCCAAGTTTCAACATACTGGGGTGAATTTGGCCTGAAGACAGAATGTAATATAATGAACAGAATGTGAAATATTAACTTGGAGGTTAATGAAAACTGAAAGACCAGTGGAGTTTCTCCAAACACACTTTTAAAATATAAAAAGTGAGTTCTTGCTCTCTTTAATCAGATTATTGGCTAAGGTTCAGGAATAATTTGGCAAAATTATGGAGCTTATTCAAACTAGGTTTACATAATAGCTCATAATGGAGGAAAACCTTGTATCGTGATCAACCTTCAAAATCACCACCAGCTTTCAAAATTCCAAACTAAAGCATAAAGAACCACAGAAACAGATAGAGCAGTGGCCAGAGAAATACCTCTATTCCCAAATAGCTCAGCTGTAATAAGCAGAGTTCATTGTTTGAAATAAAAGATTTTAACTTTCAGAAGACTGTGATTTTCATAAGCAACATTCATTCTGCTTTGCCTTCATATCATTTATTTGTTTTCTTAAGAAAGTAAGGGGATTTAATGGTAAATAGTAGTATATATTGATTTACAATTAAAGATTGCTTTTATGTTTCTAGTATTTCTTTTTTTGCTAATAAGCAGAATGCTTTACTTTCATATATAAGTGAAAATAGAACTTGCTTTTTTAAATTTAAGGAACATTTCTGAATTTATTATGTTATATAAAGTTATTAGATTATAAAATAGCAAGTGGTATCTCTTATTTATTAGAATATTTGTGCATATTCTCTGCTGGGTAGAAATGTCTTTGGATAGAAAGAGAAATTCAAGTAACAGTGCAGAAAAATAACTTTCTAAACACTATCTGATCTGCTTAAAAAACAAAAAAAGGTATGTGGAATGTGCTGGATGCATAGGAAAAAAAGATTCATTTAAAAATAATCTCTTTTTAAGAAATGTTACAAATAAATAGTCAACTTATTATTTCTGGTCATTCAGTCCTTCAGACTTTTAGAACTAGAATGTTCAAGCTCTTCAGACGTTTTATTCATAGCTTGGAGAAGAAAAACAAATTTTCCTACTATTCAAATCCAAATCAGTTTCCCAGTTTGAATGGATTCGTTATTGAATTGGCAAAACTGAATAAATAGAAATGAGGGGGATGTTCTCTGTGAGGATGTAAAAGAGTCTGTATCACTCATGAGTTTATTTCTTAACATGCTCTGTTTCCTTAGGGTTAGGAAAAGGTTCCTCCAGCACAGTGCTTGGAATCTGTTAAAAAAAAAACAAACAAGGCATCGGATATGTATTTCTTTATTATGATTAACTTTAAAATAATTATAAATCTGAATTTAAAAGAGATACTTAGGTGACCATAATTTCAAATTTTACCATTAAAATTTTAAAAGGAGAGCAGTAAATAATAATAAAAAGAAATATATAATAAATGTTTATACATTAAATATTTTTAAATTTAAATGTTAATATTTAATATGCAATATTTTTAGTATTTTATATAAATAAATATAGATGTATGGCAGAAGCATGTTTGCAATTTTTACAAACACTTTTGTTGTCTTTGATAATAAATAAGTGTTCAAAAATGGTGCTGATGGATCTGTGTCCACCAGCCACTTGAAAACTCCCTAAAACTTGCAAACTGTCCATGAGGGTACACCCTGCTTCTAGAAATGGAGAGGGAGAGGGGCCTTCAATATTTTTGTATTAAAAGGAATTACCAGCTTGTGCATTAGGTGTCACTGCTGCCTAATCACTGGGGATGAAACCTCCTGCATAATGAGCTAAGGCACCTCATGGTGGCATAGGGAGAGATGCTGTGGGTAAGCTACAAATAGATCTTGTCCTTTCCCTTCTTTTGTCACAGTTTCTCTGTGCAGCTCTTCCTCAAACAGGATTCAATTGTGTTGGACCAGTCATTTCCTTCAGTTGACAACCACAGGCTAAAAGTATCTGAAGTGTGATGTCTAATGAAGCTTTTGGAGAGGCAGAGAGCCTCACTGCCATAGCCTGCGTGGTCTGCACAGAGCTACATGACTCACCTGAGGTTTTATACAAGAGGAAAACCATCCCAGTGAGTCAAGAGTTCCTACACCCCATCAAAGAGGCTTAAATTTTGCAAGTAAAGAAATCACACTAACCAACCCAAATTAATGATGAGAAGAACATTCACTTCCAAACTAAAAAAGGGACATATAAGGCCACAGGCTCAGGGTGCAGAAAAAGACAGATACATACAGGAATAGTGTTATATTGGAAGGTAAATGATTGTGTGCAGGACAGAGTAAGAAGGTGTTCTGGGTTCATCCATGAAGCATGAAAGCATTGTTAGGTGTTTTCATTGAAGGCGTTTTCATTGAAGGTGTTTTGAAGCTGTTTGAGGTCATATTCTCTTATCTCTTTGGGAGTGAAAGTCAGAATCCAGGGTGTAGTTTGTGCTGTAACTCTTCTGCCTGATAACGCAGATTAAAGCTACTCTTCTCCATGCTAAATGCTTGTCATTGCCTCCTCATTTTCCCCTGAGAGCTGTATTTTCCTGACATCATTCTGGTTCTTTAAATACATACATATTGGCTGATTGAGTCTGTGCAATCTTCTGCATTTCTGTGTAGCTCTTCAGCAGAGAAGGCTTGGAGAATTCTTCCTCCTGACATGCTGCTGTTCAGCCAACAGCTCACACCTGGGTTCAGGTGGCCTTCTGGAGGTTACTCAGTAATCATTGCAAATAAGGAACACCAGCCTAAAGTGATTATGTCTGCTAGAATCAGAAGTTGGTGGTGGCTGTGCCTTTGATAGGTTCAGCCCATGCAACCCCTATGCAATGTGTGTGGTTTGAAAGAAAATAGTTATTTATTTATTTATTTATTCTGGCTAAATCAAAGGACACAGAACATTTTGGTCAAGGAAAGTATGGCTAAACCAAACAATGGGACAAGGACCAAAAATACTGAATCCTAAAGGAAAGAGATTTCCCAGGGTTTTAGATAAGATTTGAACACCTTCCCACAAAATGAGGTTAGCAAAGGTCAGAAAGGCCCCAGTCACCTGTGAAAGTTTTACCCCATGGATGAAGCATGGTTTGTATCTCATATAAACATGGCCCTGCGCTGTGGAGTCCCAGAGGATCTGTGCAGCTTGTTTTCAGTTGAACATGAGCTGATGTGATGGTGATAGCAGCAATAGGTTATCTTTACAATTTGGAAGAGTCATTGTTGACTGGCTGTACTTGGGGCATGGATCCAAATGTTCTAGGTCTGAAAATGATGAACCTTTCCCCCACACCAGTGTAAACTCTGCACACTTGTTTTTCAAAACCTGTATTATTTCCACGGTGGTTTATTGGCACCAGCCATCCCAACCTATGGCTCTGGTTACACTTCTGCTTTCCTTCAGGTTGTGGTTGTCAAAATCATACACATCCACGTAGAAAAGTGCTTTTGTCCAGCCAGATCAAATCATTGGCCCTTGTGGCCTCATGGAAGTTAGTTCTGGCCAATTGTTCCAAGCCTGTCAACGTTTAAGGTGCCTTTTTACAATGCCCTCAGTCACCTGCTTTAATTTTTGGTTGGCACTGAAGCAGTCAGGCAGTTGGACTAGAGGCTCATTGTAGATCCCTTCCAACTGGACTAGTCTATTCTGTATCTAATGCTGTACATCTCACCTGGTTTTAGCTGTCTACTTTCAGATTAGAGCTATTGTGCCCTCAAAGCCCCTCTTCATTCCCAGTGAAAGTTAGTGCCCTTTAATATGGAGCTACCTATCAGAGCTGATCGGAGGAATCCCATACTTGGCAATCTGAATTGCCAGTTTTAACAATGATATAAGCAGTAAGCTTCTAGTTTTAATATCACAGAATCACAGAATGTTAGGGGCTAGAAGGGACCCCAAAAGATCATCCAGTCCAACCCCCTGCCAGAGCAGGATCACCTAGACCAGGTCCCACAGGAACGCATCCCAGCAGGTTTTGAATATCTCCACAAGACCCTGGGCAGCCTGTTCCAATGTGCCATCACCCTCACAGTGAAAAAGTTCTTCCTCCTGTTTCCATGGAACTTCCTATGCCTCAGCTTCCACACATTGCCCCTCATCCTGTCATTGGGCATCACTGAGCACAGCCTGGCTCCATCCTCTTGGCACTCACCTCTAAGTGAGGCTTAAACTTGTTCTGCCTTTTTTTTTTTTTTCCTTACTATTTTTCCTATAAAAGGTTCATTTTCACTGGTTAAAAAAAGCAACTAAAACAACTGAACACTTCATGCTCAGTTTGGGACTCTGGGGGTTGGGGAAGGAGTTTAGCCAAAAAGGACACAATACATCTAGAAATATTTATCTAAGCAATTAAGTAGTATTATATTTAGGCAGCTTCTCGATGCTTACATTTCCTCCTCTTAAGAAATGGCAAATAAAGCATTTCTTGTCTAATAAACAGTAATTTTTACTGAGGAATTTATCAGGCTGCATTTGGGTGGAAACTATAACCTTACAGTTGATGTCAATGGTCAAAAGCTAACATTATTAGTTCTAGTAATTTACTTGTCAGAAAGTATGGAGTAAAGAAGATAACTTAAGAAATATCTGGTTTGCATGTGAAATTAATAAAGCTAATGACTCTATGAGAGAAGTCATGATGTCACAGGCTAGGTTTGTGTACTGCAGGCATGGTATCTAAGAGTCATGTAAGGTAATCTCAGTCCTTAGAAGGATTTTTGGAAGTGCCCAACCAGCTCAGTGCTCAACCACTTCCATGGTAATCAGTGAGAGATGAAGTCAATGGGAAGCATACCCTCTGAAACCTTTGTATTTTCTCATGCCTTTGAAAAATGGATGTCTTTTCCCCAACATCTGCTCCTGATGAAGCATATACTCTGTTTAAGGATTTCAACAGCAATAACATTTGCTTGTTTGTTTGGGTGTTTTATTTTATTTTTTTTTTCTTCCCCCCTCCAACTGTTTCACATACTTCTCAGCAGTGCAAACGAAGGAAAGAGTCTTCCTGCTCCTGTGAGCTAACTTAAATGCTCAGGGCAAATTCAGGCAACCCTCTTTTTTTTTTTAAATGTACAACAGAGTCTGAAAGTGCTTTCAGCCAGGAGAAATGTAAATATCAGAACTTGCTCAATTGCAAAGACTGAAAATAATGTAAATATTTAATGTAGTGCATAACTTTGCAAAATATTTATAAGGTGAGCTGACCTCTGAAGTTTCCTTAACTGCATATAACTAAAAAAATAACACCTTTTATCTCATTGGAGTTTAAGGAGAGCTCATTGATTCAGAATATTTTTAAAGTGTACGTAAACAGTTTTCAGGTATTAAATCTTGGCCTTAATGTAGGATGTTATAAAATCAAATGTAACTTTAAACAGGCCTATTTTTCAATAATAAAAATATGTTTAAACAGAGAAAAAAACCCAACAAGCTGCTATGAAGCAGCAAATATCCATCCTGTTAGAGTTGTTTAAAAATGCACCAGTTTTAGAGGTTGTTTTGGCTAACAAATTAGAATTTATCAGGCTTGCTGAGACTGCAAATCGCAACAGCCTGTGTCTTTCTGTCCAAGGGACTAAAGGTCTGGTAGTTAGATGGTGAGTTTGGTGTGGGTGTTCCAAATGTAGATTTTGATCAAGTTGAAGTCCTTAGATAGAGGCCATTTGTTGCCTTGGCCAGGAAAACAAGAAAGCATCATGGGAGCTGATAGATTGGACATGAAAGGCAGAAGCTGTTTCCTTGACTCTAGGGAAGGGCTCCAGAATTCTGTCTTCTCAGCAGGGAGGGGTTGACCAGGTTGGAAACCAACCCACATCTTCATGTGAAGAATAAAGAAATGCCTTGTAAGAGTCCTGGTGGCTTGTGGAAGCCAGTAGGTGCAGAGCCTGCCTATGAAGTGAACTGTTTCTGTGGCTGTGGCTTGCCTTCACTGCCTATACCCTCTGAAATCCAAACATCCTCACCACCTTATTCCCCCTCCTTGTTCTGAAGGAGCAACCTGGGTAGTAGGTGATGCAGCATCAGCCAAGGACTCTCTGAAATCCCTGTGAAGCCCAGAGGAGAGATATGTAGAGTAGAGGATAGGGTGTGTGGGTCATGGAGAAAACTGCCACCAGCTTGTATGTCCTTTATGCAGTGGGAACACCTAACATATGCAGTGGGAACACCCAACATAACGCAGTCACACTTGTCCCTGCAAAGCTTGATTCACCTTTTACGCTGCTAATGCCATAGGTGAGTAAATGGCCAAGAGGAAGTGACAGACTCAAGCTGAGTTGTTCAACAGCCTCCCAATGTTGGGGGATGTGTTTCCTTAGGAAACTCCAAGAAGATTGTTATGTCTGGAGAAAATGCTGCTTTCTGTGCAAACATCTCTCTTTAAGAGAAAAGTGTTTTGAAGGAAAGTTAAGCCTCAGCATATTAAGGCTGCCTCAAATGGATGTGTCACTTTTATTGGAATTCTAATTAAATGTAGACTCATAAAAGGGTATACCTTCCCAATTTGAATATGGCTGGCTCTCACATCTATGCAATCCCAAAACTTACGACGACAGATTAATGACTAGGCTGAAAGTCTGTCATAACCTGGTAGGATAAAGCTAATCCAAATCGACTATATGCCATGATTTTATGAGACAAAGTTATTGAAAAGTACAGGAATAATTAAATGGAAATATAATAGAGGAAGCATTTTCTGAGCGCTGGCACTGTGGGCAGAGCCTGCCACCTGATATGGTTGGTTAGAATAGCAGGTCTAGAGTAGTAACACATTTTTATGCTACTTTTCAAAGAAACCGTGGCTCAAGTAGCCCATCACTGAAATTCATTCTAAAGCAGAAAAAGTGTGACAGCTTTGGCAGTTACAAAACAGAGGTGCCTTGTTTAACTGGCTGACACTAATTATAGCTAAGAGCTCTATAAATACAATGCTTTGTTCTCTGGAAGCAGGACAGCATATAATAAAAGTCTGGCATAACAAAAATGTTGCCTATAAATAGGAACTAACTGCACTTGTTTAATTGGACACAGATAAGAAAATAAGTTAAGACCACTTAAGCTTATTTCTGAGTCTTTCTCTTTTATTTCAACAATGCTATTGAAATGGTCTTTGGAGTACCTCCATCTGTGGCTTTCTGTGGTGCTACTTAGGTGCAGGATCAGCTCTGCACTGATACAAGCTAGTCAGCTTCATAAACTCAAGGTAACAATTTTGGTCCAAATCTCTGTCTGCTTTAGTCTGGCTACAGGTACAGTGTGGATGCTTGGTGTAACGATGGCCAAAATCAGAGACAATGTAGTCATGTCAGCATTACATTCTGCCTGAGCAAATAAATCCTAGTAAGACGTTGAACTCACAGCATACATTTGGTTTCAAGACTGAGCTAGGATCCTTGCACAGGTTCTGTACCCCTCCATGCAGTCATACCAGCTTAGTTAATGCTAGGTGAATTTGCCTGCTGTGTGCCTTTCCATTGCACACAGGAGATGTATGCTAAGTGATGTCACTTTCTTTCTTGGAAGTGAGTGGTCAGCTATAGCTGTCTATCGGTACAGAGAGACCAGAGTTTAAGGAATTATAGTTAATGGCACCTGTTCTATAAACTACAGGTGAGATTCTTCTCCACTGTCTTGTGTGTCTGAAAGCTCACCTATGCTATCTGTCCAGACCTCTCTGTAGCTGGTGGAGCAAGTGGTGCACTTCCAGAGGATGACTCTCCACGTGGGTAGCAGACATCTATCCTGTGTTGTGTTGCTATTGTTTTTCAGTCACTTGAAAATGCCTCAAGTACTGCAGGTGCAACATGCTTTGTCATTACTTTACACACTGTTTATGACATCAGGCCTTAATATATTTCAAATATTTTAGTACAAATAATATTTTAAGTATTGACATCTGATTATGAATGTAGAACCAAAGAAACAATCCAAAGTGTAGAGGAGTTCTGGTTTGCATTTAGAAGTACATGCCCTGCATAGGTGAAGTTTGTTTGGGACAAGTGGAAGAGGTACAAGCAGAAGAGGCTGAGGTGGTAGATGAGGCTCCCTTGGCAGGTGCTGAGGCACTGCAGTGCTGAGCACAGCAAGAGCACCCATAGAGCAGGCTGTGCTTTGCCCATGAGGCCAATGTTTCATCAAATGTAGAGTGAGAGAACAAATGTGGCTCTCCTGTTCATCCTTGAAAGGCTGAGCTTAACAAGTTCTTACCACTTCTGCAGAAAAGCTAACTCCAAGCCACTGTGGAACACTTCCTTTCCTCAGATCCACTGCTCATTTCTCTGTGTTTTGGAAATCCATTTGCTGATCTTGGTGGTGGTGGTACTGCAGAAGCCTATCAGCAGGCAATAAGTGCCTTGGACATGGTGGGGTTTAAAGACGTGAAGAAAGGTAGCTGTGGGACCCTTAGGGGACAGTTTACCAAGGGTGGCTTTCATTTTTCCTTTTATACCAAATCCCATCCTACAGGCCAAGCTGTACTTTAATAATCTGGGGCAACGTATTGAAGCTGCTGTCTCGTAAGCAGCACAGACTCCCATCCTCCGAGTATTTGCACGTCGTGTCGGCACCAATTCTGAGTTCAGTAACAGGGCAACGGTGCTGCTGACACCACTGCGCACGACGGCAGGAATCTGCTTTCCTTCAGCTTCTGCTTTCTGCCTCCCCACCAACCCTGCTGCGGATGCTTTCCCTCTGCTGTGCGCTGAGGAGCCGACCCCAAAGCCCGGCGGAAGAGGGTCGGGTCGGCCTCCAGCTGAGCACAGCCAGATGTGCCGGGAAGCGGCGGTGCGGGGAGCGGCGGCCCCTGAGCCCTCTAGAGGGAGCTGTCCGCTGAGGAATGGCGCTGCAGGCAGGGCAGGGCCCAAGGCGCCTTCTCCCGGCTCTCAACCCGTTCTTTAGGAACTGAAGGTGCCCGACCCTGCGGTGAGCCTGCACATGCCGAGCGCAGCCACAGAGCCCTACGATCCCATATGTGCACTGCCATGCACCCTGACCGTCCCAAAGTAGAGGTTATCCACATGTCTTTAGTTCCTTGCCCGAGCGTGAGACTTGCAGTGCGCTCCACATAACGGCTGCTCGGAAACGCCGTTTGAGTGGAAATGTTGGCTATGGGATTCCAGTGCTGAGCAGATGGGTCAGAGATAGCGGTAGCAAGGGAACACAGCGGGGGGTGCGTAGCAGCTCGCACATCTTGCGCATTTTGAGCATGACACGCAAGGTGAAAGGCCAAGTGGCTTCAATTACAGCTGCAGGAGTACAACTGGAGCAGGACCGGCAGCCTGAGTGCGTTCCTGGGACCAGAAAATGTGATTGTATTGTTAGGGATGAGAGAAGAATGTAGACAAAGGTATTTAATCAGGTAGTTGTTGGGTTTTGGTTTTTTTTTTTTTTTTTCTTAAAGAAATCTGTATTCTGAGTGGGTTTTCATGCTTTTGCAATTACCATACTTAAATTACCAGATACATCTCTCTTCTCAGCAGATGCTTTTACTAAGTTTTCAAATAATATTTACTGATGTTTAGTTTCTTTTAAGATACTTACTGCAGAGCAATAACAAACTTTTAGGATAATTCTATAATAAAACACAGCTTACTCTTAGAAAAGCTGAAATACCTGAAGCAGTGGGAGCTAAGCAGCTTCCAAAAAGTTTGCTAGTTAGAGCACATCGAAATGAACATGAAGTTTTATGTGCCTTTCCTATATTATTGAGTAGTATATTTAAAAACTCTAGTTTTGCCCTGGAGTTGTGAAGAACATTCAGTGTGTTGCCAATTGGAAATATGACTGTTTGCTTTAAAGTGCCACCTGTACATTAAAAATCAAGTAGAAAATAAAATTGAAAAGAGAAAATTCATTAAATTGAAATAAGCCCAAGTGAATGAGTGCAATATCTCACTCAAATGAAAAAGCATAGGGCAAGAGCTTGTTTGCTGGAGAATTTCTGGCCTCCCTATGTAGTTTTGAGTTCAACATTTCTAAATGATATAAATACTTAGAAGTTCTGGGTATTTTCAATTACTATTGTTAGACAGAAAACATGCTCCGGTTTCTTCAAACCTTATTTTGTTGAATGTATCTGAGTCATAGGAAAAGTCATTCCATCATGTCTAGAGACTGTTTTTATTCAGAGCACTTGTCAGGAAAAAAAATAAACAAGTATTAGTTCCTGCCACCATTCATTTTTGAGCAGTTACAACCAATATAATTAGGTCTCAGTTTTTTTTTTTTTTAAGTCTGAATGAAAAGATATAAGATTATGTGTGTCAGTTGCTGAGCATTTGGCATGAACAGCTTTTCCAACACTTGCTCTGGTTATTATAAGGTTCAAGTTGTAAATGACTGCATTCAGCAGCAAACCTGTCAGGCTGGAGAGCTTTTCATTAAATGTTTGATCTAAAAATTTTTAATCAGTGCACAAATAAAACAAATTATTAAAGCACTACATCAGCTGCAGCATATGTAATTGGGATGAACAGGGTGATGTAACTGGTGGGGAACAGCACGAGCATTCTTAACAGAAGGCCTGGAGCTACAGAACTTGTTACCACTGGAGATGAAACAGAGCCTGAGTCTTAACCTGTACCTTGAAAATGGTAAGATGCACCTATTAAAGACATTCCCAAATAACCTGGTGATAAATCATGTATATTGTACAGCTTTGCTGGAGAAGTTGGGGAGGAATAGCCTTCCAGAATACCCGGTGTTTGTGAAATGACACTGGGTGGAGCACGTGCTGAAAGCACAGCAGATTCTATTTCTGAAAGGAAAAATGAGTGGTTTATATTCTCTAGTTCTTACTGCTGTTCTCTTTGTTAGGTGAAGGTAAGTCTGTAAGATCTACTTCCGGAATTTATCTAATGAAAACTATTTTGTGACTTCAGTACATTAATCAGGAGTAGTAGTTATAAGTGGTGAAATAATGGACCCACTCTGACTTCTGTAATTGAGGCTCTGATAGAAGTATTACTAACATTTTAGCTTAAACCCAGCATTTCTTTTAGCTAGTCTGGTTAGTGAAATTTCTGAAAATATAAGCAACAAGATGTTACAATTAGGCTAACAATTAAAAGAGAGCTCACTTACATATTCCAGACTGAAAAACACCACCATATAACAATCAGACACAGTGTTACTCTACACTTCCTAGAAGAGTTTTTTTTCTGTGTGATTTTGTTTGACATGTGTATCTGGGCTAAAATACAACATTTCAGGGTTTAATAGTTGTGGTGTGGGGTTTGGGGGATTTTTGGTGTGGGTTTGTTTTTTTTTTTTTCTTTCCTTTTTTCCCTGTCTTTGAATAAATTAATTTAGGAATGCTAACACAAAAGTGGGGAGTTACATTTTGCTCTGAAGGCTGCAATAAAGCTAATGTTTCATGCCTGAAAAGTCTGCCCTATGTCACCCTATCAGCAGCTGAGAATGAGACTGTTGCCTGCAGGTTTGTGTGCTTGAAGTCAGAGGCTGAGGTAGATCAGTGAGAATTCTCATCACCAAGCTCAGGTGTCAAACCTTGTCTCCATGCGAATCACCAGAGATTTTATTTGCTGTTTTCAGAGGAGCCAGAACTTTGCTTTAAAACATTAGATTTGGGAGCAGCAAGGGATCTGTTGTGCTTACACCAACCAAATGCCTGTGGCCTCCATGGTAAACTATGCATATAAACTTTTGAATGTTTTTGTCTTCAGTTTCAAATATGGCAGAGGTAAAGAAACTCGTGCTTTGCTTCTGATTCAGAGACTCACAAGCCCTGAAGTAACAGGAGGAGAAATATATCTTGAAAATGCAGGATCTGTCAATTCTCATGACAAAAGCTCAGTGCAACCAGCAGATCTGGCTCTTGGTCTCTAGACACATGTTAGTTAATGCTCACCGCACAGGAAGGCACCAAAGAGAAAGGAGGCAATTTTTGGTCAAAAATCTTCCAACTCACAAACTTTAATTCTGTTATAGCTGCTAGGCCTTGGTGGTGCCCTCCTGCAGGGTGTGGGACCTGGAATTGTTGCAGCACCTGGGCAGGAATGGTGCTGGGGGGGTGGGGTTTAGGTGTCTTTGGCAAATGTGCCTTTGAGTACTCTATAGGAGAAGGGGATTAAGAGCTTTATTAATTGCTTTAAGATTGAAGCTGGTTCAGCTACTGTGCCTTGGGCCACAGGCAGCCCCACGTGTAGCTGCACAGCCTCAGCTGGCTCTGTGACTCCCCGCCCTGATGGAGGCTCTCTGTCTCTCCCTCTGTGCCTTTCTGAACTGCTTTGAGGACAGAGAATGTGACTAATATCATTTCCCCTCTCTTTTAGTCTGCAGCTGCTGTGCCTTTAAAATAAAATATGTACTTTCTTTTTTTTTCCCCTTCTTTTTAATTTTTTTAAATTTTATCCTTCCCTTTAGAACAGCAATTTATATCCTGTGTGCCTTATCTCAGGTAAGATAAAAATAGTGGCTTCACTCCATCAGCATAATCAGTTGTGTTAATATCTCTGATTGTAGGCTTGGCTCAGAGTTTGCATTACCCCATACAGGCAGGCTCTGCCTGTGCAGGCACAGTCTATAGATACTTTTTAAAACCACCATTTAAGAAAAAAAAAAAGAAGTCTACATGATGAGATAGTAGTTTTTTAAGAGTTGTTTTAAAACAACTAAAAACTTGAAGATGTTTCCCTTCAGTTTACAATAGTCTTTAAAACATGTCAAATTGAACTTAGCATGTTTTGTCTCATTTCTGTATTGTTTTCTAAACACACTTGAAGTGCAAATTAGTGTATATATACACTGGAAAGAGTTTCCAGTTACAGTGTGAAAAACTGAAACGTGTTTCTCCACAAATAAATAAAAATAGAAGTAGATGCAGGCATTCACCCTCTTTGAAGAAGGATGATTTTGATATGGCTGAGTGTCTAATAATATCCCCTTAAGCTCTGATCACTTGTATTTCTTCTCTGATTCCCTCCATGTCTCCATATAGTACATCTCATGGTTTTCCTGGCTCTTTTCTGTTCTACTTTCAAGAACAATGCTTCCAAAAGAAATTAAACTCCTTAGGAAATGCTTATCTCCTTGTTCCAAAATGACTCCTGTCCAGAATCCTTCTCTTCTAGAAATATTCAACGCCAACAGCTTTCTAGACAAACTTTCTCTTTGTAATTTCATTCTGTTCATCAATGGTTTCAGCATTTATCTGTGTGTATATTTTAGTAACTCACAGCACTTCTTCACCATCTCTGATTGTCTCACCTGGTGTGTCCTGTACATCCTCCCTGGTGGGGAAAAATTGGGATGAGTCAGCAACTCATAGTAAAACTTGTACGTGCATCACACAGTCTAGGATTTCAGTGTAAGTCTTTTTCCTCTTGTGTTTCCAGCAGGCTTTTTGCCATCTCTTAAGGCTTTCCACAAATAATTTGATGTCTCAATCAGTTGCAATGGCTTTCTTTTGTTATGCTCTCCTGCACAAATAAGCCTTTACATTTCTGTATTTTCCCTGGTATTTTTGCTAAAGAAAGCCATCTCTATTGCTGTCTGGCCATTTAATTTCCCTTCTAACCCTGTGATCTTTACAGCACTGTTTATTTCATGCTGCCTTGTGCCGAGTGTCATTGGATCTTCTGGCAAGAGTTGTGTCAGTTTTCTCTCTTGACATGAGCTATTTGTCTTCACTACTAAAGCAATACTTGAAACTGCTTGGAATTACAGCTTCAGAAAAACAAGTTATCTCTTTTTCCTCAGTGCACCTGTATTTCCTAAAGGCGTTTCTAGTCAACCTTGCTACAGCAGAATGATTTTTAGTGGTGCTGTTGCCTTAAAGAAGCTAGGTATATCTATCTATATCTATATCTATATCTATATCTATATCTATATCTATATCTATATCTATATCTATATCTATATCTATATCTATATCTATATCTATATCTATATCTATCTATCCTGGATATTTAAGTGCATTCATCTTTTCCTGCAGCAGAGAATATGAAAAGCTGGTTTATTCCCCATTCCGATTTCTCTTCAAGGTCTGATATGTCCATTTGAGCTATACTTGTGGGCATGATGGGTACTCTGTGCCTGATTCATATGGCAGTTATTCATGTAAAAGTGCCTGGAATTTAAGGTGGACTTTTACTGAGTTGGAAGGATGAGATTTAATTTCTGTGCTTCCCTGTCTTTCACTCATATAGAGTTCCATCCACTCATGCTTCCTTGTAATTTATTGATGGGGCCTTTTGATACTTTTGTGATGCCAAATACACTGAGAATTTGCATTGCTTTCAAAAGAAAGAGTTAATTTACTGTACCATTCTGTAAGTCTGAATTCAAATTTCTATTTTATTTACACAACATGTAAATTTGGTTCCTAGTGTTGCCATTAGCTAAAGTTCAGTGTCACATGAATGAGTGTCATATTTGTAACTTTGTGTAAAGTACAGGAAACTCCTTGGAACTTCTACTGCATTTCATGTGCCTTGTATTTTAGAAACCTTTTAATTTGCTCAGCTTGAATATTGCATTGCAAAAATAACTGTCTATAGAGCATACAGTGTGTTGCTTGATCCGTGAGAGAAGGGGAGGAAGAGAAGAGGAAATCAGGATTCATGCCATGCACTGTATCTATTGTCCTACTTCTCAGTTTTCTGTCACTTTCATATGTCATTTCTTCTTTTTTGTATTAGTGTGCTTGGAGACAAACTCGATGCATTGCAAAATAAAATACACGACTTGCAAATCATACAATCATAGAATCAGTCAGGGTTGGAAGGGACCACAAGGATCATCCAGTTCCAACCCGCCTGCCATGGGCAGGCACACCTCACACTACATCAGGCTGGCCAGAGCCTCATCCAGCCTGCCCTTAAATACCTCCAGGGATGGGGCCTCAATCACCTCCCTGGGCAACCCGTTCCAGGGTCTCACCACTCTCATGGTAAAGAACTTCTTCCTTACTTCCAGCCTGAATCTCCCCACTTCCAGCTTTGTTCCATTTTTCCCTAGTCCTGTCACTACCTGATAGCCTAAGAAGTCCCTCCCCAGCTTTCTTGTAGCCCCCTTCAGATACTGGAAGGCCACAATAAGGTCACCTCGGAGCCTTCTCCTCTCCAGACTGAACAGCCCCTTATTTTCTTGCATTATCATCTAAGATTAATAAATGCCTCCATTTCAGAAATGAAGATATTTAAATGTTTTTATTTTTTTTCAACCAAAGAATAAAATATGCAGAAGAGACTTACAAAAGGAACAAGTGAACCATTGAGAAAAAGATTAAGGCAAAACTGTCATATTTTTCAATGTCAAATGTGGAACTTGCTTTGAAAATTCAATCTGGAACTCACATACATACAAGTTTTGAATATGTGTTGTTGTTGTTGTTGGTTTTGGTTTTGTTTTCCTTTTAGGAGTAACTATGAGAGGCATTAATACCCAAGTCTCCAAAATATTTGCAAAATGCTCCAAGTATTTTGCTGTAATTTTTTTCCAATGTAGTCACTTATTGGACCCTGTTACATGTTTGTGATTGATTGCAGACATGGGATGAAATGTTGGCCCCGCTGAATCCATGGGAGTTTTCCTATTGACTTCAGTGAAGCCAGGATTTTACCCGTGGGTTTAGAGCAGCAACAAACTGAGTCTGTACTTCAGCTGAAACAAACCCCATGGTACACTCTGTGTTATAGGAACAAAACCAAAGCTATACCTTTTCACAGGCTCACAGGACGTTAGGGGTTGGAAGGGACCTCTGGAGATCACTGAGTCTAACCCCCCTGCCAGAGCAGGACCATAGAATCCAGCACAGGTCACACAGGAATGCGTCCAATTAGGTCTTGAAAGTCTCCAGAGAAGGAGACTCCACAACCTCTCTGGGGAGCCTGTTCCAGTGCTCTGTGACCCTCACAGTGAAGAAGTTCCTCCTCATGTTGAAGTGGAACCTCCTGTGCTGTAGTTTCTATCCATTGTCCCTTGTCCTATCACAGGGTGCAACTGAGCAGAGCCTGTCCCCTCCCTCTTGACACTCAGCCCTCAGATATTTAGAAACATTTCTTAAATCCCCTCTCAGTCTTCTCTTCTGCAGACTAAACAGCTCCAGATCTCTCAGCCTCTCCTCACAGGGCAGTGCTTCAGTCCCTTCATCATCCTGGTAGCTCTCCGTTGGACTCTCTCAAATAGATCCCTGTCCTTCTTTTCTAAAGGTTTTGTGCATGTGTAAGCTTTTGACTAAATCAATGTTTTTGCACCTGTTGGGGTAAAAGCAATAAAAAGTCAAGCTGCTGTTGTTGTTTTGGTATGTGTATCTAATTTTTATAATGCACACTGCAGTAGTTCATCCTAAATTAAAAATCGGAAGTTAAAGTGTGGGGTTTTTTTCATTCACCAGTAATATAATCTCTGTGTCACATGTGAAAGTACCATGTAATTTATACAGTCATGATGTCAGCAGTAGATTATGTAAGTTCCTAGTGGCAGAGGAGGTTTAGTAGTGCAGACTGATTTTTGGTTTACTTAATATAATTTTTAGTAATTTTCTTCTTAAAAAAAAAAAAGTATTTTTAACCCCTGGGTTGTTATGGCTTTTTATTTCTCCCTCATAGGGTTGCTTTTTGTACTGTTTAAACCAAATTACACTAAAAAAGGCATTGCTAACTTTCTTTACTGGCACTTGTATGAAACGCTGCCAGTGCTGCACTGTCACAATTATGAACTTTGCAATTATGTGGGAACTAGTGGAGTTGTTCCTTATCTCCTTCTCATCTTTTTGGCCAGAAATTAAGGCAGAAATGTGATTCTCCCTGCACAAAGTCCAGCTAAGAAGGCTGTGCAGAGAACTTACAGGGGTTGTAAATCCCCAAATTGTGGAAAGCTCTGTTACAACCCCATTGCAGCCCTCACCTGTTGGCTAGAAAATGAGCCTCTGACAGTCTACACCTTTACTCTTTTGTCAACTTAACTTGAGTCTCAGTGGGACGTCTTTGTTAGGACAGTTAATGTATTTCCCATTGATTCCTGAGTTTGTAAGCACATTGATGTGACAGTGTTAGTAGAAGCACTGAATTAGAGTACCTGGAGGGTCTCATGCAAAATAGTTTCTCCCCTTCTGTTTTGTGCTGCAACAAGCTCAAAGTGAGTCATATGAAGGTGTGAATGAGACCTCTCTATAGCACCCTAAAAGGAAGAACAGCAACCTCTGTATCTCTGATGTTCTTGACACTCCCAAGAGCACTGGTAAGTGGCAGTCTTTAAAAAAAAAAAAAAAAAGTTAATTAAACTTATAATATCTTTTTGCCACATGTCCCCATGACTTGTATACATAAATAAAGCTGTTGTGTTGTTCCAGTCTACTAATAATCAGAAATGTGATAAAATAAGGCAGATGAGAATTTGTAGAATTCACCTTTTCTCCTTCTTCCTTAAATGTTTTCTAAATTAGACTCTCAGACATATAAAAAAAATTTCATCTTTCACCTCATATTTCTCATTCTGCTCCTAAGAATTCAAAAACTAACAACCCAGACAGCAAAAAAGCAGACCCCAAAACTCAACCAAACTGCAAAAATCTACAGAAACCTCCACACATGTCTGACTTAAGCCGTATTACACAAAAAAAAAGTGTATCAAATCAATCCTCTAGATTCCTGTACTAAACAAATGATAATATTCCAACATGCATCACTTCAAAAGGGGTAAATTAAATATAAAAGAAATCATGGAGGAGCTCTGTGAGAAAATAATGATGTAAATAATTTTGTGACCTCATCCCCAAAAAAGCAAGAAATACTGATAACCAGTTAGAGAGGAAACAAATTGAGCTCTGGATACAGAAGGAAATATAGAGTATCTCTTTTCTATCTCCCTGGAAGAGACCACAAGGCACACTGCTATGATGAAGACATTATTTGGGTATCTGAGATCAGACCCACTTGGAGAACGGTTGAGTACCCACCTGTGCACAAAAGGTGAGGAGTTGAATGGCATTGCATGTCAGAGCCAAGAACACAGGCTCAGTGTGGGCATCAAGGATACCTGTATGCTGAGACCTGAAGGAATTGTGACAAATACAGCATGCTCCCTGACATACTGGGATCCTTCCTGAGGAAAACAAGACAAATGATGAAAAAAGAGGGAAGACTCCATCTCACAGTTCTGGGCCTTTGTGTGCACCCTGGCTGTTCTCACCAGGCTGAAGAGGCCAGCACACCTTTCTGTATGGACTAGCTTCCATCTGTGTCTTATCTGTGGAAAAGAACTGTGCCTCTCCAGTTCTGCTGCCCGTTCTTTTTATATGGCACAAGCAGAACCCATGGCTTCTCTTAAGTTTACCAAGACTGATCAGAAACATGGGATCCAAGTTTGAGTGACTTGGGAAGAACTAAAAGCTATCATTTTAAGTGTCTCTTAAAGCCCCGTTAGATGTACCTGATCAACACATCTTTAACATTGTTTAAAAGCTTGTAGGTCCAGAGTAAGCCTCCTTCCACTAACTAGTTCTATTGCTTCTAAGAAGTAACACATACTGGTTTTGTCCTACAGACACTCAGCTATTTAGTTTAGACAGGAAAGTTCAGTGTTAGGTGATTTGAAGCTTCACAGGTAACCTTCCAGGAAGTGGAAATGAAATGGCAACATTTGGCTCACCCAAATTCCACTCACTTTGCCTTTGCAGGTAAACGTGAATCCCTTATTAGATCCATTAGATCCATTTTCAGTGTCACACAGCATATGTAGGAATGCCAGAGTCTAGAACATCATTGAGAAATAGGAGAGAATTAAGATTTCAATCAGATGTTGTAAAAATCAGGAGGTACAAATAGGCATCTTTATTTCCAGAAAACATGGAACTGTGGCAGTTAGTAACTGTAATGGGACCAAATATGCTCCCAATTAAATCCATACTATAGACTTATCTAGAAGAAGCAGGACCTTTTAGCCTTCTCTTGCAAAGCATTCTTTTGCATTGCACACGCTCATGCTGAGACTTGGCTCCCTTTATTTTATGTTACCTGCTTAAGAGAGAAATGTCATTAAGTAAAGATGAGGCCATCAGATGAGCGAGTGAGGAGATGTACTTAGAGCAAAGAAATGCAGATATGACTTGCTTGGTATCCCACAGGACTGTTTCACATCCCTGTGATGTATCACACTTCCTTTTCTCTCCAGCCCACTGGAGAAATGACATGATTGAACAGGAACATTGCTTACTATTTATAATTCAGCTAATGGAAGTTTTTTTAAAATATTGAATACTACTTAACTTCGGGTTAGCTCTGCTTATTCTCCCAATTTCTGTCTCATCTTTAAGACTGATCTGGTACTTCCTAATGAGCCCTTGAAACCATAGAGAATACTTGGTTCCCTTTGTTCATATCCCTTTCAGTCTCTGACTAAAATAAGCAGAAATGAGATCTGAACAGAGATGTAATAACTAAGGAATCAACTGTTGCATAAAATCACCAGATTTATGTTTGTTTAGGATATCACTAGGATTATTATACATCAAATATTCATACCTCCTTTTAAAATGCATTTTACTATCACCATGGATTAAAGCATATGTTAAGATCTAGAAATCAATTTTTCTCCCTCACCACTTTGTTTCTAAGGCTTCACTTCTGTGTGACTAGCGTAGATCTTCACTAAAAAGAGTGCTGAATGATTTTTTTTTTCACTTCTTGCAGGTAGTTTCAACATGATGTATGTGGGGATCTGAAGTTTTAGTAGCATGTAAGGGGGTGAATAAATTACTGTTCAATTAGACTAAAAGATATTACTGAAAAGTACTTGTAACGACATAATTGCAAGTGCCAAACTGAGAGTAACACTCAACACTGGCAGCAGCTTAGTTAAACATGTGGTTAATGATGTTAAGGGAAGAACGGGTGTGTAAAATATTAATCTGTGCCAGCAGTAAATATTCATTTTATGTGACAGCAGCAGTGTCTTACTGAGACCGATATTTGACATACAAAACTCCTGTAATTATTTTAATATCTTTACTTCCCAATGATTTTAACGACATGACAAAGATTTTAGGGGTTTGCTGAAACAGCACTACTGTCATTTACTACCAGTCATGCAAAGTGGCATTCTAACTCATTTCCCTGCAAAAATCTGAGTAGCTTTCATACCAGTTAAGATACTGCTGTAAGGAGAATGCTCTTCTTTTGGAGTTTTAGAGAATAAAAATGACAAAGACCTATCTGGAAAACATTTGTTAGAGCATATACTACATAAAAGTATTAAGTAGGGATTTTGCCGCCAGAAGAAAGCAGCTTTATAAAAGCCTGAGTATAAAAATAGAAAAGCAGCATATGACTTTCTACCTTTAAATTAGTTATGAAACAACATTACAGATAAAACAGGTAGTGCCTCATGTAGTCGATTGCTCAGTACTTCTCGTTATAAACGTCTTTAATCACTTAAAAACATTGCCAAGGTTTGAACCATTCGCAGTGGAGTTTTCCATGGCAGATGCTTGCCTGAGGCAAGAGTATTTTGGAAAGCTGCTTCTAAAATTCAATCATTCCAGAAACTATATTCCAGAAAAGGTAAGTTCCCTTGCCTAACGTTATTTCATATGTTATGAGGATTTTTTTTTTCTGGGAACATCTAGTGCTTTTGGAGCAGGACCCTGAAGTTCTCACTGTCATAGGACATGTCTTTGATTAGCTTCTAAGATTTGCCCAAATTTGTCCCCCATACGGAGCACGTTCTCAAGTTACAGCTTGTCAGCTGAGCTGTGGTAACTGACTCTGCGTACATTCTTCCTTTGCCGGGTGGAATATGCTAATCTAAACCACCTTTACAGGAGTTCCTTTTAAAGAGTTGTTCTTCACAGTGACAACACAAAAGCAGGCATCAGCTCAGCTTGAAAGCAGCAACTTCACTGGCAGGAGAGTTCCTCTTATCCTATCATCATCTGGCAGTTTGCATCAAGAAAGAAATTGGCAATTACATTTCCTCAATGTCCCTTCTCTGCTCTATGTCCTCAGGCTGGAAGGATTGACACATTTTCTCCTCTGTGAACTGCTCAGCCAGGAGGCACTGAAGTGAATGTAGAACAAACCAAAACTGTATCTCTCAGTGCTCCTTTCACATCTCCATTCAGAGATTAGAGGGTTGCCTTAGGATGGAGAGAATGTTAGTAATAGGCAAGAAAGAAGTGGAAATAGAGAAGGAAAAAGCTTGACAGGGGAGGGGACCAAAAAGATCTAAGGGTGACAAAGCAGAAGCCAGGCATGGGGGAAATCAACAATATGTGACACTTATTTCAGCAGATTTAAAATGGAGAGGAACTGTTGACTCTGTTCTATACTCATTCCTCCCCGGGATTACAGCTCATTTCAGGAGTCAAGAGTCTTCCCCTCAGGACCTGAGACTCATTTCAGGAATCCAAAATCTCTCTGCTCTGCTGTCAGCAAAAAAACAATGTAACCAGCTATCAAAGCATTTGTCACTGCTCTCCCAGTAGCACACACACACAAAATACTGCTGCAAGCTGCCTATCTCCTTAAGTGGTAGAGATCTGTCCCAATAGGTAAGTGGCACATACAGCTACTCTTCTGACTTAATGTGGTGTTCTTGTTCATCTTGCTTTTAGGATGGCTTTTGGCACTACACTCTGGACAGGGCAGAAGGACGAGTAGAATATTCAAGTTATGAACTTTACATGAAATCTATTAGGTTAAAGCACAGTGCACACCCAAGGTGGGTCCACATACTTACTATAATCTGTGTACAAGTCACATGGGGGGTCTACAGTACCACTAGACAAGACAGAACTATTTCTAGTACTTTGCCTTGCATTTTGTTTGCTTCTATCTGTGTCAAATTTGCCATAGTGGATTCTGACTACACAGGTACCTTGAAGAATTCAGGCCCTGTTCTTGACTAGCATCTGAGTTCCCCATTTCCAGTTTCAGTCTGGTCTCATTTTAAAACCTGGAAGAAAGAAAACATTGGACCTACCCCAGGAAAACCCAGTCCCAGCTGCATGTCTGTAAGAAGTGTGAGTACATAAACTGTGTGATGAAATCTCAATGAGAGATGCAGAGCTGCTTCCCACACTTAAATCTTTTTGTCACGGCCTTAAAAACCTGCAGCCTTTCTGTATGTTAAAACCCTTCCTGTGTGACAAAAGTAACTGCAGTTATTAGTTTAGTCATCTCCGTAGTTTGTAATTTCAGGAGGTTTAGGGGTAAGGCACATCGCACTCAGTATTAAATTTCCAAGGATAATACCTGACAAAATGAAGGCTTACAGTGACAGCATCATTGAGTCTTATCCCAAGTAGTTAAATGAGTTCAAAACCTATCATCAGTCACTGATAGGATCCACTTCTATCTGCTTAAATCCTGCATAAAGCACCAGTGAGTTGTTAAAAGCTGAGGATGACTATTAGACAGCCCAGTGTAAGCCTGTGAAAGAATGGTATTATTGGGAGCAAAGTGCTGTATTATTGCCATTTGTAAAGCAGTTCCTGATTCTGGCAGTACATGTTATATTAATCTCTCCTCTGTTAATTGAGTATCAGAGAAAAACTCAGCCAAGCAACATATTGCAAGTTCTAAGACCTTGCTTTGAATCTCTGAGGTTTCCTGACAAATCACGGCAGGCTTAGGTGCTAGAACACTGTATTGAAATGAAGTCATAGCTCCTGGCATGAATCAGCGGCTAAATCCAGTTAATTATCCTGTGTATCTTTCATAAGGATACCTCCTGGATATAACTGCGGGGCTAGAAGCACTGCTGAGGAGCATTAGGCATTCTTAACACAAGAAAACCCAGAAAGGAAGGCACTGAAGCGGGTGCAGTGTAGAATGATAAACTTTTGTTACTGGTCAGCGTCCCAAAGAAAGACACAGACGCACTATCAACTAGATGCAGAGCATCAAGTGTTGAAAAAGCAGTGAAACGCCTGGTTGTATCAGTTACGATACTCTATGAGCTTGCTGCCCCAGCGCCACGGGGTCTGTCCTGGCACTCGAGCCCTGCCAGAAGACACGCGTGAAGCAGGGCACCTGAGCGGGCTGAGGCGCCTCGTAGGGCTGCAGCGGGAGCTGGACGCTTTCCTTCCTCTCAGGCACTGCCGCCTTAGCCATTTTCACGGTAAAAAAACAAACCCACAAACCTCCAAACGTACAAAAACCCGAGAGTTCGAAGCTGCAGCCGCCGAAACCCAAGGCAGGCGCGGCCCTCCCCCATGTCTGCCGGGCAGTGGGGGCAGCCCCCCGGTGCAGCCGGAGGACTGCCCGCCCACCCCCGACCTCCAGCACCGCCCCGCTGCGCCTGGCCAAGCTGCCGGCCCCGGGGGAGGCAGACGGCACTGGCAGCGCCACAAGACCCCATCCCTCCCCGCCCGGGCGGACGCGCAACCCAGTTCCGGAGCCCGAACCCCCAGTCCCCCACCGGGCGGTGCCGGTGCCGGAGCGGAGCTCTGGAGTTAGCGGCAGCCGTTCCTGCTGCTCCCCGCCCTCGGCTCCGCCTCGTAAACGGCGGCAGGGGGCGGGGCCAGCCGAGGCTCCGCCTCGGCCCGCGCGCCCTGCCGCCCCCTGCCCCCCCCGCCTGCCCGGCACGGACCGCAATGATTTAGAAGTTCAGGAATCCCACGTGACGTCACGGAGGGTGATGTAATGCTTCTCTAAATAGAACGTATTGTAACCGTCCCTCAGTCCAACGTGGTTCCTCCGGCCGCGCTGCCGGTCCCGTCCCCGCCGCGCCGGGCGGTAAGTTCCTAAAAATACGGGGCTGCCCCGGGAAGGCGCCCGGCGCGGCGCGCAGGGCTCCCCGCGCTCCCTGCACGGCACGGCGCGGAGCGGCAAGCGGAGCGGGGCAGCAGCGTCGGGGCGAGCAGCTGAGGAAGGGGCAGCTGCGGCCGCGGGGACTCTTCCCTCCGCCGCCGCATCTGCTCCGGAGGCGGGACCGCCAGTTCCTGCAGCGCCGCTGCCGGGCGCGGGGATCCCGCTGCCCCCCGCCCCCGGCCTCGCCGTGTCCCGCCGAGGCGCCGCGGAGAGAGGGGGCGTGAGCGACCCCCGCGTCCCGCAGAGGGTCGGGCAGGGCAGGGAGGCGGGGGACCGGGACGCACGGCCGCCGAGCCGCGGGGCAGCCGAGCTCCCCGCCCGCTCCTCGGGGAGTTTGGGAAGTCTCTGCGCGCCGCTTCCCGGGATGGGATGGGATGTTTGCGTCGGGGAGCAGGCAGCACCCCTCTGCGCGCTGCCCCGAGCGGGGCGAACAGTTCCCGGCGAAGGGGCTGCGGTCTCGTCTAGCCTCCACGGCGGGCTGCACATTTCCTCGCCGCTGCCTGCCCCGGCAGCAGCGGGCACTGACAGCTCGGCGCGCCGTTCCGCAGCCACCTCTCCCCGTCTCCCCTAAAACTTCTGGATAAGTTTCGCGGCGTCGCCTGGGCGCGGAGCTGGTCTCGGGGCGCTGCGGGGCGCCTTCCCCCGTTAGACACCCCGGGTGCCGGGCTGCACCCGACCCTTACGTCACGCTGCGGGTCGGTGCGGGGCTCATGCTCCGTCTGTGATGCCGTCAGGTCCAGGGCGGGGGGCAGTGCTGACAAGGTCCCCTGTCTGCAGCTCCCCTCTCCCTTTTCAGCCCCGCTGCTCCGATCCGCGCCCCCTCCCCAGCTCCGTGTGCCCTCTCCTGCCACTGTCCTCTCTTACAGGGGTCTCTCTCCCCAGCGAAGTTTTCAGGACGATAAGAGCTTCGGGAGTGTAAGGGGAATACTTGCTAAGCTCTGCCTCCTCTATTATTTATGTCCAGGCATGGTGAGTGATTCTTCATCTCCAGGGCTTAATATTCGCTTTACAGTTGGAAGAGAGAGGTTGTTCAAAGATGGGGGTAGGAATAAAAGAAAATGCAGGAATAAAAGAAAATGAAATGTCCATATGTTTGCTCTTCATGTTTTTAAAAAAATCTAGAATGATATTGAGAGCATCTTAAGCAGCAAGATTAGAAGATTTCTATATATTGCCAGTATGAAACAGTGCCTAGCCAGGTGAAATTAAAGTTTGAGTGGAAGCATAATAATTACTGCGAAGCGTCTTGCTTGGACTTTCCTTGAGACCATGCAGTTTTCAGACAGATAGTCACCCACTGGCTTGCACCAGACTTTCCTTGTCTGGACAAGGAGCAGTGCGTCAAGCAACAGTGGTGGAGGAAAACTTTCTTGTAAGACACTGTCATGCAGAAGTAATTCAGAAACCTGACTGAAAGAAAATTGAGAGGTGGAAGGTGAGAGCTGAATGCAAAGATGTAGCATAATTTGTGGGGATTTTGCAGAAGGAGGTACACTTTCATAGGGGTATGGTTTATTTTCAGTAGAAAAGTGTGCAGTGTTGAAAGTCCTCGCTTGGTATTTTGTACCTTTCATGTGGTGAATGAGGTTGTTGGTATCAAAAGCTGGAAATTCTTTATAAAAAATGGCTAAAATCCTTATTTACGACTCCTTAATCCTAAAGGGAGCTGTACAGGTCGCAAAGCACTAGGGAAAAGTGTGATTAATGATCAGTGATTAGCGATAAGTGATTAGTGGTTTTATTCAAACTGTTACCTCTGACCAGAAGCACACATCAGAGGATTAACAGGCTCTTTAGATAAATGCTCATTAGTGGAAGGGGGAAAGCAAAGATAATAGGCATGCACACAGGGACAACTTTCTAGGAAAATCATTCCTGTCTCTGGCATAATAAGCTCTATTAGTAGAAAGGTTCTTTAATATAAAAGTTGCTTTTATCTTGTAAATCAAAGATAGATGTAGAAGTTCGTTGTGCTATTATAGCCTAAATTTTCCCATATCCACTAGATGTGGATTATCTCAGTAGTGATATTTTATTTAAAAAAAACCCTCACAATTGAATCTTTAAGAACCTGAATGTTCCCAAGTGCTAAAGCCCTGCATCATGAGGCATCTGCTCCCCAAGGCAGAGCCGAGCCCGCTGGCAACTGAACTAGATGGCGCAGTCCTGTGCTTTGCAAGTATATAGTCCTGGGTTATGAACTTAGCAAGTAGCGGCTTGCTAGGTGTCCTTCAGCACTTACAACAAAGTTGATTCTGTGCTGGATTGGAGGCTAGACAGTGCTACGAGTTTGTAGTCACATTTTCCACGTCAGTTAATCTAGTGAGGGTACTGGAAAAAGTAGTCTCATTTACTGAAAGAAACGGTGAGAAAAAGAAGGAGAGAACGAGAGAGGGGCACATAGCTACAACCTGGGATGTAACTGTTGATCAGACTGTTTTATACTGCTTTAATGAAGTGCAGTTCTAATGACCTTAATTACTGAAGCCTAGAAGCGCTTGGGAGTTTTTGCCCAGCTATCACTGGCAAAGCAAGTTTTTGTTTTTGTTTTATTAAAAAAAAAGTCACTAAAAATAAAGAACAGTTGTCGTGGTTGTTGAACAAAACAACTTGGACCTAACCGTACTCTACAGATAATGGTAAGGAGTCTATTTTTATGATAACTAACCAAGGATTTCTCATTATTGTTTATCATGCATCGATTGTCAGTTACTGGTATCTGCTGCTGTCCGTAGACTTGGAGATGTCTCTGCTGGCCTGTTAGTTTACATGGGATTTACATTGGTTTGCATCTGTGGAGATCATAAAAGTTTCAAAACTTTACAAGACACACTTGAATGAAACAGGAAATAGAAATAATGAATTTGTAGCATGAAAAGAAAGTGCTGTAGTCTCCTGTTCTTACATGTTTAGTTGGAGATAGCAGGCTGATGCTTAAAATCAGAAAGTTTTGTAATAGCATACAAAAAAGGCAGTAAGTTCTGTCTGCCACTCTTGAATATTGAATGGCAACAGCAATATTTTTAAAAGTCTACCCATTTAGAACAAGGAGAACTCTTTCCCCCTCACCCAAATACCTGTTCAGCTTCAATTTGTCAAACTCTGCCTCTGCTAATTTAACCCAGGGAATGCAAAGGGAATCAAGCCATGTGTATAGATTGAAAGAGAGAAGCGAGATTGTACATTTTATCTGTATTGCTATTTAGCAGAACAGCTTTCACAGATAAAGAGCAATAGGTGCTTTTTTAAAATTTGATGCTTACTTCCCCACTTTGAGAATCTAAAATGCGCTGCAATCTCTTACATTCATCCTGCACACTGCAGAGGAGTCTTCTGTAAAAGACAGTTTCAGTCAGAGCTGGAGTTCACTCTGGGGTTGGTAAGAGAGAGGCAACCTTACAGTGCCTTTAGAAGGCAACTTTTAGTATTAAACCTTTCAGCTTCCTGTGGGCAGAATCTATGTGAGCTCAGTGAGCCTTGCAGAATGATTTGAAACTTGGTTATTATCTTCTCTGCTTGTGGTCCCCTTTAAAAACCTGTCTCTGCACCCCTAATCAAGGCATGAGGATCTTAAATATTAGAAGAGTTCTTGCCAGGTTGTTGTTGCTTTTGAAACAATTTGTTTAGTCAAAGATTTTCTCCTCTGATCTTTGTCATCCTGTGTCTCTAAGTTCTGCTGTTAGCTAAGTTGTTGGATTTTCTACAAACCTGTTGCTTTGAGGCTTTATACCTCTTTTTATATATTATTAGCTGTCTTTCCAGCTTGATTTCAATTCCAGTGACCATCTTTTCTATAAACCCTTTATTATGAGAAGATTATTTCTGGACAAGATTTTGTAATAAAACAAGAGCAAAACTCTTTCTACTTAAAATGTTTATTTTATTAAAAAGAAAAAAAATATTAGGGACCATATGATCTGGTATCTAAACAACCCAGTAGTTTTTCTCAAGGCCTGCAAATACTGATTTCTCTTGTAACTCATGACAGGAAAACTCAATAGATAGAGTGCTAGAAACACAGATCCATATATATATCTAAAGCAACAGGTCTTTCATTTCTGCTTCCCAGGTCCAGGTGATCCTTTCTATTTTCATTTGGATTTGGTTATGTCATGCTAACCAAATTAATTAGGTAGAGAAATAAAATTAAGATAGCTTATTTGGCTTAACCTTTTGTGTATAAACTGACATTGCAACAAACATGTAAGGGTCCTAGTGGAAATATTTAAAATGCTTTAAGGTTCTGTCAGTTGTAAGTACTAATGGCAGGGCCAAGCAGACAGCTTGGTAGGTTGTTGCCAATCTCCAATCTCTCAAAATAATTTCTGTTGATTTGTCCTCTCCCTCTTTCCATGCTGCATGCTATTTAACCTCTGAAAAAACCTTCACCCTGATTTCTAGATAAGTGATACATTCTGCTCTGGAAATTATAATGCTCTAGGCCCTAGCCCTAAAAAAGTACTTTTAGGGCTTTTGCATTTTTCTGCCTTGAGAATTTGTTAAAGTTAATCATACATTTAAAGCAACAGTTTGGAATAAGAAATTATTCTTCTTCTCATCAAAACTTACATTACTATGGAAATTTACAGTTCTTAATGTGTAGTATTTTGTGACACAGACAAAACGGTGATCTCAGACAGTATCTTACCATGCTGTGTTTGAACATTAGCCACATTCCAGCAGTAAGTACAGAACTTAGGTTTTGTAGCCTTTACATGTGAAACCAAAATGCTGCTATGGAAATACCATTTTGTTGTTGTTGTTATACATATAAGCAAAGAAATTATTTAAACTTGTCTCAGGTGTACGTAGCAAGCACTGCATAACATACATGAAATAATCATTTTGATGATGAGATGAAAAGACTTGTTGAAGGAGATAAGCTGTTGTGTCTTGTTATATCCAAGGAGCTGTTCTGTTGGTTTGTGCACTAATCATTTGCCCCTTTTATGGCTCAGGCTGAAGGGGCAACCCTGGCACTTTAAATGAATAGTATGTCTACTATTTTTCACCAAGGTGTTATTTTACTCTGTAATTAAAAATACTGAGAGTCAGCATTTTTTTTTTTTTTGCTGGCCATCACTTGGAAAATGCAGCTGTTATTTGCCCTTAGAGACTTTAGAAAGGGTTGGTTGCACTGGTCTGTAGGTTTCTACATGTGATATCAAATGCTATTTTATAAACACAAAGAGATTTTACAAGGATTTTGCTGAAGGCTGTAGGATTTTCAAAGTAAAACATTGAAAGCTTATGACAATTTCCTTAGCTTAAAATATGTTTTGCTTTTGGTTCTTGTTTCCGTCTTGTTTTTTTTTTTTTTTTGAGAATTTTTTCAAGTCAGTCCTGCACTCAATTTCAACAGAAATACCTTGAAACACTCTTACCAGCAGTATTTAGCTAGGTGTGCAGCTTTAATGATCTTATCCTCTGAGACAGGTCATGGTGCTGTTGTGATACCCTTCCACGTAAGGTGATTTGAAGGTGTGGGTGCAGCCCCGCGTGGGCAGAGAGCTACACTCAGCAGGTGATAAAAAGGGCAACATCTTTAGAAGCCAGGAGAATTGAGATCTGAATTTAACTGGGGAGAAATACTACAAATCCTTGATTATATTTGCCAGCCCAGGAGCTGATTCTGCTTTTCTTTGTGTCTGAATGTTTTCATTACCCTCACTAGGGTACCAAGACCTCCACCATCACACACTCAGGTCACCTTTGGAGTTCCTGCTGGGATCTTAAAGATACTTAGTAACAAACTCAGGAGCTGGTCATGGTTTGATCTTGCCCTCAGCTTTCTACCTCATGTAAACTCTATAAATAGTTTCTATTGCCTTTCTGTTCTTTGCAGTATTTTCTCAAATGGCTTTCTTTGCTCTCGTCTAACTTACTTTGCTTCTTTTGAGGGCCTTGTCTTTGGGTGTCACCATGCCATGAACATTTTGATGCAGTTGAAGTGCTTAGTCCCAGTCTTAGTATATTTGTGTGTTTTTCTGTACTAGTCATCCTTGAACACACTGACTAAATTTAATACAGAGAAATGTATTTAATTAGGCAGATCTTTTTCTCATTTAAAGGAAGAAGCTGCCTTTTTTACTTATTTACTTTGTGGGTTTGTGCCTTCGCTCACTCTTTTATTGCATGTAAGGCACCCATTGTTCATAGCCATCTTTTTCTGAGCTGTTTGCAAGTACTCAGAAATTAATTTGGCTCATGTGGGAAATCAACCCGGGCCAGCACTTCCTAGATTTAATATCTGAGGTTCTTTTTCTCCTGGCCAAATGTAAGTAATGCTGGTTAATGTGTGACGCTCAACACAGGGGGCTCTGTAGCACAATAAACGGAATATGAGATTGGGTTTAGTGTGTGTTGTATGGAGCAGCCACAACAGTAAGCAGTAAACTGAGATGTTACCATATTAGAACCCTCTCTCTAATTTTTTTTTCCTTTATTGTGCTTTAAATCTTTCAGTTCTGGAGTGCTGAGTTGGTATGGTAATTACTTGTAGAGTAGCATTCTGTTTAAGTAAGCAATGGAGTGCTGCGAGATATGGATAATGATATTAGTAGGTCACTTGTTTGTGCAAGCCATTGCCATTAATTCAGTCCCATGTGAACTAGTTTACTGTTGCCCAGTCCAAGTATGTTTCTCACTTAACTTTCTTAAAACTCCTAAATTCAACAGCAACAGTCAGTTGCTAGGTGAGGAGCTTTAAATTGTGAATAGTAACTCATATCTCCATAATTTTAGCTGATTGGTTAAATTTGGGCCTGCTTTTGTTTCTGGTCAGGTCAGTGAATGAGTTTGTTACTAAATATTTTTAAGATCCCAGCAGGAACTCCAAAGGTGACCTGAGTGTGTGATGGCAAAGAGCCTGGAATTGTGTTTGTCCAGAAATGAGCACTGTCTGCATTAGTCATTTGGACGTGCCAATACCTCAGTTATAGGAAACTTCTTTTCTTGGAATGGTAGTAAAATACAACCTGAAGAAACTAAAAGTTGAGCAATGGAATAGGAAAAAGATAATCAGTTGCTTCAGGAATATCTTTTACTACCTACTGTTTATTACTGAGTGAATGTTTTAGGAACAAGAAATGTAATTGTTAGGGGTTTGTGAGGATTTCAACCACCACAACGACTTGCTTTTTTTGTGACACAAAGAAACAAACAAGCAAAGGCAAGCTCCTTTTGCTGGTGATGAGCAGAGGAGGGGAGCATTTGCATATTTTAATTTTTTTTCTTAGTGTTGAAGATATCAGGATCAACACTTCTAGAGACTTCCATCATTTCATAGAGAGTGCATAAAATGAGGGAAGAGATTCTGTACTTACAAACAAGTTAAGATTTTTTCTCAGTTCCATATCCTTACGTGTATATGTGTAGCACTTAAAAGTTATCTTACACCTCTTATTAAATAAGTTCAATATAAGTTTCTTTTACTGACTGTGCATGGAAAAGTGTTTTAGAAAGACAGCGGGGAAAACATGAATGATGTAACAACTAAACCACTTTCTACAACTTCTCTACTGCTCTTTCATTCTTTAGTGCTAATAAGGCAGCACATGGACTCAAGCATGAAAATAGGTTAAATTTGAGAAACTGCTAATTTATCACAAAAAGTGAGAGGAATCAGTAATTTACCGATTTTGATGGGAATTGTTAAAAGACCACTTTCTCTAAATAACTTTCTATGAAAGTGGAAAGGATCAAAAGATCCATGGGCTTTATGACTGAGTAAGGAGAATTACATTCTTGTGGATTTAAAAAAAAAATCATTGCAGAGCCTAATTCTCCACTCGACCTGATACAAATCTGAAGTAACTCTATTGAAATCTGTGGAGTTACTGACTGCAATAATGCTCATTGAGAAGAAAATTAGATTCACAGGGTCTATTCTGAATGTAGCCCATCAGTTGTGCGCTGTGCAAATCCCATTATTAAAGTAATAGCCTGACATGTCATGGTAAGGACGGCCGTTTCCCCAAGATGAACATGCTTGTAGCTCTCCTCATCCTCAGACTACTTTTTAAGGGGGCAGAGGGATATTGAGCATACTTATTTTGTGCTCAATTAATATTCCTTCCGTGCACTCTCCTTCCTCTCACGCGCTTTATGTGTGGGTGCGCAGTCTGCACTCTCCATCATCTATCTGTCTGTGTCTCCTTGGCTGTGACAGTCACCACTCTGGCCTCAGGCTTGCACAACGTAGACGAAAAGCCCACCAAGATTTCCAGTTAAACACAGCAGGGTATAATTCTGCTTCAAAATATGATGTGTGTTTTCAATCGTACTGATGCTCTTGTGGATTGGGAATAGCACCTTAGACTTCAGCAATCTTTTATTTGTGGAGTTTTGTGGGTTGTAGGTTTTACCCCTTTTTTTTATTTTTTGGGGAAAAAAAAGGAAAAAAAAAGAAGGAGGTGAAGGGGGAAAGAGGTGGGAAGCATAGCTGTGCAGTTTTAATAACCTGAAGTACTTGTTTGCAGCACTAGAAAGCAAGGACCCGGCTAGTCAAACATCTTGCCCAGCTCACAGGCTTACCTGTGAGCAACAGCAAAGTTCCTGAGAAATTGGGAAAAATCTCATCACTGCCTGAGCTGCTTTGATTTTTTTTTAAAGAGCAATCAGGAGGGAACTTTGAATTAAAAACCCCAAACATCGTAAAGAGTGATAGTGTCTAGTGCACAATCCTCACCTCCCCCAGCTCTAATCATGTAAATTCACTTACAATTTTCCTCATTTAACCCAGGATATGTGGGGTCAGCTTCATAACTTTTGAAACTGGTATAAATCCATTGACTTATTTGCAACTGTGTGTAGTGAGGGGATGGTTGTTTATTAATGGCACCCAACAGGCAGCTTCTGCATATAATCTTTTGTGGGAGGATGTAATGATGTTTTAGGCCTTATAACCACTCTGGCATGGATAGATTCTCCAGACCTGTTACAATCCAGAGCTTAATTAGTAAAAAAAATGAAACAAACCCACAACTATGATTTCACTGCCAAACACTTAAAAAAAAAAAGCACTATTTATGTAGGCCCTATATAAGCACACATTGTTTTATGTTCCTTCTGCTGGCTTTGCATTTGACTAAACCATTATTCTCGGAGCGCTGCTGTGCTGAGATCATCAGTGATGATAGTGTGAAAACAAACCAGTTTTAGCATGAGAAGTCACTATATGATTTGACAGGGGGGTCGTCGGCATCAAAACATCCACTCTAATTTCATCTCTTGTCAAAGCAAAATAAAAATCGCTGGCTAGTGGGAAAAAATACATATTTGGAAGGAGAGGAAGGGAACTGGATCTAATTCTGCAAGGTGCTGTGCCAGCTAAAAGGAAGACCCATCTCAATCCCCATTGAAGTCAATGGGCATTGAGGGCACTCGGGGACTAGTGGTATTGTCTCCTTTTTCTCCAAAGTTTAGTAAAACTGCTGAGATGAAACTTAATTCCTCATTAATTCAAACTCCTAGCAAATTCTTGGGAGAAAAGCTCTCTTTGTTAGAGATGGAGATACCCTCCATCTTTTCAATAGAGAGCTAAAAAAGTACGTGCTCTAATCCTGTAGCCTTCAAGAAGTCCTTCAACATGAAGAGTAACAATCAGAGCTGGTATTTTGCACATACCTTAGCAGGACAAAAATTGTGCTCTGGAGTAAAGCATTTCTGGCTTTATTACATTACACAAAAGAAGGAGACAGCTTTGTATTTTATTCTGTTGAAAGTGATCTTTAATGTTACCAAGAATGATTTTGTGTTCCCCTGTGTAAAATTAAACAGCTTTAGGATTAATGAATGCAGCTATGTATAAGTCAAATAGGGGCTGTGAAAAATGAGCTATCAAACGATGTACATTCCCTCTCCACCCCATTTTTTTGTTTTGTTCTTCAGTGAAAAGTTACAATGGGCTGTTTTTTAACATAAACAGTTAAAGTCAATGAATCCCAGATGAGTTAATCAACTTAATAATACCCTAAAATTTAAGGCTCCCAGATAGTTTATTTTACTGCTATACTGTGGCCTTACACGTGAACCTCTTACTGGATTATCTAAACTGAGTGGAGCTTGCAGGACACACAAGGAAACACTTTGAAAAACGTTGCTCCCTCTGTAGCAGTTAGGTTGCTATGTCTTGCATTTTCTCTTTTGTGCTACATGATTCTCTACAGTTTTTCGTGCCAAAAAGCTAATATTCCAAAATACTAAGACAGCCTATTTCTAGCCTGTCAGTCTTCCAGTTTTCATTTCAGAGTTTTCAGTCAGTGCACTGTTAGCCAAATGCTTTTCAGCAAACTGAAAGTTCTTAGGGGTAGAATAAGCTTAGGAGAAATATTTTGAGCATTGTAATCAATGCTAAATTAATTTATAATTAGGACAATAAGAGATGTGATGATGAGTGTCTTATCAAGCTAGTGATGGAAATAGATTTTTATTAAAAAAATAAAATTGAATTTGCTATGTTGCTTTCAGATACCTTAATTGCACTGAGGATGCCTTGCAGCAAAGTGTTGTGTTGTGTGTGATGAGCTCCTTGTTGTATCTCTGCTTTTGAGGAAGGGGAAGATGTGGCACTGGGAGTACTCCCGAGCCTTGTGGCCATTTTGCATGGCATGGGAGCACACACTGCACAGCAGTTACAAAGGTGGCACTGGAAGCCACTTGATGCCTTTCCACACTAATGAAATTGCCAGGGTTCAGGTGCTTCCAGAAAGTTCAAGAAAGATTTCATGCAAATCTCTTACTTGGCTCCAGTGCTTATAAAATACTAGGCAGGAAAATGGCCATGTCTCCATTTACAGAGGCTTTAGTGCTGTGTATCACCTGAAATGGGCAGGTATCACATATTTTGTAGAATTTCAGTCATTTTTAGCAGAATTTTAAGAGCAAAACCAGGGCTGCAATCAGGCAACTGATTTGTACAAACAGATTCTTGTGGATATAGTAAGTGATACACAGCAATAAACTGTAGCTTATTGCTGGGAAGGAAAAACGTAAAAGCAAGTGCTCAATGCTATGGAAATAACACATCTTTGATAAAGGCTGGTTGTGAAAGTGTTAAATGAAAATGAAAATAGCGTTACTTTTTTAGCATTTTACTCATACACCCAGAGTCTTCCTAATAGCCACCTTCAAAACGTACTACAAAAGCATCATCCTTTCAGTGCCCAAGTTAAAATGCTGGTTATTTTTCCATTTAACAACCAGCTCTGCTTAGAGCTGTCTGTGCTCTCAACTATGGTGCATGTGAGAGGGCAAGGTCCTAACAGAGCAACTTGTCTCCTGCCAAAGCCCATATTTAGCACAGAGGGGATTTCCTTGCCTGTTGTGCAGAGAAGACAGTTGGGCCACAGGGTTTCTCTTTAGCCCCATCCAATCCTGAGTTAAATCAAGTGGCAGTTGCTAGGGGTAAGGGGGACATCCTGTGAAGAGCAGCTTTGGAGGGGGAGTTCATCTGTCCTGGTAACTTTTGTGGAGAAAAAAAATACTCACCAAAGACTTTCATACAAAGAAAAGCACAGAGGCCTGAAAGTGTTCACAGTTACATAGCAAATTTTGTGACTAGTTTCTGCCAAAGTGAAAGGGGAGAAAAATATGTGAAAAAATCAAAATACTCAATTGTAACAGTTTTACAAAATGAGATTCATCTCCTTTGAAAAGTGACTTACATTAAGGAAGACACAAGGCACTAAATCTTTCTGAGATTATTATTTGGTGCTGAATAAAATCTTTTGGGTTAATGCAAACATTTTTTATGTTTATCTGTCTCCGTTTGTCTCCTTTTGGTATAAGGGAGCTTAAGATCCTTTATTTTCCTTACCTGCACAGTATAAAGCTGTTCATGTAAGAGAGGAGCAAGCTCCTGGGAAGTTGAGTTGGCTAAGAACTTCACATGGCTGGGTAGAGGGCTTTTGCTAGCCAGATCTCCTGAATATTCCCTAAGACTTGGTCTGATCTGGTTGGATCTGACTGGGACAGAAAAGATGACTGTTATTCCTGAAGAGCAGTGCAAAATTGGCTTAATCAACTGACAGGATCAGTAAAAATTGGCTGAAGGAAACCAAGTCTGTACAGCAACTTCACTGAGAATAGATTTAGTAGAGGCTGTCCTCTAAGAACACTGTCAGGAATATTTTGGAATTTTTTTTCCAATTAAATCATTGTATAACTGTTAAATTCAGGAACTGGAGTAATGAATGCATAGTCTTTCTTGGTTATGCTACTGGCTTAGGTTTTTAGGGTCTTTTTTATTGATTTCTTTAGGGGAAATGTTGATGTCTTAAATGGGAACTTATTATTGGCAATTATCTGGTGAAAGTTCTGCTAAAAGCAAATTTGAATATTTGGTGGTGGATTAAAAAGGAGCTGAAGGACCAATAAACATTTCTTTAGGTACATAATAATTTTTTGCCTTTGAGCAAATAATTCTCTCATTTTTTTAATCATGAGAAATACTGGATTTTGGGGAGGAAGGAATTCTTGCTTGTTCTAGTTAAGTGTGTAATTGCATTTCTTGCACCTTTTATTAAATCATGTGGAGTATTTAATCTCCATGTGATGGCTCTTTAACTTGTCTTTTCAAGAGTGCTTTTTGGTGGCTTGATGGCATGTAGAACATTTCCTTCCTGTACTGCAGCATTTCCAACCAAAATCTGAGTATGTTTGAAACCTTAGCTTATTCACACTTCCTAATCATAATCCCTTTGGTTTTCTTGTCAGCACCTTTTTGTGGTATTTCTCTGGACACCTCTATCTAATATCTCCAGAGGTTATTCTACAGAGTAGCCTTTGACAAGATCTATTACTTACTACTTACTGGTTTTAACAAGGTGAAAAGAGGTCAGGCTCTTTAAAAGGCAGACATTATTAGAAGACTGCTGTAGAGTCTCTTGGTGGTTTGTCCATCTCTTCTGGCAGCACCGTCTCTGAATCCATGCAGTGCAAAGAAAATTACACTTGTGACTGGGTATGATGACATGTAGATAACATATGTCCTTGGGAATGTGGTTACTACACAACTTACAAAACTCCAGGTTGTTTCTTTGTCAGGGTTGTAGCCTTCTGATACACCCACTGGAATCTGTGAGATTTTTTTGCTGTCATCTTCAAACGTAACAGGATTTCAGGCTTAGTTTTTTTTATTATGATCCACTTAATCGAGTTTCATGACCAATGCTAAGGACTTTTGCTGCTGCGAGAACTGAACTGGTAATTTAGTTATCTCTATCTTCCAAATGAGAGTTGGTGGTATCTGTTTCTTTAACCAAACTAAGATCCAAAAGCTGCTTCTTTTCCAATTAGAAAAAAAAAAACAAACAACACACCAGATTGCAAAAATCTCACTTTGTGAAAAGAGTAACTACAAGATCCTTTTGGTTGACGTACAAAATCTTGAAATTAGACCAAACATGTTTTCTCCCAAATTAATTAAAAAGCTGAGAAATTTTACAGGAGAGTTTAGACAGATCCCAGAGGTATCTAAAATGCAATTAAGAAAAAAAAGTCTAATCAATTTATCTTCATGCATCCTCTGAAAATGAATGATTTTTTTTTTCTAGGAAGCTTTGAAATCTGCCTGGGTTTTGTCAATGAAGGACGATGACTTGTTTTTCAGTCTCTAGTTCTATCATTTACTTACCACAGCATGCTCCTTTGTGCTCTCTGTACATGTAGAACCTACAAAACCTGCTGGCATACTTTCAGATGCAAATAGCTGTAGTACAGGGTTTGAAAAAAAATATTTTTGAAGCTTAACAAGAAATCACAAGGAATTTACCTCTTATCCCCAAACACTGAACACCAGGCTAACTTGTTGCTTACATAGCTTTCACTTTCTGTCCAGAGGCTTATCAATTAACCTCATGCAGCCAGTGATTGAAGTGCTCTGTCTTGAAATAGAATTTAAATTTCATTTACCTAATGGGAACCAATTGCCACATGACTACCATACACATATGGCATGGGCAGCTGGGGCTGAGCCCTTCACAGAAATTAGGCATGATAGCTGTCTTGAGAATATCTGAAGTTCTATAGGGAGAGCAAGATGTAAATAGGAAATGTATATTGCTTATTTTTGCTTCAAACAACAACAGAAGAAGAGAAATAATGCTTCTTTTTTTTTTCAGTATGGTCACACAGAAGTTAAAATGTATACTGCTATGAGGACAGGCTGAGGGAGCTGGGATTGTTTAGCATGGAGAAGAAGAGGCTCCAGGAAGACCTAATAGCAGCCTTCCAGTACCCGAAAGGGACCTACAGAAGGGATGGAGAGACACTGTTTACAAAGGCATGCAGTGACAGGACAAGGGGCAATGGCTTTAAGCTGGAGAAGGGCAGATTTAGAATGAATATCAGGAAGTTCTTATGAGGGTGGTGGAACACTGGAACAGGTTTCCCAGGGAGGTGGTTGAGGCTCCTTCCCTGAAGATATTCAAGGTGAGGCTTGTTGAGTCCCTGGGCAGCCTGATCTAGTTGAGGATGTCCCTGCTGATTGCAGGGAGGTAGGACTGGATGAGCTTTGGAGGTCCCTTCTGGCCTGGACCATTCTATGATTCTAAGATAGAAAAGATGTAAGGTGACTGGATGCATCAACATTTCAGAGCAGGAGAGAGATAAACGTATCCTTCCTAATGAGAGGTAGAAGAGCTGGGAGCCAGTGTTCTGGTCCATTTTTGGAGAAAGAAACATGAATATTGTCCAGCGGGGGTTTCAGAAGCAGGAGGTGGGGTTCAGCCAGGGTCAGACTAGGTGAAGCGGGGGTGAAATCTGCTTCTTTCTCAAAGCCTTCATGTTTTGTGGAGGCTCTGATAAAAGCCATGAAGTTATCTGCATGTGGAATCCATTCCTGCTAAAAACTGTTGACATTTTACAGTAAGCCTAAATCTTAATACAAGTTTAATACAACAATCCTGGTATTAGGATTTGTGCATTTTAAATTCCAGCCACCCAAGTAAGGTGCTACCAGAATAAAAAGGAGTTCCTTTCCTCTGTCTCTGCAGTTTTGACTATGATAGGATAACTCACAGTTGATGAATAGCAGGTGCTTTACATTCTGTCAGAGAAGTTTGTCTATGTGCTTCGTTTGTTTGCTTTATTTTTTCCCCCAAACCAGCCACAAACCCCCTGCTGCTCATCAGTGTAAAACCTTGCACTGATTTAAAGGGGAATTCCACGTACAATTTGAAAACAAAAAAAAAAAGGTAGATCCTATGGTGCGGAAGAAAAGAGGGTGATGCTATCTCTTTCTCTCTCTTCACATCTGCAAGATGGGCAAACAATCACTTAAAACCAAACTGGTGCTTGGCACTTCCCTTAACCAAGCTCTAGGTGGAAACCAAACTTTCTGTCCAGTCCCTAGGCCGGTGGCTGGAAACTCTCTCCACTGAACCAAACCTCTTATTAAGTGTAGAAGACTGAAGCTGTAAACACAGAGTGAGTACTTGGAGTAGAAGGTAAAGATCAAAAAAGTTCAGAGGAGTTACAAAGAATGGATCCTTGTGGGCATGGTGGCTGAGAAGATGACTTGCCTTGACAGTTAACTTTTGTTTGTGCATAGCCTAATTGGAAGAATTCAGTTTAAGTTTGGAATTTCTATAAGGTCACCTGTGTGACAGTCAGCTGTGTGCAGGTGAAATTACAGCTACAAATCTGTTAGCAGTCACTGCCTCCCCTCCACGTGTACCTATGATGAAACCAAAAAATAGCAGCTATAGGGCTTTCTACCTAAGATCTTTGATTTCCTTTTATGTTTTGCCTCAACCTTGGAAATGAAAGGTCTGCTTGGTCTAGCTGGGAACTTGCTTGTTCCTGTGGGCATGGCTTTTTCAAGTGGTGGTTGACCACATGCTCTGTGTGAAACCTGGGAACAGCTGGGAGCTGAGGCACTTTTTGGACCTTGTTAGTTCTTGCCACTCATTTGACTCTGGCTGAGGGGGACAGATCTGTTCTCTCTTCAGTCGTACCTGCTGGAGAGGGGGAAGGCAAATCCCTTGCCCAGCCTGTTCCTGTAACATTTCTGGTAAATGATCTGCCTGGGCTCCCAGATTGAGTGCAGGCTGTGGCACGTATATCAGGGAATTCCCCTGAATCTAGGGTCATCAAAATTATGTCCAAACATGGTGTGCTGCAGCGTCTGTAACAGGAAACACCAGTTTACTAGAGCAGAAGGGCTGTTTGTGGGTTTCTGGAGGTATTCGGTGGTGGCAGGAGTTGTGGTAGGTGGGTGAATATTCCTTCCCTGTGAGCGGGGCCCAGTTTGGAGGATTTGGTTCTCCTTTGCAGCAGGCCATGCTCACAAGGAGAGACAAGTTCTGTGCTCCTAGAGCAGTGTCTTCTGATGGCCTCCTGTGCTCTGTCTCTTAAGGCTGATGGAAAAAATTCAGAGGAAATAGCCCTAGGTGAATTGGAAGAGGGGTGAAAGTGCGGAAATGGGATATTTCCCAATCAGAGATGTTCACAGCCCCTCCCACATCTGCAGGATAAAGCTCATTTGCCATAAGATAAGGTAGGTCTTCTTATCATGAAAAGAATACTCAAAACCAACATTGGCTTTAATTTCAAAGCAAAGGGAAAATGCAAGCTCAGATCAATCAAAAAGTCAGTGAAGGTGTTTTGTGTCAAAAGACAAATTCTTTTTCTGCCTGTAAACATTGTTATACTATTTACACTATAATACTGTTGTTTATACTATAACTTTTTTTTTTGCCTATTAGAACAAATTTACTTTCAAGATGATTAAATGCTTTTAATTTTTTAATGTTCTCTTTACCTAGTTGTGTAGTGATTGTGATTTCTTATGAATAAATTATTGAGGTTAGGTGGTTCTCCTGTGCCAACTGGGTGAAAAAAAAAATCTTGCAGTAGATTGATATGGAATTGGATTGGATTACTGCTGTTTCTGCTGTTGTGCTGGGACTGTGCTCCAAGATGCTTGTAATTTCTGCATTTCCAAACGCTTGGAAAAATACTCTCATGAGAAACTAAGCATAGTGGGTAATGAAAGCTAAAATTGTTTGTACTAATCACATCAATTGGAAAATTATCTCACTCAGCAACTCTTCTACCAGCAAATTAAGACAGCAAATGAGTCTGGTGGTGTTAACGATTTGGTTTACTTTCCCTCAACTTCTAGTAGGCTTGAGCACCAAACCAATAGGAGTGCATCTTCTCGTCCTCTGTGTGAGGGTTTTTCTTGTTAGTTATGTGATTTTTATGAAATAAAATAAAAAGCTGTATGTGTTGTAATTTGTTTTAGTCTGTCCAGCGATTCTGTTTTTCTTGTGGTTGTTGTCAAGGCTTTTTAAGAGTGGCTGCAGGCTGTGCCCATCTGCACTTCACATCGATAAATGCAGGTTTTGGTTGCCTTTTATAGGTTTCTTTAGAGAAAAACTGGAAAACCCAGAGGAACTCCTTGTGGTCTGTTCTAAATGGTCAGAAGGAAGAAAATCAGTGCACTTTGAAGCAAGGGACTGCTCCTGGCCACAGCAAGCGTGCTTTGGCCAGGCCTCAGTGCTGCCTGACTCCGCAGGGTGCAGAGATGCTCGGCTATGCGTGGCGTTAACTGCGGGCTACGCGGCCCCAGTGCTGCCGAGCCGAGCCGTGCCGAGCCGAGCCGAGCCGTGCCGGGCCGAGCCGAGCCGAGCCGGGCCGGGCCGAGCCGAGCCGAGCCGAGCCGAGCCGAGCCGAGCCGAGCCGAGCCGAGCCGAGCCGCGCCGCGCCTCCCTGCTCGCACTCACCAGCAGAGGCTGCTGGCAGCTCACGCCTGGTGGCGGGGCGGGACCCGGTTGCGGCTGCTCGGGCTCCACCCGGCCGTCCCGTCCCGGGCAGCGGGAGCTGGACTTCGCTCACTGGCGGGGACGGGGACCTTGAGGGGTGACTGGGCTCAGCCGCGGTGCCTGCGGGAGGCTGAGGTGCCCGCTCCAAGGTGGATCAGCGCCGTTCGGAGGCGAACGTTACCTGCGCTCTTAAAAAACCCACCACAGCCATGTGTCTTACAGCCAGAGCTGTGCAGTTCGTTCTGCCAATTCGGGCCGGTTTTCTCCTTTGTAAATTTTACACCCATTCCGTCTATACTTTCAGCAGCAGGGTTTGGTCTAAGCAAAATCTGTCTCGTGTCAGTTTTTTTCATCTCTGCAAGGGTGCAACAGTATCTGGGGGAACCCAATGCTAGAGGGATATACACTCTGAAGAGCAGGGCAGCTATGCAGAGCCCAGCATTTGCAAGATCAACAAGGTGATGAATTAAGGCGAGGATGATGAGGGGACTTGAGCATCTCCCCTATAAAGGGAGACTAAGATCCCTGGGGCTGTTTAGTCTTGAGAAGACTGAGAGGGGATCTCATTAATGTGTATAAATATCTGAGGGGTGGGTGTCAAGTGGAGGGGGCCAGGCTCTTTTTGGTGGTGCACAGTAATAAGACAAGAAACAAAAGGTTCAAGCTTGAACATAGAAGATTTCACCTCAACACGAGGAGAAACTTCTTTACAGTGAGGGTGACGGAGCACTTGAACAGGCTGCCCAGAGAGGTTGTGGAGTCTCCTCTGGAGACTTTTAAAACCTACCTGGATGCGTTCCTGTGTGGACTACCTGAAGTGATCCTGCTTTGGCAGGGGGGTTGGACCTGATGACCTCTGGAGGTCCCTTCCAACCTGTAATGTACTGTGATACTGTGAATTAATGTGCTTCTGCCACGGGACTTTAAGAACACTGCACACAATAACAGGCATTCCCATATTTTTGTGATAATTTGCTGCTCTTTAAAAATTCAGAGCATCGCAGGTGTCAATGATTATTTTGACTAGACAAACAAGAGCTCTGTTTTTTTCCCCAGGAGTGTGTGGAGTTTAATCAGCAAGATTTAGATCCTGTGCACGTTCTCTTAGCATAGTAGTAAATCATTCCTAAATCTTATGGAGAAGCTCCACAAATTCTGCTGACTGTCTGTGTAAGGCTCGACATCCAATGGCATTGATTTATTTAAGTATAGGTCTTGTGCCTTTTGAGAACATATCATCTGCTTAAACTGTGTTTACTCTGTGGAAGGAGGCAGCGTCTCACTGGTGAATTGTAGCAAAATGATAGCCTGACTTGCTCTTTAAGTGACACCTGTTCAGGAATAATTTGTTAATTGCTGCTTTGCAGCTGATTCTTGTGTTTTTCAAATGAATAGGTTTAGTTAATATCACGTACTAATTTACTGAATAGCTACTCACTCTAATGCAATAATAATAACATGTAATTACCTGACAGTTATTTCAGTCTGCTTGTAGGGTTGAGCTCTGGAAAAGAGGGAGGGAGAAATACGTGGGATAGAGAGGAGTTCATGTTCTTCACGAGTGTAAAGTTGCATTGTTCATTCACATCGAGGCTGTAGTTTGTACATCGGTGTTGGAAGCCTTTCTCTGAAGGAGCTCTGGTGAGGTACAGCCCTGGCTTCCTGCAAAGAGGGCTCACTAGGGTCAGGCTGCAACTGCAATGTTAGTGTTTGCATAACTGCTCTTCTGAAGCATGTAACATCTATGTTTTAGTCTAATTACTTTCCTAATGGCTGGCCTCCGCTGAAAATGATTGAAAATTTTTCCTAGAGAGACAAGGGAAGTACAGCTTTTTTGGTGAAGTAATTCTGTATATTTTATTACTATGCCAAATTTGAACATTCTAGCAGTCTACATATATGTGTGTGTGTACTTCTGGTAATGTTATTTATGAGGGAATTTGTTGATTCTGAATCCAGAACTTTGAAGCACATGACTGAAAATGGAAGGCATTGTGTCGTGTGTAGATCCCTCTCACTGTGGTCACCTGGAGCTGCTCAGTTGGTGAAAGGTGTTTGTTTCAGACTGATGTACTGCTGCTGTAGGCCAGATTTCTGTCCATGAAAGACAGTTGTGTTGTGTGCTTTTGTTGGTGAATATTTGCATAATTTTCTTTTCATGGCATGTGCTACCACCTATACCAGTAACAGGCACTGCATAGTGCTTCCTCCCACGTTACTGCGGGATCCTTCAATGAGCACATAAGACAGTTTATATACAAAAAGGTTAGTTAGTCACTTTATGACAGGAAATAGATTTGTTTACATAGAGAAATACCTATACCAACAAGTACACTATGTAACCATGTAGATAAGAGTGCAGTACATACCGGAAAGTAACGATTGCAGCATTTGTCATTGATTTCCCAGTTGCTAGTGGATCTGTGATGGTAACATTTGTCTGCAACAAGGACAACTGTGAGAGAAAACCTTTTGGTTTATAGCTCTCCTTATATATACAAAACATACAACTGGGAAATAGGAAAGAGACTCCTGCTGTGAAGGGACGGTGGCCACTACAGAGCATGTGGGTATTTCATGTGCACTATTTTAGATATTAACGTGAGTGCACACTGTTGCTAAAAGAAGCCACTTTTAGTGAGAAGGGTATTTAGAGGAGTGTGGCAGCTTTGGCTAGCATTAAATCTAGGTGCATGTAAACTGTGTGCATGAGTGGTAGTCACTTGAGTGATGTCAGATGAGTTTGGGTTGGGGTTTTTTTTTGTTTATCTGGAGGAGGCTGGGTTGTTGCTCACTTTTAACTGATGACCAGGTGCCCATTCATGGCTTGGCAGTGAACTGCTGGGGTTGCTGTAGTCAGACACCAGATCCTTCTCAATTTGACATACTCTTTTTATTTATTTATGATTTTATTTAATGCGTCTGTTGGGCATTATTAACAGAAGTCTGTGGGTGGCTGTCTTTGTTCCTGGCCTTCCCTGTACATGTCTTTGGTCTGGCTGCTCGTCATGCTTGGAGCTGGCATCTCATGGCTGCTTTTTTGTGTCTCACTATCTGGGCTTTGACTTCCAGGCTCCCAGCCACCCCCACTCCCTGTGCATTGCTGGATATTAACTGAATACAAGCATCACATTGCTGATGCATATCAAATCTGGAACGATGGTCAAACAGTCTACCCTCTTGTGTCTGGGTGTTTCTTGGAGGTTTTAAATTTCCAAGGATTTAGCATTGAGTCCCCATGCCCAAAGCAGGAAGTCATATTGCTTTTCCATTCCAGCTTACTGATTTTCAGCCTCCTGCTCCACTTATGTTTAGGAATGACTGAAACCAGTTCTTACAGTCCTGAAATGCCTCTCTTTTAACAACTTCTACAATGAAAGCAACACTAAGACATGAGCCTCTCCTTGTGTCTGGTCCAATTTACAGTAGACAAATCTGGTGCCCTTGGTGTTTGTATCTGTAGCAAATAGATGTGGCAATGTGCCAGACCTACTTTTATCACCATAAACAAAGATGCCTTGGATATACCTTTGCATTATTGCCTCAGATGGTGCTGATGGGTTTTGACCTCTTTGCCATGACTTTTTTTCTCAGCATTTTTGAATTGGTGTAAATACTCTGATTATTTTTTTCCCTCAGGGTTCTGTAGTCCAGTCTATAATAATTTCTGCAGGTATAATGCTTTTTTTTTTTTTTTTTTTTGAGGGGTGCTGGGTTCAGCAGGTCTCCCAAAGCATGAGAAACTCTGCACTTTAACTTGTTTTTACTTTGCTCTACTTTGTTTTCTAGGTGTTCTTGTCTTTGAAACTTAACCTATGTGTTCAGCCAGAGCACTGCATGACCCACAGTGACTATTCATCCTGAGGGTGTTAGATGAAGGAGCTGTGGTGTTGTATTGCATTCAAATCAGTGTCTTGCTCTGCCTCCTTGCCCAGTGGTGGGTGGTACTCCTGTGAGTCATCTACTATAAATGCCGAATGATAGCATCTTTTGCTTCATGATGTTCTTATTGGCAGTGTCATGCCTCACCAGCACTCGATCACATTTCTCCCATCTAATATTGCTGCCCATCACAACTGCAGTGATCATGTTCTCCTGGCTCCATAACCCAGCTGGAACCTGGCTAGTTGTTTGATTCAGTGACACAGTTGCAGATATAGCTGATAGGGGCTTTTTTGTACAGTATTTTCACACAGACAGTCTTTGCTTAAGTTACATGTCATAATTCTCCTCTTATAGGGAATTTTTCTGTCCTCAATCATTGTCTGTACAACTATATAAACTGCTCACCCTCCTCCTCAGGATTACTGTGGCATTAGTATATAAAGCAGTTCTGTTTCCCACAGTTGTCCATAGTTTGTGTAGTTTTCTTTCTTTTTTTTTTTTTTCCCCTCCTTTCAGCCTTTTCTGATGCTTTCCAGACCCTGTGCACAGGATCAGGGTGCCAGCAATCTCAGTTAGTCTGCCCTTTTAATTCTTCAAACATGTTTCTGTGTACCTAATCTTCACCAGAACTTATCATTTTGATCCTTTCTCTGTGTAATTCAGCAGCCTGTGTTGTTTGCAAATATTTACCTTGTTTTTTCTTTAATTTTTTTTTTCTACTGATCATTCTACAAATGCTCTTGCCCTAAATAATGATCTTTTTTCTCTCTAAGCTTGGACGGCTTTGTTCTTAGTACTCTAATGCTAGAATCTATTCCTTCCCAATGTTGCATGACATCAGCTTGATACTTTCTTTCTACAGTATAATTTTATTTGAGGTCACAAAATTCACTGTACACAGTTTGTATTTTTTCCCCACCAGTATTTCCAGCATTTTAAACATAATTTTTTCATTCACTTTTTGTCTATTTCTTCCCTCTACTCTTCACTGCTAGGCTGGGGGAGGAATTGGACAATAAAATTGTAAGGCTGTTAAAATTTTGTACACATTCAGGTCTTGCTCCTATGACTGTGCAATGTATTTTGTCTGAAAATCTGACTTTGTTGGTAGTCTGAATCCCTTCAGTTGTCAGTTTTCTATTTCTAAAAGCTACATTTGTCTTTGTTTTTAACTTTCTTCCTTGCAGCTATCCCAGTAAGCTGGTTGCTGTCGTGTTTTTAGTATGTTGTGTGCTGGTTATTAATACTAGAAGCTTTTGTTTCTGTAGTGGAACTTTTAAAAAAATGGAAAAAAAAATAGCCTGGTACTTCTGTCAATGCAAAATGCTACATAACTTTCTGAGCTTGTGAAGTTGATAGGAATCAACTGCTCTTCATCTCCTGACCTGCGGGTGCATGGGAGTTCCCTATATGCTGGATGTGCCTCATGGAGGGATGCTGTGGTGATTTAGCAGAGGGCAGTCCAGGTCTGGATGACCCATGCTGAACCATGCTGATGCAGAGCTACTCAGGTGTCTTTGGACTATGTTGCCTGGTGCTCTTGAGTCCTATGGGAGTAAATTCGATGCAGCACAAACTAGTCTGCGTTGGGCTCATGATAACAGCTCAAGCTGGAGGGCTGTGTTTGAACCACCAGCCTGAACTCAGAGCCCTGCCACAGACTTCATGTGGCACCAGGTACTGTGGCTCTCTGTCTGTGGCACAGTTAATCCACAGAATCTGGTTAAAGCACCCATAGATAATTGAGAGCTAAGAGTGCTTGTGTGTCAGAAACTTAAGCATGCGATCGAATGCTTTGATGAATCAGAGCACCGAGGATTACTCAAGGTGCAAAACAGTGGGGGACTGGAACCAAGATTCCTGGGACTGCAGTGAGCACGTGAAGAAAACAAAGCAACCACCCAGCTTTAAAGCTGATTTACGGAAGCAGGTGTGCTAATCCTGCAACCCCCATATTCATGAAGTTAGTTTGGAAAGGCCAAAAATACTAATACTGTTCGTGCATTTTCTGCAAACTTTCCCCTTCTTAAAGTTTCAGTTTTGAAGCCTGACTTCTTTTTACCTCTTTGGAATGCAACACTTCATGGCCCATCATTTCTTGTCTTAATTTGTCCTGATACTGATGCCATCTCTCTGCTGAAGTGCCTTTGCTCGTGTGCCTTGTCAGTGGAACAGAGAAAATACCATCTCTGTACCTTCTGATGTTGAAAGTTTATTTATGCTAAGCTCTTTTCAACTGAAAAGTGATGATTATTATTACTATTATTATTTTTTTTAACTGTAGATCTCCCAAAAGCTTTTAACTTTTCCAGATTATTTCCAAACTTGCATTTGTACTGCCTTTGCCAAATCATGAGACTCATTCAGAGCCAATAATGTTGTTGCTGTTGGTCAGAACTGGCTTGGAAAGGGTATTTATCCCATGTTGGTCTATGCTCCGTCATGGCATTGAACACTCAGAAGGTTTGGAGCCCTGTTCTGAGCATCATTGAAACCCATTCATGCCAAAGGAGAAAAAGTATTTGGCTAAAAACAAGCAATCGTAATATCTTTTTAAAAAGTTGTTATGTTGGTTTACCTTGAGGGACTTCTCTTCATATTGTTTTGTACCTTAATTAGGGTTCACACTGCTTATGCAGAGGTTGGGACTTTGCTCATAATGAATTTGTCTTGAGTGTTTGTTGTTTTTTGGTGATGTTGTGCAGCAGAAGGCAATCAGTGTTTTTATAAACTAAAGACAAATGAAGAAAATGCAAATATTCCTTTGTGCTGGAGAGATGTATTTCTGAGGAGAAACCAGGCCAGGAGTGGCTTTCAAACTTCTAAATCTGTTTTATGTGGTGTATAAGAGATTGCTGTCATCACCCAGATGCAGGAAATACCGGTGCTGGGCTAAAGGGGGACAAAGTAAACTTGACAATGGACTAAAAAGAAAAATAAACAATCGACCAACCATTTTTATAGCTTGTTTTGTTCTCTTGCTCTAGCAGTAACATTCACTTTCATTTACCAGAGTTCTGTGAAATATCTATATCAAGCCTTAAACTTGTTTGACCTTAGTTTAGGTTCAAGGTTCAATATATTCCATGTGCATGGATGATATTACAAATCCATGAGAGCTCTGACTCTATGCAAACCTTTTTCCCTGTCCCAGATTTGGCCTCCTTCGTGCTAAATAAATCCAAGGACAACTTTCTCTCTCTGTCTTTTTTTCCTCTGAAGATTGCTGCAGGGGTGCCCTTGGCTTTCAGGGTCTTACAGGGCTTAGGAATAAAGGAGGAAGGTTGCCTTAGAGGATGAAGTCAACCTACCATAACAACTGCCCTGGATGGAGTCTTTTATAACTTGAAGAATTGAATTTAAAGGTTTCGTTTTGCTAGAACTTCCAAAACAAATGGCTCCACATTTATGTAATTCTTGAATCTGCACTTCTTATCTCATTTGTAAATTCAAGACAGATCTCTAAATGCCTCTGAGCAAGTCTTGGAGCTGAACAATTTCTCTCCCCCAGCTGCCTAGTTATATCTCTTCCCAGGGATCCTGTGAATTACTTTAAAACAGTTGCTTGTACAGGGTACAAAATTTGGGTCTTAAAACAAACCTAGTGGAAGGCTGGCAGCAGAAATTAAGTGTTAGGAATTTGTTAAGGGTTCCCAACACAAGTTATATTGATAATATTATAATTTAAATGTATTTAAAAGTGCCTTCTGTATGCAATAGCACACGAGCTCAATTGATATGTAGAGTGATACCTTTTACAGCTATTACCTGAACACAGATGGAGTTTGAGGGAAGGAAGGTAAGAAAATGCACTTTGTTTTCAGTGGCTTAGTCTCCATGCTGGATTGCCCTTATAGCATGAGATACCCAGGGTCCTGCATCGTGGTTGTTTTCCACCTACACGTGCTCAGCTGGAGAGTTGTTCTTATGTGATCAGGGATGTGATTGTGTGCAGGATGAAGCACTCCTTTTTACTGGGATGGTGTGGGATATTTCCTCTTGGTAATTCCAGCTGTCTCCAGGGGCAACAGGTGACGCATAGAGGTGAAGAGATTGGAGCCAGCCTTCTGCTCTGGTGGCAGCAAAGTGTGATCTGGTTGCAATATAAAAAGGGATGCATCTTGGAAACTTTCTTAACCTCTCACTTTCTCCCTACTTTCTGCTGAATAGCAGCAGTGCTGTGCATATTTGTTTGTTTGTTTTCAGTGTCCTGCCAGCCATGCATTTAATGGCATTGTACAGACAGGCAGCCAGACAGCCCTGGTGACTTCAAGTGTGTGTTTTTCTGACATACAGGTATCTGCGTGGTGTCTAATCCTAATCCTAATCCTCCAGGCTTCTTTCAGAGTCAGTAAAGAGAAATTGCCAGTTCTAGCTGATGATTCCTCTCTTACCAATATGGATGTCTACATCAAGTAGATAATGTTCGTGTGCCTATTTCTCTCTGTTGATTATGGAGGAAGTCTGGAAGGATTGACTGAGATGCTTTAAATCAAATTGATGATGTGTGTGTTGTACATAACAGCTTGGTGTGGATGGGCAGATTTCTGTCTGGAAAGGGCATATTGACATCATCAGAGTTTAGCACGTGTCTTAGTTAGCCCCACGGAAAGACATGGCTGACTAGCTCAAGAGCAACGCTGTGCTGGTATTACTTTCACAATGTGATCTCTGCCCACCATGCCAGGTAGACAGGCACATTCCCTCAGAATCAGTTTTGTGTGGCACATCAGAGTTGTACCATTAGCCTAGGCAGAATGTTTTGGGGGGCAGCAGGCTTGGAAGTTAGTTTGTGCTTTTACATATATATAGGCACGTTGTTAAACTCAAGGCTTAGCTCTCCAGAGGGCAGGAGTTTTGTTGCAGTGGAATTGGTTCTTCTTAACCCCAAGTGAAAAATGCTTCCTTGTAAGCTGGCAGGAAACAATTCTCCTCTGTAACAATTTTGATGTCACGAGATGGAGGCCTTATTTATCAACACACCTCTGGGAAACTATAGATCTCACTCTTTCATCCCCTCACAATCAGTCCCATTTTTGCCTTGAAGTAAATAAACTTCTAAAACAACTCTTTAAAACAGTGCTCATGAAGCTGTGATAAAGCACTTCAGGCTGTAACTTACACTTGTTTCTGAGGCTTCACTTTTATTGCTTAAAAATATTCTCATATGATCTCATTTTAGACTTGGGTACTTCAAAGGTTGTTCAATCCGTCTTCCTTCAAGGCTGCCTGTCCAGCCCTATAATATTTTTCCCAGGTTCTGTTCTCCTCTATTTATTTCTTTACCCCCACCTCCTTTCATCCTTTTTAACTGGAGAACACCAAAGGGATTTTCACACACCAAAATGAGTAGTCTTCCAATATTCTAGCCATGCCTCTTTACAAAATACCAAAGATGTTGGTGTAGTATCAAAGTGCCTCAGAGAAGGACCTAATTTTTTTTAAACATACTAACAACAAACAGTTCATTCTGAGTATTTTCAAAATAGTGATTTTTTTTCACTGTCCTGGTACAAATCTCAGTCATCTTCTGTCCCTGCAAGGAGGGGACAAAGGAATTATGTCTTCATATGCTTGGTAGGCCATCAAAACAGCTCCTCTATGAAGTCCTCTTTTTAGAAAATGTGGCAATTATATGTTCAGATAGCTTTCTAGTTTTTTAAAATTCTATTTTAACTTCTCATGCAAAGAATTCGTTATTCATAACTCTCTACAGTCTAGTTCAAAATGAGATAAATGATATTAATTAAAAATTCAAAAAGTCAGATCAGTCTGTGCAGTTCAGTCCCAAAATAATGATCTTTTAGTTAAGCAGTATATTGTAGCTAAAAATATATTTATTTCCTGGCTTTCCCACCAACTTTGCACATCTTGGGATAGATGTGTAAGCTAGGAGTTTTCAGATGAAACAACAGATATCATAGAATCGTAGACTGGTTTGAGTTGAAAGTCTAAATCTGCCTTCTTTTAATTTAAAATCATCACCCCTTGTCCAGTTGCAACAAGCCTTGCTAAAAAGATTGTCCCCATCTTTCTTATAAGCTTCCTTTAAGTACTGAAGGATTGCTGATCTCCCCAGAACCTTCTCTTCTCCAGGATGAACCACCCCAACCCTCTAAGCCTTTCTTCAAAGAAGAGGTGTTCCAGCCCTCTGATCATTTTTGTGACCCTCCTCTGGACCCTCTCCAACATGTCCATGTCTGTCCTGTGCTGAGGAAGATACTTCATATGTTAGATACTTAAAGTTCCCTTCAGGCAATTATGATTTTGGGCATCATGAAGCACTCTTGATAAGAAAAATAATTAAAAAAATCAGGCACAGTATTGTGTCTTCATGTCAGAGAGAATACTGAGAGAAGAATGAACAAAATAATGTGTATGTGTCTGACCTTTCTTTATTTGCTTACTTTTAAAGATAAATATTCCCTAAAGGGATATGCTTTGAAGAGGGTGTGTGCAGCATGAGTCGAAAATGAAGCCCTTTAAGATATTTCTGATTGGACACCTCAAAACTGGAGACACTCTGTATCACCACTTGCTCTTGAAAAATCTCAGCCAAGATTTTTTTGTTTTTCCCAGAAGAGCTACGGCCAGGATGGCTGAGGCTTGAAAGCTGTGTATTTACATAAGCACAAGTTACAAATCTGTGGTTTTTAGAGATGTTTGAATTTCACCACTTTACACTTGCAGCATGTTAGAAGTTGCTGTAAGTTGTTCACAGATTGTGAATGTACAGCCTGTGGAGAATTACTCCTTGCTTTCCCCCCCTTCTTTTTAGGAAAAGTAATTTTTTCATGTTTGTCAGTTTTTAATATTCTTGTTTGTAGTTATGGATTGGTCATTGCCAGAAATTTGTGGCTAGTCAGTGCCTGGGAACCGTTTCATTTTGACGTGCTTCCTTCCTTAACAGAAGCAGTAATCTATCAGCCAGAAAGGCTGGTTTGTAAAATATGATACAGTAGTATTCTGAGAACAGTTCTGGAGACCTTTGTATTGCTGAGGGGTACTTGCAAACCTTTAGCAGGTTCACCTACAGCAAGTTGCACAGGACTACATCCAGGTGGGTTTTGAATCTTGTCAGTGAAGGGGGCTCCACACTTTCCCTGGACAGCCTGTTCCAGTGCTCTGGCACCCTCAAAGTAAAGAATTTTTTCCTCGGGTTCAGATGGAACTTCCTGTGTTCAGTTCGTGCCAGTCACCTCTTGTCCTGTTGCTGGGCACCACTGGGAAGTCTGGCCCCATCCTCTTGACATCTGCCCTTTAGATACTTATAAGGATTGATAAGATCCCCTCTTGATCTTTTCTTGAGGCCTAAATGGCCCCATGTCTCAGTCTTTCATTGTAAGAGAGATGCTCCATCTCCCTATTCATCTCCGTAGTCCTCCACTGGACTGGTGACAGTATTCCAGATGTGGCCTCACTAGGGCAGAGCTGAGGGAGAAGATAAGCCTACACTTTTTCTTAGGTTCCTCTTTTCCCAGCTCTCCAGCCTGTCCAGGTGTCTCTTGCACACATCAAATGTATTTGCAAGGGTGTTGTTAGTGCTGGGGCCTGGAGGAGTGCCTCTGGCCCCCATGAGTATGTTGAGGGCACTCCTGCTGTCACGAGTTGTTCGGAAGATAGGGATCACCACTTATGTGCTCAGAGCAGGCATATACTTGTACAAAAGTCACTGAAGACCTGTCTTGGATTCTCATCAAAGTTTGCCTCTCTCTTGAGTCCAATCCTTTAATGGCTGAGAAGCTTGACCCAAGGGTTATGGACACATTTGGAGCAGAGGGGAATGCCAGAGCCAAGCTGTGGGATCTGTGGAAGGTAGGAATAGCAGCACAAAATGGTTTGGGTCTTTCTGTTTTGTTTTGGATGTCTGCCAAGCAGTTTCTGGGCTGTCCTGTGCTCTTTCCAAGTCAGATACCTGAACTGTTGGGGCAGACAGTCCTCAGTCAGTGCTGCGGTGCTAGCTGGAAGGAGTCCTTCGGTGTTGCAGGGGACTCTGTGCTGCTGGCCTGTCTAAGGGGGGAGAGAGGAGGGACTTCTGGTGCTGATCCTGCCTCCCCCCCGATGCTGGTCGACTCTCCTGGCTTTTCTGGCTCCAGGCCATTGGGTTCCTCATTTCAGAGACCTGGGGAGGGCTCTGCCTGCAGCAGGACATCATTTGTGGATGAAACCTATATCGAACAAGTCCTGTGATTACGGAAGTCTCTCTGCAGGTGCTCCAGGAGACTGAGACTAAAATATCTGCACAAACACCCACTGCGTCCTCCCTACTCTTTCCTGCCCTGAAGACTTTCATTAACTTCTGAATTGTTCTTCTGACCCATAGATTTAACTAGTTTGCTAAGATGAAAGCCTTCAGTCTGGCAAAGTATCTCCAGAAGGAGCTGGTTGTGATGTGTAATTTGGCCACCAAAATACAGAAACTGTTGGTTTAATATCTGCAGCTTCTCTGAGTGTGCCTTTTTTCCTGAGTTACTAGTTAGTTCAAGCAAATCCTTGCTTACTGCTTTCCTTGCAAACTGCCCCTTTAAAGTCCAGCTGTGCTGTGCTCTATTCAGTGCAAACAATAAGCAGGATTTGGAAACAGTTTTTTAAAACTGGTTTCAAAACTCAGAACCTCTTATTTTAATAAAGGTAATAGGACAACTCTATCTTTGTAGTCCTAAAAAAACCCCACATGGATAAGACTAAATCTGAATGAAATTCACCTGAAATAGGTTGTTAAGCTGCAGTTAGTAAAACTTGCTATATGATGATGAGAAACTGAGTGTCTGAAGGTAAGATGTAACTACTGGAGATTTACATTGACTTTAAACACACAAAGTTGAAAGTGCTGTGAGTCAGCCTCCCCTTGATTTATCAAGAACTGCAAAGAACAGTTTTTAGTTTTTAATGTCTTAAGACTTTCTAATGCTGAGTACTGAGGGGACATGTGGGCTGTCTGTGTTCTCAGAAGAGCTTTGTTACCCCAGAGGATTTTATCTTTTACTAAGAACAGTGAAGGTTGAAGGTTTGATTCAGGATTTTTTTGGGGTAATTTTGAAGAAAGAGAAGTTACTACTAAAAAAAAAAACCTTCTAAAACTGTAATTAAAAATTGGTGAAAGTTAATAATTAATGGCTTATAGCAGTGTTATTAATGGCCTCATTTTTCTATGTAATGAAAGTCTTAAGCTGTCTTGTATGTTAACTATAAAGAAAAAAAAATAAAAAATGAGATTGGCCCTAATTTCAATTTATTTTAAATATACAGAATTGCAGAGTTTTATCCATAAAATGTATAAAGTTGTTTTGCAGAGTTCTTGTTTAGAGATCATTTTATGTAATAAACCAGAAGGAGAATTTGGTCTGGCAGAAGTTTCAAAGCTTGTGTTAAAGCCCCTAACTGCTTCTGGTATGAAAGTCAGCTAAGTAGCCTTATGTTGTTGTTTCCCCCAGGATATCTTTTATGCTTTTTTTTTTTCTTCCTTCCCTTTGGAAATCCAAGTGTTTATTTGCATGCAAGGTAGGTGAATTCTTTTATCTATTTGTGTATAGTAAACCAAAACAATTAGCATACTGCAATTACACTGCACTTTAAAAACAACAACAAAAAAACCCAACCCTTCAGAACCTTCAGTCAATATTATTCCTGGAGGGACAACTCTTAATTAAATTGTATGCTAACTACAACAATAGGCAAAGTTGTTTGGTGTTTAATAATAACTGCTGGGGGTGGGGAGGAAGAGTGAAAAACGTTAAGTGTTGCAGAGAGCTTTGCATGCTATTAACCCAAGGATAGAAATGAGGTCAGCCTTTGAAAGGATGGACAACACACTTATCTGCCAGCGTTGGAAAGTCCCAAAAGATTAGCTTATTTGCCAGATGTTACTGGGAGTTCATCACTGACACCCTCTGCTTCATGGGCTTCATCTCTCACCACAGTTGCAGTTGCCTTTTCTGCCCTTTGCAGGCTTCCTGGAGATTATCTCCAATGAATAACAGTTGACATTTTCCTTGAAGTAGTTGTTGTGTTTTGGTTTGTATTTTTTTGGGCTTATTTCACAGCAATAGGCATGATGAACCACCTTCACTTGTGAAGATGATCTGAAGACTTTTTGTTTTTCTTTCATGCACCCACGACAATGCTCTTGGCATAGGAACCACTGACGTGAAGCACAGCAACTTCTACAGCTCTGAGAATGGGGCTGTTTGTGAAGGGGTTTGTAGAAGACAGTGCCCACCTCATTTAGTAGTACTAACTTTTGGGAGATGAGTGAAAATTGGGGCAGATGGTCTGATGGGCTAAACATCTTCTATTCCTTTTTATCCCTTTGCCTGGAAAATAACTGTAGGTACAATTTTAAGCAGACTGTTCCTATGTTATTAGCAACTTGGTAGGGCATGGAATGTTTCACTGTAGTGCTGTTAAGTGTGTGACCTGCTAAAAATCAGTGAGAGAGAGCAAGTGTTATCAGATCCATGTTAATAAGGACTAAAAGAGTCTGGAATGAAATTCTCTGCATGTATCTTCTTTAAAATGGTCAAGAGTTTGGTAGTAAATATTGATTCCAGCTAATAGTGGTTTTAACTTCTGTGTGTGCATTCTGTGCCCCAAGGGACTGTGTCCCAAACAGGGAGAAGCCAAGACTTGAGCAAATGTGTTTTTTTACTTTAAAATGATTTTTTTTCTTAGTAATTTTCTCTTGAAGAAAGATTCCTGTTACTTGTGTAGCTGTAGTTGTTTTGCAGTTCCTCCACCTCCCTTTGTGCAGAATTATTTATGAGATGGACAGTGACTTAAGTAAGGGTAGATATTTTACCATGTACATACATCTGATCAAAGAAGTCTTATGTGTTGGAGCTTGTGAGATAACTGGTGGAAGGTCCTTTTGTAGCAGATGGTTTAAAGCATCTGTTTGAATTCTGCTTTAACACAGAATTCCCTCCCTTCCCTTCCTCTCCCTCTTCTCTCCTTCTTTCCCTGCCTCCCAAGACCCTCAAGCCTAACTTTGTAGCCTTCTAACATGAGCATTTAAGTTGAATGCCTGATGATCCAGAGCAAGGACAGTGTTCCTACCCACTGAGGTAAACATGACATTTTCATACTGTTTGACTACCCATGGACGTTTGACACTCTCCCTGACATTTGGTATGTTAAGTCCATAGACTCCATGGTTTTACCTCAGTGGATCTGGGTTAGCTGTTGAATTTCCAGCAATGAAAAGCTAGCAGTAAAATTGCATGTAGGGCAAAAGGAGAAGTGGTACAGGTGGTGTTTCTGGCTGCTGGTGTGTGATGTGTTCATTGCTGAATAGTGCCTGTTCCTTGCATTGCCTGACTTTGTGGTTATATCGCTGCTGCGTCTGTTGCTGCTGCATGTTCTGTTGAGCAACCCTCTGTGCTTTCAGTGAGGTTACAGTCTGGTCTCCCCTGTCGTTTCAGACTTTTAACCAGGGAGAACAGGTATTAGGGTTGTTCTGCAAATGCCATCAGTGAGGGACAGTTGCAGAGCTACAAGCCTGGGCTGCTTCCCGGTCAGGCTGGCCGTGTTTGGCCAATTGCAGAGTGCAAAATAACCACATTATTCCTTAAAGTGTTTTTCCAGAGCTGAAGTAATAGCCGTCGTTCCCTATAAAGATCTAATTTCTCCTATAGAATATTTCTTTGCTGAGATAAATTTCATGAACTGTTTTCAAAAAGTGCAGGTTGTTGTATTGTTTGGGTGTTTTTTTCAATTTTCTCTCTACCTCATTTCTCTTCTGTCTTTTTCTTTCTTTCTTTTTTTTTCCTTCTGTTGCCCATGCTCAATAACCCCGTGGTCTTTTCTGTAAAACGGAACAGCCTTTTGCTCTATACCAAGTAAATGCATGATGGGTTTCTTGTACTGAAATGGAGAGCCTGACAGGTGTAGAGTACTCATTTAGACTTGTGCATTTTTCACTGGACTTGAGATATAGCTCATTTGGTGCAGAGGACAAATCGTGTCCTCTACCAAATAGTCTTGCCTTGAGTGGATGGCATACAGTGTGACTCTCATGCTGCTTTTACATGGGAAGGCAGTAGGTCATCTGCTTTCCATTTTGAGGATTTCTTTCAGAGGTATGCTTTTACTCCCTTCCTATTCCTCAGCTTAGTCCTCAGTGGTTTGCAGTCCTCACTTGCACTTTCTCTTTTCCATTTCCACTGGCAGCTCCTTGCCCCCAGCCCCTTTGGGGCTTTTCTTCCCCTTATTTTCTCCTCTCCTTAATTCCAGAGTTTTGTGAACTTCATTCTTGTTCCTGTCTTTGCCCCTTTTTTTAGTTAGCCCCAGTTCTGCCCTTTCTTTCTTGAGAAGAAAGCCATTCTGCACATGCAGAAGAAATGTAGGAGGCAGCTATTTGTCTTGCTCCATAATAGAAAGTGTTTTTTGGGGGTGAAATGCTGAGTAGAGGAGCAAAAATTCTTTTCCCTCAGATGATTTGGAAGTGAATGGGTATACCTGGAAAAGAGATAGGTTAAAACCTTAGAACTGCTGGGGAGCCTTCCCAGCACTGAGGTTTTTTTTCAGACAGTCAATAAGCAAACCCAGTGGCTATTTGAAAAGAACTGAGGTGTCTGGCAGTACGAAACAAGCATCCTTTTGGTATTCAATTCACAAATGACTCAAGCATGCCAGTGGCCAAAGGCTTCACAAGTGGCAAAGGGCTAACTACTATTGAGGCACCCTCCTGTGCCAAACAGAGGGTGCTTGCTGCAGGCAGCATTGCTGCCAGCCGTGGAGAAAGGGCCGAAGGCTGCTTGCTGTTGAGGCAATTCACACATCAACCACTTTTTGAGAGCACTCAGCTCTGCCTCAAGATTTATGGGGCTCTCTTTCTAATACAAATGAATAAAGGCCCAAGCTGAGTGTTTTTCCACATATAAATGTCATAAATGCAATCACAAAAACTTCACCAGAGTACCAGTGAGGTCTTGAGCCCCAGCTCAAATGTGCATCGTATTAAAATCCTTCTTGGGGGCTCCAGACACAAATTGCTTTCCAGCATCCAGAACCATTTGGCAATGCTTTAATCCCGAAATGAGGGGGGTTTCTAATGGCAATGCTGACAGACCCTTCGTTGTAGCAGCCAGAGCAGGCAGGGTGCGATAATGAGCCCTGTGCGAGTGCATGTGGAAAGCACGATCCCGGCCTCGGGAAGCAGCGAACAGCCCTCGCTGACACAAACCACTGTGCACCGCCGCAGCGCAGCCGCACGTACAGCTGGCCTGGCTCCTGCAGGGACATGCTGGGGAAAACCACAGAATCACAGAAGCAACCAGGTTGGAAGAGACCTCCAAGATCATCAAGTCCAACCTATCACCCAACCCTAACTAATCAACCAGACCATGGCACTAAGTGCCTCATCCAGGCTTTGCTTAAACACTTTCAGGGATGTTGACTCCACCACCTCTCTGGGCAGCCCATTCCAATGGCCAATCTCTCTTCCTGTGAAGAACTTCTTTCTAAGATCAAGCCTGAACTTCCCCAAGCACAGCTTGAGACCATGTCCTCTTGTTCTGTTGCTGGTTGCCTGGGAGAAGAGACCAAACCCCTCCTGGCTACAACCTCCCTTCAGGTAGTTGTAGAGAACAGTGAGGTCTCCCCTGAGCCTCCTCTTCTCCAGGCTGAACACCCCCAGCTCCCTCAGCCTCTGCTCACAGGGCTTGTGCTCCAGACCCCTCCCCAGCTTTATTGCCCTTCTCTGGACACATTCCAGCATCTCAACATCTTTCTTGAATGGAGGGGCCCAGAACTGGACACAGGACTCAAGGTGTGGTCTAACCAGTGCTGAGTCCAGGGCAGAATGACTTCCCTGCTCCTGCTGGCCACACTATTCCTGAATCAGGCCTTCTTGGCCACGTGGGCACCCTGCTGGCTCATGTTCAGCTGCTGTCAACCATTACCCCCAGGTCCCTTTTCTGCCTGGCTGCTCTCCAGCCACTCTGTCCCCAGCCTGCAGTGCTGCATGAGGTTGTTGTGGCCAATGTGTAGAACCTGGCACTTAGACGTGTTGAATCTCATACCCTTAGACTCTGCCCATCTGTCCATAAGCATTATCTCTGCCTGTCCTCCACTTCCAAACCCAAGAAGTCTGAATAGCATTTGTAATAACGCTGTAATCATCTATAAATAGTGCCGTACTGAATAGCCACAGCTAGCGGTTAAAATGCTGCATACACCCATGGACTGCTTCCATATTCTCAAGTGCAGCAGACCCACGTCTCCTCTCACTTTTCATATGTTGTGGCCATGACCCTTAAAAGCTAGGGGATGCTTCATTTATTGCTCATGTCTCTGCGTACTGCTGCTAAAGCTAGGGACTGTGCAATTTGTACTTGTATTTGGAAATCTCAGTGACCTTGGTCACACTGGGCTGAAGAAACCTGTCTTGCAAGCATGTGCCCAGGTGATTAATTTAAACAAACAGGTTGCTTATAAGACTGTAATTACTCACTAGTGCAAATGGCAGGGTGGGTGCACTGACCTGTATTAGACACGTTGTAGTATACACCTCCCCATCGGTTCTTTTTTCACTGTTAATCAGAGGAATGAAAACCTTGCAACATTTAGACAGCTTGAGGTTGAAGGCTGAAATGTCACTTTTAAAAGAGGGTTAAAAAGGTCACGCAGCTGCAAATAATAATAGCCCAATGAAAATCAGATTCTTACTGCAGCCCACCTCAAGAATAACATTGAAACAGGAAACAAGACTGCTTGATGTTTTTACCAGTAAGGCTGTAAGATTACTGCTGAGTTTAAAAAAGGGGGGAGAGAGGCAGAAAGGAGTATGCTTTCTTGGTGGTGTTAGAACTATTTTTCTGATTCTGAAAAGATGGCCATAAGGCTTTACAAAATCTCCTCACTGACCCTGAGGACACGGGTTACTTCCCTCTGCAGGCTGCTAAGAGGGGACATAGTTTGTTGCTGCGTTCTACGGGTGATTGTGTTTCTTTTCTTTGATTTTTATTTCTTTGTTATGTTCTTGCACTCCTCTCCTGTGGGCTTCAGCAGCTTTATTAATTATAATAAAAATGTTTAGAAATATCTTATGCAACAATCAAGACACAGAATGACATCTTGGAATGCTGCAGAAATGGCTTGTTTCTTTTCCATGTGGCATGGCTTGGAGTAGCCTTGCTATGTTTCATCTGTATTTTTTTTTCTTTTTTTCTGATACCTTAACTTCTAAGCAGAGAGATATTTCAGTGCTGCAGTGTAGCAGATTTCCTCCCTTACACATTCTGCCAATAATGCTCTTTACATGGCCGCAATAGGGCAATAAATGCTGACAGATGTTGTTAACATGTCTATTAAAGTTCAGCTCCCTTTTCTGCTGCATAATGCACTCATGCCTATTGTTAATAATATCAGAACTAATGCTGACATATCAATATTAGTGCTCGCTTATATTTATAATCCTTGTTTGTTTCCTCAAAGGGGTCACAAAGTTGCAATAAATTAGGCTGTTGATAACAGAAATAAATAGTTCAGGTCTGAGCAATTTTTTAACTTTTCTGTCATCATAGATTTGCCTGATATTCTTCATGAGTGTTAATTGTTGCAGTCAGAGGTAGTATTATGAAAGGTGCAGGACTGTAACTTAAATTTTTAGGATCCCAAAGGTTAATAAGAACCTTCATTTAGATGCAAAGGTTGCCGTGATTCATTTTTATTAGGTGAAGTCGAAATGTTGCCATTGGTTGCGTTATTTCCCTCATGAATGCTGAACCACCTGCACAGGTTGTGGAAAAAAGATGTGGATGGTGTGGCCCAGCAATGCACATGAGCTGTGTGAAGTGAACTGTGTGCCAGAGGCTGTGTACAGCTCTCTGTCTCCTGAACTGAAGGATGGGAGATGCATGCCTGCATCTTCAAAAGGGTGCTGTGAAAACTGTAGCGTGCACAATCAAAACACCTCTTTTGCTGAGAGCTCTCATCCTGCTGCAAACCTGGAGTGACATTCTGTGTTGCTTGTGCACCCACAGCTCTTGAGGTGTTCAGCAGGAACAGGGGTGCAGGAGGTTCACAGTCACAGCCAAGATTTTCAGCTGCTTGTCTCTGGTCAATGTTAAAGCACAAAACTTGAATTACTGCCATAAGAGACCCAAGTACTGGATACCCTTTCAAAAATACTTAGTAGGCAGCTTCTTTCACTCATTTACTACTTTAAGAGAGTCAGTGGTACTACAGTCTCAGCTGAAGTGATAGCATCACATGTGAATACAAATTCTGCATGGTGCAGTTTGTCTTGAGGGCATTGCACTATCCGATAACATGCTGTATGGGTCAAGTTATGCTAGACAGTATCCTGGAGGGCACACATGATTAGCCATTCTGGATGATTACTATTTTATATTTATTTTTTTTTTAAAGTTGATATCAGCAAATAGTCTGCAAAGGGTGATTCTCATGGGAACCAGCAGCTGGTTGTACATTTGTGGTAGGTGACCAGATATTAAATCCGACACCTTTTCAAAGTATTGAGAAGAAAAGCCAAGTGCATGTTTTCTTCAAGTCAGTCGCCATGCTCAGGGTTCTGGTCCTCATTGAGAATGCTATTTTGGGGCTTAGTCCGTGTTTATCTCTCTAGTAACCTTGAGAATCATTTCACTGTATCAGAGCGTGTACTGATGGATTGAGTGACTAAAAGATCAAGCTCAAGGCGGGGTGGGCAGTTTCAGATTTGAAATGCTTAGTAAGAAAACAAACTCCAAATAATTCCTGGTAATGTTTTGAAATTCACTTGGACACTTGGGACCAGAATTGTTACTGTCTTGTTTTCTTTAACTGAGTCCCATCCGTTGTTCTGTTCAAAATGCAGTTGTTGCTCTCCCCCGAGGAGGAGAGAGAGGGGTAACAGAAACCTTTGGCAGTGCTTCAGTTGCAGGAGTAACTGAGCTATCAGATGAAGCCTTTCATTATCCACACATAGGTATTTTTTAGTATTTATTCTTGTGAAAAAGTCTTTAGGAAAGACAACATCCTGGGGTCACATCCCATAAATAAAGGTGCATTTAAAAATGAGGCTTAGCTGGAGGTTTTGTTTTTGTTTGTTTGCAGGGGTTTATTTAGTCAGTTATGTCTCTGTTGCTTGTTTCTTTCAGACAGGATAGTATAATTCAGAGCATTTTTGTTGCTTCACCTCTGAAGAGCTTGTCTATGCACGGTCTGGAACTGAAATAACTGAAATCAGAAGTAATTTAACTCCTTTAGTTATTTTAGTATAGGCCTTTATGCGAACATACTCTTTCATTTCTGATTATGAGTATCCTATTTCAGTTTAACATAGCTGTAAGTTAAATCAAAACAGGATATGAATAACCTTAAAGGAATAGATTAAGTGCAATTTTAGCTGTTTCAGTTCTAGCCTTGTGAAGATAGATTGGCTAGTCCTGAGTCAGGATCGTTCTTGACACCTGATTGTTATTTGGTGCAATAGATCACTTGTCTCAGGCCAGGCATTGGTAGAGATGCCCACATCAAGAGTATCAGCTGATCCTCATTATCACCTTTAGGGGGTAGTGGCCATGTGGAGGTTAAAGAGCAGATAAAAATAGAACTTCTTCATTTCTGGATGCTGCTTCTGGGTGTCAGTGAAGTCAGGTAAAAGTTTCTCTGTTTTGTTTTTTTTGGTTGGGTTTTGTGGGGTTTTTTTAGGTCCTGAGTAGGAGCCTATCCTGTCAGACCAATGCTGCCCCATTAGCATGACTTTTAAATTAAGCATTAAAGGTTATTATCCAAGAGGTTTGGTTTTGTTTTTTAGAACATAGGGCACTGAAAATAATTCCTGTAAGAGCAAGTCTAGCTGGTGCTCAGGTTAGCAGTGTATTCATTGTTTGCAAGAGATGGTAGTAACTATTCTGAAAGTAAAGCTTTTCTAAAAACAAATGTAAGTGTGGCAAAGATATTCTTGATAATAGGAAGTAATGAATGGTAGTTTAAAACAATGACATTAGAGCTGAGTCATTTCAGCACTTGTCCTTCTGCAAATTTTTCTTCTCCACCACGATGTTTCTTTGCTTTGTGAAAAGATTACCCAAACACAGCTCAGGTATTTGTCTAAGCAAGGCTATGGTGAAACTGGAGTTTAAGGAATTTGAGGCATAATGTAAGCAGAAGCTGTATGCTGTACTCTATGGTGGGTCAGCTACTATATTCTAGCTGGTAATGCCAGTTGTACCAGTGGGCTCAAAGCATATCTGAAAGAAAAGACTTTAGGGCCTAGAAAGTTACTAAAAATTGTTTTTGTTGATAGTGGCCAGGGACGCTGCCACAATATTAACCCAAATCCAGCTGTGTTCCTGCATTCTGAGGGCCAGTGTTTCTGCTTTAACTTTTATTCCAGACCCAGGAGCTCTCCTCCAGGCTTTAGTTCAAGGTTGCAGGACTGGCTGTGTTATGGAGAAGCTGCAGGTTTAACCAAAACTTCACTTCTTCAGCTCTTGAGGATCTAGTTCATCATTCCAAGGGTGGGCATGCACTACTGTCAGGCTTGTAGAGAAAGTGTGTATGTAACGTGTGGAAGGTATTAATGTTGAGTGGTATGGGTAAAGAATTTCAGAAAGTGAGTTCTTTCTCAAAAGCAACCTAGATGTCTAGTTTTGACATTATTCACTAGGAACTGAAGAAGGAAAGGTAAACCCCTTTAATTTGAGACATTTCTGAGCAGACATGGTCTTATCTAATAACAAAACTGAACATATGCTTTTTTCTGAGACAGATTTCTGCTGTGAAAGCTTAGTGTTGTTTTTGTTGTTTTTTTTTTTTTTTTTCTCCACAGTAAATATGTGCTCAGGAAGGAGCAGTAAGAACTTAGACTGTAGGGAGCCTGCTGGATATTAGCAAATTTAATACTTGGAGGATGAAAACTTTGTTCTGCTCTGGTTTGGGAGTTTAAAATAAAAGCACAAAATGTGATGATTGTATGTTGCATGTATGTATGAAGTTTAGAATGTTTATATTCATAGGTTACCTTTCTTTCCCCCCTCCTCCTTTTAACATGTAGATTTATGAGGAATCAAAGATGAACTTGGAGCAGGAGAGGCCTTTTGTCTGCAGTGCCCCAGGCTGCTCACAGGTGAGTGGAGTCAGCAGTGATATTAATTGAGTCCTCAGCACTAGCTCTGGCTTGTATAATGCCTCCTGATACATTAGCACATCTAATAATAATGTGTTGGTTGGTTGGGTTTTTTTTCCCTTCAAGCCCTCCCCCATCAATTCCCTCTTTACTCCACAAGATACTATTACAAAATATTTAAAGCAAATGCAACATCCAGCCAGAAAAGTTAGTTGGTAAAAGCATTTCTCAAGCTGCTTTTCTGCCTTCCCTCATCCCCAAGCTTAATGTTTCAAGGTAGATATTGCAAATTCCTGTAGTGGCCAGTGCTAGGCAGTCACATTTAGAGGACACAGTAGGCAGGACACATTTGTCTCTCTTCTGCTCAGATGTGTGGTAGAATACAGTATAGTTTCTATTTGGTGTGATAACCCTCAAGATTTATTTATTTATTCTTTTAAAATCTTGTATACAATCATATCTTCTTATTAAAAACAGTACCTTTGAGACATCATCTTACTAAATATAGAAAATGCAGCCTGTAGATAAATTCTGCCCCTGGAAGTACTTTTGAATTTCCTGTTGACTGCTGATCTGCCCTGTGTCTGTGAGGGCATAACCTGACTTGTAATGCTAGAAGTTCAATGATTTTTAAGTGATGAGGATTTTTACCTCCTGAAATTTTGAGTTGGGATTTGTGGGTTTTTTGATGACTTTGCAGTGATGAAGGAAGTTCCAAGTGTGGCACTTCTAACCCTAATTCAGTTTAGTGACAGGAATTGGAGAGTAAAATCTTCAGGTGAGGGCATCTTTTTGGGCTTTTGCCACAAGCTTCCTGTATGCATTTGATTTTAGTGATTTAGGTTACTCATTTCCTCGAGTCCTCCCCTCTTAATGAGGGTAATATTTCCCTGCTCTAACTGTATGTTGGGAGTTTTCAGCTGGCCAATATTTTTACAACCCTTTAGGTTCTGGTGGAACTATGGGTGACTGTTACTGGAGTGTAGTTGTTGACTTGGTCAAGAGCTGAAATAAGGAAAGGGAGAAGACTAAGGTTCAGCTTACAACTGGCCAAGCAGCTTTGTTGGTTCACTAAGTGGGAGCCTTTCTACATGTGTCAGAATGCATTTTTTAGAACGTCCCTCTAAGGTTTTATCACTTCAGATCTCCACATGCAGAGTTAAGCTGTCACCATTCTGTCATAGAGGTAGAATAAAAGTATTTGAGTTTTACAGTCAAGTTTTATTTACCTTTTTGTTGAATCTTGGACTTGAGTGTTTTCATGCCAGCTATTAATTAAATTTTCTCAGTAGAGAAGAAGCTGATCCAAATGTGCTCATTTAGGTGTTCAGAGAGCAGGTGTGATTGTATGCTGTTACAATTGGAAATTTCCAAACATGACCACTGTTTATAGTAAATGAGGACAGAAGCATACACATAGCATAGCACTGTCATCCAGCACAGCTGTCTGGGCACTGGCTTCTCTGTCAGCCAGTGTGGATATGCATTGAAAGCTGAGGGAGTTGACCACCTTCACAAGGAATAAAGCAGATCTCAAAAAAAAAAAAAAAAAAAAAAAAAAAAAAAGAGAGAAGTCTCTGCTGGAGGAATAGCTTCTCCTTAGTTGTTCCATGTCCTCTTTAAGCTGGGTGACTTTACCATGAAGACAGTGTGGTGTCCGTGAAGGAAAATCCATTTCCAAGAGAGCAAAACTTGAGGATTTTTTCCTCTCACGATTTCATTGAATAAGGTCTTCCACATATTCCTTTTGTTCTTAACATTGATTTCTACTGCTGCATTTCTTCCAGATTAGTAAGCAATGAACCAGAATCTCACAATGAGGAAAAAGGTCATTGGGATTTATTTATTTATTTCCCCCCTGAGAGAATTAATTCCTATTATTTATGCTGCTTTGTCTATGGGCTTGAAGAGATTGTTAGAAGGTGTGATGTACTGCAGCTATTTATGCTATAGGCACAAGCAGAGTCACTTAGCCAAGAATATACTATGTGGAAAGCATCAAGTCACTGTAGCTCTGTTGTTAACTCATTTTTTACGCTGTCCTTTGCATCTGTTTCTTTAAAAAGCTGCTTTTATTTTTTTTAATGCTTTTTTTTTTTTTGGTCTTCTTTTCTCTATTCAAGCCCTGGTGATACAACTTTTGGTCTTTGCTAGTCCTGAAATAACCTTGTGAAAAGTATTGCAAAGGTTTGTCACAAATATGTGTATGCTCCTTCTGGTGAAGGAAACTTCAGAGAACATATCTGCTCTTGGAGTCTGTGTGCAAGTGCTTGAACTTTATTCAAGCTTATCTCTTCCTTGTCTTGTTCAAAATAAGCTACTTTTTGCAGAAGTCTGTTATCAGACTGAAAAAACCAAAAAGCACACTGATTAGTTCCTTACAAAACACATCTCTTCACCTCCTCTGCTTGACAGAGGAAAAGAAGTTAATTTATTATCACAAAGGGCCATAAATTGTTGTTCTATACTGAGTACCATTGCACAGCCCCTTTAAATCAAGTCAAAGTTTGTAAGGTAAAGGTGCGTTTTTGCCTGAATACTTTTGTGTGGGGAAAGGCTGGCTTATTTGATTCTTTTTATTGCTGTACAGTAGATATAGGTTACAGAAGCACACAAAAGCAGAAAACCCCAGTAAAATGATTTAAGCTATGCTGCATTACTTTGCATTTGCCATGGGCTAAGAGCGTACACAACAGCAGTTAATCGCAGATCCTCAGGCACGTGGGGACTTGTGAGGAAGCTGTAGTAGCTGGAATGGGTGTCTGAGACCCTTAGAATCCAAAACTTGGGCTACAACTTTTTCGAGCAAGTCCATGACACCTTGCAGTTTGCAGCCCCAGAGAGCACTGCAGCAAGTACATTTCAAGTACAGCTATTTGTTACTCATCCTCACTTGCGTTTTCAAATGTTCTGTCTCCTGTGCCACTTGGACACTTTTCTGGTTGGATATATTTTTTTCTCTCTCTCATTTTTTTGAAATTCTGTTCAATGCCAAAAGATTACTAGAGAATTAAATTTCTTTTCTTTCTCTTCCTCTTTCTCTCTCTGTTTGCCTGACAGCGTTTTCCTACAGAGGATCACCTGATGATTCACAGGCACAAACATGAAATGACTTTGAAGTTTCCTTCAATAAAAACAGATAATATGTTATCAGGTAAGAAGACACAATTTGAAGAGTCAAGATAACTATTCAGATGATGTTGAAAGCATGACTCCTAATGGAAAGCTACTGGCGAAGTACCTCCAAGATTGGTTTTAAACAGCCCCAACTCCAATTAATTAACAAGTAGAGGTGGAATAAGCTAGAATGCCTATCTTTGGACAAAAAAGCAGCTGCCATTCTTATCCCTTCCCACAGGTTTGGCATGAGAGGGAGAGAAATTGTTGAACCTCAGCCATTGCTGGCAGTTCTATTGCTGACTCCCATGTCAACATGCCAGTGAAATACAGGCACTTCAGTGCATGTCACCTGGGAGCCCAGCAGTGAGCTTGCTGATGAAGTGCACTTGGACTGTTCCTACAAGACTCACTATTTAAGTTTGACAGGCTCACTTCAGCAGCTGTAACAGGCCATGTTGTATGAGCCACCTTTATGGTGGCTCAGCATGTGCTCACTGTAAATATCCAGAACCAGCAAAATAAACCGGTGGGTAATATCTAGTACTCTTTTTGCCTCTAAAGGTAGTCATCTCTGTCTGAGCTGCTTGTGTTACACACAGTGGTCATTATTATGTGCTACTACATCCTTTAAGTACTTTTTTTGTGTATTTTTTTCTGAGTAACCGTTCATCAGTGGCTTGCTGGCATTCAGTAAGTGCTTGGTAAAGTCAGCCTAGCCTTAATGTTATCACTTCTCTCCTATTCCTTTTTGTGCTGTATATATAGTAATGGATTATTAAGTATAATATCAATAGGATTTTTAAAAGTAACTGTAGAAAAAAGCCTTAAGATACAAATGTGTGTGTGTGTGTGTTAACCAGTGTTATTTATCTTTTGAAATGGGCTTCTTCAAGGTAAATTGTGTCATTCTGGGTGCAAATACATCACGATTAAAGAATCTTCAGCAGACTAACTATGGATAAATTGTTGCCATTTTTATGAAAATTGTAGTTGGGTAGTAGTTGCTGCAAGTATTTGATTTAGGCTTTTGTTGTTGTTGTTATTATTGTTTTTGTCGGAACTTCAGGCATCAGAGAGGTCTTGTCCCAAATAGAATTTATTTCCCTCTTACACTTGAAAATGCCATAGTGGACTGAGTTTAAACTCAGCGCATTGAACATAGCACATTAAAGAGCAGAACTTGCAAAGTGCCTGCATGCCAGCTATGCCCACAGAATCCTGTATTTGCAAGTGCAGGTGAGAAAATGCTGCTCTTGCACTTGGCCATTTCCTCTGGCAGTGAAGCTGCTTGAAGACATCTGTGCTGTGGGCACATTCACCCTGTGAAAATGCTGGCTTTTGTTACAACTTTATTTGGCAAGTCTTTTGCTTGAGGGCAGTTTCTAAGGAGTATATCCTGTTGTCAGGAGTCCCCTGAGTAGAGCAGTTTGGTTTGTGTTTAGTATCTTCTATCATGAAGCTGTCTTCCCAGACCAAAAAAGCTTTGACTGGCTTCCCACCACTATTACTAGTGGTGAGGCCCCTAGACCTGCAGTTAGCCAACAAATTATACAGGAATTTGTAACTTTGTGGCCGGAAAAATCTCAAGATTTCTTCTGAGGGATATATTTTGTGCTTTGTGTATGATGATCCATTTGTAGAAATGAAAAAGTTACACGTTGTCCATGGCAAATGTGTCTGACTGTGATGGCCTAACAACCTGGTGCTGTTGTGTATTGATTATTTTTTTTCCCCCCCTTTTTGTGTTCATGTTGAAGCCCTTAGTTTGGAAGCATCATAGATCATCTACTCTCTGCAGTGAGACATTGAAAAATAGTTGTTTCATTACCCACCAAAACCCTGGGGAAATCTAAATACCTTAAAGTTTAAGATGTTTTATTCTTAGATTTCATAATGAAAAATTAATGATATATGGGGGAAAGAGACAGACTTTTCTCTTAAACATTTGTCTTCATGTCTTCCTTCTCAGTTTTTGCATTTTTTGCTTATTTAGCTTTTTTTAATTAAAAAAAAGTTTGTCATCATTAGGTTCAAAGAATTGCAGCAGCAACTGGCCTGTAATAAGCCAGGTGCAGTATTGGTGTGTGGTGAGGTTTTTTCCCCTCTTCGTTTTATCAAGCTATGTAGAAGTCAGACTTTCTCCTTTTTCCCCAGTGTGTTTTATGCTAACTATCTTCTATTGTGTCATATTTGATCCATTCATTGTTAGCAATTGGTCACAAAAAATTATGGGCTGTGTGCTTTCAGGTAGCCATGAGAATTATCTGCTCTGTTTCCAAAGGTGTCTAATTCCCCTCCAGTCCAGAGTCAGGATAATATCAGTAATATTTAACACACGTTAACCATGTCTCCTATAAACTGTTATTGGAGGTAGGCACTAAAACTGAGAGGCTGTTGATCATGTACCAATACAACATCCAGGAAACGAAGCAAAATATGAGTTGGGGAGTAGGAAATTTTCTTGTATGAAATCTGTGTTGAGGTCTGACATACCAGTTTGTAAGGGAGAGGAAAGGTTGTGTTATGTGTGAAGTTATATGCTGTCCAATACGTGGGGGTCAGTGCTTAGTAAACAAGGTGCCATGACCTGAGTTAAATCATTGGTGCTATGCTAGTTTATCAGGTCTGTCTAGCTAAGAGCTTCCTTGTTGTCAACTAGCTCCACTATTTTTTCCTTTTTTTTTTTTTTTTGTGTGTGTGTGTGCTGGCTGAAGAACGAGTTCTGTTCAATCCAATGACTTCTGCACCAATTCAGAAACTCCAGGTGCATACATAACACTAAATAGCATTTTGTTCTGACTGAAGTACACTAGATACATTTAAATGAAAAGCAACTGATTCTTTTGTTGGATAATTTGACATTGCAATCTTTTTTTCTGTCTTTTAAAATGAGGGATTTCCATCTTTCCTAGCAAAAAAAGAGCTGTCTGAGTTAACACAGAATATCTTGTGTAAGTTTTGCATGTTAGTCATCATTGCAGGAAACTTTGTAGTTAGGTTGACTAAAATCAATGTAATCTCTTTGCTGTTGTGCTAACCGAATGTTGTGTTGCTTTGAAACGCTGTAGTTCATTCTATGTCAAAGTTTTTTTGCTTTAATACTGAAATATTCATGTCCTTGGGACAGATTATTCCCTTCAGGTGAGTATTACAGGCTGTGTGGAACTGAACTTTGGGATCTGGGTACACCAAAGTTCCTCTCTCAGGTTTGGGCAGGGAAGAAGTGATATCTTACTGTTGTTGGGAGTGAGAGGAGTACTTCAAAAGTAGTGGTAGCAGATGCAGGAGAGACTACGATTACCTACATAGATGTCTTTCAGGATTTCTTCCTGGATTTCTAAAATCCAATCCTCTAGATTTTTGGTGGTAAAGACCATTGTTGGCATAGGAATAGCATTTCTCTACATGCAAAGGTGTATGTGTTAATGTATTGCTTTTCCCAGGTAATGCCTGTGTCAGTGAGACAATTTACATCATCCTTGGTATCTTTTTTTTTTTTTTTTTCCTCCTGGTGGTTTAGAGTGGGGTTTATCTAGGAATTAATTTTGTGGAGTGCAAAATGATTGGATATAGGACAAATAATTTTGTTTGATTTCTTGTTTGCTTCTGTGTCCTTTGCTTTACCAAATAATGAAATAAAAAGAGTTCTGATCTAGTTAAAGATGTCCCTGCTTACTGCAGAGAGGTTGGAATGGATGACCTTTAAAGGTCCCTTCCAACCCAATGCATTCTATGATTCCTTCTATGATTCCTTCTATGATTCTAAAATACAACTATTCAGGCTCTAAGTGACCAGAGGAGATTACAGATCTGTTTTCCCTGGCTTGTGCACCCCAACAGAAAGTCCAACCAGTGCTTTTAAACAGTGCATCTTCAGGCAGCAAGATTCTTGGAGCCCTCATCTGTGAACCCCTGGATAAGGGCAGTTCTACCATGTGTGACTAGGTGCACCTTTTCTTCCTCTCCTCTCCATCACCTGCTTGAGGTTGCATTTGGGAAGTAACCTGACAAATCAACAAAGAAATCTTCTCTAATTTCTCAGGGCATTTGTTTTTCTGTGTGGCTGCTTGATGGGCAGCCATTCAAATTTTGGTGCTAGCCCTATTACTCTGACTTTGTTATCATTGTGTGAAAGTATAACATGGTTGAGTATATAACTTCAACAGAGCCCACAGCTGAACAAGCCAAATGTCTGTTATTACTAGACATCAGACTAAACATTTTTTTTTTCTCTGAAAGAAGATGAAGAATTAAGTTACATGCTTTGGACCTCTGCTGTTAGATATCTCCTATTGAATCTTAATGTTTAATTTTTTTTTTTTTTAATGAGAGCTTATTTCATGTAACTGTCCTTTGGTTCTCCCTTTTTTTAATTAACTGGTATCATGTTTTAAAGCTTTTGTTTGTGCTTTGAGGGATGAAATTCTAGGTTCACATGTAACTGTACAAAGTATCTTCAAATATACTCTCTGCATAGCAACCTAATGTGACATTTCCTGAGCTGTTGCTTTGAAAGCACGAGATACTGAGACTGAATGTCCTTTATCAGCCTGTAATTTCAGTAATTAAACAAAAAAAAAGTCAACAAACCAAAAATAAGAATGAAACTTGCATAGGATCATAGAATTGTTATGGTCAGAAGGGACCTCAAAGATCATCCAGTTCCAACCCCCCTGCCACGGGCAGGGACACCTCACACTACATCAGGTTGCTCACAACCACATCCAGCCTGGCTGCAAAAGCCTCCAGGGATGAGACTTCCACCACCTCCCTGGGCAACCTGTGCCAGTGTCTCACCACCCTCATGGGGAAGAATTTCTTCCTAACATCCAATCTGAATCTCCCATTTCTAGTTTTGCTCCATTCTCCCCAGTCCTGTCACTATCCAATACCCTAAAAAGTCCCTCCCCAGCTTTCTTGTAGCCCTCTTCAGATACTGGAAGGCCACAAGAAGGTCTCTTCAGAGCCTTCTCCTTTCCAGACTGAACAGCCTCAACTCTCTCAGTCTGTCTCCATAGGAGAGGAGCTCCAGCCCTCTGCTCATCCTCATGGCCCTTCTCTGGACACCTTCCAGCACCTCCAGATCCTTCTTGTAATAGGGGCTCCAGAACTGGACACAGTACCCCAGGTTGGGGTCTCAGCAGGGTGGAGTAGAGGGGGAGAATCATAATGAATGTATAATGGTATCTCTTTACTGAGGACTTCCAATTTCCCATTGCTTTGTAGCATATACTTTTCAATTAGCCTGGAGAATCAGGCATCACCACAAATAATAGAGGAAAGGTGCTCAAAATAGTAGGCAGCAAAAATGTGTTCAGTATGTTAGGTTTTGGTCAGAACCTGATCGTCGAGTGCTTCTGAAATGCACACCTATCAGGTACCTCAGGTTGGCTTGGATCTGCACAGGTGAGACCATTCAATCTCAGTTTGGGGTTTTTATATGGACAACTGATATTTTTGAGGTTTATTTAAACTTCATGTTTCTTGTATCCTTTCTGGCCACAACTGTGTCGTTTGAGAGGCTGATTATTCACCTGAGTAATAGGCCCAGTGAAATATATATTACTCAGATTGAAGCTTGACAGGTTCTTTGTCAAACCTGATGGTGAAGGCAAGAAGAAGTAACTTCCTAAGCAACTGCCAGATGACATAGTCACCTGTGAAGTGCTGGTTGGCTAGAGGTAGATGCCTCAAAACTTAGTAAAATGGTTTCTGTAGCAGTTGGGGATGGAAATATTTTAGATGATGAACAATGGACCTGGTTTGAGATGGCTGGTGGGTGTAATAGCCAGATACATAGAATCATGGAATGGTCCAGACCAGAAGGGACCTCTACAGGTCATCCAGTCCAACCTCCCCACAGCCAGCAGGCACATCCCCAACTAGATCAGACTGCCCAGGGCCTCACTGAGCCTCACCTTGAATATCTCCAGGGAAGGAGCCTCAACCACCTCCCTGGGCAACCTGTTCCAGTGTTCCACCACCCTCACAGTGAAGAACTTCTTCCTGACATCCAATCTAAATCTGCCCTTCCCTAGCTTGAAGCCATTGCCCCTTGTCCCGTCCCTGCAGGCCTTTGCAAACAGTCTCTCTCCATCCTTCCTGTAGCCCCCTTCAGGTACTGGCAGGCTTCTATTAGGTCTCCCCAGAGCCTCCTCTTCTCCAGACTGAACACCCCCAGCTCCCTCAGCCTGTCCTTGTAGCAGAGGTGCTCCAACCCCCTGAGCATTTTTGTGGCCCTCCTCTGGACCGGCTCCGTCAGCTCCATGTCCTTCCTATACTGAGGGCTCCAGACCTGCACACAGTACTCCAGGTGAGGTCTCACCAGAGCAGAGCCAAGTGTCAGAATCACCTCTCTGGATCTGCTGGCAATGCTGCTTTGGATGCAGCCCAGGCTGTGATTTGCCTCCTGTGCTGCAAGCTCACACTGCCTGCTCCTGTCCAGCTTCTCATCCATCAGCACCCCCAAGTCCTTTTCCACAGGGCTGCTTTCTATTGTCTCATCCTCCAGTTTGTATTGATAGTGAGGATTGTTCCAACCAAGTGCAGAACCTTGCACTTGCTCTTGTGGAACTTCATGAGGTTCACCTGGGCACTACCTCTTCGGCTTGTCCAGGTCCCTCTGGATGACATTTTGTCCCTCTGGTGTATCGACAGCACCACACAGCTTGGTGTCATCTGCACTTGCTGATGGTGCACTCAATTTCACTATGTCATTGATAAAAACATTAATGATAATTATAGATAAGATCAATAAAATAATAAGTATTGATAAAATATTGATGATAATGAGTGATGAAAGTATTAATAAAAATAGTGATGATAATTATTGATAAAAATATTAGTTACCATAGGGTTAACCTAGACAGACCTGTGCCTCGAGCTGCATGGTTCAAAATGCATCTTGGGCCATCAAAAGTCCTGGGTTGTGTGGCTAGCAGCATGCATGCTGACAGCTTCCTACAGTAACGTGTGTCCTCAGCAGGAACACTGAGAGTGGTAATAGATCTGTCTGAGTTTTGGTCCAGATGGGTCTGGCACATCCAGTTGCTGAAGTACAACAAATCAGAGCCCTGTTCTCAGCCTGCAATAGTTGTGGGTGCTGGTGATAGCAACAAAAAGTTTGTTTGTACCAACAGGGAACAGTGAGGTCAGGCACAAGCTGTTGGAACTATTAATGCATTTTTAAGTGCTGAGAATTAGGAATATTTTGTTAGTTCTGGGAGACCTGAATGTGTAACTTATGTTAGGGTCTCCGTTATGATACTGTTCCAAATTAAAGCACAAAGGCTTGCCTAATCTGGATGAAAGAATTACTGTGGTATTGAGAGTAATATTTTCTACTAGTTGGCCCACCTCCTGGGGGACAACTGGTCCTTTGCTGAGGCAGAATCATTGGTTGCCTCTGGAGCAAAGAAACCACTGAACTTGGTAGCCATAAAGTCCTGAAACCAGTGAGTGCAGTATATGTGCAATGTATCTACTATACTGTGCAAAGTCCCTGTGTTTTGAAGTCTGGATCTTTATTGGTTCTGCTCTCATACAAACACAGAGGTTTTGTGGACTTCTGGTTTCTGTGAATGTTGAAGGATGAAACCTTAAAACATAGAAAGGCAGCTCTTGTTTCACATCTGGGTGAGCTGGCTTCCAGAAGGTCTGTGGATGAAGTTTAGGCTGGGTTGTTGGGTGTTGTTCCCTCCCTGATTGGGAAGAGATGGGGTTTTGGCTGTATGTCTTCACAGAATCTTGCTGTGAATTCCTGCCAGTCTGATTTCTGGACATAAAAACTACAGTAACCTTATGGGGAGATGGAGGGTGTCGTTTAAGATGTCTGTGTCAATATGCAGGTGATACAAATAATGTAATTATCTGTTTTGATGCTCTTAGACAATCAAGTAGTTAATTTGAAAGATTGGCTGTAGGCAGCACATTTGATTATCTCAGACTGCTTGTGGTGCAGAAAATACACTTTCAGCATGTGCAGAGAAGCTGATGAAGCTTTTATGCATTTGAAGTCACGTTTTGGATTGCTTGTTTTCCCTGTTAAAGTGGATTTACTTCACTGGGAACTTTTTTTCTGGTCTGTCTGAACAGATTGGGAGCTTCAGCTGCATGTGCCTGATCACCACTTTGTTACCTGTTAAGTTGCCTCTGACATAGTCACCTGTTGTAATAATGTCTGACTTCTGGATCAGCTGTGTACCTTGATAGAAAGTAACAAGACCAGATCTGTGTTAGTGTATTCGTTTCTGCCCTGACCCTCCAGCATTTGGGCTCAAGCAACTCTTTAGAAAAAAAAAAAAAAATTACTGAAATCAGTGCCATGAACTTTATTATGAAGCCCTAGTTTCTCATCTTGATCATGAAAACTGATACCTTGCTTATTTGCTATGGATGTACTACTTCAGAAAAAAATAAAATGTTTCCTGTATTGCCTCACATTCAAATACTTAAAGTCCAGGAAGGATTGGCAATTAGTGTCTTTTTCTACAAAACAATCAGGTCATGTACTTGAAGGAATATTTAATCCTTTTTGGAAATAAAATCTGTTTCCCCTACTTTTTGGTCTGCTTAATTTCCAGTACAAACTCCTGTCCAAGGGCCAAAGACAACCCTGGTGAGGTTACCCTAGAGATTAGTTTGGCACTGCTTATTTAGGATATAGACCTGTGAAGTGCTGAGTGTCCTTAGCCTTCCATCAACATCAGCACCTCGTTGACTCAACTCCATGTGCTGAGTTCCTGCAAGATTCTTGGAAGGTCTTGTTTCTGACTCTGGTAATACAGTAGTTAGCTGTGAAAACTAACAGATAAATATGTGTGTGTTCCCAAATGCTTGAGTTTTTTGTTCCCTTTAAGTTCACAAGTAGGATGCTCAAGCCAAAAGAAATAAAGCAGAATTTTAACATTAAGGATTTGCTTTTTGTGTTTTATCAATATCCTGCAGAAATATAAATGCAAAGGAGTATTTCTGCCCTTTGATTACTTGAGAAGGTCAAACCTGTAAGACCACACCTGCTACAGGTGAAAATTGGCTTCAGCTGGCTTTTATAATGGAGAAGATTGATCCTCCCCTTCAGTTTCCAAGTGCAAACATTTTTTTTTCCTTTTGTATGCATTCCTTTTTTTTTTTTTGTGCTGATTTTTGTTTATGGGTTGCTGTGTATTTCTATGCTGATCATGTGAAGTTCAGTGTGTCTGGTAGCTGTTCTTCAGAATGGGGAAATATTAGAACTTGACCCAGCTTACGTAGGTGCAAGAACCCAAATTTTTCTTCCAGAACTCATTGAAGTGGGAAGCTGTTTTTCTGAGGTAAGAGTTGGCCCAATATGGGAAACTGGGATTAGTGTGACAGTTTTCATTCTTGAAAGAATGAGTTTCAAACAATAGGGTAGTTGTCAATGGCTATGCAGAAGATTGTTTTTGAAGAGGCTGAGTTTAGTCTTCCCATAAAATTAGATGCAAAGCAGCTTGAGCTGGAATGGGGTCTTGGGAAGAAGAAACTAAAACGCAAGAGAGGATTTTTTTGGATCATTTTTTAAGTGTGTGTAAAGCTGGGGTGGAATAGTTAAAAACTCTCCTCAGAATGAATAGAGATGACTCAGAGCTGAGCTTTGAAGAGTCCTTGGTTCCCAAGTCTGGGCTTGATTTTTCACTTCCTGAAAAAAGATTACCCAAGGTCATTACTGAAACTTCAGTCCACAGCCTGATTTGGTTCATCCATCTTGCAGGCTTTAGAAAAGATGGCTGGAAGCCTTGTACCTTCTTGAGTCCTTCCTGCCTGTGGCATTAAACAGAATCCTGTCCTTCCCTGAATTATTTCTGAGTGGGCAAAAGATTCCTAGAGATGGAGGCATACATTAAAAATCTTTTGACTCCAAAAATCTCATGGTTTACTTGTATTATCAACACTTTCAGGTATGAAATATATAAGGACATTTTTTTGTGGTTCAAGTCTAACATAACCTTTCCTATGAAGACAGATTGAGAGAGTTGGGGCTGGAGAGTTGGAGTTTGGAGAAGGCTCTGAGGAGAGACCTTATTGTGGCCTTCTGAAGGGGGCCTACAAGAAAGCTGGGGAGGGACTTTTTAGGGTGTCAGGTTGGTGATAGGACTGGGGAGAACGGAGTAAAACTAGAAATGGGGAGGTTCAGATTGGATGTTAGGAAGAAATTCTTCCCCATGAGGGTGGTGAGACACTGGAACAGGTTGCCCAGGGAGGTGGTGGAAGCCTCATCCCTGGAGGTTTTTGCAGCCAGGCTGCATGTGGCTGTGAGCAATCTGATGTAGTGTGAGGTGTCCCTGCCCATGGCAAGGTGTTAGAACTAGATGATCCTTGAGGCCCCTTCCAACCCTAACAATTCCATGACTCCGTAATTTCTTAACTTTTCTAAATGTAACCTTGCTCCTCCTTCAAATTGTTTGAAGCAGAACTTCGTGCTGTGACTAACTTCACGTATTTTGCAAAGTGTGTGTATGTGTGAGTTGGTTTGTGAGCACTTGAAGGCATCAAGTAATGCATATCTGCAGCAGTTACCTGTGTGCTGTGGTGTAAATCTGTGTTGTGATATGCACTGTGTCTGGTTTTGCATGCAGCTCTTACTGGAGGTTTATAGACAATTATTACAGCCATTTGTACATGTGAACCCTATGCTCCCCAGAGAGGTTGTGGAGTCTCCTTCTCTGGAGACTTTCAAGACCCAACTAGATGCATTTCTGTGTGACCTGTGCTAGATTCTATGGTCCTGCTCTGGCAGGGGGCTTGGACTCGATCTTTGCAGGTCCCTTTCAACCCCTAACATCCTGTGAGCCTGTGAAGGAGAGGCACTTGTGTTATGTGCCCTGTGAAAGCCTGGCCTGTTGTCTTTCTGGTTGAATGATGTCTACTGCCTGTTTTCAGAGGCTGTTGGCAAGCACTACATGCCTTTGGTGCTGAAATTCAGATTCTGTGTGATTTGTTTTTAATGATGGTGTGGTAGGGGTGGCAAGGCATGGAAAAGTTTGGTAGAACCTCTCTTTTCACAGTCTCACAGTATATCAGAGGCTGGAAGGGACCTCTAGAGATCCTCCGTTCCAACCCCCCTGCCAAAGCAGGATCACTTAGGGTAGTCTGCACAGGAATGCATCCAGCTGGGTTTTGAAAATCTCCAGAGAAGGAGACTCCACAACCTCTCTGGGCAGCCTGTTCCAGTGCTCTGTCACCCTCACTGTGAAGAAGTTTCTCCTCATGTTGAGGTGGAATCTTCTATGTTCTAATTTGAATCTGTTGTTTCTTGTCCTATCACTGTGAACCACTGAAAAGAGCCTGGCCCCCTCCACTTGATACCCACCCCTCAGATATTGATAGACGTTGATCAAATCCCCTCAGTCTTCTCCAGACTAAACAGCCCCAGGGCTCTCAGTCTCTTGTCATAGGGGAGATGCTCAAGTCCTCTAATCATCCTTGTGGCTCTCTGTTGGATTCTCTCCAGCAGGTCTCTGTCTTCTCTTGAACTGGGGAGCCCAAAACTGGAGGCAGTATTCCAGGTGTGGTCTCAGCAGGGCAGAGTAGAGAGGTAGAAGAACTTCCCCAGACCTGCTGGATACACCGTTCCTGATGCACCTCAGGATCTGGGAAGACCATTTTTCTCTATCTGTTTTTAATATTTGAGTACCAATGATAATTTCTTGTGTTCCCAGATCAGACTCCTACACCAACACGCTTTCTGAAGAACTGTGAGGAAGTAGGCCTCTTCAACGACATCGATTGCTCCCTAGAGCACGAATTTAGGAAGGCACAAGAAGAGGAGAACAACAAAAGGGTGAGTGTGAGCAACCCTGAGCCCCTCCTCCTACCCCTTTGGTTCCTTGATATGTTAAAGGACACTGTGTGAAAGCAGATAGTACCTGATTTTGGTTAGAAACTAAGTGGCACTGTAAGTCATGATATGCTTTGTGAAGCCTTGAAACAGCTGACCAGAAAACCCAACCTAAACAAACAAAACCCCAGCATTACATTCCAAAAGTGTGTAACTGTTTTTATCAGGGTTTGATTCCAAGTTTTTACTTTTAAGTAAACTGTAATACAAACCACACACTTTTTGAGGGAGAAGCTTGGGAAAAATGTATCATCTTTAAGGATTGCAAACTTTCTCAAATGCATTACAAGGAAATGTGGATTATGAGGAGGTTTTTACTTTTGCATACAAAAAAAAAAGAAAGAAAAAGTTTTGCTCTTTCCTCTGCAACATGACTGGACCCCTGGATTTAATTGTCATTCTAACCAGCTTTATTGTATTTCTGTATTTCTCATTTAAAAATCATCTTGAAAGGGAAAACTTTAACTTGTAATACCTGCTAGATAACATATCCCATTTCCAATCAGTACTCTTTTAGTCTTTGTAAGTTTAGGTTGAATTATGTGGGCTACTTCATATGGGGTTAAGTGCCCAAAGACTGTTAAGAGTGTTTTGAGGGATCCTAAATATGCATTCAAATTGTCAAGGAATTATGAAAGAGCTTAATGTACTACAGAGACCAGCACAAGACAATACATGAAATTTTCACTTTTCAAATAAGCATCCAAAGTTCTGGCTGCTTTTGAGAACTAAAGCACATGAGTAATGTGGGGCTTCCTACAGGAGCATATTGCTCCCTGTGGCCCTCCAAGAACCTGCCTAATGCCTCCCCTTCACAACATTACCTTTTGTGCCTCTATTTTCCCCTCTCCCATTTCTGCAGCTTTTGGAAATTGTTGGGTAATGTGTCCCCTGCCATAGGACTTTCCAAGTTATTGAACACTGTTATTTGGCTTAATTCTCATGGTAATCTCTGTTTGTCTAATTTGAACATGAACTGACACCATAGACTAAAACTAGGGAAGTCTATCCCCAAAACAGCTCTGGTGCTAAAGCCAGGGGGCACTTCTCGGCATTATTGTTCCTTTTGGAGTGTCTGTGCCTCTAACTGCAAGGGCTCTCTATGTAGGTAGTGTTTCTTTTAGCTGCTGCATTGTGTCATTTGCTTTGCCTGTTGGTGATGGCTATCCAACTCAAAATTCATGAATGTGAGGTGTGTGCTGCTGGGGTTCGTGAAATCTGGATTTAGCAGCATTTAGGGATCTTGAGGTCTGCAAAGTAAAGGCCCAAGAGGGTCTTTTTCCTCTGGAAAAAAATAGGTAAAGCTGATTGATGAGGTGCAAAATGTGAGACAAGGCTTGTAGAAAGAATACTGAGAGGGATTCTAGCAGTGGTTTGGTCTTGGCTTATAGGGAAGGGAGCCTAGGCATGGCTTATTTGTGTCTCATAAGGAAAGAGACTGGGGCAGACACAGAAGAGGAGAGAGGGAGGGACATGGTATGCTGAGCAAGGAAAAAGAGTGTCCTAATGTGAGAGTCCCAAGTTTTGGTCAAGGATTTGGAAAACAGCCCAGACTGACTCTCACAGCTTGGTGTGCAGGACAAATGCTAGAAAACAGTTATGTAATGAGATAAAAGTGTCTAATTTTAGATTTAACTTGTTAATACTTTCTCTCCTCTGCAGCATGTAAGAAACACTTGGCCAAAATCAAGGAGAACATTGCTATATGTTCTTACTTGTTTCTGAATTAGAGGGCTCCTAAGTGGTTATTTCTGTGTGGTGTTTATTTTGCAGGAGTAGGAGATGAGGAGAAATCTACTGATGTGGACTTTGGTGCAGTTAGCCATAGACTGCAGCGCTTGATGTTGCAGAGTCTGTTCCAGCTTACAAAGGGTAGTTGCACAGTCTGATTAAAATTTAGACAAAAGCATCAAGTTACCTGATAATTCCAGTTATTTAATGGCCTCTGAAAGTTTTGTTCTACCTCCTACCAACCCTTGCAGCTGCCATTGGTGATCTCTGGGGAGAAGTGATGGGCGGGGGAGAAGGGAATAATTTTCAAATAGCCAAAACAAAAACAAAGCTTAAACCAAACCACAAAACCAACAACCCTCCCTCAAACAACAATAACAAAACAACCCAAATGAAAAAAACTCAAACCCAACAACAAACAAATAAGAAAAAGAAAGCAAAAGTCAGACCAGCTAACTAACCTGTAACGTTTTGTCCTGTGTTTCCAATTAGTCTGCTGTATGCTCATTCTTACATTACAGCCTGACTGTCAGATAGGAATCTGAAACGGGCCCCAGCAGGGCTTTATGCAAAGGCAAGAGACAAAGGCCACAACAGAAAGGGACTCCTCTGGCTGCAACTATCGCTAACAAAATGTTTCTAACAGTCTGTCAATGGAATGTGGGTTGCAATCTAGTATTCTTCTAATGGACCTACTAACACTTGAAGTCTAAGACTAGCTACATGGAAATTTTCATCTTGTCTCAGAGAAGTCTTCCAAAAATATTTTTGGCTGTGTTAATTTTTCTGGACTCTGAAAGAAATAGTTTTGTTTGTTTTAGTGTATCACTATGGCTTAGCACACAGCTTGACATTGAAATCTTGTAAGAGAAAACACTTTGGTGGTGTTTATTTTTTCTCCTCCTTGAGAGTCGTAATTTGAAAACTCAAAGAAGAAAGTCTGATTAGCTGCATTCTTTCTTTTTTTTTTTATTTCCTCTCATTTGTTTTTCTGAGTGGGAGCCCATGGATAATCCATGAGAATTTGCTGTGATTAAGCTGGTGGCATTCCAAATTATCTGTGAAGCACTGAATACATGGTTTTAGGAACACTTTGTGTACCCCTTTTTGGAAAGGTAGCACTGTGGGGGAAAGCATTTGCATTAGTATCACAGCTGCACGTCTAGGAGCAAACCTCTTAGCACCTTTCTGCCATAATTGCTCAAGTGTAAAGTGGGTGTACTGTCTCTGCTGCCTATGGGTGATAGGTCTTATGATTGCAAGCTCATTTGTCAAGGATTATCTCTTAAAGTATACTTGAGCTGGACTTTCACTGGGGACTGAGTGGACTCAAGTAACAATAATAATAATGATGAAGATCTCCAGGACCTGAACTGAAGTGAGGAAAGTCAAGTTATAAATGGAAATGAGAATGTTGGTTTGTTTTGGCTCTTCTGCTGCTTACCCATCAAATACTAGCTGGAAGTCATTGCCTGAGAAAGCTCTACTCCTTAAATGCAAAAGCTGCTGTAGATCAGCAATAAGAGTATTGATAAGCATGTGAGAAAGATGCTCTTTGCATCCTTTTGCTGACACAGGTGTCCTACCAGTCAAATTCACCAGCAGGATTTGCACAGGTAGAAGCATACCTGTACTATATAACCTCTTGCAAAAGTGTGAACGTTAAAGCTCTTAGGGGCTCGAGGCAGGTAGCAATTGACAGCTGTGCCCCAGACATGATTTGCAACCCAAAACATCAACACAGGTAGAGCTGGCAGTTCCAGTGACTATCTTAGCCTGCTAGCTGCAGATTTTAGGTTTGCACTTCTCAGAGCATTAAGTATCCAAGCATCTCTAGTGGGTTATACTTGCAAACATGTGACCTGTGCTGCTACTGGATAGGCCCTGCTGTCACAGCTTGTTTTGAGCATTAAGGTTGGGCTGAGGGAGTAATATCAAAGATGGGAAGAGTCAGGATCTGTTTCTGAACAGTTAATTGGTCCTGCTTCATTTAAATGTGTTTTGTATGACCTACTTGCTTGAAATGATAAAGAGTGGAAATATGTTCAGTGTAGCATGTAGAGTACTACATCAAGTAGTATTTAGAAATAGTGAGGTGAGCGTTTTCAACATGAGGGCATTTTCAAAATCACAATCTGCTTATGCTAGAATTTGGGTGCATCACTTTCTAAGGTTTAACCTGCAACTTCAAAATCTCTTAAGCATTGTGCAGTGCTGCATGGTAATATGTTGAGATGCAAGTGAGGTAAGGGAAAGATCTGTTCTCGGTGATGCATTATTTTTAATGTGGATTGTTCAGTGTCAGTTCAGGAAGCTCCTAGCCAGCAAGTCCTGTACATGGCTTAATAGGCTTAATATTCCTGTTCAAAGTATACTACCACTGCTGATGTCTCACTGCTAGAAAAGTACCAGGAAAATGAAGCAGTCTGGTCAAGGAAAAAAAAAACAGCCCCCCCCCCAAAAAAAAAAAAAAAAAAAAGCCAAAAAAAAAAAAAAAAACCCAAAACAAAAAAAACCACCACCAACAAACCACAACAACAACCAACCAACCAAACCACCATATACAGGGCATTTAGTGGTTGAACAGGCTCAGCCTACAGGATGATTATAAAGTCTGAATGATTCTATGATTATGATACAGGATGATTAAAATGTCTGAATATTCGGTTTAGTTGTGCAAAGCAAGGGATGATGCTACAGTCTAATACATATCTGACAGGCATAAATCTGGTTTGTACCTTCTATATTCTCCTTCTACCTTGTATATACCAGGATAGATTTCTATCAGCATAAGATGGTAGTAATTTATACTGTCTAACCATTTCCTGCTGAACTCAGTGATTCTCTGATCTGTGGAAGGGAATTCCTGTAAATGTTTTCTGAGTGTCCTAGCTAGGCTGCAGCCTATGAGTGTGGGGAGGTTGATCTAATTGAAGGCAAAATGGAAATGATAGAATGTGTCTTCTGAGCAGGTGTAGTTTGGTGGAAAGTATCACTGAATTTCCATACCTTGTTTATATTTTATGCAATGTGTACCAGGCCCACAGGCTTTCCCCTCTGTCTTCTGAAACATATGCAGGCAGAAAAAAACATTATGGGTTTTGCTTGATTTCAGTATTTTTTTTTTCTCAGTAGAAGTTGCTGTGTTGGTTGGCTATCAGAAAAGACTTTATATTGTGTTGTCATTTGATTCATCATTCCATTAAAGCAGAAAGTTTACTGCTGCATTTAATCATTAACAATACAGTGTAGCACATGGGACCCTTAGACAAGAAAGCATGGTATGGTATTCATACATGAAAAGCAAAAAGATTCTGTATGTTGATAAAGCACATTGTGTAAGTGCTCAGGGTTTAGAGGCCTATATTGTAGTAGTAATAGGCTGGATAGTAATGTGGGCAATGCACTCTGGTGAAAGAGAGCATGGCTGAAGGGTTAGTTATGGTAGTTGGCTTGGATGGTGGATGACAAATTCAGTACTGCCCATTTATGGACAAAACAGCTACCCTCTCAAGGAGGGCACTCACCTGACTCTCCCCTTCTCACATGATTAATGTGCAGCATAGAGCCTTGTTTTAAAAATACTTTTTTTTTTTGGACAAGTTTTCTAGTAATGCAGGACAGGAGATGTGCAGATCACACAGAATTGGTTCAGGTTGGAAAAGACCCTCAGGATCACCAATAACCTTACTCTGTGAAGGTCAGCCCTAAACCATATCCCCAAGCACCACATCCAAACAACCTTTAAACACATCCAGGGTTGGTGACTCAACCACCTCCCTAGGCAGCATATTCCAATGCCTGACCACTCTTTCTGTGAAAAATTTTTTCCTAATGTCCAGTCTAACCCTACTCAGATTGTAAGCATGATCTTGTGGGAGGAGGTGTCAATGCTGCAGTGCACTGGCATAGCATAGTATGGCTTCCGAGTGTGTGCCTTGCCTCTACAGCAACCCCATTAGCTCCAGTTTTCTCTTGTGAATACTCTGAAGTCCTGGTGGGGTCATTGAGGAGAACAGTATGCTGGTAGACATTTCAGAGGCAAGTTCTTTGAAACAACTGAATTTCACTTGTGTAGTAATGCAAACCAACAACATGCCTGTTCCTGGAGCACTTGTAACTCATTGTCTGACAGTCTGTAAAGCAGAAGAAAGCAAAGATCTACTTTTAGATGCTTACTATTTTGATTTTACTTCCCCCTACCACCCCCTTTTAATTATGCTTTACTTTCCCCTCCCCTTTTAATTATGCTTTACTTTCCCCTCCTTTTAATTATGCAACATAAATACACATATGTATGTTCTCCTTGCATTTGCTTAAAAATCCTGCAAGAATATCTGTATTTTTTTCAAGTTAAGGTCCTTCTCACTTCTTATTCTCCCACTGAGATTATCTTGTACGTTGAATAGGTTATAGCAGACATAAAACTAGTCTAGGAATGATTTATGTTAATAAAGGGCTGGAGGGCCAGGGTACTGTTGTTGTAGGCATTGTAGTAAGTCCAAGCTGTCAGTTTATCAATCAGTTAAACTGTTGTCCTGGTGATAGCTCAAAAATCTGAGGTTCAAAGTCCAAAATGTCATTGCACATTCAAGGATTTCAGTGTAATAGTTCCTCCATACCATCTTCACAGCATATCATTACTTTTGGGTGATGCATTGAAGTATTATAAAGATACTTTATAACTCTGGATCAGAGTTTTTCCAATGGATTATTCTGAGTTTTCATGTGCGTTAATTGCATCATGTTATTGATCTGCTTTATGGGTTCACTGTTGGTTTATAAAAATCCCCTTTTTCTTAACAATTCACTTTTGCATCATTCCTGTGAAGAAAGGTAATGTTTTATCTCTTCTTTTCTAAGGGAAAAAAAGTTTTCAGAGGATGTTGTTTTCCAAACTCCTTCATAGTGACACACCAAGCTCTTGAAGGAATCGCAGGCTTGGAGTGAGAATTGCAGGGGAGCTGGGTCCTTTCCACTCTTCTGCCAAGCAAGTGGCTTTCTGTCTCTTTTGGTTCCTAAATATCTTTATCAGCGTGGCCTCAGAAGATTGATAGGCGCCTTCAAAGGCATTTTGGTGCCTTGCTTTCACTGAAACAAAGCAGGAGGAAATCGGTGAGCTACCATAAAGGACCTGAGCGCAACTCATGTGCTGAAAATTGCACAGGAAGTCTGTGGCAGTGCCTTGAATTGATTCCATATCTCCTCAGTCTCAGCATTAGGGCATCCCACAAAACATGTGTGTTAAAGATTTATCAGCTGTTGCTTAGTGTTGCTAAAGACAGGAAGAATGCTCTCCTCCTCTCTCCAGATGGGTAGACTTGCTGCTTTTCTGAACTTGAGAAGCTTTCATGGTAGACATGTGGTGGTATGTCTTATTTTTTTATGGCCATTCTGCAGTTGGCACTTTAGTCCCATGACTTTGTGAGTCCTGTTTTGAGCATGTATCTGTGCTTAGGCTCGTGTTCCAGGCACTTAGTTACCACACTGAACTGCATTACAAAAGGGAGTAGTGGTGCAGAAAAGCTGTCAAGACAACAGAGTTCATATCACAAGCTTGCAGAAAAATCCAGAGAAATGGGCTTTAACTTAGGCTCCTTGGTCATGGTACAATATCTTTTGCTGGCAGGCAGGTATGTCTTACCTTCTTCTGAGGCAATGGACCACTTGATTAGATTAGTGGATTTAGATCCTTGCACTCTGAGAAGACCTGTATGTTTTCCCAGCAGTAAGTGCCTGTATCATGCAAAAAAGGCAATTCTTGAGGGCAAACAATTTTGATTGAGCTAAACCTCCTTAACCATAATCCTTCCATGTTCTTCTGAATTCCCGTTGATGAGTCATGCTGCAGAGCTCGGTCAGGACAGTCCACTTTCCTTCTGCTTCTTATTGTCTCTGTCCCAAAGAAGTTGAGTCACTCTCTTGTAATGTTTGGGTTTTTGTTGTGTTTTGTATATTTTGGCTACCCTTAAAATAGGAGGCCTGCCTGATTTCTTCCTGACATTTCTTTCACAGCTGAATGTGATAGTTATGCATTTTGCCTTGGTCTTCCCATGAATGTTTTTAATGGCACAGCTTTCTTGTTACCAGTTCAGACTTCAGCAGCATGGACTGGATGGCACATGATGAAGCGATAAACCTTCCCTGTAGTGGCATTTTTACAAGTCTATCTCCTAGGTAAAGCCCCTAAATCTTGGCAATCTCTTTAGAGCACACACTTTGCTATTAAACATGAGCTCTTTGCTCCCTGGAGTTGACTGCAGCCTATATGGTTGGGTAGGTAACAAGATACTGCTGAGATATTTCAGAGCAAGGTGCACTTTTACTTTATTTATGAAGATAGACGTGCTGGTCGAGCGCTTAATCACAGCCGATAAATCATTTTAAGAAAACCTATTAGAACCATATGCTGACTCTTTGTATTAATATGGTGTGTCTGTTTCTAGTCTAATAAGGCAGTGTCTCTTCCCCCTCTCCCTTCCCCCTGCCTGGTGTGTGAACTATTTATCTGTTTAAGTGATATCGCTTGCCTGGGGGCATTTCCCTCTTTAAGAGGTACTGCTAGTGAAGCAAGGTGAACAGAGGCGAGAGCTGCTTGTTCTCCAGAGCAAGTAAAGCTGCAGGTCTTTGGTCACCATAGCTGAGAAGGAATTGCAGAGCACAGTTCAGAAAGCTGAGATGAGGAGACCTGTTGGTTAAGAACCAGAGAACCATGGCATGGCCTTCCTGGCAGCATAAGGTTGTCATTTTGGACCAGGTGGTTACAATCCCAGAGCCCAAGAGCTGCAAGGGGGTGGGTGTGCTGACATTTCAGTTACCTCACCTTTCCCTCACTCGGAGAGGGCTGCTGCAGGAACAGGTTCCATAGCCATCTAATGAGATCCACATTGGTGAAGTTATTCTGTGCCAAGTCCTATTTATCATTAATTGGTGGGTTCACTTGCAGAGCTTTCCTATTATTTGCTGATTATACCCCTGCACATTTTATTATCTTGCCAAAATTCAAATGCTAATAATTTCTTGATTTATTATTTGTTTATAACTTTGTCTACTGGCTAAATGGATGCAGTTAGAAAACTTCAAAACAGCAACAGCTCTTAGCTGACTGGATTTCTTTCACATTTTGCACATGGCAGTCCTCTATTTATAAACCTCCACAGGGACTCCTAAACCTTAACAGTTGGGTTCCTCCCACCACTTCAGCCCTTTTTTCTCCCTTGCTTCCCCAAGGCAAGTTGTTTTTTTGGCATAAAGACAATGATGGTGATTGTTATGTAGAGAAAACGTCCACGAGCTCTGAACTGTGGGTAAGGGCTTTTAATTTGTACCTCAGGCAAAATAAATTGGAAATTAAAGACATTCAGAAGAGTGAGGGTGTTTTCACCATAAGCTAGGAAATCCTGATGTGAGTTGCTGGTATTCTTCAGTCTTACAAAATGTGAAACTGAAAAAAAAAAAAAAAAAAAAGAAAACTTGTTTTACATCAGTTGTGTGCACTCTGTAGCATGACCTGTTTCCAGTACTGTACAAAATTACTGCATTTCTAAAAGCCCCCCAAACTTGACTCAGAGTAACAACAGCAAAGAAAAAGAACAACTGAGTAGATGACATGGCAGTTAACCAATGCTACAATTGGATGTATGTGGCCTCATATGTCTCTGGCGCTGTTCCATTGACTTAGGAATTTAAATTTTTAGCCTATTACAACTAGGCAAAAATCTGAAGGGAGAAAAGTCTTTGCTCAGAGACCAGAATAATATACTGTGGTCATAAAGTGATGTGAAGTATTTGGGTACTCGTTGATGTCCTGATAGCATGTGAGAATAGGGACTTCTAAAAACCATACTAGGGAGCAAAGAAAAAAAAAAGTAAATTTTAATTGTTTCCTTATTCTAGTTTCTCTCACATGCTTCTCTACATAAGTGGCCAAGTCCACTCTTATCAAATAAATATCAACTTGCATTCTTCCCTGAAATGTGAGTAAACTGTGTGTGGCTCAGTCTGGTCCCTGGGAAGGGAACAGACATCAATTTGCCATGTGAATGTACATGTCAAAGTGCAGCTCTGCCAGCCTGTCTGGGGCTGGGTGGGGAGAGACACAGGGAGAATGAACTCAGTGTTACAAACTGTCTCTTTTGAATTTCTACAACCTATTAGTCACAGCAAGCTGCCCTTATTGATTTTGGTAAGAGAGGTCACTTTTAATCCTCTAAAGTGGGGAGAGCTGCATGCACTCTCTGTAGCATGACATTAAAATTGACACAGCTCTGCTATCAGTTCTATAAAAATGCCTTAAACCTATATGGATTATTGCCTTGCCTTTCAGTGGGTACAAGCTGCTAACCACAGCATGCTAACCTAAGTAAGGTGTAAAAGCTTTAAAATACTCGATAAGGAAAGCATGGCCCAAAGAAGCTACAAAATGCATGAGCATGCTAAAACAGCTGTCCCTGCAGAAAGAGATCATTAGTCTTAAGCTTTATTTTATCTTTTTTTTTTTTTTTAAATTAAAAAGTCAACACAGTGGAGTTGAGATTATCATATAAAAGAAGAAACAAAAGCTGACCTTCCTCTATGATTATGAGGAAAGCTTTATTCTGGCTCATGGCCCTTGCTAGTTTTGTTTATGTTCTTTAGAGAACTAAACCTTTGAATACAATTAGAGTAGTCCGACTTGAATCTTAAGCGTGCCTCAAAATAAACAGCAGAGGTGAACTCTCAGCAGTTTTCTTTTCATCTTTGTTATCCTTGCCCTGACCCATTTTTCCTGCCTAATGATCGTTTGTGGCATACTATTATTAAGAGAAATCTTCTTGATGGAAAAAATGTGCTCGACAAGGGTAGGAAAATTGTTGTGAGCCTGCAGAAGCATTTTCCTTTGGAATTCCAGAAAGTGACTACTGCCCTTTTTGATTTTGGATGCTAGTATTCATTTGGAAATCTTTCTTTGAAAGTTATTTTTATTGGTGTGTTTTTTCATTTGTTTTGTTTGTTTCGGGGTTTTTTGGGTTTTTTGTGTGTGTGAGTTTTGTTGTTTGGTTTGTGTTTGCTTGGTTGGTTTTCTTGTTTGTTTGGTTTTCTGTTTACTTGTTTGTTTCTTTCATTTCTCCAGTAAAAATGTACAGTGTGATATTTAGGAAAATGTGTTGACTTGTCATGTCAGCCTCCTGTTCTCCCTTTTCATTAGTTGTAGCTTACTCCAGTATTTCTTATTAAAGGTTAGAAATTTCCTTTTTAAATAGACATCCGCAAAAGGAACTGCAGTAAAAAAAAAAAAGTTAAGGTATGATGTTAAACTCCTAAGCTGTGTAGCCTGTAAGTGTACTGCATGTCATGATAGAGGTGCTTGACTTCCATGCCACAGCACCTTTTAATAAGCTAAAAATATGCTACTGTAGTTAGTTAGGTAGGTTTCTGAGCTCCTCCTCAAGAGACATGAAGGAATGATGAAGACGATTAGGGGAGTTGAGCATCACCCTTATGAAGAGAGATTGAGGTGCCTGGGGCTGTTTAGTCTTAAGAAGCCTGAGAGGGGATCTGATCAATGTCTATCAATGTCTGAGGGGTGGGTGTCAAGTGGAGGGGGCCAGGCTCTTTTTGGTGGTGCACAATAATGAGACAAGGAACAATAGGTTCAAGCTTGAACATAGAAGATTTCACCTCAACATGAAGAGAAACTTCTTTACAGTGAGGGTGACAGAGCCCTGGAGAAGGCTCCCCAGAGAGGTTGTGGAGTCTCCTCTGGAGACTTTTAAAACCCACCTGGATGCACTCCTGTGTGGACTACCCTGGGTGATCCTGCTTTCTCAAGGGGGATTGGACCTGATGATCTCTGGAAGTCCCTTCCAACCTCTAATGTACTGTGATACTGTCTGTGTGGGCATGTGGATCTCTCTCCTACTTTAAGAGGTATTTGCTCTGTCTCCCTTTCCTCCCTTACCTGAGTGGAGGGGTGGTGTTTTCTCCCTATTTGTGGACTTATCAAGGCACAGAGATGTTTGAAGTAGGCTGAGAAAGGGAACTGACTTTTGGCTCCATCAGTGTCACTGAGAAATGGCACCACGGTAAAAGCTGCCCCATCTGCAGATGGTCTGGATCTCTATCTGGCAGTGCATTTTTGCCTCAGTCCTACCTTTTCTTTTCCTCTCAAGGAAGAAAGAAAAATAAAGTACACTGATGGTCCCTCTTTCTTTTGTGTTGGAAGAATCCTCTCTGATGTCTCAGGACTGTATGGGATAGAGAAGAGACAAAGAAGGATGACAGGAAAGTATGGCTTGGTGAAAAGGAGAAAGGAATTAAAGGAAGAAAAGTACCTTTCATTTTTACTTATATAAAGGACTTGAAGTATTCCTGTGATGTACTTGTTGATAGAATTGGATGAGCAGAGATAGAGAAGTGTGAAAAGTATAACTACTTTTCTCCACACACCCTCAATCCAAGGAAATTGTCTTAGTTTCTCCACTTAATGTTGAATTGAGAGCTCATGGGATGTGGCTGTACAAGAGAAAACACAAAGATAGTCAGTGTTAGGTATTAGAATAGTTTGGTGGGGTTTTATTTTTTTTTTTCCTGAAAAGAGGAGGAGAGGGGCAGCCTGCATGCTGTTGTTTCTGCTTTCAGTAGTCTTCATAAAATTTTCTTTCTCTCATCACACTCCTGTTTTATTTCAGAGATCTGTGTTTGCCTCTTGGGATATACACAGCTATGTAAGGTCTGTTTCTCTAATGACAAATTTACCATGCTTCTCTCCCATTTATGCTGTGTGGGGGTTTTTTTGTTTGTTTTTGTTCCAATACAAGAAACTCATGCAAGTATTAATGCTAACATCTATGTTTCAGGAAAACCAGGAAAGCTATTAAGTGTATTACACCTCTGCACATAAGTTATTGTTTGGCTGGAATCTTTTTCAGGTACAGTTCTCTTATCCCAATTTCTTTTCTTTGCTTCATCCATCTCAGCCAGTTAAATGTGTATAAAACTGATTTTTCTGAAATGGAGCCAAGGTCCATGTATTTCAATAGCTCTTAAACATGTGGTTAACTTCAAGCATCTGTGTAGGGGTTTGCTGAGTAGAGATAGTTTGCTGAATCAGTACTTCCCAATCCTAAGATATTAAATTGCAAACGACCCTCTGTTTTAATGTATTATAGCCACTGCCTCCCATGGACTATCGGTAACTATTTTTAATTGAGCCCTACAAGTGAAGGAAGTTGTAGTTGGTGGAGTAAAAAGAACCTTTCTGATACCTCGCTGTGACAACTATTTAAGTTTTTTTTTTTACTTCCTCCTGATAAAAAACTTAATTATGTTACATGAAAGAAATTGAAATTTCGTGCTATAATTAAAACCTGGAGGAATAAAAAAATATCTGCTCCTTTAAGAAAAGTTAATTTCTTATAGCTTTAGTCTTTCTTTTTTCTTTTTATGAGATTTCTGTGTTTTCTAACAAAATGTGGTACTAAGCTAGTAGTGTATGTATACCATTATTGACAAAATAAACATGAGGCACCTGTCCAGTCTTTTGGATACATAGATTTGTGTGATTTCTTGAGAAAGCACTTTTTTAAAGAAAAATTTTGTATGTATATATAAGCAAACAACAAACAAATGAACAAAAACCACCAAACCAATAAAACGTCCCCAAAAACCCAGACGCACTCCAAAACCCACCAAGAAAAAAAAAAAAAAAAAGAAGGAAAGAAAAAAGAGAGCCACAATAAAAATCAAGTTGCCTTTCTCATTCACTTGCATCCTTCCACGTGCAGGGGTAAATGATATAGGGCTGCTTTCCCTATTTTGTTTTGGTTTTTTTCCATTGTGGGTCACAGGTAAAGGTGAGGTGGAAAGTAGATTCTACAGGAAAAAAGGCATCTGACAGAAGATGCAGGCAAGGGGAAAGAGTCTGGAGGAAATGTGCCCTTCAGAATACTTCTTGATATGCTATTAGTGATGGAATGCTCATATTGCCTTCTTGATGACAGTCAGGGAAGGAAAAAAGCCCATATTTTACTGTTGTAACTGATACACTTAATAGAGTGTTTTAAAACAAAGTGCCCTTGCCCTGTTTTTATGTGAAATGGTGAGACTTAAAAATATAAGTGGGCTTCCCCCTTCTTTTCTTACTACTTTTCAAAATTTGTTTCCTCACATTCCATCTTCAAACCAGCTAATCTGTATCCCCTTCTTCTTGAATAGCATTATCCTGACAACAGAGCAGTGAAAAGAGCTGAGGCTACAGGACTTCTAACAATGCCGGAGGGCCCCAGCAATAGGAATGCCCTGAAAAAAATGTGCTCCCATCCAGCTTCCCTTCATATTGTTGTCTCTCTATCCAATTTACCAGAGAATTTCCCACTGGCTCTTGGCTCATTCCCAAATGAGAATGTAATCTTTTAAAGATTACACTGCATAATGGATGGACAAGGAGCTCTTTATTAACTGGAATGGGGAGTCACTTGCTATTAGGCAAGGGAGAGGGACAAGTTGTAGTAGTGTTTTGTGAACTCTGCTTTCTGCCCCTTCTTGTTTCCTCAGTGTTAGGACAGCAGGTTGGGAGTGGGGAAACCACTGCAGCTGCAGTGTAGCAAAACAAATGATTGAATGTAGGTTATGATTACGGCAATTACTTTGATAACATGAGGGATTATACCATAACCACTGTATTGCCAACAAGATTAAATTGCTAACCTAACCCCACAGCATGTATTCCAAGAAAACAAAAAATCTGCTTGTTCCAGAGTTAATGCTTTCAAAGACTTTTAATGCAGTGTGGAAGAGCTGGGCAGCTAAGGAATATAATGTGCTGTCTGTACAGATATTGTATGGATCAGATCCCAGTCACTTTGACTTCCATGAGCTGTGTCAGCTAGACACCCTTGACCCTTTTGGGATGTAAAGCAGTGTGGTGCTCTGGTAATTTTAAATACTCTCTGTCCTGTCAAGCAGATAGTTTCTGCCAGTAATAGTTAATAAAGAGGTAATCTGAAGTTACACTTGTGATGGGGAAATGAAAAAACTTTACAAAGGGAGCATATTTGCTCATGTAAACCCACTGCACTGTTTCAATAGCTTTAGCTTCAAAATGCTTTCATACTGTGCTCTCCTCATGCCACATCTTTTGAAAATGTTGTTGGATGTCAAGTGGAGGAGGAGGCCAATCTCTTTTCGGTGGTGCACAATAATGAAACAAGGAACAATGAGTACAAGCTTGAACATAGAAGATTTCACCTCAACAGGAGGAGAAACATCTTTACAGTGAGGGTGACAGAGCACTGGAGAAGGCTGCCCGGAGAGGCTCCTTCTCTAGAGACTTTCAAAACCCACCTGGATGCATTCCTGTGTGGACTACCCTGGATGATCCTGCTTTCTCAGGGGGGTTGGACTTGATGATCTCTGGAGGTCCCTTCCAACCTCTAATGTACTGTAATACAGGATATATGTATGAAAATGAGGTAATCTTAGGTCACTTTTAGTGTTAGGTGAGTTTTGTTGAAGCTGTTAGGAACCTGCAGTGTGGGTTTTTTATTTTTTTGTTTTCCCTGCATAGTTTGCAAAGTCATAGATGAGACTTTGTCATATAGATAGGACAGATACAGTCTTGCATAGACTGATAGGAGTATAAGATAAGTTAATTATGCAGGAAGAGCAGTTTCCGTTTGTTCATCAGCTGGAAAATGAAGAAAATTAAATTTTGGAGATTTCAGAAATGTTGATCACTGCCAGCAAATTAAACTGGTTTCACAGATGTGCCGATGTTCTGATTCTAAAGAGAAATGGAAGCAAGCAATGCAATTCTACAAATATTTTTTTATAGATCTATTGGAAAGCGTCCAACGGAGAGCTACGAGGACGATCAAGGGACCGGAACACTGCCCTATGAGGAGAGGCTGAGAGACTTGGGGCTCTTTAGTCTGTAGAAGAGAAGACTGAGAGGGATCTAATAAATGTTTATAAATATCTGAGGGCTGGGTGTCAAGAAGGCAGGGACAGGCTCTGCTCAGTTGTATCCTGTGACAGGACAAGGGACAATGGATAGAAACTACAGCTCGGGAGGTTCCACCTCAACAAGAGGAGGAACTTCTTCAATATGAGGGTCACAGAGCACTGGAACAGGCTGCCCAGAGAGCTTGTGGAGACTTCTTCTCTGGAGACTTTCAAGACCCATCTGGATGCATTCCTGTGTGACCTGTGCTGGATTCTATGGTCCTGCTCTGGCAGGGGTATTGGACTTGATGATCTCCAGAAGTCCCTTCCAACCCCTAACGTCCTGTGAGCCTGCATAATATGCTGTGTGGTATCTTAAGCAGTTATTTTGGTTTTGTTATATGTACTTTTAAGTTTTCTCAGGCTGGCATGCCCTGTGAAAATACCTGTGACCCCATAAAGCTAGTGGATACATGTGGAAAGACTGGACATGCATTTGTAACTCGAGCTTTTCTTTCTCATTTTCTTTTTAGGAAAAATCTGGAATTATGGATAAGAAATTGAACTCAAATGGGAATATTTTAGTGTTGTTTTTTGGCAAGGTATGAAGCCTGCTAATGGCAGGCTGTCCCTTATTCCCTTCTCCTTGCCCCTAGTGTACAGACAAAGAAGCAAGTCTGATTTCATTGTGCTCTTGTGCTGGATCTTTGCAGCATGGAGCAGTGCCACATAAGAACTATTTACCTTCCTGACATGAACTCTAAAGACTCACCATAAGCAAAAGGTGCTTTCCACTACCTTCTTGGACCTAGAGCATTGGTGCTGTTGAGAAGTTAGTATTGAGAGCTGGTTTCATGATTTCTTTGTGGTGTCTAACCAGGGTAATAAGGTTATATATACCCCTCTATTTGCTAACTGCAAAGGGTCTTTGTCAGTTGAGGATATCTTTCCATTCCCTCCCTTGGCTTTCACACATAGTTCTACATTCCAAGCGAAGCATCCTCTGTTAATCTTCTCTGAGAGATTTAGCTTTATCCTTGGTGTGTTGGATCCTCACTGGTAGAAACAGTTACACAAGGAATCAGCTTGTTTTCATAAATCTCTTATGCCCAGGGCATCTTACTAAGTCTTTGGTTACAGCTGCTTTTAGAAAGAAGGTCAGAATGGGTTTATTGCACATCCGCCTAGTAGGCTGCAAAATGCTGGATTCTTATGGCAAGGTATATGCCCACCAGAGAAGTGTTACCTTTAGCAGACTGTGCAGAGAGAGAATCATAAGCCATGGAAAGGAGCTGACCAGATACCTGAGGGCCATACCTCAAGCAGTCCCAGGAGTTTCACCAGTTCTTGCTGTTCATTGGCTTTTCTGACCTTTTTCATCATTTGCTTGAGCACCTTCTTAAAAGTCAGGCTGTAGCTCAGGGCATTCACTGCAGGCAGTAGTGCAGCACAACCTGCTGGAGCTTGTAAAGTCAGGGATAGAGCTTTATGTGTACTTCTTTGTCTGCCCTCTTGCTGTTAATAGGTAATAAAACGTTAGGATTTCAGTGTGATGGTTTTTAATTTTTCTTTTGTTTTGCCCGTGTTTGACTACCATAAAGACAGAGGTGTCAAATTTTTGAAGTTACATGAGAAGTACTGGAATACCACCTAGATGTACTGGGATGTTCAGAAGATCTTGCAGCAGCATTTGGGTGGTTTCTCAATGATGCTGGTGCTAGAGTATGAACTGAGTTTTTCCTTTCTTTTCTACAAACATCCCAGAGGAATTACTTTTAGAGCCAATAGGAAATTTCTGTAAGACCTCCTCATAAGACATGTTTTTGTGTTTTTCTTGTTTTCATGATGACCTATAAGTTAGACTGGACATTAGGAAATTTTTTTTTCATGGAAAGAGTGGTCAGGGGAATGTGCTGCCCAGGGAGGTTGTTGAGTTGCCAACCCTGGATGTGTTTAAAGGTCGTTTTGTATGTGGTGCTTGGGGATATGGTTTAGGGGGAGAATCCTTGTAGAGTAGGGTTCTTGGTTGGACTCGGTGTTCCTGAGAGTCTTTTCCAACCTGAATGTTTCTGTGATTCTGTTCTCTGGTTTTTTTAACCATTCATAAATTTTCTGCATTTTTATGTAATCTTATCTTGAAATTAGTTTCAAAACTGTAGTTGGAACTTTTATTTACCAAAACATTTAGCTTTTAGTTCAGCCTTGCTCTAGACTGAGCACAGCTGAGTTAAAAGTAGCCCAACAAGTTACCTTCTTTCTATCTCCTATGACATGCAACTGATCATGCAGATACTCTAAACTTGCTCTAAATATTATGGATGAAGAAAAGCATGTAAAGGTCATTACCAGTTTACTAGATGGACAGTAGTTTATTATGAGCTTCTGTGACTCAGTTGGTTTTGGTGTTCTGTTTATCATGTCAACTGAAAGATGTTAAGGGAGTTTCTGATCTTTCCAACAGTTAGTCACATCTCATGGACTACTTTTTTCCCCCCATGATACAATATGGACTGTAAACTGCTTGCCTGAAGCATGCTGTTTGCTACATGTCTGTAGAAGACCAATGTTTGGATCCCATCTTTAAATAATACTGTAGTGCACAGAACTCCTAAATTGAGCCTTGTTTTTGGATTGAATCTTTTCAGCTGGATGATTTTTTTGGTTGCTTTAAAGCAATGAGTATTTTTGTAATACATGAGCATAACACAGAAAACTTATTGCAGTTCCTTTCAGTGATTTTGTTGCTTGATATAGTGACATGGCACTAGTGTCTAGCAAGCAAATACGTTCCTGTGGTGTTTTCAAAAGGATATGAGAAACCATATGTTTTCATAGGCAAACAGCTGTTAGCAAGCATATGCTTTCTTGCATAGAGTGACAGTTATTAAATGGGCAGGGTAGGACCACAGCTTGTCTTTTAAGCTGAATAAAGCTGGCAATAACTGTCTCTTTGAATGTGCAGTGGTACTGCATGTGGATATTGCTATGTAGAGCTGTAACTGGAATGAAGGAAAGAGATTAACATCTGTAGTCCACTGCTCGGGAGAGACCATATAAATCTCTGTCCTGCTTTGAGCTGTGAATGCCTCTGTAGGAGTTATAGTAACAGACAAATTAGCATAATGTAATTGGCTGGCAAGGTCAGCCCCTCTCCAGGAGCATTAGCAGTGTTTACTGTAAGAAGAGACAGACCAAATATTGTGGAGTAGTAGTTGTCTGTCTTTTTTGAAGCAGGAATAATCATTTTGGACTCACAGGCTCTTTACCATATCTTATTAAAATTCAGAATATCATATTTCTGCCTTAAAGCAAACAGTCCAAAAGGATAACATCAAAGAATATTCTCTGATATCACACTTTTTTTTTTTTACTTTTAACCTTCAGATTTACTTTTTTTTTCTCTGTTGAATAGCTTTTCTCTGAATGCTGAACTTATGTAGGCATCCCTGCCAATACCTAGTTAATCTTACTGGAAGGATTAAAATTTGTGGTCTTACTGCATGGGACACAATTAGCAAATCTAGACAAACTTATCAGCACTCTTTTCTGGGTCTTTTGAAGGTGTGAAACTCTGGGCAAAATTCTGGGCCAGCTCTAGGAATCCAGGCACACTGGATTCAGCTTTGCAAACCTGTGTGACAGAAATGTGAGACAGTGTTTCAAGTTTTGCAGAAGACCTTACACTGAGTCAGAAACAGCACTGGCTTTTTAGCCTTTGATCTCAGACCTGAGAATTTGTGCCAAGTATTTGAAATGAGATCAAGCATTCAGTTATGAGGTGTTTGGGAAGTAGCTTTCAGAGTATCACATGGGGTTGCATTGCCTTTTCTTATTTACTAAGCTGCAGGAATGATGAAGGTTATGCTATTTAACAACTATCTTCAGCTTAAGTCTCTAAAATACTATCTTTGCCACTGTAATATCCCCGGAGAACAAGCTAACAGGCTAAAACCACTCAGAATCACATTCAGAGCACTATCTTACAGGAAAACCTATTTCCTTGTGCTTAGACAGTGTGATCCAATGGACTTCCAAAGCACAGTCCTTTCCATGGGTTTCTGATGATCAGATAAAATCAGACAAAAATTCATGAGCTCTGCATCAGCTGTATTTTCAACCTAGTGTAGTAATAACTTCCAACCTAACTATGTTAGGTGTGTTTAAAATGAGCAGTGATGTTACTTTATTCAAGCATAGTATGTTCCTCTTTAATGCTGATACCCTGTTAGATGGCTGCTTTTGAAAAGGGGGTCACAGTATTGCTCATGCCAGGTTGACATTCTCAACCCTCTTTTCTGTCCCTCAGCTTTCAGGTATCAAGTTAGTTTGGTTGTAAACATCCCACTTTTGTAAGGCAAAAACTGCTGTGTGGAGTAGAGCACTCAGAATAGCAGTTCTCTGTATGCAGCTTGTTCCTGAAGGATGCCTGCCTGCCCCATTTCATTCATAGTTCAGCTGAGACTCCTTGGCTTGCCGGAATTATATTTTGCCTCCTTCCATGAAATTGTCTGTCTGTCTGGGTCGCACCATTAAAGGAGGACCAATTGTTTTATAACTTTGGAAATGAGCACTGTGGCTACCCAGGTGGAGTTGAGGCTTCACCAAGGCATTTCAGAAGTGAGTGATACTCTAAAGGAACAGTATGCAATTTCCCCAGGATGGCTCCGCACCGCATTTAATTAGTATGACTGGAAACGTGTACATCTGGATGATGTCTGGTAGCATTATCAAATATAGTGTAGCTTGTTTGTTGTTCTCTCCATTTACTCCTGTCAGAAAAGAAGCTGAGCCAAGTGTCCTGCTTTTACAATTCACTCCATCCACCACCATATAACCTCAGTAAGACTTTTAGCCTCCTGAACTGACTTGTAAGTTTTAGTGCCCAGATTTGGATGTACTAATAGGAATGCTTTAACTGGGTCAAATTTACTGTAGAAAATGATCTCTCCTTCTCTGAAGAACAGATCCTGCAATGCTATTTGGCCATGAGCATGCAGTCATTCTTTGTGTTTACTAATTCCCATGTCCTTCTCTGCTGCCCTGTTTCTAGTCACCAAAAACCTGTTCTTTTGTCTTGCTATTCTTCTAATAGTATTCCTCATACAACTCTTTTCTGTGTTGGTTATCTTGGTTGCGATGTCATGTCATTTCTCTGAGGCTGGAATTCAAATGCATTCGACTTTAAAGTCTTGTGGAGTTATTCTCTCAGGAAAAAATCCACAACAAACCCTTCTACTCTCACTGCTTTCTTCTGCTCTCACTGCTTTCTTCTGCTCTCACTGCTTTCTTCTGCTCTCACTGCTTTCTTCTGCTCTCACTGCTTTCTTCTGCTCTCACTGCTTTCTTCTGCTCTCACTGCTTTCTTCTGCTCTCACTGCTTTCTTCTGCTCTCACTGCTTTCTTCTGCTCTCACTGCTTTCTTCTGCTCCCACTGCTTTCTTCTGCTCTCACTGCTTTCTTCTGCTCTCACTGCTTTCTTCTGCTCTCACTGCTTTCTTCTGCTCTCACTGCTTTCTTCTGCTCCCACTGCTTTCTTCTGCTCCCACTGCTTTCTTCTGCTCCCACTGCTTTCTCCTGCTCCCACTGCTTTCTCTGCTCCCACTGCTTTCTCCTGCTCCCACTGCTTTCTCCTGCTCCCACTGCTTTCTCCTGCTCCCACTGCTTTCTCCTGCTCCCACTGCTTTCTCCTGCTCCCACTGCTTTCTCCTGCTCCCACTGCTTTCTCCTGCTCCCACTGCTTTCTCCTGCTCCCACTGCTTTCTCCTGCTCCCACTGCTTTCTCCTGCTCCCACTGCTTTCTCCTGCTCCCACTGCTTTCTCCTGCTCCCACTGCTTTCTCCTGCTCCCACTGCTTTCTCCTGCTCCCACTGCTTTCTCCTGCTCCCACTGCTTTCTCTGCTCCACTGCTTTCTCCTGCTCCCACTGCTTTCTCCTGCTCCCACTGCTTTCTCCTGCTCCCACTGCTTTCTCCTGCTCCCACTGCTTTCTCCTGCTCCCACTGCTTTCTCCTGCTCCCACTGCTTTCTCCTGCTCCCACTGCTTTCTCCTGCTCCCACTGCTTTCTCCTGCTCCCACTGCTTTCTCCTGCTCCCACTGCTTTCTTCTATTGTCTTCCTAGGTATACTGTGTTGTCTCTAAAAGCTGTTCACTTCTTGTAGTTTCCAAGTGCTCTTAGTTGAAGAAATTAATCCTGTTTTAGATGTAAGGCAGAAGAATGTGAAGCAGTTTGCTCAAAGTCATGCAGTAAATCTCTGGCAGAGTGAGGAAAAGGACAGCTATGGTGTACCTCATCTGCAGAGCACTTTTGAAGTTATGAAGTTATTTCTGATCTCTTCTGCTGTCCCAGTCCTTGGAAGCTGTATGCCCCAACTCCACACCAACTTGCTTACTTGGTTTATTCCCTACTAGGAGTAGCTCTTCTTTCAGTTGTGCTTTAAAACCAAACTTGCATGCTTTCATCAGTGGATGGTCAACTGTTTTTTTGCAGAAGGACCACTATTGGTTTCTCTTTCTTCTAACCACATCAGTACTCTTGGTCTTGTTAGTGTTGTGGTTTTTTTTTCCCTCCTGTCTGCTACGGCTGAAGGTAACTGATAAAAACAAGGCAGAGAGAGATGGGCAAGGGCAGCACATTTTTCCTTAACTAGACTGCAGAATGTCAGAAACATCTTCGAGGATTCAGAAAATGCTTCCTTGTAATATCTATTTGTCTGTAATTGTTGCTGTACTCACTGGAAGTGAACTATTGTTAGCTAGAAGTGTATTTAATTCCTTTGCTTTCTATGTAGACAATCTGATTGCCTTCCTAAACCCTATTTTTTTTTTTGATTATTGATTCAGTCTGAATGCCTCCAACTGATGAACCTAATTCTCAAAGTTCTTTCAGTGCAAGATCTAGATTAAACAACCTCTCCTCTCTGAAAGCGTCAACCTAAAATTGACTGAAATGATTTTGGATGCTGCAAAATTGCATCCTTGCCTTTGTGATTACTTCACAGGAGATCTGGTGAATTAGCTTAATCCCATCTTGATGCTTCTTTGTCCTTTGTATGATTTTTCACTGCTTAAAACTATTTTCTTACCAATTCACTTGTCAACCCACTCCCCACCTATGATCCCTTGTGTGTAGCAAATGGTCTGTCTGGGTGCTTTTGGAAGCCACCATTGGCCTTGATTTCTGGAACTTTCCCAGCATTTTGTTTTAGTTTCCATGTAGTACTAAGGCAGCCTGGCTCAACATTGCTGCTGCAGTGGGTTGGGGTTGAAAGAATATTTAGGGAGATGTATTTTATTACCAGGGTAGCAGCATTTCCACTTGACTTCTTAGCAGAAGAGTTAAGCCTGCTGGTTTTCTGCTTGAAACTACCTGAATGGAATTTCACTGGCTGTTTTGTTGCCACCATCCTTGCTCTCCTTTACCAACGGTTCTCTCTGAAAAAATGTTCTGGCTGTTGAATGCAGTCAGGCAGCCATTGCCGTGACTCACGCGTGGTGCCAACAACTTTCTGCCAGTGAAAGCAATGATGAGAATTTCAAAGCAGCTTTAAATAAAATATAACAAATTTAAATGCCAAAGTGCTGTCTCTGCGAATTTCCCATTAACAGGTTATAAATGGTTTGCATAATGTGGAAAAGCCCAGTGCCTTCAGTTAGTGGTATCAAAGGCTTGTTTAAAGCAATTCCTGGAGGACTGCCGCCCTGCCCCCCCAGCTTTCTCTTTCGCAATGGATAAAAACAAAACTCCTTACAATAAAGAAAGGAAAGCCAGGTTTTCAACTACCCTCTGACTGGCCTCCAGATCTGGCAGCTGCTTTTGGGTGTCTAATTGCTTGTCCTGCAGAAGTTGACATGCACCTACTTTGAGAAGGCTCTTTGAGTACCCACTTTGTATGTGCATTCTGTCCAATTTACAGAAATTAAATGATAGTACTGGGAAAAAAAATCAGAGTAGAGCTTGCAGTAGTGTTTTTTAATTTATTTAAAGTTTCCTGATTTTTCTGGATTCATAGATAAGTATTAGATGCAGAGAAACAGTGTAAAATACTGGATAAGACACTGGACCTAGAAAAAAAGATCCTTTCCATTGAGTCCTGATCTTTGGCTACACAAATCACTTGCTTTTTCTTCCTTCTTCTTTTCTTGCTTTGTCTCTGGACTCTTTAGGCTTGTGGGCAAGTGTAGCCCTATACAGATCTTAGCACACTAAGGCCTTGATTTCAACTAAGGCCTCTAGGAATTCCACCTAGTAAGTATGCTGGCAAATCTTGTTTTTTTCCCTCTCTTTTTCAAGTTCATTACCGGTGCTTCCCCACTGGAAATTCATGGCAAGCTCCCTTGTTTACAGAAATCTAATGGGACCATAATTGGGTCCCCAAGATAACATTACAGATATAAGCCAGCTTTCCCTTAGAGTTTATGGAGAATGTATTTTCTTATAAACATGCTTTTTATAAAAGGGTGGTTGTTTTGTGTTTATTGGTGTTCCTTCTGCTCTTGAGAATACGTTTGAGGAAAAACTAGCTCCAGCATGGCATATAATGTTTCATTAGCAGGCATAACCTTGTTTATTTGCTTTTTAAAATTGTATTTAGAAAAGGAAATCAGTTTGCACCATTGACATATTGCCAGGTTCCTGTTTATAAATGTCACAATAGGCATCTTGGAAGAAATTAAATAGTCAGTTTATGGCTTTTGCATAAAGTGTGACTAAGAACTGGGTAGAGCCAGGCAGCCAGTTGTGCTCCCCCTATTTTGCAGCCTCCCAATTAGCAGGATGCAGTGTGGTGTTGGCAGTGCAAAACGCCCCGAGTGACCCCAACTGTGCTATGCACACTTAGTGTTACTGACGCTTATTTGAACAGAAGCAGCTCTTTGTGCTATGTTGCTTAAATGGCTTTCTTGGGCAAGTAATTGTATATGAAACAAGCAACCCTGAGGAAAATGGGAGATATCTGTAGGAAACTTCAAGACAAGCATGCAATCTGAGGTCATCTTTTCCCATAGAGAAGCTATTTCCTTTCAAACTTTGGTGAGACCAGTCTTCCGAAATTTCTTTCTGCTTTAAAATATGTTCATTGCATTTCCTTTATACCACTTTTTTTTCTTCTCTCCTAGTAAAGAGTGGGTGCATCTGGTATGCACCATAAATTAAATACTGTGTACGTAAAGAAAGCCTCATATGTCAAAAGCATAGCCTGGACAGACACGCTGGAAAGGGCATGAGGAGGGTAGTGGGGGAAGAGGGGAGGGAATAGTGGAAGACAAGGGTTATCTTTCAGTATTCATTTCTTCTGGTAATTAGAGGGCACCACTGAATGTCTGTAATTAGATCATGTCACAAAAATTAAGATAAAAGAGCAAAAATGCTAACTCTCCTGCATTTTGTTCATAATATCAGAAGAGTCAAAAGCATTTGCTTAAACCAGCAGCCAAAGTGGAGGACAGGCAGGGAGTCTTAAGTTGCTTTTGGAAGTTCATTTATGTTTTCCCAAGAAGGTATAAGGAAGAGACCAGAGGAGGTGATGGTGCAGACCAGGTATCCAAAGGGCAGAGGCCAAGTGGAAGCACGTTGGGGGTTGGCCCACAGTACAAACTGTGTTGCAGAGATTTTGTGCAGGGCTTTCACACTTCAGGGAGCAGCCTTAAGAGGTGCTTACATGGGCCCTCTGGACATTCAGTTGTGGTGGCGACTGCTTGTGCTAGTTCTACAACACAAAAGTGAGGGAAAGTAACACACAAAAAAACTCCATGTTGAGATAAGAGTTTACTGAATAAAAGATATAATAATAATACAAATGCACAATTACCTTAGCCTAGTTCCAGAAAAAAAACAGCAAAAAGCAGCAGCAACCAGAAGCAAGTGAACTAAAAACCCAAGCCAGGGAGATACTCGCCTTCCCTCTCTGTCCCACTGCCCTCTCAGAAGAGAGCCAACAGCCCAAAACCCCAGAACTCAAAAGTAGCAACCAGAACAGGAAACCTCTCATGTTACAATCAGAACTTCAAGCTCCATAATACTTTGCTCCAGCCAGCACTTTCATGTTGAAGCCGACGTGAGGTAGGATGGATTTTAATAACAGTAGCAAATATTCAACCCATGACACTGATGCAGCCTTGAGATGGTTAATACCTGGCTCAGCACTTCATATGTCTGTCCTGTATGTTGTGCCATGCAGAATTCTTAGTTTGCTGCAAATTAGCAGATGTATCCCTCAGTGCATCTCAGAAAGTCTTCCTGGTAGCATTGTAAATAGTAGCTATTGAAAAAAAACAGGATAAAAACATTATTTGTGAGGTTGTGTTGTTGTTTGTATCTGTTCAGGAGCAGGCAGCATGTCAATATTTAAGAATGATTTACCCTAACAAAACAAAGAGGAAGCTTCTCTGCGTGTTCCAGCAGAAATATTTAGGATAAAATTTTGCAAAGCTCCTGCCAGTCCCGGTATACAGGTCTGATCTATTAATTAACAGTAATTGTCCACTAAGGTTGCAAAAGACTGAAGACATTTGGAAAAAAAGGCCTTGGGCTACTGAAGTCCTTAGATACCTTTAGAAACATTGTCTTTTTTTGTCAGGCAATTCTAGTCACGATGCTCTGAAACAGTATTTGGGCAGTGGTTCAATTCTGGTCTGTGAACTGCTGGTGGTCGCAAAGCTGTGGTAAGTCATCTGCAGCTGATCTGTGGAAGCATCTTGCTTTAATTACACAATTTATGATAAGAGCACAGAGTGCTCTCTGAGAAATTCAGAGGGTTGACAGAGGTCTGTGATCCAAAAAATTGGAAACCAGTGGTGGAGACTGATAAGTAGAGACTCAAAGCTTTATGGTTTCTGTGAGAGCAATGTTTCCCTTCTTCTCCCATCTGCCTATCATTACCTGTCATTTTTGAGTAAGGAGTTTAATTTTTCTTTATATTTTTACCTCTAGGAGATAATGTTGATAACATTTGACTGAGCAGTAGTGCTTAGGGTTCAAGAAGTCAGATTTACTTATACTGCTCCTAGTGTACAGCACTCCTCAGTATTGTGTAGATAACTGTGTCCAGTCAGAGGTGGAAGTTAGATGGGATTTGGGGGCAAGGAAGAGTCATTCTTCATTCTGGGGTGTATCATGCCTGCTGGCTTTTTTAATGTGGCGTTTTTATGAGGTATCTTTTAAGTGAACATTTGATTTTCTAGGAAATGTTTTAAGGAACAGGTGCCTTGCCATTGATTCTGTATTTTTATGTGTCAGCCTTGTTTGGAGACTTCATACTTCTTACTAAGTATGGGAGTTAAATGGACTTCAGCACTCTGCAAGAAGGTCTTAGTACTTTGACCCTATACTTGATGTTAATACTCAGTATTTTCCTGTGCTTCTTTCATGTGTCCTCTTTTCTGCTTTAGTTCTTTTTTAAAAAACAAAAGGTATCACATTTCAGTTCTTGCTCTCTCCTCTTCTTTGCTCTCTCCTCTTCTTTGCTCTCTCCTCTTCTTTGCTCTCTCCTCTTCTTTGCTCTCTCCTCTTCTTTGCTCTCTCCTCTTCTTTGCTCTCTCCTCTTCTTTGCTCTCTCCTCTTCTTTGCTCTCTCCTCTTCTTTGCTCTCTCCTCTTCTTTGCTCTCTCCTCTTCTTTGCTCTCTCCTCTTCTTTGCTCTCTCCTCTTCTTTGCTCTCTCCTCTTCTTTGCTCTCTCCTCTTCTTTGCTCTCTCCTCTTCTTTGCTCTCTCCTCTTCTTTGCTCTCTCCTCTTCTTTGCTCTCTCCTCTTCTTTGCTCTCTCCTCTTCTTTGCTCTCTCCTCTTCTTTGCTCTCTCCTCTTCTTTGCTCTCTCCTCTTCTTTGCTCTCTCCTCTTCTTTGCTCTCTCCTCTTCTTTGCTCTCTCCTCTTCTTTGCTCTCTCCTCTTCTTTGCTCTCTCCTCTTCTTTGCTCTCTCCTCTTCTTTGCTCTCTCCTCTTCTTTGCTCTCTCCTCTTCTTTGCTCTCTCCTCTTCTTTGCTCTCTCCTCTTCTTTGCTCTCTCCTCTTCTTTGCTCTCTCCTCTTCTTTGCTCTCTCCTCTTCTTTGCTCTCTCCTCTTCTTTGCTCTCTCCTCTTCTTTGCTCTCTCCTCTTCTTTGCTCTCTCCTCTTCTTTGCTCTCTCCTCTTCTTTGCTCTCTCCTCTTCTTTGCTCTCTCCTCTTCTTTGCTCTCTCCTCTTCTTTGCTCTCTCCTCTTCTTTGCTCTCTCCTCTTCTTTGCTCTCTCCTCTTCTTTGCTCTCTCCTCTTCTTTGCTCTCTCCTCTTCTTTGCTCTCTCCTCTTCTTTGCTCTCTCCTCTTCTTTGCTCTCTCCTCTTCTTTGCTCTCTCCTCTTCTTTGCTCTCTCCTCTTCTTTGCTCTCTCCTCTTCTTTGCTCTCTCCTCTTCTTTGCTCTCTCCTCTTCTTTGCTCTCTCCTCTTCTTTGCTCTCTCCTCTTCTTTGCTCTCTCCTCTTCTTTGCTCTCTCCTCTTCTTTGCTCTCTCCTCTTCTTTGCTCTCTCCTCTTCTTTGCTCTCTCCTCTTCTTTGCTCTCTCCTCTTCTTTGCTCTCTCCTCTTCTTTGCTCTCTCCTCTTCTTTGCTCTCTCCTCTTCTTTGCTCTCTCCTCTTCTTTGCTCTCTCCTCTTCTTTGCTCTCTCCTCTTCTTTGCTCTCTCCTCTTCTTTGCTCTCTCCTCTTCTTTGCTCTCTCCTCTTCTTTGCTCTCTCCTCTTCTTTGCTCTCTCCTCTTCTTTGCTCTCTCCTCTTCTTTGCTCTCTCCTCTTCTTTGCTCTCTCCTCTTCTTTGCTCTCTCCTCTTCTTTGCTCTCTCCTCTTCTTTGCTCTCTCCTCTTCTTTGCTCTCTCCTCTTCTTTGCTCTCTCCTCTTCTTTGCTCTCTCCTCTTCTTTGCTCTCTCCTCTTCTTTGCTCTCTCCTCTTCTTTGCTCTCTCCTCTTCTTTGCTCTCTCCTCTTCTTTGCTCTCTCCTCTTCTTTGCTCTCTCCTCTTCTTTGCTCTCTCCTCTTCTTTGCTCTCTCCTCTTCTTTGCTCTCTCCTCTTCTTTGCTCTCTCCTCTTCTTTGCTCTCTCCTCTTCTTTGCTCTCTCCTCTTCTTTGCTCTCTCCTCTTCTTTGCTCTCTCCTCTTCTTTGCTCTCTCCTCTTCTTTGCTCTCTCCTCTTCTTTGCTCTCTCCTCTTCTTTGCTCTCTCCTCTTCTTTGCTCTCTCCTCTTCTTTGCTCTCTCCTCTTCTTTGCTCTCTCCTCTTCTTTGCTCTCTCCTCTTCTTTGCTCTCTCCTCTTCTGAGTTGATGCCTTCTCTCTTGAATTATTTGAGAAATATATAAAGTTACTGCTTGGGAAAATATAGTTAAAATACTGCTTGCTGCAGAAAACAGATTAAAATGCAAAATATTATTTTGTCTTAGATGAATTGTATCTTCTCTCAATTTTTTTTTCATGGCAACCATGGCATACCTTTTGACCTCTTTTTCTTTTTTTATGTAAAACTGATAATAGGTGACAGCTCTACTGATCTTAGAGCTCACTCAGAACAATCCGGGATGAGTCTTCAATTTGCATAAAACCGGTATTTGCAATTTTTCATTAAACCTCACAATTTAAAAAAAAATAGCAGGAAAATAAAAGCTCACTTTGGTTCAGAAACTAGTTCTTAACAGTTTAAAACCACAAACAAACTCTGTTTGAAACTCAGAGTATTGTAATGGATTATAAAGGGTACATCCATCTTCTGCATCCTTTGCCTTCAGATGGAGATATGTGATACAGGTGGTGCCATGTGGCATGGTTGGGTGTTTCTCTGGAAGAAGCAGGGTTTAGTGGAAATGGTGACTGCTTGGAGTCCTGTGACTGTGGAGCTGTTTTCTCTGCTGCGCTTGCCAGCAGGGTGTGTGTTCTTGTGATGTGTAATCCTCTCCACCAGAACATGGAAGCATGACTTCAAGAAGTTTTTAGCCTTTAGAAAAAAAAAAAAGTGTGTTGCCTGTCCAAAGTTAAATGATTGCATGTGGGAGAAGAACGATCAAATGTTTTCTTCAAATTCTGAAGCTAAAACAGGGAATACAGGGTAACTAAGGAGAACTCTGATGGTGATCTATTCCCTTTCCTACTGCAGCTGGAAAGGTTGAGAACGAGCATGCTGATTTAAAGCAGCTTGTGGATATGGCTTTGTTGGGTTTTGTTTTATTTATTTGAATGTTAAATACTGCTGGAGACTTCACCTGGAATATTGCATCCAGTTCTGGGCTTCCCAGTTCAAGAGGGACAGGGATCTACTTGAGAGCGTCCAATGGAGGGCTATGAGGATGATGAAGGGACTGGAGCACTGCCCTATGAGGAGAGGCTGAGACCTGGGGCTGTTTAATCTGGAGAAGAGAAGACTGAAAGGGGATTTAAGAAATATATATAAATATATGAGGGCTGGGCATCAAGAAGGAAGGGGCAACCTCTTCTCACTTGTGCCCTGTGATAGGACAAGGGACAATGGATGAAAACTCCAGCACGGGAGGTTCCACCTCAACATGAGGAGGAACTTCTTCACTGTGAGGGTCACAGAGCACTGGAACAGGCTGCCCAGAGAGGTTGCGTAGTCTCCCTCTCTGGAGACTTTCAAGCCCCATCTGGATACATTCCTGTGCAACCTGTGCACTAGATTCATTGGTCCTGTTTGGCAAGGGGGGTTGGACTTGGTGATCTCCAGAGGTCCCTTCCAACCCCTAACATCCTGTGATGCTATGAATGGGCGAGGAGCACATATATAACCTGTAAAAGCTCATCAGTGTTATAATCCTAGTTTCGCTTCAGTGGAGTGACTGGAAACTTTGGTGAGGATGAAATTTAGTCCTAGAGTAAACAAATTTCTCTTAATTTATTGGATCTTGACTAAGATCTATTAAATGAATCTTATGAGCATGGGATGACTTCTGTGTCTCTACAGTTCCTGGGACACAAGTGGCCTGTTCTCTGTGTGAACATTAAGATTCAGATTGATAAAGTGGATAATAATAATGATCTTATAATCCCTCTTCTAATGCTGAAGGACAATTGTGAAGATGTTTGATGAAACTCTGAGTGTGTGTCATACTTTCTTAGAGTATGGACAGTTTTGGGGATTTTTAAAGGCAGAAGGAGACCTCTGTCCATGTTGTCATTCCTGTTGACCTCTCTGAGCTGAAGTGCTGGGAGCTCCCTGATCAGCATAAGTTAATCTTAACCATTGGTTTAAGAGTTGGAGAATGAAAGGGGGAATCTAAATGAGATGTTGTCCATGGAAACCTGGTGGAAGAGCATTCAGAACTCCTTAAAAGTGTATCTGGAAGCAGCCTAGCCAAATAACAATTCTGTAAATTGGAGATCTCAGTTTTGACCAACATTGCTGAATTTGTCCTGTTTCTGCAATGGCCCAAAGTCAAGTCTGCAGGGAGCTTATTAATATCCTCTCCAGATCCATTCAGAATCATGTGCAAAGCTCAATACAGCAAGGCCATTTTGGGAGTTCTAAAGATCATCTGTGTCACAGGTGATGAACCTAGACTTGCTGCTCTGGTGATGCAGTCACTCTGCATGTGACTCAACCAGATAGGCTTGGTATCAGATCTATTATGCATCACCTTCCTGTTGTCTTCCAATGCATAGGCATGGTTATTTAAGTATGAACTTGCTTGAACTTCTCTGTAAATTTGCAAGCATGTCACTGATTGTAAATTATTCTGAGATTGCCAAATCCTTATGAATGTGAGAGTCGTGCCGAGTTTGACATTTTATTGGGAAATCTTAGGCTTTCTCTTGGCAGTGTAGTATAACAGTATAGTTCCTGCCCAACAGTACTGATTGCATTGCTGAGAAGATATTTGGATATCTGGATACATTGGCAGGTTTTTATTCTGGTTGTGCTTTCCATGCATCACATTTAGCCTACTTTCTGAAAAGATACAATTTATTGGAAATAGTTCAAGCTTTGAAAAGGGTGTTACAAGTTCATGCATGTAAGATAAAAATTACAATGTCTTACAGACTCATAGAATGGTTTTGGTTGGAAGGCATCTTAAAGATTATCTAGTTCCAACACCCCTGCCATGGGCAAGGACACTGTCCACTAGACCTGGCTGCTCAAAGCCTCATCCAACCTGGCCTTGAAAACTTCAGGGATGGGGCATCCACAACTTCTCTGGGCAACCTCTGTGCAAAGAAGATTTTTTTCATGCCCATCATAATTTGTACTGTTTGTACCTGAGAGAAGTCTGGAATTGTAAGAGAAAAGGGAAAGAGGAGGAGAAGAAAAGGAACATGCTGAATATAAGAACCACAAGAATCTGATATTAAATCTCTAAAATCTGCCCTGCCATGCTACAACAAAATCTGTTCAAGCACTGAGGTACCAGCTAAGGCCTTTAATGTGAATTTTGTAATTATTGGCATTGGTATTGGTATTTAATTAGTATTGGAGGAATGGTATTTAAAGGGTTTATTCTTGATTTGATTCAGTATGCAATCTTTCTTTTATGCCTGGGATTCCATATGCTGTCTGCCTCTCCTGTATTCTGCTTTTGATGAGAGCTCCAAGTTGCCTTTCGGTTGGAAGGAGTCTTGATAAAGATAAACACAAAATGATGATAGATATATAATTATTTTGTGTTTTTTATGCTTCCTAGACAAACTGGAAAATTCTATAAATTGGAATTTTGAATGAAATTTTACTTTAGTTTTCAATCCTAAGTATTGCAGTGGTCAGGAAGGTGCTTTGTGAGTCTCAGTGCCAGAGTGTGCTTGTGAAGGGTTTTTCTCCCCTTTTCCTTAGAGCAGCAAGAGGTGACAATGGAAAGTTTCTTTTCGTCTTGCTACTAATAATCCACATGTTGATGCCTGATAGGAAAAATAATGCTCTTAAGGTTACTGTATTTATCATATGTATATGTTGTGGGTTACCTCTGGCTTGAGGCTTTTGTTTGTTTTTAAACATGGGCCAAGTCAAACCCTGCAGTTTAGCAGCAGTGTGTAGTGTGTGTGCAGGCATAACAGGAGAGAAGTTTTATTCCATGGTTCCTTCCTTAGTAGCATCCTGGTCTCTCATGGCTTGTTTGCTCTGTGGATTTGAGGCATTTGTGAACTTTTAAAAAAAAAAAAAAAACAACCAACCAACCAACCACAAACAACTTTTTAAGGGCTGCAAGTTACCTGAAGCAAAGGTTATAGATGTGCAAATACAGTGCTGCTATTCTGGACCTCTGGGATATTACTGCTCTGCAAAATATATGGAGGCTAATAGAAATTACTCTTTTGTGATGTACCATGTACTGTTTGTTACTTTGGGACTATAAAACTTGATTTGCTTGTCAGTCTAAGCAGACCTAGTACACAGTAAACAACCCATGTAGTAAATCAAGGTGCCCTGCACTCACCACAAAGGCAGTTTTAAAATAAAATATATATTGTGTTCAGTTAGGTGAATATGTGCTAACTATCTCCATTGTAAATCACAAGTCAGAATCATGGAAGAGTGATTAGCCAGCTTGTGGGTGTTTTCCCATTATATTACCTGTAAAAGTAAATAGTTAATTTCCTTTATTGGGATTTGCAAGAAGCCAGTAACTCTTCATATTGTTGATACTTTCAGATTGCTAATTGTATTCCTGTAGAACAGAAGCCCAAGATAAGCCATTATTTATTTTTCATTTTCCTTCACCATCTCCCATTTCCTTTCTTTTCACAGAATATCTCCATGCATAACACAGTTGGAGGAGCAATGGCAGGTCCTGGGTCTCACCAGCTGACAAATACCAGGATGCCAAACCACGACACCAGTGTTGTGATTCAACAAGCCATGCCATCTCCACAGTCCAGTTCAGTCATTACACAAGCACCTTCCACAAATCGACAGATTGGGTGAGTCCATTGCCATTTTCTCATTTCTCCAGTTCTCTGGCTCCAGCAGCTGCATGTAGGATCAGATGTCCTGTGGTTCTTAGGGTTCAGATGCATGCAGGACCTGATGTTGTCCTTGTGGTTCTTGAGTGCCAGCACGTGGCAAAGACCCCTGTAATGTGTGGGGCAATGGCCAGGTTACTACACTTACTCCAGACCCAAAACTTCAGTTCAAAAGGAGCAGAGTGCTCTACTGGCAGGGAAATCTTGCTTTTTCTATCCAGTTTTTTATTTTTGTCTACTTCCATTCAAAGTTTTTTCCATAGCTGCCCTGAAGCTGATCCTTTCACTTCCTTCAACAAGAATTCTGGGTGCTCAGTGGGATTGGGCTATTTCCTGTGTAGGAAATGTAGAAGACAAAATAAAAAGACCATTGAGATAAATGGATTTTGGCACTGAGACCTCTGTGAACAGTTGTTGAATTTGTGATGATGGATCCATATTTATTCCCATAAATTGACAGTGTGGATGCTTATTGTATTGGCTTGAATGCCAATTGTGTGCTTGTGTTTGGAGAGCTGTGTGAAAAAAACATCCGTGTTTTGTACACCCTGTTAACTTGCAGCACACATGAGGCCCTCATAAGTCAGAATAACTTATTTCTATTTTTCTGGAGACTGCCTAGATGGTTTGAGGGTACAGTTTTTCATCACAGAACTCTAAAGGTTTGGGAGATTTTATACATGAAAATATATGGATAAGAGGAGCTGTCAGTGGGCTAAGAATGAAGCAGCAGTGTAGATTTGTTATGTCATTTGTAATTTGGTCACATCCATTTTATGATAAATGCAAAAGCAGTCTTTGTCTCCAGTCATTGTCTACAGAATTGATGAGCAACTTGTAGTCTCTTCAGAGTAAAACCAAAAAGTTAGGTCCTGGCACTGAAAACTCAAGATCCAGTTATTCTTGGGTTTTCTTTCAAGATTCTTGGTGTGTGGGGAAGGATATAGACCAGAAGCTCTCCATCTCCTAACGCTGTAGTGGCAGGGATGGCCTGTGGATTTGATGGCCCCAGGAAGGTTATCCAGCCACACACAGGACATGTTCCATCTGCTGCTGCAGTTCAGTGCTTTTAGCAAAGCTTCTCTACTTTCCTTCTTGTTGCTGTTCAAGATTTGATTCTTAATATAGCAATCTGATGGTAGGGTCAAGTAAGCGTATTTGATAGATGTGCCTTTGTATATGTTATGTATTGTCAAAACACAGTGTTGGAGATTTCATGTGCAATACCATTGACCTGTGAATCCAGGAAGGTTGTTGTCTTCTATATGTCTCATTCTGTTGAAAGACAGGGAGCTAGGAGAGAATGAACAGTTTGGTTTTCGGTTTTAGAAAGAAAAGCAGCTAATGCCAGTATTTAGGTTAAGAATGATTAAGCTCCTGTTCAAATTGTGACTTAACAGGTCTAGTGGTAGTTATGATCCTAATTAGAAACAAAATGAAACCAAACAGCATTTAATACTCAGTGGTGAGGTGTTTTATATGGGACTGTACTTGGCTTCCAAACAATTGTTTTTATATAGTGAGAATAAAACTGCCTGTGGTTTTGCAAGACAAAAAAGTCAGGTTTTAGGTTTGCTTTGGTTCAAGACCACATTGATTACAATCTCCAAAGCTGGAGGGGCTGAGGACAAAAAGGGGTATTTCCTACTTTGTGGTGAGTTTCTCCTTTGGGAAACTTTGTCATGACATATCTTAATTCTCCCCTGTCACTGGATCACACAAATGTTTCCTGAGTCTCAGTCTAAAGCTGCTCTACTGGGAGGCAATTGTCAGCATTTTAGTCTCTGTGTGAATTGGTGTGTGAATGAGACTTATGGTGTGACCTCCAACATACTCAGTTCCCCATTATTCCCTCTTCCTAGGAGGTTTTGTTTTTAGTTCATGGTGTGTCCTAGGAGATAATTGCTGCATTTTCGACTTCATCTACTTGCCAAAGTGTTGAGCATCCTTGTTGTTAGTCGTCTTTTTCTTCTGTCTTTTCCCCGTGGTGCCTGTTTTATTTATTGAAAGAATGTATTTTATTGTTTCCATTTAGCTTCATCTTATTATTCTAAACGTGCTAAGAATTAAGCCAAAGCTCATTTATGAGGAGTACAGACTGGATAGTGGTTTTGATATTAGGCAACTGAAGAAAAATCACAGAAAATGTTTGAGTTCTGCAAACTTTGACCTTACAGAGCTGAGATGGTTCAGCTTTTTAACAAGCACAAATTCTGAGGTGCTCAAATTGGTGGGTTTGGGTTGTATTCCCCGTTTAAAAAAACAAAACAAAACAAAAAAAACCCAAAACAACGACATCTGAAGCTGCCCCAAGGGGTAGATGAATCCTTATTTGGAGAATTGTGCCAGGAAATATTCCTTTTAATGAGCAATAAAGCCAGCAGAAAGCAACTGGGTGAAACTCTCATTGAGTTCTGTAAGAACAGGATCAAGCCCTAAAGGTTATATAGAACCATCTTGTAGCAATATTCTGATTTTTATCACAACCACAAATATTTTAGTGTCAGACTATGGCCAAGCCACCTGCAAATGTTTGTGATGGCCTTACTCCAATGAAAACAGGCAACAGCAATGAAAGTCTTCATTTAGACCCTGCCTTGTAGGCTGTGCTCTACTAACAGAGAATGGGACCCACCTGTGCCCGCACACAGCTCATTTCATGATGAGGAGTGGGTGAGTTCACAGCATCTGGCATTCCCCAGGGATGTAATTTTCCCCTACTTTCTTCTCTCATTCGCTTTTTCCTCCCTCTCCCTCCAATTCTTTCCCTTCGTCTGTACCTCTCTTTTTTCCTGTCCCCTACTCTTGCTCTGGGGGCTTGCATAGAAAAGTGAGATATTGACACAGGGCATGGGAAAACAGGACAGAGTGGGCATTGTGGGGCAAGGCTTACTGGCACAGTGTATGTACAAACATTGTTTCAGGTACTAAGCTTCAGCTATTACTGTGAGCAGGCATCCAGCCAGATTAATCAGGAAAAGGGAAGAGCATGAATGTTAATAACTTAAAAAATAAGACAGAGTGCAGTCCTCCTTTCCTCTCACCATGTATCTTGGTTGAGAAAAACAGCAATATTATCATTACAGCAAGCTAGCAGGTTGGTATAAAGGACCCAGATAGTATTTATGTGGCAAGGCAGTCTCTAACCTCTTTGCCATCCCTCCCTCCTTCCCTGCCAAGCCTTTAGCATGTGGGAGGAATGCTGTAACTAGTAACTACTTGTGCTGATGAAAAATCAGTTGAGGAACACTTAGCAGTGAAGGGTGTCTTTGCCTGATTAATAGCACATCATTTCAAGATAAGATACATGGAGGAAAAGCAGTAAAGCATATGGAGGAAGGGGAGGAAAAAAAATGATATAAGACATACATTTGTCAGAGGTATAGAAAGGCAGATAAGCTGAATCAGCTCAAGATATGGAACTCTGAACTAGGCTGTACAATAACAGTGTTTGTCTCCTTTTTAAAAAAAAACAAACTTGATTTTTTTCAGTGACAGGATTCAGCAATGCATGTGAAAATTATGGTCAGACAAATTAGTGACAACACAGTACTCTGGCTGCTTTATCTGGGTATGACTTTTGCTGGATGTATTTTTCAGACCAGCAGATATTGTAGGTGGCCACTGCCTAACAGCTCAGTGTTCCAGGAGAAGGGAACCTGCTACTGGTTTTCAAGATAGTAGCAGATGTAACTAGTAATCACTTGAGCTTGAAATGCACTGGTACAGCTCTGCAGCTGAAGGACAACCCAAGAGGACTGAAGTTTGTCAGGTCCAGCAAGCTGTTGATTTGGTTAACATGTTAACATTGTACTAGATGGAGAAAGTGATGTGAGTCCAGTTTCAGTGAACTGAGGCTCCAAAGTGGCCATAGAACACTACCCATGTGATGTAGATTTGCCTGTTTTCAAAGTGGTGTAGGGCATTTTAATCAGGCTAAGACGGTCCTCTGGCACAGCATCAGAAGGGAAGAATTGCATCCACATTTGGTGAAATTTGGGGATTGAGTCCATCATCAGTAAATTTGCAGATGACACCAAGCTGGGAGCAGATGTTGATCTGTTAGAAGGTAGAAGGGCTCTGCAGAGGGACCTTACCAGGCTGGACAGATGGGCAGAGTCCAACATGATGGCATTCAACAAATCCAAGTGCCAGGTGCTCCACTTTGGCCACAACAACCCCATGCAGAGCTACAGGCTGGGGTCAGAGTGGCTGGAGAGCAGCCAGGCAGAAAGGGACCTGGAGGTGCTGGTTGACAGCAGCTGAACATGAGCCAGCAGTGTGCCCAGGTGGCCAAGAGAGCCAATGGCATCCTGGCCTGCATCAGGCATAGTGTGGCCAGCAGGAGCAGGGAGGTCATTGTACCCCTGTACACAGCACTGGTTAGGCCACACCTTGAGTACTGTGTCCATTTCTGGGCCCCTCAGTTTAGGAAAGATGTTGAATTGCTGGAGCATGTCCAGAGAAGGGCAACGAGGCTGGGGAGAGGCCTTGAGCACAAGCCCTATGAGGAGAGGCTGAGGGAGCTGGGGGTGTTTAGCCTGGAGAAGAGGAGGCTCAGGAGAGACCTCATTGCTGTCTACAACTACCTGAAGGGAGGTTGTAGCCAGGAGGGGTTTGGTCTCTTCTCCCAGGCAACCAGCAGCAGAACAAGAGGACACAGTCTCAAGCTGCGCCAGGGGAGGTTTAGGCTGGAGGTGAGGAGAAAGTTCTTCACAGAGAGAGTGGTTGGCCATTGGAATGTGCTGCCCAGGGAGGTGGTGGAGTCACCATCCCTGGAGGTGTTCAAGAGGGGATTGGACGTGGCACTTGGTGCCATGGTTTAGATAATCATGAGGTTTAGGGTGACAGGTTGGACTCGATGATCTTTGAGGTCTCTTCCAGCCTTCTTGATTCTATTCTATGATTCTATTCTATTCTAAATGCAAGCAGTTGGGAAAAAGCAACAAAGGGCTTTGGAGAACGCTTCTGGTGCCTGTATGTACTGAAGAATCGTGGTCCTGGGGGAGGGCAGCCTTCCAGCACTCATTTTAACACCTACGTGTTTCCTTCCTGGTCCTCTTTCTTCCCTCTCATAATGCCATAAATTGCTTTCTGTTTCCAGTTTATCATCTTTCCAAACAGAAGGGCATAGGAAAAGGAGTGATCATGAAAACTGCATGTAATGGGCCTAGCAGAGGATCAGTGACACAACGAAGAGCTGAACTCATTGTGACTGGCTTGGGGATTTGAAAAATGGAAAAAGCTTCTCAGCTGTAGTCTTAATTTGAGGGACCTGAGATGGTAGGACAGGACTCCTCAGTGGCAAGCACAAGAGTTTTACCATAGCACCAAGCTGTCTGAGGCTGCAGTTGCTGGGTGAGTTCTGAGGGTATCCTGCCTCCATCCTTTATAGCTTGAGGAAACAGAAACAAATTCCCGTAAGAGATGTTCAATGGCAGAAGCCCTTCTATAGTGCATCTAGTTCTGAAAGGCACTTGGAGTAGGCTGGTAACTCAGAAGAGTCTTTGTACATGCCAGAGGAAGTCTCTCTTTGAGCTCCTAGTGAGTTGGAGGATTGTGTGGTGTCAAAGAGTCCATGGAATGATGTGCTTCTTAAAAATTCAAAGATAGTTCCCTTTCTGGGAAACCTGAGATATAAGCCTGTGTTCCAACTTGTGTATTTGAACTGAATCACCACAGTTTGCTGTGAGATGAGAAGAAATACGCAGTGAGAGATGAAGTATCAAATGACCTCTCAGGTATTTGATCAAGTCCGTTCCATACCCCTGGTTGTGCAGAATGTAAGAACAGTTACATCATTGGAAGAGGAAGAAAAAGGAAAGGTGGAAAGAGAGAGCATCTGACAGTGTCATTCTGTCTGAGTGTTTGGTGGGTTTTTTTTTCTTTTTTCTGTCTTTATACCCAGAGTTAGGCTTTAATCTCTGTTTAATACTCCTGCTTCTTTTTATTCTGTTTATGCGGAGATGTTTTCTGTAGTCCCTTCTTATACACTGACTTTGACCAACCTTAAAATGGAATCAAATCAAGCCACATGTGCACAGCAGCCACAACTCTCTGGGAAGCTCAAGTGAATTACTTAAGAAATTACTACAAGTAAACCATTCACAGAAACAACTTGTCTCATAGCTTACAGCTAAGGAGAAAATGGAATCTGCTTGATGGATCCTCTCAAGCTGTTTCATCCGTTTTAGATAGCTGCTGCCTAGGCCCTCGCACTGATCTGCAGACCAAGCCATGTCACTCTGTGCTGTTTGGAAGCTCTCTCTGCTTCCCAGCCTACCCTGTTGTCTGCAGCAGCACGTTCAGGAGCTGCTGACTCAATCTCTCCTGACACTGCTGAGTCAGGAAGAAAAAGAGCAAACAGCACCCGCCTGTGTGTCAGACACAGCACAAAGGGCTGATTGTTCACAACATCTCTCCTTTTTCCCCAACCACACACTCCCATGCCTTCCCAAAAACCCTTTCTTGCTCTAAGGTCTAGAGAGGGGTTGGAAAGTCCTGACATATATCAAGATGACTTTCAGCGGACTGAAAGAAGGATCATTAGCCAGGTAATAAATAGCCTGTCAACCAAGAATGGAGGGAGTTTAGTGTGTTTCTTATCTGACTTGAAGCCAATTGTTGTTGTGAAGGATAAGTGCTTGTTATACGTGTTGGTTAAATTTATTAACGAACACATTAATTTATGCCTAGTATTTTCTGCTTGACAAAAGCCCCAAGCTTATTAGAAATGTTGCTTGTTCACGGCAGGAACACCCAAAAGTAAGTATTTGGGATATTGCTGGCCACTGACTGATATTAGAATTGGGAGAAGCAGCTCTCTCTCTTTCTCTCTCTCTCTCCTGATGGTGGTTTTAGATAGGCAGTGAAACCACACTTGAGCCAATTCTTATTTAAATGGTTTCTAGGAAATGGGCATGACATTTCCATTCTGGAAAGCTTGTTCTGTCCAAGAACTATAGGAAAGTGAGATCAGAACAGCATGCTGCACCCATAACGGTACCTGAACAGAACTATTAAGCTTTCATAAGCATAGGTTGGCTTTCATATCAGAGTAAGTCATAAATAGGACTTAAATATGATATACAGAACTTGGAGAGCACACCACTGATTGCTTTATTTTAGAGGCTGGTGTCTCTTATGTACCTCCCATGTATATATAAAATATGCACTATATAAATCTTCTTTAAAGGTGTCATCAAAATTTATAGTGGGTGCTTTTGATTTATATGACTCTTTGAGCTAAAACAGCTGTAAAATCATTTTTGGATGAGAGAGGATATCAGAGTTTCAGTGGGTTTGATGAAACAGATCAAGCTTTCCTAGATGTGAAATGATCATTAGAGCTCAGCACAGCCAAACGGCGTAGCTCTGCTCTTCATCACAGGTTTGCACTTAACATGCCCTGATACATGATTCCAGTATGTGTTTTATCCAAGTGTCAGCCTGTTTGACAGGTAACTAAGCTGCAGTAAAACACTGACTCAAACAATATAGACTTTGTTTGGTGTAAGGCTTTGAAAAAATTATTTATTTTCTTTTTCTCTAAGAGAGAAATGTACAGGTTGCAGAGAGACAGCAAGCTTTGTGATACTGCCTCACACCCATATTAGATAGAGAAGGGCTTAAATGTTTGCTAGGGTCGGCCCTGTGGCTGTAACAAATGAGTAAAAGGTGAAGAATTTTGTGCAAAGAACTGTGATAAAAATATAGTTGCCCAGTGAGAAGTCATGTTTACATCAGTTTCAAAAGGGAATTAGCGTGGATGTGCTGAACAGAAACCACCTCGATTTTACTTTGTCTGTCTTGTATTTTTAAATGCTTTCAAAGGGATATAAAAAACATACTGTGTTAGTAAAGTGTTAATGTTGGATTTTTTTAAGCTTGTACCTGGCTGAAAAGCCATGACAACAGTTCAGACAAAAATGTCTGGAGGAAAAAATACAGAAGTTGTAGACAATATGTGAAGTGTATTGATCCTCTTTTACCACCTGTAAAAGCAGGCCTCCCTATTAATGGACGAGTTGAGATTTAGAAATCAGTGGTGTAAGACATATAAATGGTTTTATTTAGACTTATGGCCAGGCCAAATACAGACTTGAAATAGGGATCCAGAACAAAACACAATTTGAATCAAGCCCTTAGTTCAATCTAAGATGGCAGCATCGTTAAATCAACTTCTTTTAAATGAATGAAATGATCCTTGATTTAGAAGAAAAAAAAACCCTAATCTAAATAAACCTGAAACTCTGGAGACCTTCTAGCAAAATTCTGCATAGTAAATAATTATTTTATAAATTCTCTTAGCAATGCTTAGTAAAATGCTGAGGTGAAAATGAATCTGGTGTCCGGAGAGGTAGATTGCGAAGTGTTCATGTTGATGAGTGCAGGAAGAGCATTCCTTGGTAGAAAGAATGAACTATAGAGTGTGTTTTAGAAACATTTACTGTTATGAGCATCTGTGTTCTGCCAACAGAGACCTTTATTCTGAGCTCACATAAATGAAGTGGAATTTTGCCAGTGAAAGAAGGGGTTAGGTTACTTCAGTTGTAGGATCCAGGTCCTAATTGGTTTATGAAATGAAGGGGGCAATCTCTGAGCAATTACCAGTTTCCTCTGATGCAAGTGAAGTGAATCACAGCTGTTCAGATAGGGTCCATAAAAACCTGGCAAGTAATAAAATTATTTTAGTGGACAATTCTCCAAATGAGTGAAATCTAAATCCCTAGCTTATTTGACAGAATTTAGAGAATTGTATATATTTCCTAGGGAATTCGGATGTATATTATGTTACTTTCATCTCATTCTTTAACCATAGTATCCAGGCTGACCAGTGCTGTGAATGTAAGGCCTCATAGTAACATTCTTACTCCTTTTTCACCCTACAAATTGAAATACAGGGTTTACCTGTCAAACATTGATATAGGAAAAAGAGTTGTGCCTGTTTGTTGGTTTGTACCTTTTCTTGCATATGCCTTTATGCTTTTCTATCTATTCCCCACCTCCCATCTCGTGATTTTTTTTTTCCCCCAGTAAGATTAAAGAAAAAAAGGGTATGGTTAGCATCAAATTATCCTAGACAGAAATTCTTCTAGTCCCATGATTTCTTTAATGAAAATAGTAGTTTTTTTAGCCTTTGTAAATTCCCTTCAAGCAACTTAGCATTTTCTAGACCTGGTTAAAAATCAGATATCTTAATTTTGACATCTTAGCAGAGTGGTTGTTCTGAACCATTTGTTCAGTTCTTGGTAATTCTGAGAGTGATTATATGCATCTTATATCCCCAAAGGTCCCTGGCACAAGTTCAAAAACCTGATGGTTTTGGTATCATTGTATATGTTGAGGAATTCACAAGTTTCTCTGAAGGGCTCAATGTTTGTTTAGAGTTGTGTACTTCTTAGTCTACCTGGTATTAAGCATTTTTATTTAGTGCCTAGATGTCTTTAAAATTAATTTGATTATTTTATTTGATTATTTTAAAATTTATTTTAAAATTTAATTTATTTTTCCCTTTTAAATTTTTTTCAATTTTTTTTTTCTTTTCCTTCCCCCCCCACCCCGAAATGTCTGTGATTTCCCTGTCAAAGACATGATTACCCCACTTTTGGAGGTAAGATGACCTAAAAAAGAATGCAAACAGGAAGTACAGGCTGGTTAAATATCAGTTGATTGGGCTTGAAGGTCATGCTGTGTGAGCATCCTCTTTCACACCTCTATCTGGACTGCATAACATTGAAGCTTTTCTGTTATATTAGTCTACACATGGTGGATGTTGCTTGTCTTGTCTTAGACTGCTACCTCTGGTCTCTAGAGGGAGACCAAGCTGCTGCAGTTTAGCTGCAAGGTGCTGTCTGGGGGGATACTTTTAGAAGAAAATTAAATATCTGGTTTCCTTTCCTGACAGGTGGTTTGTCCTGCCTCATGCAAAAAGGTTGTCATGTGTATTGCATAGGAAGCTGCTTAAGAGGTGCAGAGGTCTGACTGGTGATGCTCTCCTGGTGCATCTAGGCAGAGCTGCATGCAGAAGGCTTTCCTCACATACTCATGCATAGCTTGTGTTCTCAGCAAGTGTTTTTGCACTGTTACTGGAAGCTACCCCTGGAGAGATGAGCTGGTGACTTAATGTGCCTGAAGGGATCTCTTTTTGGATATGATGGACTTCCTGAATTCATTATCACTGGGAGTTGTTGATGTAACTCTTTTGGGCAGTGCATGTAAGTGACCATTACGAAAGTGGGCAAAAGGCAGCAGCAGTTTTTAAAGTCAATCTAGAATGTCTGTTAAACTCAACAGGCTGTTTTGGATGGCTGTTCCTGGTTGAAATACTGATACAACATTTGAAGAGATGAACTGGAACTGGTAAATGAAGAAGACCAAATTTGAACTTCTTTCCTATTATTTCTCTCTTGTTTCAAGTGGTTTTGTTTGTGTGAGATTATGTGGCACAGATATTAAACTAAGTCCCTACTGAAAATATGTGGTCAGTAGATTATCCAATCAGAGCTGATTAATTCATACGGCAAATGGAAGAGTAATATGGAAAACTTTGCCTCTTCTACAATTAATTCCCTTTTTAGTTTGTTCGAATTTATTCTTTCTCTGCAGTCCATTCCAGGCCCACAGAGGAAAAGGACCTGTAGTGTCTTTGAATTTTCTGATCTGTGGGGAAATAAAATAGGAAGCAGAATAATATTTTTAATGTCAAGTAGCAAAGAAGGCTGGAAGAAAGTAGTCAGTGAGTTCCCTTTTTGCCCTACTAAGTGGATGTGGAGAGAAATATGGATTCTGGGCTCCATGACAGGGAAGAAAATCCATACTTGCTTCCAGATTTTCCCCTGGCTTCTATGTAGTTCTATTGTTCCAATAAGAGATTTGTGACTTGGAGGATTTATTCAAAATCTATATAAAACATAATAGGCAAAGTTCATTCCAGAAGCCATCAAGTGAAACTATATTTTTCTGTGGGGAAGCTGGGGTCCCTTTCAGTCTGGTCTTTTTCTGTACACAGAAAAATAAGTGCTTCCTAGTAGCATGGAGCTTTGTGTTGCATGTTAATGCAACATCAAGGGTTGTGGGGCCCTAACTCCTATAAAGAGAATACTAGAAACAGTATTGGGCCTGAGCAGAACTCATAAATGCAGAGGGAGGCAGAAACTCTTATATAAAAGAAAACAGGGATTGAGAACAAATGTTTAAAAAAAAAAAAAAAAGGCATTTCAGACCTCAATGGGAAAAATATTTTTTTTTATTTTGGAGGAAATACCCTTGGAAATGTTCAATTATTCTTATGACCAAGTTGGGAAGCTGCAAGATGCGTCCTCGAAGACAGTGTAAGTGGCTCTAAGACAAAAAAAGCTCTTTGATGTTAACAATAAAACCCCACCAGTGAGGTACACATTTCCTTCTTACTCCTGCTTGCCCATTATACAAACATGGAAATAGAGATACCCCTGCCATGTTTACAGGCCCTGCCTTGTTATTTGTGTGATGGACAGAGAGCTAATAGCTGTGTTGCCAACGCTGCTGATTGGAAAAACCTGGAACTAATCAAGGGACCTCATTTGTTAGTGCTCATACATTCACTGTGGAAATTACTTGGGAGAACAGTTCTACTAGTACAGAACAGTGCTCTGTACCAGAACTGCAGAAGAATGGCAGAGGCAGTAACAGCTTTGGGGGAATAGGATGAAAAATATTAAGAAAAAAAAAAATTACTACATTGGCTTTGAATGTTTGGGTGGGTTTTTTTTTTTTTTGTTGGTTTGGTTTGGTTTGGTTTTCCAGTGGGGAAAAGAAAATGTAGTTTGCATGAGCTAGATGATGACTTGTGACTGGCTAACTTACTTGAATGAAACTTAAGAATTTCAGTGGAAGTTTCAGCTGAGTAATTTTCAATATTGGGTTATGTTGTTTTTATTACTGGGTCTGCTGAGTATTCCTTTCTGTGGTGTCTTCTTCCACAAACTGTGTGGACTGTGAAACCTTTCCATGCTAGTTTTTCAAAATTGAGGCTGTGCTTTTCAAAACTGAGAAAACAAGCTGCCCAGGTAAAGGGACTTTTTGCGTTTAAGCATGCTGCTCCCTTTCTTCCTATGGCTTCTCCTGAGCTCTCTGCTTAATTCCAGCTCTGCTCCCATAGGCTGACACAGGTCTTTCTTTACAAGTTGAGTCACAGGACATGAGATGGGTTTACCTGTTGTACCAGTGCCTTTGTTGTTGCTGAGATATGGTGTGCTTTTTTGGAGGGATAGCATCAGTACTGTTGTTTCACTCCAGCAAGGTATATGGCACAACGTGGTGCAATAGAGAGGAGAGTTGAGTAAATTATGAGCAATTGTCATTAAGGCAACAGAGTGTATTGTCTAAAGGAAAAAGAAAAACATATGGTCAGAAATCAGTTGAAGATCACAGGACGTTAGGGGTTGGAAGGGACCTCTGGAGATCATTGAGTCCAACCCCCTTTCCAGAGCAGGACCATAGAATCCAGCACAGGTCACACAGGAACACATCCAGATGGGTCTTGAAAGTCTCCAGAGTAGGAGACTCCACAACCTCTCTGGGCAGCCTGTTCCAGTGCTCTGGGACCCTCACAGTGAAGAAGTTCCTCCTCATGTTGAGGTGGAACCTCCTGTGCTGGAGTTTGTATCCATTGCCCCTTCAGTCTCTGAAGAATTCAGGCTTTGTTGTAATTACTGTTTGCAGTCACTCTGTCACGTTTTCTGGGTTGGATGAGTTTGCTGTTTTGACATTTGCTGTGACAGTGCAAGGCATACAAACGTATGTGCACATGTTCTTGCTGGTTTTTTTTAGAATCTGTGATTACTTTATAGTTGTACCTAGATGCTCTCCTTCCCTCCAGTTGTCTGCTTTTGCAGTTTCAAGGAGGCATGATCTTTCACTGCAAGTTGTGACATTTGCACTCCTGGTGCAATGGTGGCTCCAGGGTTCAAACTTGCAGGCTAAAAAAAAAAAGGACTAGGCTAAAGGGCTGTTACTGTCAAGAATAAAGCCATGTACTGTAACTTAGGGTAATCAGTTTAGATAACATTGGCAGATTCTTTGTATTAGCTTTATCAAGTCAGGCCATCAGAGAGCAGATAGACAGGTAAGACCGAAAGACCTCTGAACCCAATTAAAGTTGTACCACAAAGAAATCAAATTCATGTGGCTTACATTTCAGAAAGTTACATTTGGTGGGCTGTACTTACTTTTATTCTGTAACCTAATGCAGACCATGTGAACATTTGAAACGCTTTTAACAGTTAAAGCAGCTCAAATAACACAGAACCAGAGCAGCAATAAAGAATGAATTAAGACTGATTGCAACTACAGCCAAAATTTTTTTCCCTCTTAAAGAAATATAAATGAATTGTGTATTTTAAAAACTGCCACATATGTAGTAATTTTGTCTTCAGCTTTTAGTGTGACAATAGCCATTCTCTTATCTTCTAAAATAAATGTTTGGTTTTAAAAAGCAACCCTAAACCCACAATTTTTTTATTTGCAGTGTTTCAGGGTGAGTTGGGATATGCTGCTATTCCCATTGATACACATAGTTTGGGAGTTGGTCATACAGCTCTGAGATAATCCTGAGGAGCTGACATTTAAAATACTTGGCACAGTAAGAGCATGAGTCTGTGAGGATACGAAAGTAGGTGTTTTATTTGCAGTCCCTTTTCATTCACAAAACCTCCTTGCCCACTGACATTAGATAAGCTTCATGTGTGGAGCAAATAGATGTTCAGCTGGTGCAGACTGGTGTGTGTACAGTTTCTCTATTTGCTGAACAAAGAGACTGAAAAAGTCTTGAAGTCTCCAGAAAACCTGGCTGGAGGTGGACAGTGCCAAATGTGCCTGTCCTGCATCTGACTTCAGGAAGGTGATGCAGTTTATATCTGAACAGAACAAAGTGACTGTTTGGCTTAGCACCAGGATTGTTCAGTTGGATCAGTTTCCTCCATTTTGCTTTTTAACCATGATTTTCCGGGACTTTGGGAGGTCTTTCTGGCTTTGGGGAAGGAGATTAAGGCCACAGCTTTTGCCAGTGTTATGTTCTCTCCTGAAGGAAGAACTTCCTAGGGCCCCAACTCGTTCCTAGTATCTCCAAGACACTGAAATGCAAGCCTTGTGCCCTTCTGCTTTTTGGCACAGAGCCACCTGGCTATCAGCAACTGAGTCCTGCTTCCTGGCTCCAGAGCACGACTGCTATCCTGAGTGGATATAGCTGCTTTCCCTCAACAGCTGTCCTGATGTGCCTGTTTATAACAGCCTTCCCCACTGCATCTTGTGTAGAGCTGACTGCTCTGTTATCTTTATCCCCAGCGTCCCCATAAGCTTTTGGGGCTGATGTGGCAAAGATGTTCAGGCACAGGGCTTTCATTTTGGCCTGCTTGAAACCTCAGCCTGTGTGTCACCAAGGCTTTTTTTGTAGCTGCATGTCTTCCCATGGGCCACAGACAGCAATTCAGAAGCTCTTCTGCTCTCCCTGGGGTGAACAGTTTGGTGATCTGTTCTCATGCTCACTTTCCAGAAGCAGACAGGTAGAGAGGACAGATCTGGTTTTTGTCTTTTTTGTTTTGTTTTGTTTTGTTCTCAAGAGTACTTAGGCTGGAAGAATATCTTTGTCTGAACCAAAGTACAGACTGCTCTACTGTGTGAGGAGTAAGCTGGTGGAGTGCAAGGGGGACACACTACCTGTTCCAGGAGGTTCCACCTCAACATGAGGAGGAACTTCTTCAATGTGAGGGTCCCAGAGCACTGGAACAGGCTGCCCAGAGGGGTTGTGGAGTCTCCTTCTCTGGAGACTTTCAAGTTCCTGTGTGACCTGTGCTGGATTCTATGGTCCTGCTCTGGCAGGAGAGTTGGACTCAATGATCTCTAGAGGTCCCTTCCAACCCCTGTGTCCTGTGATCCTGTGCTCTCTCACCTTTGTATACTGGGCTTGGCAGGGTAGTTAAGATGCTTGGATGGAACTAGGAAAAATAGGGTGTGTCATGGGAAGGTTAAAATAGGAAAACAGCTGCTACTTCTAATGCTGTTCTTCATCACTTCAGAAATAAAGAAAAATGGAAGACTTTGCCAAGTTCCTTAGAGAGCAAGCACTGCAAAAGGGGAAAACAGTTCTGGTTAAGAACAACACAAAGTCCATTGAAGAATAGATCAAACCAAGTGAATGTTGGGTGATGGACAGAAAGCAGTGTCAGAAATTATTGAAGTGCTAGCCTGTGAGAGGCAATTTTTTTTTTTTTGCCTCAGTTTGCTAACTGTAAAATATGGAAAGAAATACTCCCTCACCTTGAAGGAATATTAAAAGGAATTTGAGTATTACAGCAGGAGAAAGCAAATATATTCCTCTGATACAATGTCTTGAACATTTGATGTAATTAAACAGCAGAAATTTTTCTAAGTATGTAGTTGTTTGCCACAGAAATAGAGAATAATGATAGTATTATGCAGCCAGGTCTAAAATAATGTACTATTAATTTCTGGAAGCTAAAATGCACTGCAAAAGGTGCTTGAAACAAAGTGAGAGAAATTAGAATGGTTCTACTAGATTTATCCAGACATTATCTAGTCCTCAGCCTGCCTGTGACAGAGGGATTGGACTAGATGATCTTTAAAGGTCCCCTCCAACCTAAACCATTCTATAATTTGCAGAAAATGATTTGAAACAGGAGTTAATTATCAGGCATATTTTGTGAGGGCATTGGAAGGCACACAAGAAACATAACTAAAGGTAATTTCCTTTATGTTTTAAAAAATTAAGATAAAACAGGAGCGAATAAACACAAAGATTAGTTTCAAAGGAGTTCAACGTACTCAAATGTAGGAACACTTTAATTTTCTCTTTTTTTCAATTAAAATAAATGTGTGACTATCCTGTTGAATCAGACATTCACAAATCCTGCAAACACTTTTTTTTCTTTTGAAAAAGTATTATATTTCTTTTTTATCATTCCAATTAATTAATTCTATTACAGTAGCTCCCAAAGACTCTAAAGCAGACTCCATTCTTTGCAAGATACTCTAAAAAAAAAAAAAACAAAAAAGTTTTATGTGAAGAGAAGCACAAGTCTACAATCCTCTCCTTGTCTTCAATCCCTCTATTGTATGTTTTCTTCTGTCTCTTTAGAAGGTATCCATTCATTCATCATCTTTTGTGTGTGTGTGTTTTCCTAGTTTTTCCTAGACTGGTCAATGAAAACTTAGTGGCAGTCAGATTCTCAGGAAGTTTTCCATCCTCATTTCTTTCATTAATGAAAGTTATGAAGCACTGCCCATGTGCATACTGCCTGTGCAGCAGAAGTAAAATGAAAGCCTTGCGCTTGCCTAACCCTTCTTCCATGGAGTGAGTCAGATACGCAAGGGATAGAAGTGACGCTATGACAGCAAATGTTAGAGGCATATCCATACAGACTATCCAAGTGTTTTAGAGGGGAAGGGAATGAAGTTTCCCCATGCATCCAAAAGAGCTCCTTTTGCTTCCCCCTGACAGAAAGAGGCTGCCGTTAATGGCTTTCAGTGGACAGTCTCCACTGGCTCCACAGAGCAGTTGGGAAGGAGATGAGAGACTATAGAAAAGTGCAGCATGTGTTCTTGCACCAACAAACCAAATTTGAGTTTCTTTTTAGGGTGTGAGAACATCAAGCTAAAGGTATAGGAAAGGATATAACTGAAAATTCCCAGCTGCTATGAGCAGGGACACAAACACTAGATTATCCAGCAACCCCTCAAAGTAAAAAGCTTTCTAAAAGATTTTACACCTGATGCAATTTCTAGGCACTTAGAGCAGACTGCTCCAAGAACACTTCATGTCTTCTGTTTTTTCTAACAAGCTATTAACAGCAGATGAAGAATAACATTCTCCAAACAATTAATGCAGCCTGGGGCCTAACCAGAAAAATCATTATTTCCAAAAAAGTCCTATTGACAGAAGTGCTGCAGCAACCTCTCAAAGCTGCACCCACATCCGACAACAACGCTAATAAAATGCTGTGCTATTTTTCTTACCTCATAAAGTTGTCATCTCAGCGTAGCTAAACATCTTAGCTGCCACCCAGCCTGTAAACATCCTTATGTGGGGAAGGTTATCAAATAGGTCAGTGAGAAGCAGCTCTCACATTATCTAGAGTATTATCTAGAGCCCTCAGATTTCCTGGAGCCCTTTCAATCTGGTTTAAGACATGGTTATATTACAAAGACACAGCCATTTCTTGGCAATTGCTGGTCTCCCTGATTTATTAGCTTCAGCTAATGGATAAAGACTTAAGTGCTCAATCTAATCTGACCTTTCAGACATGCTAGCTGTCAGAGTGCCTTTGCTGGTCACCTCCTGTATTTTACTGGTGTCCCTCTAAGAAAGTGTAGTGATCTAAGGAGGAGAGTACATTCCCCTTGGGTTACCACTTTAATTCTGTGCCCTTCATGACTTCTAATATGAAATGTGGGATACCAGGCCACTGCTTCTGGGAACAGGACCAAGCACTCCACTGTCCTAATCTCCTTTTAGCAGGCACCCTTTCAAAGATGTCACCACTCAGAGAGGTAACAGTCTGCACAGCATTAAACCAGTTTGAGATCTTCTTAGGTAACTGTTTGTCATGCCAGCCTCTAGCCTGCTGGTTGCCAGTCACTTCCTCCCCTGCTTTCTTCAAGGCTATGGAACCAAGGAGGCTGCACTGCCTGCTTCTGTAGATTCACTTTTAGATGTTCTGTAATCAAGTTTTGCTGACATTAAAACTGAGATTACATAAAATATAGATGCTATGAAATACTAAAAAAATGAAGTGACAAGGGACACTGTCCTTAAAGATCAGCTTTCCCCATGTAAGAGCAGTGTATTCCCAGATTCTGGGTCCCCTTAAAGACTTCTCTCCACAGCCAAAGCCTCATCAGCAAACAATGGAAAAGAATCAAGTAGCCAGATCCTGCCCAGTTCACCTTTATTTAACCCTTTGTTGCCTCTATATTCTTTCCACCGGGCATCCTGTCTAAAACAGATGTTGGGATTGTTGGTGTTAGAGAGTTAATCTTATTAATGATGTCTGTGTTTACTGTCAGAGGGACTTGGTTGTACTCTTCTTTCTAGGTCAGGAGGTCAGGGGGTTCAAGTTCCCCACTGAGGCTTGGAGCAAATCTCAGAGCTGACTGTGCACATCGGCCTGGGAGAGGGGGGAATATTCTGCACTAGTACAGACCTGGTAATTCCAGTAAGACATTAAAGTGAGATCTCTCCTATCGTTTTTTCAAATATGCTCTGGGCAGAAATTACTGAACTGCTTCTGCATTAGGGTATTTGGAGGAATTTTTTTTTTGTACCACAGAATATAGATGTGGTTGACTTCCCCACCTTCCCTCCATCCCTGAGAGATGCTAAACTCCTCTATCTACCTGTTTCTAAGTGCTGCACAGTAGATCATAGTGTGATGCAATGTTGCTTTGTAAAGTACAATTTTTATTTAAAGTTGGGAGAAAGGAAAATGCAAAAAAAAAAAAAAAGACAAACTCAGGAATAAAAGAGAAAGGTTCAAGTGAAAATGTTACTTGACAGCTTTGTTTGAAATCTGCGAACTTGTAACCCCTGTAGTAAACTGAATGGATTTGGTACAGAAGACAAATGTTAGCAGCTGCACTCCACTCTTTCAAACAACAGAAATATGTGACTTTATATACCCCACACCAAACAGCAGCTCTGGAGAAGACAGTGAGGCTAACTTACCACACTGCCACCCAGCAGGGAAGTGTCCTCCTCCCTTTTGTCCCTTTGGAGGGATGATGGGGGGGTAAAGTTTTAAGTGTCAGGGAGTAGAGCCTGCGTACTTGAGGACTGACACAGTGATTTCAGGCTAGTAGTAAGTAAGTAGATTTAGTATGGAGGAAAGAATGATGAGTTCAAACTCATTTTCATAGGATCGAGTGATGACTGAGTTCAAAGAAGGGAAAAGAGAGGGAAGGGAAAAAAGCTGAGAAAGATGTTTTCTTTGGTCTTTCCTTGGAACTGCCACTTTGTCTTCACCAAGCAGAAACTTCAGGAGTTCATCTCAGCCTTTTACCCATCACTCCTCTGCCCTGGGATAAAGCAGCCGAGGGGATAAGAACGGAAAAGTGCTCACGCTCAAATATTTCCAAATGTTTCACAGCCACATGCATTTATCAGTTCTCACCCTCCACCCTATCACCACTCCCATCACATAAAACCAGAGACTGAGCTCAGGCACCCAGGCAAGAAGGAAGCTTGCTTGCTTCTCCTTTCCTAGAAAACTGTGTCCCAGCACAGTGTTTATAATGCACCAGGACTCAGCTAGGACAGCTTGCCAAAAGGCAACGTCAGAAAGATGCTGAAAGAAATGCAGTTCAAAGACTTCCTGGAGAGTCAGGTCATCCAGTGTGGGAAGCAGGCAATAGTCCCTTCTGGGCTCATGGGTATAGGGAGCTTCAGCTAGACTGAAATGAAGGATTAGCAAAACTATTCTCCCACTGTACCCCCCGCCTTCGATACAAAACCAGCAGTTACTTTCCACTCCGCTCTGTGTGCAAAACAAGGCTGAAATATGATATTTAAATTATTCCCAAGGATGCATCTGCTGAAAGGGAAGGCAGGAACCAGATCCTTGCTCGTGCTTGTTCTTTGCCACAGTCTCAAATTTTGGATTGCTACAAGGAGGGAGAGAACACACTAGCTCTTAACCCTGCTGGTGTTTCAATGAGCACTGCTATCAATCATTTAGGTTCTCACTCTTTCTTGTTATATTTGGAGATGTAAAATTGCCAATAACAAAATCAGCCAAAGTCAGCCCACAGAAAAAACCCAATAAGATTGAATGTGGTCCATTGTCTATTTCTGTACAGTACAGAAATAGTAAAGCAGCGTCAGTGTATGAGCAGAGCTTGTGTTTAGATGGAGCTGTGACACAATGGATGCAGAGCTGATGCAGGCTGCAGTTCTGCAGGACTGCTTTGCTGTTGACCACATGAATGGCTGGTTGTGTCACCTGGCCATTTAAATGCTCTGTGCCTGAATTCAGCCTCACTGCTGCTCTTCTGTCTGCTTTAGATGGACTCTGCAAAGAGCCATTTGTTTATATATCAATGCAAGCATGAAGCAGACTTTAGAAACTTTCATTTTCAGAGAGAAAATAACTGCTGCAGACTCATTTAAAAAACTCCTTCTTTCAAAGTAATCACAGAATCAACCAGATTGGAAGAGACCTCCATGGTCATCAAGTTCAACTGATCACCCAACCCTATCTAATCAACTAGACCATGGCACTAATTGCCACATCCAATCTCTTCTTAAACATCTCCAGGGATGTTGACTCCACCACCTCCCTGGGCAGTCCATTCCAATGGGCAATCTCTTTTTCTATAAAGAATTCTTTCTAAGATCAAGTCTAGACTTCCCCCTGCACAGCTTGAGACTGTGTCCTCTTGTTCTGTTGCTCGTTGCCTGGAAGAAGAGACCAATCCCCACCTGGCTGCAACCTCCCTTCAGGTAGTTGTAGAGAGCAATAAGGTCTTCCCTGAGCCTCCTCTTCTCCAGGCTAAACAAGCCCAGCTCCTGCTGTTCCTTGTATTACCCAATAAAGGGCACGGTATTATAATAGTTATTACATTTTCTTATGCAAGCTCTCAAAAAAATTAAAATTGAGAAGGTAAAGGCTCTAGAAAGACACCTGAGCTGAGTACCCAAACCAAGGTCACAGCATTACCCATCTTGAACTTTGGAATTTATTTACTGAAGGCCCAGCTTCCACATTTCTGCACCAGTTGGAGATTCTTATCTCTTGTTTTCAAGACATTTAAAACCTTTACAATAGGAAGAAAAAGTTGAAAACATGATATAAGAATTGTCTAAGAGGAGCAAAAAAAATATTTGCTTGGTTTTAATCTTTCTGTCTCTAATCAAGAATAAAGCACAAACAGTAATAAAATTGATAATGAAGTAGGTGTTCCTTTGGTTTGACATCTGGTTATTCATCCTGTGGGGATACATTGAGATGTGCTTTCAAGTCATGCTTTCAAGGTTTTCTCTGTGTCCGTGAGGGCTAGTAAAGTCAGTTTTCTTTTTTAAATGGAGCATTAAACTCTTCCAGAGCCAGTATTTGAAGAAAAGAAAGACACCATGAGGCTCACAGTAATAATGCTGACATTCAGGCTGAAGAGATAATAATTGGAAGACCAGAAAGGGTCTTTTTATCATCTTGGCAGTACTCAAGTTACCTATTTTCTCAACCTCTATCTTACTTCTGTGGTTACTTTCCAGCTCTATTTCTGTAGCTTTTCACCTTTTTTTTTTTATTTTATTTTATTTTTTTTTTGGCAAGTGGCAGAACCAAATGAACTGTTATAGATGAAAGATAGAGAAATACAAATTGCACGGCTGGACCTAACTGAGATTTCACAATGCCACTCTGCAGTTTTGATGTGGACCTTCCAGTGAAGTTTCCAGGTTCACTTTCTCAGTGGTGGCAGCCATCTCCTCTGTGTGAGCTGTGGCTGGGTGAAGGGCTGCTGCCTGGATGTCTCTTTTCACCAGCTCTTGCTTACACAGGAAGAAAATAATGGAGACTTTTCCTTGTGTTATGCATGCTGGTGCCTCTTAACTCCTGATATTTCTTGTAAGTGCAGGATGTATATATATTTTCTTTCTTTTTAGCAGCAGTAAATTGCAGCTGTGGAGAGGGGGAAGTGTAAATTATGTCAAGGTGTTTGTCACGTTCCTGCAAACCTGTCTGCTGTCCCCGTCAGGTATAATGCATTGAAACTGGGGTGCTTGCTGGTTTTTTGCTGCTGTGGCCTACCTACAGGAGCTGGCAGATGGTGACCCTGCCTTAATATATGCTCTTTCAAAGAAACAGAAAAAAAAAAAAAGCTGGTACAGAATCCTTGCCCTGGTGTAGAGATGGCTGAAGTGCTGCAGCTGAGCACAGCCTGTCCCTTTGGGCAGGGAGGGAAGCAGTCTGGCTCGTACTCTGGTACCGTCAGGCTGTTGAGGGACATGCGTCCAACCTCCCTTGGCTGGAGGGCGACTGACTTGGAGAGTCATCAAGCCTTTGGGAATGGGTGGGAGGGAGGAAGAGCCTGCTAGCAAACACATGGTAAAAGGCTTCCACCTCTTGGATTTGGAAAAGTCTTGAAAAGTGAAGTCCCATGTGTGTGGCGTTCGCATAGTAATGCACTAAAAAAAGTGCAAAAAAAATTGGCTGCGACATAAATGAATACTTCTTTTTAACGAATGTGTGTGTTAAAAGTCATATGGAGAGTTTGGAGGATAACTAATGTAGAACTAATAAATATCTCAGTGTTTTATTGCAGAAATTATTTGGGAGTCAACTTCTTCAGCTGGTTCTTAGTCCTAGTGAAAGCTATTGGCAAAACCTCTGTTGGTTTTTGCGTAGCTAAGACTCCTCTGCTTTGTGGAGTGAGTTGCCATAATAATCAAGTTTGCCAGGACTATCCATTTTGTGACAGCTGAAAAGTGGCATCTGCATTTTAAAAGGGGGTGCACACAGGAAGAACATTTTGTGCTGAATAAATGAATTTTTCTTTGTCAGACTGGTTTTGTAGAATTACCAGGTTTTAATTTTTTCCCCTCCCCCCCCTAACCATCCCCTTTCTGGTCATTTCTTCAGAATTGCTCTGTGAAAAACAAAAGAGAACAGGACACAGGATTGTCTGGCCTATGTCACTGGTCAAGAGAATTGTTTATCACTTCTGACATAGGGGCATAGATATTTTCTTAGAGTCCTTCATCTTGTCCTAAACAGATTTCCCTGAACTCTGTCTCCTTTTTTTTCTCTATCCATGTCTGCCCTTCCTCTATAGCTGGAATCAAGATGTGAAATTCTTCCAATTGCCTTTAATGTGCTCACTCCTCCCTCTTTCTCCCTCTTTCTCCCTCTTTCTCCCTCTCTCTCCCTCTCTCTCCCTCTCTCTCCCTCTCTCTCCCTCTCTCTCCCTCTCTCTCCCTCTCTCTCCCTCTCTCTCCCTCTCTCTCTCCCTCTCTCTCCCTCTCTCTCCCTCTCTCTCCCTCTCTCCCTCTCTCTCCCTCTCTCTCCTCTCTCCTCCCTCTCTCTCCCTCTCTCCATCCTCTCTGTTCTCTCTCCTCCCTCTCTCTCCCTCTCTCCTCCCTCTCTCTCCCTCTCTCCTCCCTCTCTCTCCCTCTCTCTTTCCCCTCTTTGTTTCTTTCTCTTTCTCCCTGCCTGCCTGCCTTTCTTTCTGCCTTCCTTCCTTTCTTTGTGTCTTCCTTTCCTTCCCTTGGTTTTGCCTTGTTCTTTTTGCAACAAATATATGAGAACTAAACCTTGCTACACTGAGCAGAATGAAATTAAATTATTGATTTAAATTTTTGAAAATGGAAGATGAATGCTGGAAAATTAATGAAATGGTGATTTTGATAAATGCTCACTGGTTTTGTAACAAAATAAAAGTATATTTTAAAGAACTGAAGTTCCCCTAAGGGATTACTTTTGGACTGAGACTGGGTTTGTCACAGCTGACTTTTTCCTCTCAAATCATACTTCACATTTACTCCTTCCTCAAAGCCCAGGTCAAGGACTGGAGTGTGTAGTGCTTGCTTGTAGCATCAGAGCCTATGACTGAAGATGGAGATGCAGCTAGTACAGCACTTCATTCTCCCCTGTTCATCACCACTGCTCATTAAACTCCATTTCTCTAACCTTTACAATGCCCACTGTTTTGCCTTGAAATCCCTAACTGGATTTATTGTTTCTGGTTTGAATTTATGCTTGTCAAAAGCTTAGTGAAGATTTCACAATAACGTTGTCATGGGCTGAAATGTCTCAAAAAGAAAGGAGCAAGTGTAAAATGGTGCAAGCATTAAGTCAAAACTATTTTTGAGGCAGTAGCAAATTTGCTTCATAGGAGCTTTTTCTCTCTAGACTTCCCCAGGGCTAGGTCCATGTCCAGATACGAAGCAGCTGAAATTGGCTGTTCTCAGTTTCAGGACATCCCACTGTAAATACTTTGGGATGTGCAGGCTTCACACATTCTGCTGACTTCGCAACGCTGCTTACCTGCTTGCAGTGAAAGCCAGGCTGAAATAACTTACTGCCTCAGGGCTATAGTCTGCTGTTTTGCAAGACCTCAGATGTACAAACTTACTTGTCAGTAGCTTCACTGCCTGAGATCTTTTGAAACACTGAATTGAAGGTAATTCTTGAGACGTTTGACTAGGCTTTAAACAAGTTTTTAAATGTAACTGGAAATTAATATATTATATTCCTAAAAAACTTCTGAAAATGATTTTACTTCTCTCTATTGAGCATTTACTTCCACATAAACAAACTGAATGCTGTTGAAATCACTGTGGCTAGAGAACTGAATATAAATCAGTCAGCTGCTTAACTATGGTCCTTAGCAGGGTATCTGCAGTAAAGGTGAAGAAAGAAAAATTTGCCTCCTGTTGCAAGGCAGCTCCCTCTGACATGGCAGTGGGGCTGGTACCTAAGCATGCATGATGACAGCCAGCTGCTGCAGAGCACATTGCCTTGTGCTGGCAGTGCTTTCCTCCCTCTCGGCTGTCCTTGCTCTTGTGATAACTAAGGCAGGCTGTCACTGTGCAGCATACCTTGTCTTGCACTATCAGTGCCAGCTCCATAGTGCTCTCTGAACTTTTCCAGTCCCAGTGTTTCTGAGCTGACAGCAGCTTAGGTCTAGCTTGTGCCAAGCTGATTTTTTTTTTGTTTTGTGATGATGGACAAATCATGATGTAGCTGAGCCTTGCACTGTGCTCCTGTGATTTGCTCAGTGAATGACTCTGAGCTTGTCAGAGGTCTAAGAGTGTTGAATTGATTTGTAAATAGAGGGAACAGGTATTATTAACAATTAAATACTTTCTTTCCTGCGTTTCTGTCATTTATTTTTTTTTGTTCTCCTTTTTTTCTCTGCTCAAAGCCAAATGCTAATAAAGAAGTAAAACTGTAGGTTTCCATATCAGCACTTCAGTCAGATTAAAACCCAGTACCTGAATTTAATTAAGTTTGTGGTTGTCATATAAGATATTTCATTTTATGGCTTCTACTGAGTTTCTTTAAATGGAACTTGACTTTCCTTCACTTGCCCTGGCCAGTTGTGGACTGTCAGCAGTGGTTTAGTCTCCTGCAAGCAGCTGTTACTGCTGCACCATACCCTACCCAATGCATCGGCCCCAGCCTGCTTCTGGGGAGTTAAAACTCGTGGGGGTGGGACAGGAGTGCCAGGCTGGGTGCTGGTGGATGGTGGCTGTGGGCAGAGGGGCAGACCTGGAGGACGCCACTGCCAGTTGTAGAAGAGCTCCGTCATACAGAAGGAATCTCTGCCCTGGGTGACGGACAATGCTGATCAGAAAAAGGCTAAATGTCAACATTGTTCTCAACTGGTAATTGGATATTTTCCAAGAGCATTTTAGACACGAGACTTTGGAGGTTTTCTCCTCCCAAGCTGCTCTCCCTTCTCCTCCCCCACCTCCCCTTTCCCCCACTAACCACTGTAACTCATTCTGTCAAGTACTGAGTGCTGTCCCTTCAGACCTTCAGATAAATCCTTTACAACAACAATTTTAAAAGCTGCCGTAGTGTCTCTTTCTGTCTCTCTGTCTTTCTGTCTTGCCTTCCTCCTTACTAATTTATATGATGGTGAGGGGAAGGTGGCCATGCGTCGAAGGTGGGGGTGGTGCAGAGCAGAGGGGTGAAAGCTGTGTTTTGACACATGTGGCTTTCCATTTTTTCAGAGGTCGTTAGCACTCTGCTTAGTGACCACAAGTTGATTACAAACACTGCCTAGCAGCGTTGCTGTGCCAAAAACGCTTGGAGAGGAGACCTGTGCTTTTGCTCCTCTTGTCCAATTCATTTTAAAATATATTATTACCAAAATGATTTAAAGAAAAATTTATTGCTTGCAAAGAGGGACCCAAATCCCCAGGGCAGAATAAATAAAATAAAAACATGAGAAGTGCATTTGTAGCCCTCCTGAAAATAAGAGTGCAGTCTTAAAAAGGTTTCCTTAAAATGAAAAATGGGTGACTGAGTCTCAAGCTACTACTAATCTAAAAGTTAGCGCTTTCGATAGTGATGGCTGTGCTGACTCTTCGTTAGCAAGGGTATTTAGCTGTAGGATAAAAGGGCTTTATAGAACATTTGCTCCCCTGTGGTTTAGAACTTAGCCTGTATATGGAATAAGTGAGCAAAGATGGAATGTATTTTCCATTCCCCTGTGCATGTGTGTGTGGTGGTGTGCTTTTGCATGTGTGCATGCATGCACTAATAGCTTTGTGGTGATGACGGAGATGATCAAGATGATATAGAATGGAAATACTCTGTGATTTTCTGGAGTCAGCCTTTTTAATGGGAAAGGCAATGATTTCTGGAAAGCAGGTTTTCCAGCAGGCTGCAGTTAAGATCCTCAGATGGTATTCACTGCATAAATGCATGTTCCTGGGATGTGTTTGAAGCTGGAAATATTTTTTTTCTCGCAAGGGAGAAAACTCCTTGTATTTTACTTGCTCATTCCATGTTGTGTCTAATAAAGTGTGGATTTAGCTTTCTTTGTGTTTCTGTTACTGGAAGTGAGTTGATCAGTCTAGTTAGACCAACTCTATCTGGTTGAGTTGCCAACCCTGGATGTGTTTAAAGATGGTTTGGATGTGGTGCTTGGGGTTACGGTTTAGGGATGAACCTTGTAGAGTAGGGTTCTGGGTTGGACTTGGTGATCCTGAGGGTCTTTTCCAACCGGAATGCTTCTGTGATTCTGTGATCTAGCTCTGATGCCAGGAATGAGATTTGTCTAACAATTCCTGTAGCAGCATTTCTCAAAGTTAGAAGCTACAGCTGTTCCTCAAGCCATAAGTAGCAACGTGAGTCCCAACAGCAAACCTGTAAGTCTTCTACATTAGTTGCTATCTTTTCAGCCTGTATCATACTTTATAACCTGAGGACTATATCCTCTACTCTCCTTTGGTCTACAGGCAACAGGAGCAGACACATCAAGGTAGGATTAAATGGGATTTTTTCTCTAAGTCTTCCAGAAAAGCCATGCACACTGGTGAGGGTGAGAGCTAGGAGAACTACACAGGCAGGATTTTCAGGTCAGCTGCCAGATTTGCATTTTAAGAGTGTCTGTCCATAAGGAAATGAAATGGTCAAAATGATGAGGGTCTTGCTTGTATTCTAGAAAATGGGACTATTTTCTTCTGACTGTGCTCTACTGAAAGGAGTATTATTTTCTGCTCTTTCCTGAGCAAAGATCTAGGAGAAATCCCATTTTTCTGTATTGATTGTTGAGCTGTCCTCTCTGCAGGTCAGTCTCTTGTTCCCTGTGCCACTGTACACTTCCCTCAGTCAGTTGGTTACACACTGCTGAACCAATGAATAGCTTGTGCCCTGGGGCACTTTTTGGTTGCTGTTAATAATAATCCTTTTAGTAAAATATGTATTTTTAAAAGGGAAAGTGCTGATAGCAATTAAGCAAACCTCTCATTAGGAACTGCAGTGGTGTAGAGCCTTGGGAACAACAGAAGGAGGTGACTTAGACTGTACATACAGTATCATGCTGGCACCATTTACTAATTTGAGTTATTTCACCTCAGAAATAACGCTGGGCATCTCTGGCAGAGTGACAGCACAAGCCTTGGTCGTTGAAACCCTTCCCAGCACTGTGGCCATGAGAACACCCCAAGTATTTTAAGTTGGCTACGTAGGTCCTATTCTTAACTTTTCATCTCATCAGATACTTTTCTTATTAGAACTTGAGAGCCTTCCCTCTAAGGTAATGATGATGTATGCTCAACCTCAGTGATCAAGTCCTAGCTTGTGCCTTTCTAATGTGTTATGACTGTGATCTGTGCAATAGTTGTGCTCTAGCCTTGCTGGGCCATGTGACATAATGGCATTTTTAATTTCCTCCTTCCAGTCCCATCATCTGTTTGCATGTAGGAAATTACTTTGTTTTTCATGTTAATTGATAGCACGACCTGTTTCAGCAATTCACCATCTCAAAGGTATGTCTGAGATCTCCAAGTGACTCACTGACATAAATGCAGATGAGCTAAAGCCACTTGTGTTACAGAGGGGCTGAAAGCCAAAGCAGAGTATCTTGATATCTGAGATAGCCTTTTAGCCTGTAGGACTGTGAGCCCGTGGCCTGCTTTGTTAATGACCACATTCAAGTCTAGTGGCAAATGGTAGGTTGCAAGAGGCAGCCTGCAGAAACAGACATGTTAAATTCATGGCCTCTAGCTCACTTGATCAATGGCAAGCTGGTAGACATTTATTTAAAATTTATACCACATGAATGTCTGAGGTAATAGGTGAATACTGTAAAGGGTTTATTTAAAAGAATATTTGACCAGTAGGGTCTTTGGAGATCAAATATTTCATTTTCAAAGGTGTCCTGAGTATTCAAAGAGGAGGAGAGGGAAGTAAAGAGGGATGTGGATAATGAAAAATACCACAGAAAGCAAGATTTTCCAAGGAAAACACCAGGAAGCTTGGTATGAGCATTTAATGTATGCTGGAGTTTTTAAAAGGAAACATTAATAGTGAAACATGCCCTCAAAGGACTAGCCAGCAATAAATTTTGTGTCACAAAATTACCTGTCAGTGGGATTATGTTTAAATAACGTAGAATTGTTCCTGCTTCTTGAGGGTTGGGAGAAACTTCACGAGAGAGTGTTCAAAGAATTCAGAATTATGTGCACAAATCCCATTAACAATAATGGGATTTGTGTGTTCAACCCTGCTCAAATGGCATTGAAAAATATAGCTGTTGCTTGTTCTTCCCCGAAGCATAGATATAGCAAGGGAGCACTGAAATCCAAAATATTTTCTCTCCCTTTTTTCTTTTATTACCTTCCAGACACAGAGTATCACACTTGTAGCCTGTGTGTGCTACATCATGATTAAAGCCTACAGGCAATTCTCTTTCTGCCTTGGCCAGGGGTTGTGTGGGAAACAACAGCAACAACAACAAAAACATCCCACCAAAAGGATTTGACATGCCAGTGTTCCCATTATCTGTGACAATAGGGAACGTTATTGCATAATAATTCAGCAGGACAGTGAGTGTTTTGCATGAGTAGACTCCAGTAAAAGAGTTTTGGTGTGGGTCTCTGTTTTGCTGTATTGCAGATGAGACTGAGTTCTTGTAAACTGGAGAATAGTATAGGGCAGAGTGCTCCAGAAGTGGAAGGCAGAGGAAGAAATGGAAAAATATACAATTAAGACTTAAATGTGACCGAACATGTTGCCATGGGATTTGATCTTATCCTATTTACAAAAGACAACTTATGACTCACGGGTGCTAAATGATTGAGCCATTACTCATTTCTAGAGTAAAAAAATAAAGGATACCTTTTATGGGATTTTTATAAATAATGATTACTTCCTCATATTTGTGAGTACTGAGCAAAAGACACGCTGTAGTCATAAAGCTCTCTGCATGCTCAGCTTCTGTGCAGAGCTTTTGAGAAGTATTTAGTCTTAACTGATTATTTCTCTCTTCAGAATTTCATCCTCCATGGCGTTCTACTTGTTGCCCATGCTGAGCTGTAACCCTTATTTCACAAAATTACAGAGTGCAAGCAGGATTGGTTTTGCCAAATCCAGACAGATGACACCTAAAGACTCTGTAGTGCAGTTCAGGATGGACATTTAAAAGGTTTTTAATTCTATTTAAGCCTGGGAAGCCTCTGCAAGACGCCAGCACTGCCAGGTGCCAGTGATCTGTTGTGGTGGTGATGATGCTACTTCCGATGTACTTTCCTTAGCAAAGACTTTTCAGATGTGGCTGAGGAGATTAAAAGACTCTGTCCTGACCTTGCACCCTTTTGTAACACTCTTGACTTGTCTGGGGCTATCTGGTCCAGCTTTAGTACCATTTTCTTCTGCTAGTCAATTTTAGGTGGAGTTGCTGCTTTCTTTTACCACCACTGCCTTCCCTCACCGGATTATTAAAGGGTAAACAGTATAACCTGGGTTTGAACTTTGTATTTTTGCCCTAGGAGGAATACAGGCTTTCATCATGGTGTATATAAAGTGTTAACTTTTTTTTTTTTGCTGCTAATCTTCCTGTATGGGTTGGAAGAAATGCATGTAACTCTTAACAGGCAAGAGATACCTACACAGAAGATTAGAATCTGATTTGGTGAAAGAGAAATCTGTGTAAAAGCTTGGATAATGCAGGCAGTCTCAGAAAAACTAATCTTTTAGAAAGTTTTGTTGTGTGACAGCTGGGCAGGCATATTAGGAAGATGAAGATTTTGAGCAGATTGGTTTTTAATTTTATTGTTTGATGGACAGCCTGTGCAGTAACATTCCTCCTTGGGTGGGTAGTAATTTTATGTTGACCCACAACTGGCTTCTAACTGAGCTCAAGATCAAGAGCATTCAGGATCATGGAGGTCAAGCCAAACTATGAACTTTTCATTTGAAGTTGTGCAGGTTTTCCTGGGGGTGCCTGTGTGAAGAGGAGAGGATGTGGGAGCAGTGAATGCTACATCCAAATCTTGGGTTATGGTCTGCCTTGTAATATCTTTCCAGTTGTGTCTCTGTATCTATATTCTCCATATCCATCAAAGTATCTCTCTGAAAAATCAGACAGACATTCCACAAAGGATTCACATGGATGTGAATGCGTGAAGCATCTGGCCATAGCATGGAGATGTGTTTCCAAGGATTTGGAAGAGAGAAGAAACAATTGAAAGAGATGTATAAAATCAGCCATCCCATGCATGTAAACATGAGAAAACCCTTGATCACCCTATTTTCTGCCACCCACCTTGTTGTACAGAGATGCACAGGATGTATTTTTAAGGTAAATGGACACTGGATGACAGAAGATAGCTGTCTCTGTTGTTAATTCAGTTTCTGTGCCAAACTATGGAATTGTTTGTGGGAGATCATGGCTTTTAATGTACTGGACAATAAAACCTAGCACTTGACTTGGTATGATTCTAGCTGGCCTATGACATCCTAAGGATCTGGATGTGTTTGAATGTGTCCAGAGAAAGGCCACGAGATTGATCAGAGGGCTGGAGCACCCCTCCTATGAGGACAGACTGAGGGAGTTAGGGCTGTTCAGTCTGGAGAAGAGAAGGCTCCTTATTGTGGCCTTTCAGTATCTTAAGAGGGCCTACAAGAAAGCTGGGGAGGGACTTTTTAGGGTATCAGGTAATGATAGGACCAGAGGGAATGGAACAAAAATAGAAATGGGTAGATTCAGATTGGATGTTAGGAAGAAGTTCTTCCCCATGAGGGTGGTGAGACACTGGAACAGGGGCCCCAGGGAGGTGGTAGAAGCCTCATCCCTGGGGGTTTTTAAGGCCATGCTGGATGTGGCTCTGAGCAACCTGATGTGTGATGTGTTCCTGCCCATGGCAGGGGGCTTGGAACTAGATGACCCTTGAGATCCCTTCCAACCCTAACAATTCTATGATTCTAAGTGCTGGAATAACATTCACACATTTTAGTAGTTGCTCCAACTCCTACAACCAGTCAGGGAGAGCTGTGTGGTACCATTGACAGTGAATCTGTTCCATCTGAAACTGAGAATTAGACGTTTGTATTTTCCCCTTTTCTATGTATATATATAGCTATATCATTTAATGGCAAGCTGGAGATATTTCTTTGAAGTAAATGGAAAGTGCTGCTTACAGGAAACAACATGCAAAATAGAACACATTTGTATTAAAAAAAGACAGAGAGAGAATGCTTGCAGCCTGTTTTAAATAGAAACTATACAAAACAATCACACAGACTATTGTGATTTTACTCTCAGAAGTCTGTCAACATCACGTCCTCTTCCGTGGGACTTATCTATTACCAGCTCTGTGGGTTTTGCTGTGCTAAGTCAGCAAGTGGCCATTAGTCCACTGGAGCTTGTCACACTTATGTGGTGTACTGTCCTTACATGTGTTGATACTGCTGATAGTTCCTTGTTGGAGGTGTCATCCTCTTCTGTCACCATGGCAGGTCTGACCCAGTTATCTTACATGCACCAGAGTGGTGCCTCTCTGAACTCCTCTGAGTCTCAGGGAGTTGCAGGCTCTGGGTTAGCAGTTAGGTGACAGAAACATGTGGGAAGTTTCTTAGGAAATGGGAATCTGTTGAATGTGGGAGCTGAGGGAGCCCAGCCTTTGCATGGAGGAGCTTCACTTTGAGCTGTTGGATGTCTCTGTTAGAGTGACTTACAACTTTCAAAACCCACTTGATCTCAAAGAGATCCTTGTTTGTTGTTGTCAGAACATGCCTATATCCATGTCATCTGCAGATCAGAGGTGCTGAGAAACTGTTCTAGTGTTCTTTTATTTGCACTACCCAGTGCTCAGAGAGCCTTTTTATAAATAAAAGAAGCATTACAACTTCACACATGCTTTAACTTGAGGATGAGGAGAGAATTCTAGGTGGACACGTTGTTCCTGTGCGTCAAGCCAATAAATTGGTATCTAAACCCTTTTCTGCTTTGGTGTCATACAAGGAAATCAGCCAAACTGCTGGACTTACCTGTCCTCTATTGAGTATCAGATATTAACAAAATCTTAATGCCAACTATCAGAGACATATCTCATATCTGCTTTCAACAAGTTAGATCAAGAAAGCTGGTGGGGTTTTTTTGGTTTTTTTAATCATTCTCTACTGTGCCAGTGAACTAATGGTAAGAGGGACAGGGATCTACTTGAGAGAGTCCAACAGAGAGCTATGAGGAATAATGGAGGGACTGGAGCACTGCCCTATGAGGAGAGGCTGAGAGCCCTGGGGCTTTTTAGTCTGGAGAAGAGAAGACTGAGAGGGGATTTAATCAATGTTTCTAAATATCTGAGGGCTGGGGTTCAAGAAGGGAGGGGACAGGCTCTGCTCAGTTGCACCCTGTGATAGGACAAGGGACAATGGATAGAAACTCCAGCACAGGAGGTTCCACCTCAACATGAGGAGGAACTTCTTCACTGTGAGGGTCACAGAGCACTGGAACAGGCTGCCCAGAGAGGTTGTGGAGTCTCCTTCTCTGGAGACTTTCAGTACCCATCTGGATGCATTCCTGTGTGACCTGTGCTAGATTCTGTGGTCCTGCTCTGGCAGGGGGTTGGACTTGATGATGTCTGGAGGTCCCTTCCAATTCCTAACATCCTGTGAGCCTGTGAACTGCATTCTGGATGGCTGGCAAACATCACAGCTGTAACAACAAAAAGATTTTCTTTTAAACATCATACTTCAAAAGTTAAATTAAAAATTCTCTTGCAAAAATAAGTCTGTAATAAAAAGAGTATGCATCAAGAAATGTACCAAGGAAGGGCATTCTGCACCTGATATAATAAAAGTATTGTTCACGAAACTTCTTTTCAAAGAAATGTAGCATTTAATTGTGATTGATGGCTTCTCTACAGAATTTCAGAATTCAGCTATGGGATGAAATTTCTGTTATATTTCTGTACCATTGACACTATTTTGGCTTAATAAAAGGTATGTATATGAAAACCTGGCCTACAACAACTTTTTGTTGTTGTCCTGAGAAGAAATTTTTGTTACATTTTTCAGGTTGCTACAGTTTTCAGGTTGTTTTCTGTAGAAGTTAGAAGTTTTAATAATTGTTAGTATAAATTTGGTAGGCACCTGTTGCTTTAATTCAAAATGAAGCATTGAATGCTTCCTGTTATATAATTACACTGAAATTTATGCTTCATTTATGCTTACATCAGTATATAAAGATGCTGAATTATCCTGCAAAATCTTGGCAGCATTCAAACTACATTAAGCCAAAATCCTGTTGGCCTCTCTGACAGAGGTGATTCTTCTGGCAACCTTCTTTTGGGTTATAAATACTCAACATTTGGTAAAATCACTGTCTGAATGAGAACTGCGCTTGAAACAGAAGTATCTGACCTTGCACCAAGTTGGTGTTTTAAGGTAGCTTTTGCTTTCTCTCTCTCTTTTGGTCGCCTCTTGTGTTTTTCCTAATGCTTGTATATATCTCTTTAACTACCAGACAATAATATTCCAGTTTATAGCCTTTGAAAAACACTCTGGATTTGAACCTACAGGTTATATATATGTACAGCAGGCTATGTTGTGTGAAGTTCCCAATACTTATTTATTGAGAAATTATGGGGTTTTTTTTGTTGTAAGTGAACACATTGTTATCTTATTTTTAAGATAATAACATATTAACTACAGTCCACAGTCCCCTGTGAACAAACTGCAGATGTTCATGTGATGTGATCTGAAAAATGCCTTTGCAAAGTTAATAGGGTGGTTTAGATTTTCAAAGTATGCATGGTTCTGCGTGATTCTGAACCTGAAAGATCTAGCACCTTTTAATCAAGGGTCACAGTGTAGTCACATGCAGTAATCACTCTTTTCTGGTAATTATCAGGTGTACTGTGGTGTCTCTGTTAGCAGTAACATAAATACCATATCATGATAAACAAACATATGATTTGCTGTGGAAACAAGATGTGCCTTGATAAGAGAAATGACTTCTCAAGCGTCACCTCTTACTATTGGTATTGCCTGTGTAGGTGGTAAAAGCCTGATTTCTGCTCCTTATACCAGGAATGATTGCTGCAAGAAAGGTCTAAAAAGGTATGAACCAGGTTCCCCAAGCATGAATTAGGTTATTCAGCTTCTGCTAACTTGAAATGTACATGAAATTCTGATTATACACATTACTGCCCATTTTAAACAGAGTTTTTTTTAAGACAGGAGAGGGAAATTTTTCACAGTCTAACTGCCAGTAAACAAAAGGTGATGAGGAGCTGTGGGCTGGTGTCAATGTTGGAGAGATTGCCCCACCATATGCTGCCTCACCTCTATGCTTGTTGCGTTGCAACTCCTGCCACAGTACCACTTCTCTTTATTGCTGTGTCTTTGTCTCTAAATACATGTGCAGAACTTTTGATTTAGTAGTTACTCTTGTTTATCATTATTTTTATATTTTTCTACTCTTGCTGCATTTTCATCACAGAAGAGCAAGACTTTATTCAAGGGTGCTGGGTTTTTTTCCCCCATTACTTCAATATTTCCCTGTCCTTCCTCCTTCTCCTCCATGTCCCCAAATTAAGATACTGAGAAAACTTGTCTCTTTTGTCTACAGATAGCCTTTAGTTTGGGATAAGGTTTACTTCATAGCCTAAAAATGGCTCTTACTCCTTGATCTGACTCACTGTGTTACAGTACAGTCACTTATAGATCAATTTATTTTTAGAATCTCAATGAAACAGATTCTGTGGGGAGCATTTGTTTCTGATCAAGAGATGGCTCCAAAGTAAAATATGCTGCTGGAAGGAATATCCTTTCAACTTGACCCCTAGTATAAAGACCCTCTGATAGTTGTTTCGTGCTTTTTGAATGTCTGTTGCACCCTTCTGCAAACTTTCTGTGGTCAGCTTAAGGAATAAAATTGTCAAATGTAGACAATCCCATGTGCTGTGAGGTATGTGAGTTTAGTTTGCTGCTTTTTTTTCCTAGATAAAAGGTAATTTCTTTGGATGTGGAAGGCTTTGCTCTTCTCTACTCTCTGAATTTTCTTTTTCTAAGAGGGGAGATAGGTGTTGGGGGAAAATTTGAATCAAATCTCACATTTTCATAGACTTGTCACTCAGAATTTTGCAGTTTTGAAGACGGTTTTCTTTGGTTTTGTTTTTTTTTCCACTCAAAACTGGATGGCTTGGGAGCACCATAGTGCACTCTCTGCTTACTCAGTCCTACCTGACAGAAGTTGTTAATTAATGTCTTGTGGTACATTACCTGACATTTCTTGGTTTTCAGATGGACAGAGACTTTGTATTGATGTATCATCACTACTACCTGGCACACTCCCCTGAATGTTCACAGGATCACAGGATGTTAGGGGTTGGAAGGGACCTCCAGACATCATCAAGTCCAACCCCCTGCCAGAGCAGGACCAGGTTGCACAGGAATGCATCCAGATGGGTCTTGAAAGTCTCCAGAGAAGGAGACTCCACAACCTCTCTGGGGAGCCTGTTCCAGTGCTCTGTGACCCTCCCAGTGAAGAAGTTCCTCCTCATGGTGAGGTGGAACCTCCTGTGCTGGAGTTTGTATCTACTGCCCCTTGTCCCATCACAGGGTGCAACTGAGCAGAGCCTGTCCCCTCCCTCTGTATGGATTTGCATTCTTCTCTACCAGCCTTTTGCAGGCACTCTGGCTCTCGTAGGAACTACAAACCCTTTGAGGAGAGGCTGAGGGAGCTGGGGTTGTTCAGCCTGGAGAAGAGGAGGCTCAGAGGAGACCTCATTGCTGTCTACAACTACCTGAAGGGAGGTTGTAGCCAGGTGGGGGTTGGTCTCTTCTCGCAGGCAACCAGCAGCAGAACGAGGGGACGCAGTCTTAAGCCGTGCCAGGGGAGGTATAGGCTGGATATTAGGAGGAAGTTCTTCACAGAGAGAGAGATTGCCCATTGGAATGTGCTGCCCAGGGAGGTGGTGGAGTCGCCATCCCTGGAGATGTTCAAGAGAAGCCTGGATGAGGCACTTGGTGCCATGGCCTAGTTGATTGGATAGGGCTGGGTGATAGGTTGGACTGGATGATCTTGGAAGTTTCTTCCAACCTGATTGATTCTATGATTCTATTCCCTTTTACTTGTCCTCAAATGAAGTACCTGAATGTTTGGACTGAGGACCATGCTGGGGGCTGCCACATGCTGACAAGAAGTCAGTAAGGAACTTGGGCATCATGCAACATGTGCACCACAGATAACTCAGGAGGAATTTTGACTGAGTTAGGATTGACCTTAGGCTATCCCTGTAGCTTACTCCCTATGCTCTTTTCAGCTAATTGTAAGAGATAATGATCTCTCCAGGCTTTTAGTCTCTTTGTGTATCCCCACAAGAGAATCTAATTAATGCCTATGTGAGAAATCATTTAAAGAGGCTATCTGCTGTCCAGCTGTTACTGATCCAAGCTGAATTTGAAATGACAGGAGAGCCAGAGAGGAGCTGTTTATCTCTTTAGCAGTTTCTGATGCTTCACTTTTAAAAGTGTGGGTAATGATACATAGGGATCCCAAATGTATATTATGGACTTGACTTCCAAAGGAGGTGAATACCTGCAGTTTTCATTGAGTTGTGTTGAAATTCCACACTGCAGTGCCACTGCAGATGCCACTGCAGATCAGGCCTTCTGGAATTACTGAAAATTCAAATATATTTTGCATGGGCAATGACATCCAGGGCTCCTGTTTGATCATCATTGCCTCTCACATACACCATCAGGCCTACCAGAACAACCTCCTTTCGTCGACACAATTAGAAATGAGACCTGAGACCCCTCAACAAGCAATTCATCTTCCCCTTCAGATGACTAAAGCTTCTTTGATGCAATAGTTGCCACTACAGAGTGGTGTGACCACCTTCCTTCCTGCCCACACTTCAGCAAGGTCATCTGTCATATACTATGCTTATTTTTGAGTTACAAGGACAATCAAGTTCAAGGAGGTCAGAGCTATAAGCCAACAACTGTAGTATATTTAAATAAGGGGAATGGAAATGAGATCCACTAAAATGTGAAAAATAACTGTTCAAGGGAAAGCTCTTTGAAGTTTGAAACAAGTTAATGTATTTGCAAGGTTGCCTGTATTTTGGGTGGTAAACAGTTAGGGATGGGAATGGGGGAGTGGGAATGGTAGGAAGCTTGTGAATTCTTCTAAAGAACTTTTTGTTCTTTCCTAGACTGTTGTGTTTTTTAGTGGTCAAAATTCAGTTACCACCTGGGCACTAGTGCTTCAAGCATGTGGCATTTTTCAGTCAACCATTTGATAATATTTGTGATCCTTTTCTGTTTGTGGTGTATTTCTAGAATATCACTAATCAAGTTTGGGACTTGCTTAGGAAAAAAAGTCCTTTAACATCTTCAAACCAGGGATGGCTTTTGAGGTGGTGGTAGTGGTTGAATCTTGTTACTCTGACAGTGATCTAAAGCCTGTGGAAGTGAATGGGACTCTTTCCACTTAGTTCAATAGGCTTTAGATCTGTACCCCTCCCTGTAAGTGTAGCCAGGTCTAAAGCATTGAACATTTGGAAGAAGACAGCAGCACAGCTTACATTTCCTGGCTCTGGAGTTCCTTTATGTTGTCCTTGGGTCAAAATTTGCCTTCAAATTCTGTCTCTGCAATATTTATTCCCACAAAAAGGAGATAAAAGTCTTTGTTCTTCTAGAAGTCCCTAGATGACTAGATTGAACAAACAGAGCAGTAATGTTCTCACTGTTTTCCATCACCTACTAAAGTGCAGAACCTTCTCCCTCCCTCCGCGTTTCCATTTCCTCTACTTCCTGTTCTTGCAGATTGGGTAACAAATGCTGAATATTTCCTGAAGTTGACTAATGACAGGACACTGATGTCTGCAGCTGAGCAGTCTGGCTGGTACTGCATTGAATTCTTGACTGAAAGGAGGAGGTGCTACAGCTGTGTTTGTGGAGCCCCCCCAGTATAATTCTGTCTTTTGAATGCCTTTAGGGTTTAGTATCAGCCTAACCTAAGCTGATCATGACTTTTAGTTTATCACAAATTGCCTTAACAAAAAAGAGTATCCTAGGCCAAACTGAAATACAACACTGTGATCATGTGTCCTTATTCACGTGTTCTGGTCAGCAAAGACCATTAGTTATTGGGAAGGTACATTATTTGAAATGAATGGCTGTATTGGGTTTGCATGGCAAGACCTTGGTAGCAGGGAAGCTACAGGGGTGGCTTCTGCAAGAAGCTGCTAGAAGCCTCCCTTTTATCCATTGGAACAAATGCCAGCTGGCTCCAAGATGGACCTGAACCCTTCAGTGATGGTGGTAGCACCTCTGTGATAACATATTTAAGGGGTAAAAAACTGCTGTGCAACATCAGTTGCAGCCAGAGAAAGGAGTAAGAATATGTGAGGGGGACAACTCGGCGAACACGAAGGTCAGTGAAGAAGGAGGGGAAGGAGGTGCTCTGGGTGCCAGAGCTGATACCCACCTGCAGCCCATGAAGGACCTCATGTGGAAGCAGGTGGATGCTGGAAGAAGGCTGTGACCCCATGGGAAACCTGTTCTGGAGCAGTCTCCTGGTAGGAGCTGTGGTCTGAGCCATGGAAAAGCTCATACGGAGCAGGTTTGCTGGCAGGACTTGTCACCCTGTGGGAGAGCCACACTGCAGCAGCCTGTTCCTGGAGGACTGCACTGCTTGGAGTGGATGTGTGCTGGAATAGTTCATGAGTAACAGTTGTCTTTAGGAAAGACTCACATTAGAGAAGTTTGTGGAGTGTCTCCTGTGGGAAGGACCTCACACTGGAGCAGGGGAAAAGTGTGAGGAGTCCTGCCCCTGAGATGAAAGGAGTGGCAGAAACAATGTGTGATGAACTGACCACAACCTCCTGTGATGACACTGGTGAGGAGGTAGAGAAAATTGAAAATGAAGGTGATCCGAGGAAGAAGGGAGGTGTGGGAAAAAGGTGTTTTAAGATTTGATTTTTATGCTCTGATATGACTGGTAATAAATTAAATTAATTTTTTTCCCCAGGTTGAGTCTGTTCTGCCTATGATGGTAATTGGCAAGCGATCTCTCCTTATCTCAACCCATGAGCCTTTTGATCCATTTTCTCTCCCCTATTCAGCTGAGGAAGGCAGTGATACAGCAGCTTATGGTGGGCACCTGGCATCCAGTCAGGATCAACCCACCACAATGCCCTTTAAAATTAAAAGGAAAACCACATAAGGTCTTTCACAGGTGGAAATAAGTTTGGGTTTGGTTTACACAAAGATTATGTACCCCCAAAATCAGTAATGTTTAGAACTGAGTTTCTCAGGCCTCTTAGTTATTTTTTATATTGAAAGTATAATTGCCAAGAGGGAAAGGAATTTAATGAGTTATATTTTATAGCTTAGGTTTTTTCTCTGAAATGGGTAGGCTGTCTCTCCTCTTGGCTGGAGGATTTCTTTCTAATTCTGTCATTAAAATGTCAATTACTCCATTTCTTTTGTTGGCTGAGATGCATAGATCTACGTTTCTCTATGTACAGATCGTAGCAATGTTCTGTGACCAAAAAAGTCAAATGCCCATGTATCCCCTGGACTGATTAGTAATGGTATTGATGTGAGCAGAGAGAGTCTGGTAGCAAAGAAAACATACAGATATTTCCTTAGCTAACATGTGATGGCTCTTGATTCCAGCATCCTAAAGTGCTCCCCTATAAGCTCATTTTGGAGTTAGAATCACCTCTTCAAAGCTGGACAAATATTAGCAGCCAAAACAATGAGTGACAGAAAAAAAATAAGCTTCTCAAAGAGGAAGGTGGAAACATGGGATAGAAATGAGTTGTGTAGTGATATGAGGGTTAAGAGGAGTAAGGAATCACTCCCATGTGGGCAGCAATGCTCATGGGTCTTTGATCTAGAATCAGATTGTTCCTTTGTGTGTGAATCTAGGGGATGTAATCCACATCTAAATACCTGCTGGCAAATATGCCTGTGAAAAAAACCCTATAACAAATAGGCTCAACTGCTGGCACACTACAACAATCTATTTCTTTAACACATATGCTTACCTGGAACACTGTGTGAAGTTTTGGGCTCCCTAGTTCAAGAGAGACAGGGACCTGCTGGAGAGAGTCCAATGGAGAGCCACGAGGAGGATTAGGACACTTGAGCATCTCCCCTATGAAGAGAGACTGAGAGCCCTGGGGCTGTTTAGTCTGGAGAAGAGAAGACTGAGAGAGGATCTGATCAGTGTCTGTAAATATCTGAGGGCTGGGTGTCAAGTGGAGGGGGCCAGGCTCTTTCTGGTGGTGTGCAATAATAAGCCAAGAAACAACAGGTACAAGCTGGAACGTAGAAGATTTCACCTCAACATGAAAAGAAACTTCTTTACAGTGAGGGTGACGGAGCCCTGGAACAGGCTGCCCAGCGGGGTTGTGGAGTCTCCTTCTCTGGACACATTCAAAACCCAGCTGGATGCATTCCTGTGCAGACTACTCTAAGTGATCCTGCTTTTGGCAGGGGGGTTGGACCTGATGATCTCTGGAGGTCCCTTCCAACCTCTAATGTACTGTGATACTGTGATACTTTGTGGCATTGGCTTACTTTTTACTTAAATAGGATTTTAACCTTGTTTGGTAAAGGAAAATAGAAGACATATTTGGGTTTTTACGTAAGTAATGAAAGATTAAAGTCCTCTAAATTGGGCACACACATAGGACCCTTATGACTACTGCTTGAGCATATTTTACTTGCTATAACCCACCCATCCTTTTTCAACTTGAATAACATCATTGATTTTAAATAAGTTTTTGTAATGTTGAGCATTACAAAACTAGGAAAAATAGGAAGTTCAATAAAACAGCTACATACCATAAAATCCACAATCATAGATTCATAGAGTTGTCAGGGTTGGAAGGGACCTCAAGGATCAGCCAGTTCCAACCCCCTGCCATGGGCAGGGACACCTCACTCTACATCAGGTTGCTCACAGCCACATCCAGCCTGGCTGCAAAAACCTCCAGGGATGAGGCTTCTACCACCTCCCTGGGCAACCTGTTCCAGTGTCTCACCACCCTCATGGGGAAGAACCTCTTCCTGATATCCAGTCTGAATCTAGCTACTTCTAGTTTTGTTCCATCCCCCCTAGTCCTACCATTGCCTGACATCCTAAAAAGTCCCTCCCCAGCTTTCTTGTAGCCCCCTTCAGATACTGGAAGACCACAATCCTTGTCTTCCTTTTCTCCATCTCTTCCACTACTGTTATTATGATCTTTCTTCGCTGTATTCTGATTCTCTAGTGTGGAGACTTTCAACTGAAAGTTAACAGATGCTCTTCCACACAATCTGACTGCTCCTGGGGGGAGCTTGTTCCCTCCAGACATTTTACAACATCTGTTTGAAGCTGACTTGTGTTCCTTCTGTTCCACCTCAAATTGGAAGCCCCGATGAGAAGAGATGAGAAGGTGCATGTACCGAGCTAGGGCTTTGATCCACAATGCCACACACTGACTGACATTTCCACTTACATTGAAACATGATGCTCTCAGATATGTGGTAATAAACAGGACTGTTCAGCTGGTTAACAGAGATACAGTTGAGAGAGCAGGGGGAATAAAAGTCACCTTTGTTAGTAAAAAAGTCTTTTTTTTAAATCTAAAACTCAGAAACATACCACGTTGTACAGTCTGTTTAATCTTTTATATTCTATTCACCTACAGCATGAGTCAAATTTTGTGATTTTATTTGCTATGCTAGTACTCTTTTTCTCTTGGGATTACTGAAGTTCCTAAGCAGAGCTTCAGGATATTTCCCTCTATCCAATTTTTTTCACTTCGAATTTGTGCTACTATAGGGTGAAAAAAATTATTTTTTATTCATTAGGCCAATACAAACCTTTCTGTTAAACTTTGGCATCCTGACAGTTCTGTCTTTCTGTTCCTACTTGCCTTTGAAATTATACCGTTGAACCCTGTCTCTTTAACAAAATAGGGAAACAAAGATATGCATTTTTTTCAAAGGGGGGGAGGATATTGCAAAATTGTTTTCACACTTGTTTGATACATCTAAAAATACACCACCACAGAAACAGAAATTCTTTCATTTGAGTAACATAATACTAGCAGATCTGAAGTTACCTGACAAGTTTATCTACTAATACTGATGAACCGAGTTCTCTAGAGTTCTCTTTTTAGCCATGTTCTATTTTGAGTGCTGATCTGAGAGAATGAAGGCACTTCATGCAGCATTTGAAAAGCTTTGAGAAGAAGTAACTTGTTTTTCTTTGTTTGAAAACTGCACCTTTTGGTGTTTTAATGGTTGAAAACCTTAATTTATTCTGGGCATTTTAAGTAAAAGTGCTGAAAGCACATAAATGCTTGTATACTTTCAAAATCAACAGGAATTTTACTTAAAATTCTCCCAGCCCAGTGATCATGTCACCTCTTTTTCTGTTCTGGCTCCTCAGGATTTCATAAACTGTTGAATCTCTAGTCCTCTGAGACAGGAGAGTGTTGTTTTGTCAGAGTCCAGGAGCAAGTGTTTTGGAGGCTCAGCTAAATGTCATAACCAGATCAAACATCTTTTTAAGCTTCAAAAGGGAAACAACCAGAGATTTTTTTCCTTCCTTGCTGAACTTGAAATATTTCTGTGGGATATAATTTGGGGTTTTCACTAAACATAAAGGAAATGTGCTACTCTGATCTGTTCTAGTCTTTCTTCTTAAGACCAGTCATCTTCCTGACTTAATATCTGCTTTATTGAGTAGTGTTACTCTCTGCTGGAAACAGGGATTAATCAATGAAACAGCAACCCAGCAATTCCCATGGAATCACACAGTTTTCCAGACTCAGTATTTGAGCTGCTTCTAGTTGAAACGTTTCTATTGTTTCCCAAGAGGTTTGAATGCATCCTCTAGGCTTCCCAGTTGCTTATGTACCTATATTACAGATGTTATGTAATAGTGATTGACTAAGTGTCTGCTTGAAGATCGTCACTTGGTCTCACTATGATGGATACTGGAAATCCAGTGAACCCTTTCGTTCTTTGTCCACAGAGACTGGCACAGTGGTACCTCACAAGATCAGTAGTGCCAAATCAGTGACCCAGGCAGGGAAGGTTGTTCCCAGATGTGAGAACCTAGTACAAGAGTTTCTAATACTATAGGCCATTTACATTTGCTTTTCCTTTCTTGGGAAAGAGTCTGAAGTTGGGTTTTGAAAGCCTCAAGCACCCTAGCAGAAGTATCTGACAGGATAAGGCCCAGTTCAATCTCCCCATCTTCTTCCAGACCTTTAGAGACTTACTGTATCATGGCAGAGAGAAAATGTGGTATTATCTTTTCTTTGGGATTCAACCTCCAAATTCACAGCTCCTTCCCTTCCTAGTTGGGAGACTCCAAGAAAGATTGACGGTTTAGACAGTATGGCCACCTCACTTGAGATTCATGGTGGTAGGTCTAGCATCAGTGGCATGGTTCAGTGACTCCAATAAAGAAGTACAGTGGAATAGTATCTTCCACAAACCTATTTGTACCATATGTTATGCCCCCAAATGCTGCTTTAGTGCAACCCCCAACCTTAGAGCCTTCTGTTTGTTATTAGTAACATTTGCTTTCAGTTCCTCACCACTTTTTGTGGGGGGTGGGGAGGTGGGGAACACAGAATATCTGAAAACAATAACTCTTGTTCATTGACATAAACCGGCTGTCAGTTTCTTGTGGGACCCAGGCTGATAAAAACCAGGGGAAAACGATTTTATTTGCAATGTAAGGAATTTTAGCCTGTGGAGATTTTTAGTTCAACAGCAGTAAAGGTAGGGACAGCAACCAGTGAGGCTGTTAAAGGTCACATTCTCTCCCACCCCCTCTTTTTCCCAGTCCCTTGAGTCATAATTAAAACTCCAGAAAGTGAGAAGCTGTTACTAATTCTAACATGCAGTTTGGCACAACAGAATAATGCATCTACTGACTTGTGTTTTTTATTTAATTTCATTTTTTTTTATAGGTCAATCTGAAATTTTACTTTACTGTTTGGTTTACAATAGGCTTTTTCTGAATCTGAAACTTTGATTTGAAAGTTTCCCAGATATAACATTTATGGAAACAAACACCTTGTTCAGAAGCCTGACAATAATTATCTCCTAATGCAACAATTAGGCACTTTAATCAGATGTGACTTTAATGCTCTGAAGTTGAGAATGCTGGAGATGGTCTCTTGTGCTTTGTACTGCTTAGAATTTCTCCCAAGAGATTAGCTGGACACAGAGATGAGCTAATTACCCTTTGTATATTTTTGAGAGCTGTCCAGATTTGAAGGAGCAGTTACATAATAATGATATTTATACATCATCTTTCCCAGGGCTGAAACATTCTGCAGGGTTACTTAGAATACCCCTACTCAGACAAGACTTAGTGAATTTGGTAGGTAAAGACTGAGAAGGAGTTTAGGATTTTGTAGTCTTGCTTTCAGCCATTTCCTTAAAGCTCTGAAATAGTTTTTGACTCATTTGTAAAAAAACTTTCTGTCAACACAGGACCCCTTTGAGTACCTGTTGAGGAGGTTTATTTACAGGTCTTATATCCAGTCATGTCTTCGCTATCCACAGGTCTTAGGATGCTGTTCCTCAGCAGGTGATTATTTTTCTAAGACAAGCTGAATTGGAAGGGTGTTGCTCAGCCTTGAGTCTCTAGTGTATGAGCTTATACTTCCCATGTACAAGTGCCAGAAAGGCAATTTAAACTGGTCAGTGAGATCCTTGGAGAATCCCTCAGTGAAGGAGAAAGAATTATTGGCACCTGTAGGATCACTGTTGCCATTTCTTAAAATACTCTTTTGAAGGTCATCTGTTGAATTACTGGCAACCTCTGATCTTGCAGTCTGGTGTGATTTCAGCCCAAGGTAATATGAACTGGTAGATTTAAAAAAAGTCTCCCTCCTGCTGCAGATACTGTTCAGTGTGAAATAGCCATTTCTGTTGTCCTTTTTTCCCTCTTTCTTGTCTATTGACTAAGCTGCATTTGGTCTTTGAAAGCCTGGAAGGCCTTCGACTTAGAGGCTCTGCTCAGTTGCACTCTGTGATAGGACAAGGGGTAATGGCTAGAAGTTCCAGCATAGGAGGTTCCACCTCAACATGAGGAGGAACTTCTTCACTGTGAGGGTCACAGAGCACTGGAACAGGCTCCCCAGAGAGGTTGTGGAGTCTTCTTCTCTGGAGACTTTCAAGCCCCATCTGGATGCATTCCTGTGTGAACTGTGCTGGAATCTGTTGGTCCTGCTCTGGCAGGGAGGTTCGTCTTGATGATCTCCGGAGGTTCCTTCCAACTCCTAACATCCTGTGATTCAGTTCATCTGAGGGCATACTGTTCACAATGGTTCCCAATTTTTCTTGCATAGTGAAACCACAAAGTTTAAATCAGCCGTTCTCTATTTCCTGGTTTGATGTTACTGTGCAAGATACAGCTTACTGTGAGGCAAGAGTTTTCCTGGACTTAGAGCAAGACTCACTGTCTGTGCAAGAGCCCAGGAGTGTAGATGAGAAAGGAGCATCTGTTGAAACGCACCTATAATCCTTGGACAGTACTTCTTCAGCTGCCCTCTTTACCCTATTTCTTGATGCTGCTGTCTTGCCAGTACTGTAGAGGAAGTGTGAATGGTGGAGAATGCTTGCCTTGTTCTCTTCAAATGATAGCACGAGGGCTACATCTTCTCCATGAACTGCAAGTAACCAAAGACTATTAGATCAAGCTGCTTGTGAGGAACATGTTGCAAAATCAAAGAGTACTTCCCCCCTAGTTGTCAAGATAACATGCCAATGTGTATTTGTTGCCAGATTTAGTGAGGTATCTGAAGTTAGAAGACTAAATATATGTGCTTTTTATTAGCTTAGTTACCAAGGCTGGAAAAGAAAACAGAATTACTTGGGAAGTTTACCTGTGCTGTTACTTCTTGGAGTACTGTCTTCTCATGCTCATCTTCTACAAATATCCATTCATCCATTTTTTAATAGAAGCAAAGCTCATACCAGGATACCAACTTCCAGATGCATTTTTACTGTCTTGGTGAATGTTTGTTTTCATTTTTAAATGAAGTGAGCTTTGCTATCACAGAATATTTTAAATTTAAACAAAAAATCTCAGATTGTGTATTGACACAGTGCACTTATTTCTAAAATCTCATAAGAAGCCAAATAAGTATCCTTGCTGAATAAACAGATTATTTACTTTTAACATATTTTTAGCTTCTGCTACTTCTTTTAGCTTGATCTTTGGCTTCTTGATTATTGAATCCTGAGGGTAGGGTCAGAGATCCAGATGTTCACTCTCTTGCTTTAGGTCAGGAGTGGGGAATACTTCTTTCATGTCTTCATGGTTTGTGATCTGTAGACACCACTATGAGTAATAATAAACACATTGATATGCGCCTGGTGGGACTCCTCTGAAGGCAGTGCGCTTATGTTAGTATGAGATAAAAATTAGGTTGTTTGCTTTAGTGGCATCTTACACTTTTATATATCTGTAATTAACAGTTAGTATCTGGGTGGTATTGACAGCTATGGTGGAGCTATGGTCCTGTGGTGTAGCTGTATGAGCTTTTTCTGATGTTGGGTCTTTGAGTCAAAGAATACTCAGGATGCACTAATAACTCTCCATGATGTATGCCATCATAGAAGGTTGTTAGTGCATCCCTAATATTGCTGAACACCTTCTTATTCTTTAATGCAACAGCATTATACATGGCAGTCTCTAGTACCATCTATAGTAGTACATCCCAAGCACCCAGAACCGTTTGTCTACAAGCCATGATGGGAGGTGGTGCTTGGAGTGACGTTTCAGCACCTTTCTTGCCCATACAGCAAAGCTCCATCATTGCCAGCTGACACTTTCTTTTCATACTGGAATTCGGTAGTAATAACTCAGTCTGTTTGCACATCTCAGCTTCTATTTTTAAACACCACTAATCCTCAGCTAAGGACCAGTCTCCATCTGGCCTTACAAGGGCACATGGTGGCGAGGGAGATGTAAGGAACCTTCCTAGATCCTGTGCAGTTCTCTTGAGAGCCAGGAACAAGCACTGCCTTAAAAGTGAGGACAGGCAAGATGCTTTTGCCTTTTCTCCGTTTTCAACACAGAGATGGCAGCAGCTGGAGGAGCTGTGCCTTGCCATGTCCCATGTGCACCAGATGGAGAATGTTCCCTCTATGAAGGGCACTCCTCAAATGGCAGTGTTAATCTAGTGCTCACCTGAACCACAAGCATTGTCTGAAGCATGCAGCTGGACTTTGAGGTGGTCAGGAATGTTTGTTTGTTTGTTTGTTTGTTTTTAAACTGTGAAGTCCCTCACTTTGGTGAGGGATCTGAGGTTAACCTGAGTCCCTCAGGTTAACAGTTGTCAGTTCACTCAAGGAAGTCAGGGCTGTGGTCCATGCAGCCCTAACCTTGCATTTGTTGCGTATTTCCCTAAACAACAGGAAAGTAGAGATAATAGAGTGGAAGTCATGGTGCAAGCTGAGCAAGCAGCCTGTGTGCTGCTGAAATTGGTAAGGAAACTGTGTTCTGCCTGTCAGAGAGATATTGTTTCTGCTGGAAAGAAAACTCTGTCAGGAAGGAGTCAAGGCACTGTTATGGGGGACACTTAAAGAATTGTTCACTTGAAGGGACCCTGCTCTTGTTTTGCTTTTTTGTGATTTTGCAGTCCATCTTCTTCATGGACTCAGTGAGGACATGGAATGAGACTTTCTTGCCACAGACTCCTCTGGCTGCCCAGTTGCTGTTGGAGCCAAGTAGACTGTGGAGAGTGGAGGGATGGTTTTAGAGTCTTTAGAAATAGCTGTCTTACTGAACTGAGGCAGGAACAAGCCTGCTCTCTTGTTGCTCCTGCGAATGTTGAAGAAAGAGGGTTAGTATGTGCTATCATTTCCTAGTGAAGGCTCTTGCTTATAAAGTAATTGGCAGAAATCTAGCTGCTAAAGCTTGAAGAATGCATAGCTATGGTGTGCTTTTACAGTTAAAGGAGCTGAGAATGATGTGGTCTTTTGGAGTTTATATTCACCTTCCATTTACTTGGTATCTGTTAGTCAGGTGTTGAAATCTGTCTCCCATTACACCTTAAGCAGTCTATCTAGGTCCAGAGCAGCGTTGCTTTAGCAGGGCAAGGCCTTTGGCTATAGCAACTGGAAGAAGGATGGTGGTTTGGAGGACATGCATAAAGAAGATCTAATCAGAAGTGCTATCAAAGGATGTCAGTCAGGCTGGTGTTATAGGAGGTCATGCTTACTGTGCTTAAGACATTTGTCATGCCCCTAGGTTTAAAAGTGTCTATCCATTAACATTATTCTTTTATGCCAGAGTAAAACATGCTCAATTAACGTTTTCTTTTAAGTTAGGATCTACAATTAAACGATTTTACATCTCTCTTTCTGTTTGTGTATGTTAGGGCCTACTTTCTATCTTGCACCTGGATCCCTGATACCTGTTAAGGCCAGCTAGGGGAGTCTGCAACAATGCAAACTCATCTTCCATGTGTTCTATGCAAAGCCTGGGAAAGAGGGGCAAGACATCCTGTGCAAGTTAAAAAAAGTTTATTTTTCAATAAATATCACACGTACCAAGCAAATATCTTGAAAGACTCCAGTTTTTCCACTACTCACTTTTACTGACATATAGTGGAATGGTGAAACTTGTGGTACGGGTTGAGCACTTGTATTGATACTGTTTTGCTCTATTCAGTAACTTCAGTTGTGACAGTTCCCTGAGTAATGTTATTAAACTTGTATGAAGGTGGCCGAGAAGGTCGATGCATCCTGGCCTGTATCAGGAATAGTGTGGCTAGCAGGACCAGGGAATTCGTTCTGCCCCTGTACTGGTTAAGCTACACATTGAGTACTGTGTCCAGTTCTGGGCCCCTCAACTCAAGAAGGATGTTGAGATGCTGGAACGTGTCCAGAGAAGGGCAACAAGGCTGGAGAGGGGTCTGAAGCACAGCCCTGTGAGGAGAGGCTGAGGGAGCTGGGGGTGTTTAGCCTGGAGAAGAGGAGGCTCAGGGGAGACCTTATTGCTGCCTGCAACTGCCTGAAGGGTGGATGTAGCCACGTGGGGGTTGGTCTCTTCTCCCAGGCAACCAGCAACAGAACAAGAGGACACAGTTTCAAGCTGTGCAGGGGGAAGTTTAGGCTTGACCTTAGAAAGATGTTCTTCACAGGAAGCATTGGAATGGACTGCCCAGGGAGGTGGTGGGATCAACGTCCTTGGAGGTGTTAAAAAAAAAAAGATTGGATGTGGCACTTGGAGGCATGGTCTAGTTGATTAGATAGGGTTGGGTGATTGGTTGGATTGATGATCTTGGAGGTCTCTTCCAGCCTGGTTGATTCTGTGGTTCTGTGAAGTTGTCCAAGTTTGGACTTACTGAAGCATGCTCATTGCTGTCTGCATCAAATCACATTGCAGTGAGTAGCACACAGAGTTCTGAAAGCCCCAAGTACTTTTTCATTGCTTACAATAGAAATGAGAAAGTGAAATAGTTGGTGCTCTGTGTATGTTGTTAACGATTTTTTATTGTTTGTTATTTTAATTTATTGTTAGAGAAACAAAATATACTATACCTTTTGTTTTGCATGTATATATAGGCAGTAAAAATTTGTGAATGAAGAAACGCATTTTGCAGTAATTTCACAGCACTTCTATTTCATTTTATATATTAATTTCACTTCTGAGAGTACTTGTACTGAATTCAGGAAACAGTAGTAAACCCACCCACCAGCTATTTTAACCTGTAAAAATAGTCTTTCTACAATTGAAAATAAAAAAAAAAAAAAAAGAAGAAAGGGGGGAAAAAAGTAGCTTGCTAACAGTTTCATAAATTTTGTTTCTCTGGGCAAGATTATTCATTCATATACTGTTGAACTTTGATTTTGTTTTGTTGTTTTGGTTTTTTTTTCCTCCATTCATTTTGTAGTGTTTCTGCTACTATTCTGAACTAGGAAAAAAAAAGTATTTATTTGCTTAGAAAAATCAATCAACAACTTCGGGGAAAAAAATACCAGAAAAGATGAGCTACACTTACAAATGTGGAATATGTGAAAATAAAATAAGAAAAAGGCCAATTTTTTCACTGGTCAAATGGAATAACACCAAACCAGACTGGGGTTGGGATTCTATAAACCAAAGCATTCTAAAATAAAGGCATGCAAGCATTTAACTTTATTCTTATGGTTGGTCTTGATTCTTATGTCAGCTGTTAATGACATGTCTGCTTGTCCATGTAAGACATTTTTATATGGCTTAATTGCCTGTTTATCAGTTGTCTTTTAAATTCATGTGATGTATTTTTAATCTTCTCTTATAATTCTGTTTGATACTTACCTGAAAGCATTTCTTCTTCTAAAGCATCTCTTCTTCTCAGTTAGAAAGTACAATTGGAAATCTTTTACTTCACAATGATTTTACTCAAATGTTTGGTTAAGCCTTCAGAGCAGAGTTTTCTTGTATCTGTTTTCTTTGGTCACTGTAGGCTATTCAGGTAATCACAGCTATGGAGTTACTGAGTGAAAGGATATTTTCTTTGAATCCAGAAGAGAATAAGGATCTGAGTTTTGCACTTGGCTGACATCTTTACACATCCCTTTTCTATTACTATGCTTCAGTCCGTGATTCCCATTAATTTAATTCATCATAAGAAAACAGATACTTCCTCGTTCTGCTCCTCTCACAGTCACATGCATTTATAAGGCTTTGAGCCATCATGTCTCTTCAGATTATTTATGACCTGAAGAAAACATGCTTATTTAGAAAGTTATGCAACTTAGTCAGCAAATGCTGTTCAGTACCCAAAAAATAACCTGTGGAGAGCAAAGCATTTTTGTTTAAGAAATAACCTATTTAATGGGATATTTTACTGAATTCCTGAAAAAATTCTCATTGCTGGGTTGAGTTAAAGTCGAAAACATTTGCAGTTACATATGAAAACGCACGAGTGTTTTACATATGGATTTACCTCAGCCTTGCCTACTGGGCTTTATCTGTGCTTGCACTGAAATGGGGAACTGGTGAGCCTGATGGTATTACTGCAATAGGTGGAGGTTTGATCCAATCAGTTACATATGTTACATTAATACAAGTTGGGCTACACCCAGATTTATACTTCTGACAAAGTCGTATTTCAGAGTGAATTATGGAATGATTCCTGCTTAGGTTTTATTCTATGCTTTTATTGTGTGCTAGGCTTCTTCCTTTTGCACTTTGGCACAGCTGTGTAGCTGGCTCTGCTACTTTTCCTGATCCTTTTTTCAAATGCACAGATGAAAGCTGATGTTCTCTTGATGGTTGAGCATCTGCTCTGGAGCATGAGGCTGAAATGAAGGGTGTTTCTCTTTTTTCCTGCCCTGGGTGTGGGTCAAGTTAAGCTTAGCTTGTAAGGAAAGGAAACTTGCAAAAAAGTATTCTGCCACTCTCATATTCAAACACCATAGAGCAGTTGGAGGTTTTATGTAAATTTTAGCTGTCCACTCCATCTTATATGCAGAACTTACTTTGTTTCCCCACCCTCACCTTCAGTCCTTTCAAATATTTGGTTTTATGTAGAGTAAGCTTTGTGTGACTACACTGTGGCACAGCAGATAATAGGCCAGTCAACATCAACAGTTTAAAATCTGGGATTAAGGTGGGTATTGTACCTGATTCATCTACAGAAAGATTCTGTATAGAGTAGTTACATGAGCTGGCACTTAACATTGAGAATAAAGTTCTAATCGTTAGTCTTATGAAAAATGATGGTGGAAAAGCATAACTACCACTGTAAGTGGTGTGGACTTCAAATGTAATCTTGCAGAGCTCTGCCAAAGAGCTCATAACACCAATACAAGGATTTGACTTGTAGTCAGTTGACATTCAGCCAGTTTTGACTCAGAGGGTAGAGTGCTACTGACTGAATTGTTAACACTGAGCAGCTGGGTTCTCCTAGGAGGCCACTAAGCCAAAAATGTGATCAGTACCTAATGAAACATGATGAAATTATAATTTCATGTGCTGTGATTTCCTTGAGGCTGATAACTGTTAGGACATAGTTGACCATCAGAACTGGGCTAATTAACCAGCCTTTCCAGGCTATGAATTGTGATGACTGCAAGATTTGCTTTTCCACTATTTGCAGCTGTTTTCTAACTATGACTGTCAGCTGCAGGCTAGGTACATCCATTTTGTGGTTCATGTTACTTCCCACAGTCTGGCTGAACTACTGTCATCTCTGCAGGCTGTTCCACTTGGAGGCTGAGCGAGTCCACACTAACCTCTCTGCTATCATGACTGTGTGGCTTACAGAGCTTCACCTACACAGCATCAAACTGCCTCAGCATACCCTGCAAGCCACAGTCAGTGCTGTAGAAATTTAATCCAAGACTGTCACGACAACTACTTGAATCAAGCACAATCCCCAAAGAATCCAAGTCTAGCATCAATGTAACTTTTTACCTTGAAACATTTCTTCTAAAACCAAGTTCCTTGCCAAACATAAGCTATTTCTTTACTGTCATTTTATGACACAGCTTTTCAGTGCACATGAAACTCACTTTTGTGTCCAAACATCTATGCAATATCTCTTTCTTTATAAGGATTGCCCATTATTGCAGTGCAACCTGTTTGGAAGCTTAAGTTTTTTTCCATACTCTGCAGAATGAGTGGCAAGCATAGGTGATCAGCAGAACACTGATCTTCAAATACAGCTTGCCAAATTAATACAGAGCCTCACTTTACCCTTAACACCTGGTTTGGACTCTTGTTGTGGTGATGTTGGGATAGTTTGTTGTCATTTGAGGCTCTGATTTTTTTCTGGAATGATTAATTTTGCAACATTCTAGCTGGCTAATTTCCTGTGCAATACAGTGGAACCAATCAACCAGCTGGTTGGATGTATCACAGAATGTTAGGGGCTGGAAGGGGCCTCGGAAGATCATCCAGTCCAACCCCCCTGCCAGAACAGGATCACCAAGACAGGTCACACAGGAACTCATCCTGGCAGGTCTTGAACATCTCCAGAGAGGGAAACTCCACAAGCCCCCTGGGCAGCCTGTTCCAATGTTTTGTCACCTTCACAGTGCAATAATTCTTCCTCCTGTTTCCATGGAACTTCCTATGCCTCAACTTCCACCCATTGCCCCTTGTGCTGTCATTGGGCATCACCAAGCAGAGCTTTACTCCATCCTCTTGGCACTCACCCTTTACATCCTTATAAACATGAATGAGGTCACCTCTCAGGCTCCTCTTCTCGAAGCTGAAAAGCCCCAGCTCCCTCAGTCTCTCCTCAGGAAGATGTTCCACTCCCCTAATCATTTTTGTGGTTCTGCTCTGGACTCTTTCAAGCAGTTCCCAGAGGTCCATGAACTGAGGGGCCCAGAACTGGACACAATATTCCATACGTGGCCTCACCAGGGCAGAGTAGAGAGGGAGGATGGCTGACATTGCTGTGAGTGCAATGACATGCTCATTCACTGAAATATTCTGGGAGATGTTTTTATTGCATTACTATGTTTGTAAATCTCTTTGCACACACTGAACATTGGTTGGGCATCATGATCAACCGCTAGTTATAATTTCTGTGTTGTTTACCGAGTAGACATAATCACCTGGCTTATGACTCTTTCCTGCTTTTAAATCAGCTGCTGCTGACGTCGTTCACTCTGCACCTATCACCTCTTTAATGAACAGGCCATAAAGTAATGTATGTGGACAGGACCGTGGCATTTACAGCTTGAGCACTGCTAGTAGTTGGTGCTAATGAAATAATACAACGCGATGCCAATCTCCTCTCTCACCATCGTCTCTGTAGGCAGTTGTCCAACTGCGTGCTTCCCTGCACTGAGGTATATTGATTATCTTATGTATTAGGAGTCCAAAAGTAAACCCTGGATAAGAGCATCTGCCAATTTCTATGCTTAATCACACAGAATCACAGAATCAACCAGGTTGGAAAAGACCTCAGAGATCATCAGGACCAACCAATTACCTAACACTACCTGACAACTAAACCATGGCTCGAAGTGCCATGTCCAATGTCTTTTTGAACACCTCCAGGGACATCGAGCCCACCACCTCCCTGGGCAGCCCATTCCAATGGCCAATTACTTTTTCTGTGAAGAACTTTCTCCTCACCTCAAGCCTAAACTTCCCCCTGCACATCTTGAGTCTGTGTCCTCTTGTTCTGTTGCTGGTTGCCTGGGAAAAGAGACCAACCCCCACCTGGCTACATCCACCCTTCAGGCAGTTGAAGGCAGCAATAAGGTCTCCCTGAGCCTCCTCTTCTCCAGGCTAAAAAAACCCCAGCTCCCTCAGCCTCACCTCATAGGGCTTGTGCTTCAGACCCCTCCCCAGCCTTGTTGCCCTTCTCTGGACACATTCAAGTATGTCCTTCTTAAATTGAGGAGCTCAGAAATGGACACAGTGCTTTTGGAAATACTTCTGAAATGTGCCCTCCTTTTGTGCCTGGCCCCTGACTGCTTTATGCTCTGCACCTAGTGTGCGTGCATGCCTGTGTATCTTTCCATGCATTGTTTCTTCTTTTTTTTTTCCCCCAACTCTCTATCTTCTTTATAATAAAGATTGTTCAGATCTCACAGCTGTGCTGGAGGGCTCTGGCATGCACCAAAAAAGAGCACGTCTGCACTGATTCACACAGAAATGTAGAAGACGGTATCGGATAGACAGCTAGATGAGGTCTAGCCCACTGGCCCACAAGCAGCTCTTAGTACTCCCAGGAGGATGCAGGCTGGGTTTCTCAGGCTCCAAGCTGATTAGAACAAGAGGTAATGTTAAGGCCATATCAAGTCCTGATTCTGGGGTTAGGGGAAGAAGCTGGCAGCTGTCTTGCAACTGGAGGTAAAAGGGGCACAGACAGCAGCCGCAAGTATGGGAAAATCAACTTCAGGGAGAGATAGCAAAGAACAAATTGAATTCTAGTATGCCTGTGTTTTTCTGCAGGGTAGGCATATATTCACAACATAGTCATTAAATTTCTGAGTAGAAATTACCCACCAGGGTGCTGGGCTTACTGTCCCTTAAAACAGGGAAATTGCAGTATGAACATTTTAATAAATAATAGCAATGTACTGAACGCTGTGAGTGCTTAGCGTCGTAGAAGACACATGATACAATCAGCCCAAAGGTCCTAAAGACCCTGTAACATAAGCAGTGTCTGACACAAACCAGACAGAACTCACTGGGAATAGCTAGGTTACATCCCTACATGTGGTGATGTTGTGATTGGGATTGTTGTAGGAGAGCCTTCTGAACAAAAGTAATCCATGTAGCCTGTCACTGGGCATCATGTAAAGGTATTGCTCCTTTCTGAGGGGTATGGGTGAAAAAAGACAATGTGATAGGGAATGGAAAGAAGGTAGTGGTTTATGGATCTACAGACATGCTTGTAGGGAAAGTAGGTTTGGATATTGCTGCTTTTTGGCTTATGGAAATAGAGATAACTGTCACTGTACAAACACAGGCACACAAAAAAAAATAAAAATCCAGGCCTTATCTCTTAATGACAGGACAAGGGGCAATTGGTGGAAGTTGAGGCATAGGAAGTTTCACATAAATATGAGGAAAATTTTTTTCACTGTGAGTGTGATGGAGCACTGGAACAGGCTGCCCAGGGGTTGTGGAGTCTCCCTCTCTGGAGAGACTCAAAACTCTCCTGGATGCGTTCCTGTGTAATCTGGTATAGGTGATCCTGCTCTGGCAGGGGAGATGATCTTTGGAGGTCCCTTCCAGCCCCTGAAATTCTGTGATTCTGTGAGATTTGTTGGGGTCTTTTTGCCTTAAAAATAGAAGTCAAAGAAACTCAGATTTGAAAATTTGTTATGATATCACATTTCTTCCCTACAGCTTTTTTTCTGAAATGTCATTGTTAGAATCCAAAGTGCCTGACTGCAGCTACCAAGGCTCTGGGCAGAACTTTAAAGCAGGCACTGAGGCCTGTTGAATATATACGAATGAGATTTTATGCTCAGTTTAGTTCATGTTAAGTCCTGTAAGGTGAAAATGTTTTTGAGAGTTTATAATGCTCAATCTCAGGAATGTATGAAGTTCAGAGGACTTTTAGAAAGGATTTTGGTTCTGTAATACCTAGGATGCAAAGCTACCAAATCCTGTTTATCAAACTTTGCAATCATGCACTTTCTGAAAGTCTCATCAGTGACTTCAGTCAGCAGTAAGACTTACACAGAAAGTTAAGCATCTCTGAGTCTGATCCCTTGAGGTTTTGTTTCTTAAAAAGCTCCTCCAAAAGGTAGAACAAATTAACTGCGTTGATAAATAGACAGCTTGCCCAAAGACTTGTTTGCTGAAAGTGTTCTTTCCTAAGTGATTTGCCAATGTCCTTTACATTTTCTGCTGTGGAGATTGTTTTTATAGGTAAATTCAAGATTGTGTGGCTTCAGTGATATTGTGCAGTTTGCAATTAAACATAGGCCAAAGTCACGTGGGCTGTAGTTGTGCTCTGAACTCATCTCCCATACAGCTCAGGTTTAACTGCCAGCAGATTAAGCAATACATTGCATACCATATCATCTCCTTAATTATCTTACCTGGCCTTTTTGCTGACTGCATAATGGAAAAGAGGAAGAATATTGACTGCCTCTTTCCACTAACCTCTTGCTCCTTGGCTACTTATTCTTTACAAAATGAAGTGCTTTGAGCTGTTGAAAATGAACACAACAGCTTGAGCATCTTTCATAGCAGGCAGCTCAGCAGTTGTGCTGTCAGGTTACAGGAACTTAGAAAGGTCCATAAAACATTTCTTTCTCCATTCTATAGATCACTAAAATCACAGTGAACTCTAGAATCAGTCCTCCAGTAATTAAGCAAGCTTTGTATCAGCTCTTTTAAAAATAAATGTTTGCGGGGTTTTGGTTTTTGGGGTTTTTTAAGAAAAATCCATAATCAAACCATTGCATCTAAATATAATTTGCTACTGTAATGGATTGTTGATATTAAAAGAAATTTTTTTTTTGGCTGATTTGAATGCAAATTTCTACTTCTACTCATTACATGATTCAGGTTCCAAAACACTTTTTAAACTGCAGCTGAGCTTTGCCTGCTTAATTGATCCCTTTAACATTAAAATATGAGTAATTTGGTGCTGCAAACCCTGTAACAGGATCACTATTAGCATCACTAATACTCCAAAGTGTCATTCACAACTGGTAATAGGTACTCAAATAATAACTAGTAGAAAGTTTAAGAGGAGTTATGCCAGAGAGTATGGTTTCCCGAGCTTGATCTGAGCTGTGGTGTCAACCAGGCTGTCCCGTCAGAGTGGTGTAACCATGGAGTTATTTCTATGAAAAAAATCCGTTTCTTAGGAATAAAATAAAGCCAAAGATGTCAGTGGGAAATATCTGACTTCTTGTTCGACACCTAACAGTTTTGCAGTGTCAGTTTTCTGCTGGCCTGGGGAAATAAATAAGGATATTATTGTGGAAAGCAATTTTTTTTTTCTTTTCCTGTGAAAATGAGCAACTATAAAAGTTCTAGTTTTTCAATGGTTCCTCTCACTCCCCATATTTAGTAAAATATTTTTAACCACCATTTACCCACACTGTTATTAATGTTGGTTTGGGTTCTTTAGAGATCAGGGATAGACTCCACAGTGTCTAGTGGACAATGTGGGTGAAATGCTTTTTTTTCTAGCTTCATATCTTCTCTGATAATGTATTATCTTTCCTGATACTGTGCCCTGAAAGCACAACAAATGTTTTTGCCTGGTCTATGCATGTATGAGGCTGATTGATGTGGCTGGGATTTCTTGCAGAAGCAGATGTGAGGAATGGGAAACACTGCTGATGAGAACTGTTGCCTGCAGGGATGAGATGTACATATTATGGGGATAAAGGAGTGGCTAAGCTACTTCCTTATAAGGGAAAATGTACCCTAAAGTGATTTTCACAAGCTGTCATCCTGAAAGGAGTTATGCCTCATTTAGGAAATAGATCTTTAAAAGCAAAGAACACAGTGGAAAGTATACAACTTGGACTTTACAGAGTATTAAAGAAGCTGAAACAGGGCTAGGGACTGAAGGTTGCTTTGAAGAGCCTGGGAGTTTTTGTCATCAGTGGAACTTTTCTGGAGGCTGAAATAAATCTTTTTTCCTATGGAAATGTGGTGCTGCAAATGTGGTGTTCTTGAATGAGCAAATCTTTGAGAATAAGGAAGATCTTTCTCTTTTCCAAGTCATAGGTTGACATGGTGTATGTTTGGGAGAAAGTAATTACGGTCACGTCATGCTCTGGGTGTAACATTACTGCACAGTGCCATGGGAAAGGGTGGTACCTATTTCTTGAAAGCAAGTATAAGAACATTGGAGTTTAAAAAGAAGCATGTTTTAACTGCAACATCATCTATTGAAGTGAGAGAGCACAGTCATTTGTCAGTATAGGGCTGGTCTTGTACATCTGTGTTAGCCATTTCATAGAATCATAGAATCATTTAGCTTGCAAAAGACCTTTCAGATCATTGAGGCCAACTGTTAACCTATCTCTGCCAAGTCCACCACTAAACCATGTCACTAAGCACCACATCTACATGTCTTTTAAATACCTCCAGGGATGGTGGCTCAACTACTTCCATGGGCAGCCTGTTCCAGTGGCTTAGACTTCATACATGTGCAAGCAATTTAGGCGTGCTGCCCTGTTCGCTTCTGCAGAAGGAGCAGGCAGTGGCATTCCCAAAGTGCATGTTCTGGTATTCTTTCTGGTTATTTTGAGGATTTTCCCTCCCACCACTAAGAAAAGCTGTTCTGCAGGAAGAATCACATACATGTTGAGAGGGAGGAAATTAGTTCAAGGGCTCATAAATAACAGAATATTACTGAAGTGTATTTGAGTTTAAAAGTATAATCAAGAATCACCCCTTTCTGGTTATTTTGTTTATATTAATATATAGTATTAATATAAACAAAACTAATTGACTGCTATTTCTGATCTGATATTCTGATCTGATCTGCTATTTTATCCTGACTGGACTCTCTTTTTTCTCTCTATTGTGGCAGCACAGGTCATGTTTTTCTGCTGTTATTTTTGAATTGCTACCCATTCTATGTTATGAGCCTTCCAAAGCACATTGTAAGATAAGCCATTTGCATTAAAACCAAAGCAAGAATTCTACATGCCTAAACGTGCGTATAAAATACACTGGGAAAAAAAGGAAAGTTATGAGCAAATGATAGTTGCCCCTGAAACAACAGGCAAACCAGCCAGCTGTGAAGGAAACTAACATGATGTACTAAAGCAGAAACACAATATAATGGGGAAATGCAGTTCTTTGTTCAGATCCGTTTCCTATTAACACTTATAATGTTATGCTTGTGCATGCCATCCCCTGAGGACCACTTGGTCAGCCTTAAATGAACAACAGTGGAATATGTAAAAACTGCTCGATGCATAAAACTTCTGCACACCCTTAGTCTGTTGTGTGTATGTGTTCCTTTTAAAGGAAATCTGAGCTATTTATTGCATGGAAGTAGGAGGTAAAATGCTGTTGTGTTGCCAGGGGCCAGCTACTAACAGTGATTTTAAAAGGTGAGAGCACAGTGAGATTAGAGTAATTTGAGCATGATACTTAAGGTCTCTCTATTAGTGAAGGAGAAAACTTTTCAGTGTCAAAGGAGGAGAAAGAGACTTTGTAATACCACTGGGTTGGGCTGATAGAAGTGAGAGTCTTCTGCAAGGGCCTGCAAATTTGATGCCATATTGAAATAATCTGTTTCTTTGCTCTGTAGGGTACTGAAGCAGATGCTAGTCAGGTAGATGATGGAGGTTCATAGGGAAGGTTGCTGTGAAGCACTCTTTCTTGCTGATTTGAAGCTGAGATGGAAGATTTAAAATAACAGTCCATATGTCAGATCTTATATCCTTTGCCTGATTTGGGGATAGTTGTTTAAGCCAGAGGAGCAAACATTTCTCATTTACAAAAATCTGTTCGGTTAAGGGCATATGGGCATGCACACAAAAAGAAGTTGATGCGGATAAATGCAGGAAGAACTGTTTTATTGTTTCTAGTTGTAGAACTTCCCCCAGGTATAAAGAGATTATAATGTCAGGTATTTAAGCATCTAGCATATGTTAGAAAAGTTTCAGATAAAAATATCATTTTGATGTTCACTCTTACCCTAACAAGGGAGGGAGATGGGAGAGGAAGGTAGGTATTAAAAATAAAAGAACACACTCTTTTAAGTGTTAGAAAAGTGGAATCTCAGAGTCTATAAGGCCAAAATAAGTTGTATTTAGTGTCTCAGCTTGTTGACTACCTTATTTATATCCACTACTTCAACATGGCTATAATTAAGCAGTACTACTCCCCTAAAACTCTCTTAGCACAAGACATTCTCTCAATGTCTTCCTGTGCAATACTTCTGAGCACTCATCATGTCCATTTCTCCACCCTGAGGTCTGACTAGTTGAGACTGATGAAGTCTGATCACAGACTTCGAGGGATTTCTAATGGGATAATCAGGAGGTGGCTCTTGAGCTTCAGAACATAAGTCATTTTCAGGCTTCAGTGTTTGTTTTAAATCCTTAGGATTCTTAAAAGATTAGTGAACAAGGTGTCCCAAAACTGCACTAATGCTCTTTTTTTTTTTTTTTGACAAAATTGACAGTGCAATCAAGAACCTGTCAGGTAAGAGAGATAGATACAATAGAAGAGCAAGCAGAGAGAAAAGAGAACTTGTGTGATAACATATTCTTCCTGGATGTCATAGACCATGTGCAAATAATGAGCACACTGAAAGAAAGGCAGAACCTGGTTAAGTATTGTGTCAGGAGAGCCTGTGATCTCAGGCTATTAAATACTACAGCACTCTTTCAGAGCATCATAATTCAAAAGGAAGGTGACAGTGGTAACTGTGAGCTGCTGCCTAGCATCACTCTGGAAGGGAGGGGGAAGCAAGATCTGAGCAGGCTTTGGTATGAGAGGAGGTTATCTCATTTTCATAAGGAAGATCGCTCAAATACCTGCTTCGACCTCTGTGTCAGAGCCTGAATTTCAACGCAGGGATAAATGGTGACACCTCACCCGCTAGCCAGTTTCTGAGGATTGGGTTGTGTTATATTAAATCACACTTAGAAATCTCTGGTTAATACATTTAGAGAAACAGCTCTCAGGAACATCTACCTCCCTCCCTTCCTCCTTAAAACAGTAATGAATCCAAATTGCTAATAAAACATAAGAGCTCAAAGATGTTGTAGGCAGACCATGTTTCTTGGGCTGGATATTTTTTTAATGTCAGTTTTCCCACAGCTGTTAAAATGTTACAGTCATTAAGGTATCAAAACTGTCTAGCCAAGAAGAGGAGAGACTTTTCTTTCTTCAGGCCCTCAAATTGTTTGAATATTTGGTTTAGAAGGGCTCGGTTCTTTGTTTCTTTCTGTGGAGAAAGTAAAGCTTGTAATCTGTCTGTACCGTAAATCTCAGTTAAGAGCCATTCGCTGAAGAATAAACTACGCCTTCTCCTGTGAGGCTGTTTTTCTACCAAATCTGATTATATGCCTGCAAACTAACAAAGGCAATTATCAGATCCATGTCATCCTATCTACATTTTGAAACTCTTTAACTATTTTCCTAAATCGTAGGGAAAAAAATACATGTTAAGGATTGTTTGAAATTTAAATTACTGACGTTTAGGGTTGGTTTTGGTTTTGTTTTGGGGTTTTTGTATTGTTTTGTTTTGTTTTGTTATGCTTTGACATAGGTTGCCAAACAAAACCTGAGAGGTTGTACTGTAGTTCTGAATTAGAAAAGGAATTGTTGAGGGAATCAGGAGTATTTTGAAGTATATATATTTACTGCAGGAAATGAGGTCCTTTTTTTCTCATAAGCGTGGGGAACAATCAAAGGACCAAGGATGGCTTCCCCTCTGCAGCCCCAGACCCCTGTACTCAGCATCCTGACCCAAAAGCATGTTTTTTGTCAGGGCCACATGCCAGTACTGCTCAGGCTGTGTTAAACCTTTATTGTATTTCTATGCTACCTCTTCATCTAGCTCCAGTGTGAACAACTATCTGTTCATCCACATGGCTTTCCCTAAAAAAAATAACTTGGCAAAAACTTTTACCCCCAGATCACCCAAATTACTGAGTAGCTTTGTACTGCTTTGCCGTTGCTCAAAAGAGAAAAACCCCAAACAAACCAAAAACAGGGAAAGGAAGGGAAGTTTCTGAGGTGTTTAAGATGGACTTTAGCAATATATTCTCTGGGACTATGTTCATCCTTAGCTTTTTCAATGCAAGGGTACAAGAGGCCCCATCAGCTAAAAGGGTCATCAATTAATACCAGCACCATAACTTAACGCTCCAGTGGGGAGACCCAAATTGCCCTGAACTCAGCAGCTAAACAGGTACCCAGCTGATGAGAAAGCCTCCAGGAAAAGTGGGTGTGTTTGTTGAGGTTATACTTATGCTTCAAGGAATGTCTTCCTTTGTCTCTTTTCCCCTGTTTCCCCCTATTTCTTCTTTCAGTAAGAAATGATCTGACACTTCCCCAAGCTTTGGTGCCGCCTTGGTCTTTCATGGCATTGCTTATTGAGTCAGATGTGATACTCAGCTCTTCTCTGTGACTTTTCAATGAAAAAATGGTGGAAAGCTGTGGTTATGTCTCTGTAAAAGAAGAGCAGGATTACAAGATTAATTTTGCATTAAAAAATTAAGTCTATGTAGTTTTTGCTGTCATCCTCCTGAAATCATGCACAGGTTTTTCAGGCTATCAAATGTGATGTGTTTGTTTGGGTTTGGTTTTTTGTTGGTGTGGGGTTTTTTGTTTTGTTGGTTTTGGGTTTTGTGGGGTTTTTTGGTTTTTGAGGGGTGATGATTAGTATTTTAAACTTAATATAAATACTAAGAAAACTGTAATGTCAAAGCTATAAATCTTTTGCTTTCATAAAAATTATGGAATCATTGAGCTGTATGGCTGGTGGGGACTTCAAGTGTTCATCAAGTCTTTTTCCCAAAGTAGACTTCCAAGTACTTAACATTTACATCATTTCTGACAGAAATCTTTCTAATTTTTTGACAACCTCCAAAAATGCAGAGCACACATTTTGTTGTAGCCTTAACTCTGTTAACTTTGTGACACATTTTTCTTTTAGTCTCACCTGAACCCTGCTTGATGCAAAAAGAAATAAATAATTTATTTTAGTTTTGGTTTACTCAATCCAGATGGAGAGAAAGATATGATTTCTTCTTTCTCTTTCCATCAATCTCACTTCACGCTCTGTCTTGTCTTCTATAGACCTGCCTTTTGTAGCTCAGTCTGTCCTTAGTCCTCTTCTAGACATCTAGCTGTCCGAAGAATTGTCTCTGGCTGACCCACCTTTAGCTAGGAACAGTACAGAAAAGTGGTTGTGGTATTTCAGATGGGACCTTCTAATACAAAGAAAAGAATTCATGCACCTTTGTAAAAAAATCCTCTTGGTATTGGTGAGGACCAAAAAGTCCATCATCACTTATAGTTGCTTCCCATTTGAAACAAAATGTTTGCAGCTGAGAAAACTAGACATAAATTCTCTCAACTTCTCCAGCCTAAAGGAGCTCTGCAGAGGGAGGATTTCTCAGCAGCAGCAATTCCTTTGGTTTTAATTGCAGAATCCCTAGCATCAAGTGTGACAAATGATTGGTCTCAGATTAGGGAGCCTGTCTGAAATCCTATTTGGTTAATTGTGTGGCACCTAGGAAGGTTTTCCTTGGAATGATTGGTTGAGTGCTGTCTCCAGGGGAAGTATGCCACCTACTGAATCACCAGCTCTGCTTCCTGAAGCACCCTGAGATTTCCTTGGAGGGCTCCCAAATGTATTTGGCCAAGACCAACCCTGTTTAGCTTATGAGAGCAGACCAGATCACAGCCTGAGGCTGTTATGGCTGCTAGCCATATTACTCATTGGGGATGTTTAGTCATGTATCTGTATGGAGGGAGACCATATTGCATTAAATGTGTGAGTTAGTTCTATGTATCTTGTTTGTAAATTGCTTTCTGACCCTTTCTGAGTAGAAACAGTTGCATATGTATAAAATGTTAAGACTTAATCGAGTGTGTATAGCATGTATGCTACTTTCAGGCTATATTTATAATAACCTTTCAAGTTATAGCCATATGATTGAAAATGTAATAAAGCAGACTGAGAAGGCAGCCTCTTTTAAGTTCTGCTGGTTTAGTAATGAATTGTTCCGATTTTGCTGTTGAAAGTCTGCCTTTGCTACTTGAAAATTAGTAAATCTTCACCAACACGTCTGTTTAAATCTTATAGCAGTGACTGCTAGGATCAACACTATCCAGCTAACATTAACTGGAATGCAATTCCATTTCACTGCAATAAGTCCTTAGTGATATTTTGCTATTAAATACATTCACAAATCGTAGATGGCTCTGCAAAACACACCTTATATTCTCATTCTGGGTAAGACAGTCCACTTCAGTAGGCAGCTTGCAGCAGTATTGTATAATACTAAGAGGGTTTATAATCTGAAGAGACTTTTTGCTGCTGTATTATATAAGGTATTTGCTTCTTCTCTTGTGATTTTTGTAGGGACTAAGATCCAGGCAAAACAGATACTGGTTGCTGAGTACCCTCACTTTAGGCTGCACTAGTATAGTTGGTCTGGTTTCATAAGTAATGAATAAAACCCAAATCACCACAAACTGACATACTTCATAACTGTACACATTAGTAAACCTGACCTTCAACGTTTTTTTTTTCATTTTGAAGGGATTTTTTTTCTATATGAATGGTCTCTGATCCTGGCATTAATACCGCTCATGACTTCCCTGTCTTAAGTCTTTGCTTCTGCTGTGAGAGTATATAATAGGAATTGAAAAGAAAAAAGCATTAAAGAGCTGCTGGCACCTTGTGGTAAATGTTTGAAAAACATTTTTAGCAACAGTTTAGGCTGTCAAATATGTGAATTCTGAATTCTCTCAGTCATTAAGAGTATTCTGATTATTTTATACTATCTCTATGCTTTCTCTGGCCCTTCAGTCCGTTTTCTATCTTCTGCCTACTATGTTACCTGGCAGATGCCAAACCCATGTTTTTTAAAGGAGTTTGTAAAGGTACAGTAGGCCTGACTGTATCCAAATGAGATAATTTTGTTTGCAAGACTGCTGAGTGGGAGGCAAAACCATCAAGCAAGAGCAGATTTATATACAGCAAAAAAAGCTTAGCTCAATGGAAATATGTTCAGACAGAGAAGGTAATTCAGATGGTCCCTTGTGCTGATTTTGCTGCTTATTAGCCCAGTGCAAGTAGGTAATATGATATAGGACATGAGTTGGGTGAAAAAAAAAGGAATAGTGGTTTGGTGAACTGAGTTGGGAGTTTCTCCTTAGGAAAAAGGAGAATAAGACTTCAAGAGGCTGTTACTTTTATTGGAGGGGAAGAGATGGTGTGGAAGGGAGCAGAAGGACTAGGGAGATCACAGATGAAGCCCGAAGTAGGCTGAGTAAGTGAGAACAGGAAGAATAAAATTGGTATTGTAGGCTAGGAGAGCCAACAGATTAGATCAAATATACGTGTGAAGAAGACACAACAGAAAGCTCTTGTGTGAAAACAGTCCTTGTGAACAAGCTGAGCTGAGTTCCAGACGGTGTATCAGCCTGTCTCTCATCTGTGATTCTGTCTAAATTCACTTGCACCCTGCACTTTAGGGACCCTTTTATTAGTCCCTATAATTTCTTTTATGGAAGCCGGGTTAGTTGAAATGAAAAACAGAGTTGTTTTTCTTAGGTGCATGATTTAAAGTTCAGCAAGAAAACTTGTGGAAAACATAATTGCCCTAAAGCAACCCAAAACTTTCAAGGGCTTCACCAAGTAAAATCTAATTTTTATCAATGCACTTTGAAACTTTTTTTTTTTTTAAAGTGGACTATTTTCATGGCAAAGGTCAACTCTCAGTTCCCAGGGTTTATGACTGTATGACTCTTTACACTTTTCACTGTCCTTACAAAAGACAGACAAAATGGTTTAAGGAAATATTTTTTTAAATATTCATTATCTGGCAAAGACCAGGCCTGCAGTATTTCAGCCTAAAAAGGGAAAGTTTTGGAAGATTTTAGAAGTATCTAAAAAAGGGAGATAGAATGAAAATGAAGATGCAACTGTAAACATAAGTTTTAATATCACTCACCCTGCTGTACTCCTTTAAGTCAGCTTTACCTTTTTCTGTAGTCACATTTACAATATATGTTTGTGAGACACATGCCCCAACACATGCATACTATGAGCACAGAGAGGAGACAGGTGAAATCACATCAGTCACATCCTAGAATTAATTCTAGTTTGGCTTTTTTCTCATGATTGGCTCCTGTTTGACTAAATCTCTTAAGGAGTAGTTGCAACTATTTAATACAATTTTGTCTAAGCACTCTGAAAATGGCAACCAACTAAGAAATCAGATGCAGATGAACAGATTTCATGATTTGGCCTCCAAAACATAGTGGAACAGGAATCATATGGGCTGCTCTGGGTAAGAGTTAGATGATGACAGTGATGGCTGCCCATCCTTATGTCTTTTTAGGCTGGAAACACTGAACAGCCAACGTGGACAACCAAAGCAACACTGAAACACATCATAGTGAAAATTTATTAACTGACCAATAAAAATAATAACATTAAAGATAATCAAGCAACCCAACTGTAGTTTGTGCTGTGAACCTTGCCAAATTTGGGGCTGGTGGCAGGCCACCAAGAATAGCAAATACAACAGACAAGGGCTCCTCATCTGAGAAAGCTTTGCTGCAGTCCCTGGAGAGCTTTGCCCTACAAACCAAAAGCAAGAGCATCCCAGTCAGTTTTAACAGACAGCGTGGAATTACAGCATGAGGTCCTTGTGAAGAGAGATTAAGCTAAACTTGCATTTTGTGTGAATTGAGATTAAATTAAGGGACTCAGTTGTTATTTAGTAAAACCAGTTTCCTAGGTTACCTTGGAGTCATTTTTACTGTGTTAGTATGATGTAATTGGCTGGTTTAACATTTAGAGCTAGTAAAACATGTGCGTATAAATTTTTTTTTTAAAAAGGATATGCTTAATCACTTTCATTTTGCACTCACTTAGCTCAATATTAGTAGTTTGGCTGAGGATTTACAAACAGGCTTAGGAGCATAATGGTCTTGATTTCTACATCTGATAGCCTGAAAGAGCGAGGGAAGAGTTTTGTCAGACTCCTAGATCTTTCTTCCCACACATGCTGGCCACTAGATAAATTATGTGTATGAGTTTATAGTGGAGTTGGTGCTGGATGTTAAGCAACACCCAGAAGTGAAGTTCTTGAAATAATTTCCTCTGAAAGCAACAGTAGACAGATTTGCAATTCTAGATCAGGGCATTAATCAAGTAAACAAACCATCCATTTTTCACTGTGTCATTCCTGAAATCCCTTCTAGGAATACTGAAAATTCCATGTAATGATACTGCCTGAAACCAAGCATAACTGGAGCAGAACAGCACACAGTGACACAGTGGGGTTCTCAGGTCTGTGGGGCACCAGTGCAAAATTCCTCTGCTAAAAGTGCTGAGAGTCAGCAGACATCTGAAATGTTGCTTAAATATTTTAGTAGTATTAACATTATTTATCTCCTTTGTAATTAAAATATTTTTGTCTCTTCATAGTTTCCAAAAGTTTGCTTATCTCACTCTGACAGCTGAAAGAAATTTCAGGCAGGGTTGGGAATGAATCATTAAATAAGGGTAAACTCTGTCCTGCACTCTTATTGATGCTGACAAATTCTCACTCAGTATAAACTGCTGGCAGCTGTGGACTGCAGCCAGTGTGGAGGGAATCTGTACTAGGAAATAGGGCAGGTAGGTTTTGTACAGCATGCAAAAAAAATGGGGTTTGCTGGAGAGGAAAGAACAAGGTAGTCCTGAAAAGGAAAGTGTCATGTTGGAGGGGGCTGCTTGTTTTGCTGTACAGTGTTCAGTATAGCCTTGGTTTTGTTTGGGATTTTCATAAATGATGGTAATGTGAGTATACCAAGTACTGCTGGTGATGCAAGGTTTGGAGACACTGGCAAAACAGAGAAGGACCTGGATATCATACCAAACACCCCCCATAAAACAAACAAAAAAAACCCCCCGAACACCAAAGCCTAAAAAAAAAACTGGATGAGCTTTGAGTACTGAAGTAATGGCAATGGAATGAAATTCAATATTAAAAAATGCAAGGCTATGCCTGGGGGGACTAATAAAAAAATCTAGAAGAAGAAGCTGGGTTCTCATAATCCACAAATGGCTACGTAGGAGGAGGGCTCATGGATAGTGGTAAATGGTCGTGGAATGGCAGCAAACTTCTGTGCTGGTCTGTTCATTTCCTAGGTAATGATGCATCAGGAAGATGGCTTTCCAGGGAAATTGGGAAGTATTAGACCTGACTGATCTGGAGCTAACTTTTAATTCTGATGAAGACATGCTAGGGAAGGTGGAGGAAAGTTGATTACCAAGGATCTTGAAAATAGAAATAACTTCAGGAGGAATAACTGAACTGATTAAGGGGTACACAGAAAGCGTTGGCATGTTCAAAACAAAGGGCTAAAAAAAAAAAAAGTCTTTGCAGCAGGAATCTGGACAGATATGAAAGAGGTGAAATTATGTTGGTAAAAGCCAGAGAAAATGATGTTGCAACCATTGACGTGCAGGGTGGTGAGACATATGTTCCAGTTATGAAGCAATTACAAGAATATATAAGCCCTGAAGTGGTTTCAAGCTGAATTCAGATTGGCATCTCCATGCAGAATAATTAATGTGCAAAAGCTGGAAAATGAGGGATGAAGACACTAGAGAATTTCTAAATCTTAAGAAATTAAATTCACACCACTTGTGAGGAAGTTAAAAAGAAAGATTTTGGGGAGACAAGAGAGAAATAGTAAAGGCTCAGATTTTGGAATGTTAAAAACTGAAGGGACATATCCCAGTTAAGTGGGGAACCTGATCTAAGCACCGCATCTTTTGTATCAAAACTATTCAGCTGTATTCCACTTTACGTTAGAGGGAATCTTGTGATGTAAGTTTTAATCTGCTTATCCTGTTTCCATAATTATTTTTTTTTCATTTAAACAACTTGAAAGTCTAGTTTGATTTTTTTTTTTTAATTGAGTTTGAGTTGTGGTTCACTTTGCAACAGAAAATTAATCTTCTGTCTTTATGAGAAAAGTCACCTGGATGCTAGCATGCCATTGTAATTTTTCCAATACAGTATCACAGTACGTTAGAGGTTGGAAGGGACTTCCAGAGATCGAGTCCAACCCCCCTGCCAAAGCAGGATCACCCAGGGTAGTTCACACAGGAATGCATCCAGGTGGGTTTTGAGTGTGTCCAGAGAAGGAGACTCCACAACCTCTCTGGGCAGCCTGTTCCAGGGCTCTGTCACCCTCACTGTAAAGAAGTTTCTCCTCATGTTGAGGTGAAATCTTCTATGTTCAAGCTTGAACCTGTTGTTCCTTGTCTTATTACTGTGCACCACAGAAAAAGAGACTGTCCTCCTCCTCCACTTGACATCCACTCCTCAGATATTTATAGACATTGATCAGATCTCCTCTCAGTCTTCTCAAGACTGAACAGCCCCAGGGCTCTCAGTCTCTCTTCATAGGTGAGGTGCTCAAGTCCCCTAATCATCTTCTAGGCTGTCTGTTGGATTCTGTCCATCAGATCCCTGTCTCTCTTGAACCAGGGAGCCCAAAACTAGACACAGTATTCCAAGTGTGGTCTCACCAGGGCAGAAGTTAGAGAAGTGCCTCATTGACGTGAGCTGCAGTTACTAAGGACAAGCACAATGTTTGGTTTTGTACAGTGGCAAGGACAGGGTAGCATTAGGTCATCCAAGCAGACAACTCCATTTATAAATATAGTAGGCTTAGTTTGTATGGAATATGTACTTACCCCACAGTGTGTTTCAGTGGACATGCATGTTTTGTAGCTATATTTTATTTATTCTGGAATTTGTTTGGGTTTTTCATGCAAGAATAGAAAAGTTGTATGTTTTGATTCATAGAAACTGGTGTTAAAAGTAAAGCAGCATCCTGCACCACAGAATGTGGAAGTGATTAGAAATAATTTCTTTTTTGTTTATCGTTACAGTAAAACTGGTAGAGTAACTTGGACTCTGATGTCAGTGAAATGCAAATGCTTTCCTTTCAGACTGTTGAAAGGACTTGTGCAAGTGTCTTTGAGAGAGGCTGTTTGTATTTAATACATTTAGAGATGATAGATAACCTTGCTTTTCCAGAATAAAAGCAGTGGACCACTAAACATAGTATGTAAATCCCAAAATCATAAGTGGGTACAGATGGACCTCACTTGATTTCAGAAACGATCTCTCAGGTAATGAGTCTGTGACTGCAGAAGGTACTGTGAAGGAAGCAGAAGTAGAATTTACTGTTTAACTCCTGTTACAAACAAAACCAACCAAAAAACCCCCCATCTCCCCCCAAAACAACACCACAAAACAAACCAGGAAAAAGACAATAATTTTCCCCTTTTGAAATAAAATACCTAATCAGGTAGTAGTTTTATATTATCAACCATAGACTTTTAATTCTTATGACTCACTTGTTATGCTGGAAACCTCACATTACATCATGTTTCGATGGAACTCACTGCAGAGAGCAGCAGGCTGGCCCTTGGTTGTGACCAAATCTCAGCCTGCACTGCAGACTCCTTTGGTTTTTGAGAAACATTGACAATTCTAATCTGTACTACAAGAGGCTGGAGTTTAGATGTCAAGACGCTGGATTTCAATTAAATTGAGATCTTTGAGCCAAGGTAAAAATGGTACCACTTGGATCATGAATTTTCATTACCCTGATAGTGATTGAAAGAAGTAAACTGTGCCTGAGGGTGAGCCAGGACTGGCAGAATTACTTGGCTACCTGTAATTCATGCAACTTCAGAGCTAAGTTAGTTTGTCCAGCAAACATTTCCTAAATGGTCAGCTATGGCTGTGCATTTTCATGGAAGAAATACTGTCCTATCAGATGGATTATCAGCAAAAAAAAGATATATTTTTAAAAAGCAAGTTATCTTGTGTGTGTTTTTATCAGATAGCACTGTAAATCTATGCTGCTGTAATCAGGGTGATCCGAGTCCCAGCACTCTCCTTTTCCAGTTGGATCTGATTTCCAGATCTTTGCCTGTTGTTTTTTTTTTTTTTTAAAGAATTTTCATTAAAATATTAAGTATTGTTATCATGCTGAAAAAATAAAGATGAGGGCTAATAAAAATGCATGAGGAAGATAGTTCAGGGGAAGACTAAAATTTGTTTTAGAGCTAATCTGTGCTATTACTCAGCACTTACTATACTGTGCTTCACAGCACATTTTTCCTTACAGTATGTGAGTTTGCTCTTTTAATCCAGATTTTGCAGTTTCTGCTTACTTTCCTGTCTGTTAAAAGCACAAAGGTGAAAGACCATCAAAACCAGATCTTTTTTCCTGTTGTAAGATTTGAGATATGACTATATGTGATACAAGTTATAAACTGGGTCTGAAATAAAACCTGTAGAGTTTCACATTAAAGATTAAGATATTTGAGATCTCGAGTGAAAATATTTAGGGTACATGGATGTCAAAACTTCTTCAAGCAACTCTAAAAGTAGCAATAGCTTCACTTATCAACCAGCATGTTCTAATCACCTATTAGAGTAATTAGAATCACACTGGAGGAAGAGAACCTTCTGTTCATTATGCATGAACATTAAAGATCACATGGCATTTTAAAAATGATTGCAACTGTTTACTTCTGTCCTTAGTCAACATCTCCCCTGTGCACCTCCTGTATTGTTTGCTGGCTGGGTGCTGTCTGCTATGGCAAGGGCGATTGCATTGCCTGACTTTTTATGAGCGGCCTGCTTTGGGTCCTTTCAGGGGGAAAGGTTCCACCAAAATGTAAAGCATTATTTATTATCTTGCATAAATTGCTACATTATTTGTCTTGGGTATTTGTGGTTTGCAGCTGTAATAAAATAGCTGGCTACTTGTACTTGATGACTCAGTGATATGTAATTGGAGAGCTCTTCACTTCCAGGTCAGCCACTCAGCATTGGCCCACAGCTATTTGGTGAGTATATAACAAGTAGACAATTCCATTTCCTAGTGGTTCAGTGTCCTGAGCATGATCCCAACAAGCATTATGATGCTTGGGACTGTCACTAGGGAAGGGTTTCTTATCTTGAGATAGCTCTTGAAGATTAGGGTTAAGAAATGTTGTGGGGCAGTCTCTTAGCCATCATACCCATTGCACAGTGTGTGGATTTTCACAGAGCATCTGTCTCCAAGAGCCGTGGGACCCAAACTCCTACTGGTACTTCTCCATTAATTTTTTCACTAGTGTGTTTTGAACTTAGCAGCATATTAGTGCATCTGAGGGAGAAAGGGACATCTCTGTTCCAGGAGTCATTTATACGTAGTCCAATCTATTGTTTTGCAGTGCTTATGCACAAGAAATCTGGGGCAGTTCTCACAAAGGATATTTACAAATATTCTATTTCATAAGAATTTGGTGTGCTCATAGAGAAGCCTCTTCTAGCTCTGAGACAGATCAATGCTGTCAATACTTGAATCTGAGTCTTCTTAAAGAAAAATGACTTTTTCCAAAGCATCTGAGTAACTTGGGACCATGTGTCCCATTATCTCATGAGCAATTTAAAAAATCTGCTCTTAACCCTTCCTTAGTTTTGTTCTGCTGAAATTGGTGAATCTACATATTCTAGTGTCCTTGCTAGTGACAGCTAGTCAGCTCAGACCTCACAGTCTCCATGTGCACACACTTATGCAGACAGTCCCCCTGTCCACTGTGAAAACACGGGACACCCAAGTTGAATTGAACGCTGAATAACACCACATGGGTTTGCAGTGGTCTGTAACTGAAAAGGTTCACTGGAAGCAATTTGCAAAGAAATCCTTAGGAAACCACCTGGATGGTTATTTTAAATTAAAAAAGGAAGAGATGCCACTTGAAAAAAATAATTTTTAATACTAGGTTTAAGGTTCCATACATATGATAGTCATTAAAGCTTATTTAACCCTGAAATTATCTGGCCTCTTTTAATTCCACAGGGACTGTAAGGCTCTTGGGTTAGAGATGAAAAATAATGTCAGAATGAAAATGAGACTTTCCTGAGTGTCAGACCATTATTACAGAATATTTTCTTAATCAAGCCTCTTTAAGAGCCAAGTAGCAGAGTAAAAAAACTAATCAGGCCATCCTGCTTTCACCCACAGGGTCTTCACCAATGCTTTGGGCCACTGATTGAAACAGGCACAAGTCAGTCCCAAAGGCTGTATGTGATACACTCACCTAAAATGCATGTAGAACTGATGATTTGTCCATCCACAATCGCAACTGTAGTACACCCAGTTCCTTGTTACAATGTGCTTTTGAGATAATCCCAGTGCGCTCTGACATTTGGGCTCTCGAAACTCAGAGCTTTCTTGTTCAGACTGGAAATTTTCAAGCAGAAGCAGTGATTTTTGTCAAGTTTCTGTTACACCAAACATCTGTGATGTGCCCCACCACCCTTTCCCCAAGGATGAAACAGGCTGCAGGGAGGGTGTTGCAAGCATTCCTGAACTAGACAGCTAAGCTGGAGTCATAACTGTGCTGGCCAGGGCGCTACTTGGAAGAAGGTTCCCACTAGAATTAAAACATCCCACAACTCTCATCACAACAGCCCTATTCTTGAGTGTGGCTGAACATGGAAATTTAAGGATGGGGGTGGAGTGGGGGGAAAAAGAAAAGACAGACAAGTAAACAGATAAAGAGGGAGCTCTTGCATGCGAGTGGAATTTCCTTTGAGCACAGGACATTCTTTATCACTGGCCTGTCACAGGAAGGAAAATGGGAAAACAGTGTTTCCTGTTAGGGGGAAGAAAAAAATCAATAGGCCTTGGAAATACCTGCCTGGAAAGAATCTTTTGTATTCCCACCAGCAAGTACAAATAAGTTTTTAACTCCTTTCGAGCATGAGCTCTGTTTTGAAGCAGTTTGCTTCTTGAAATGAGACTTCAGCATAAACATGTCATTTAAAAATGATTAGCAGTTCAGAAAATGCTCTGACTCCTGGGAATATCTTCTCTAAGGCAAGACGAAGCTGTTTTCAAGGCAGTTTAATTCTGAATTTGTATCTATGAAGGTAATAATAATTAAAAGGGCCATTTGCCGTGCAAACACAGTAACTCGTGATATTTTGATTAAGATGCTCACAGGTGAGCAATGGGTCTGCTCTTGCTTCTGGTAAACAGATTTTTCGTTTGGAAAGAGCACAGTTGTCAGACAAGCATTTGAAGCCTGAGGAGGACCCCTGCAACTCCTATATCATCTTTTTGGATACACTTTGCTCTGCATACAGCAGGATGCTGGAACTGTGGGGCTTTCAGAAGAATGTGAAGAGGCAGGTTCACTGACAAAGTCTGCAGGAGTGAATGCATCTGCCCAAGCAACCTTAGGGTAACCTGGCTTCCTCAGGGTAATCATTTTTCTCTGGTGGCAGCTTCCTCCTTCTGAAGGTGGGCCTGGGGATTTAAGTTTGTGCCTTGGTTGTAGCCGCAGTCCCCATCAGCTGGAAACTGTTCTGAGCCAGGGATCTGTCCTGAGCCTATGACAAAATTTATAGCAATGCCAGTGGCACAGCTGGGTGATGAGAAGCTATGTCATCCAGAGTGTACATGTAAAAGGACAAAATGAAAAAAAAGGAGGGAGGGAAGATGACCTCTTAGGCATGCATGGAAAAAGGGTTGGAAGTCACATTTTCTTAAATGGAGAGGGGGAAGTAGACTGAGCTTTAAATGAAACTATCAGCAAGAAGGCTGGATTAAAAGAAAGCTTTAGGAATTATCTAACTTTTATTTTATTACATTACAGAAGACAAAAAATCAATAGCTAGTAATTCAGACATAAATGAGTTATACAGGCCATTGACACAATGGACCAAACTTTATAACAACCACATCTGATGCTGTCAAGCCACAGGCTTCAGTGGCGCCAGTAATAATTATGGCTGATCACCTCTAATTCAGAGCTGCCTTGCTTGATAAAGGTGTCACTCTGAGTGGCTGCAGCATCAATATCAATTGAGGATGTCACCCAGCAGGTCAGCCTGCTGGAGAGAACTGTGGGGTTTTTAAGTGAATTGGATAAACTCTTGGTTTTTTCTCCTCCTCTCATTCTGTCCGTAAAAATCCAACATATCTTAAACAAAAATGATTTGAATTCATGACTGGAACTACTTGAGTTCAAGACTAAACCATGACTGAGGCTAACAGTGTTGGTCCATAGGAATGTGTTCTAAAGTTAATTTATAACTGTAAGAGTATTCTCAGGAAGAGACTTTGGTACTTTACAGTAATCTCTGCTGCATCACTGTGTTGATGGATTAATGAATCTGCCACCCCAAAAAAACCTGTTTGGTAAAATGCTGCCAGGCAATAGAAAATTGCTTTTCCGTAAACTCACATCATTGTAAGGAAGAAAAGAAAGCACATTGGCTTTTATGTTTTCCTGTTGTTTTATGAATTTGGGGGATAGGAGTGTCCACAGACTGTTGGAAAACTGAATTTCACTCTGAGACATGAGGTGAACTGACTTTGTAAAACTGTTCTTGATCTATTAAGAAAGAATTTAGTTCTAAATAACTCTCCAGTGTTTCAGGTGCCATAAGTGCTTACATTTCTGCAGTTTGCTAGTGAAACTGTTAGTCTTGAAGTTGCTGAGGAATGATATGTGTGCTTAAGCATTTTCATTAGTATTGTTAATATTATTACTTAGGCTTTGCATTCTGTTGTGGAGCAGCTGTTTTGTACTGTGTTGACTACAATTAATAGAGAGCACTGGACAGTGAAAAGACCCTCTGTGGAGGGGGACACAGGAGGTATTTCAGCCACAGCTGCTGTAGCATTTAACCTCAGGAGGACTTACAAGCTGCAGTATAATGCAGCAGAGACCTTCGCACTGTGATAGCTTATGCTTGTGCACATGAGAAATTATTACAGGTTCCACTTAGAAACATTCTTTACCCTTAGGAAAATGACTAATGTCAAACTTGGGAGATAAACACCCTCAGAAGGGCATCAGCAGCACCCCACAGTGAGTTAGTTCATGAGCTTGCAGTTGGGCTTGGTGCTTTTCTGGCTCTTTTTAAGTAGCGGAGAAAGAAAGTCCCTTGCACCTGTAAGTTTACGGCCCTGCAGTTATCCTTCAAGAACGTGGGACTTGATTCCAGCCCAGCGAGGCTAGGGCAGAGCAATGCCAGTCTAACACACAACCTGTGAGAGCAGCGCTATTCATCCTGCCCAGACCCACGCAAGCTCGCTGCGACCGCTTCACGACTTCTGCACTGCCCTGCTTGGCCTGAGCCCCAGCTCCTCTTTTCCCAGGTGCTGGCTCTTCCTGAAGCCCTGGCTGTGCAGGCACTCGTGAGCAGGCGTTTGTGTGCAGTATCTTCTGATCGGCTCCGTCAGTCATGTCAGCCCTGTCCCTGGGTTTTCCTGTGATCCGGCAGGCAGCTGCGCAGGCCCTTCAGAGGCGGCTCTGTTTCTCTCTCTGTTTACTCGTTTCCAATGGCAATTGCACCACCGAGTCTCAGTGCGTCTGGAACTTGGCCTGGGGCTGTTTTGGTTACATTGAAGTTTTTGCTTCAGCTCTGCCAGATTTAAATGGTGACTTCACCAGCACTGAGCTAAAAAGGAGAAAAGGGGAGGAGGGAGGTAGTGTAGCGAGCGGGAGCTAGCGAGGGAGAGGGCCAGAGCATTACATCATCATTTGGACGGGAATCAAATGGGAAGGATATGACTCACTCGGGCTAGTTAAGCTTTGGCTCAAGTTCTACATACACTCATTCCAGGGCTCTCATGTTCTGCACCTCAGCAGGGAATTCAGGCTCAGTGATGTCCATGAGGTTTGTTTTTAATTTTCTTTTCCTTTTCTGATTTCTATATACTTTTTCCCCCCCCCTTGCCTTCCTCCTCCTCTCTTCCTCCCCTCCCTAGTCCCCCTTTACCACTCTCTTTTCCACTTCGACAGAGTTTGTTTTCTGGTGTAACTTCAGCTCTTAGCAGCAGAAGCTGTTTTGGTTGGTGGTTTGTTTTTTTTTCGACCAAACCAAACCCAAACAAGGAGCACAGCAAACTTGAGAGAAGTTTCGTGGTTTGTTGTGTTGTGGGTTTTTTTCTTCAATCCCATCATTGTGTTGCTCCTAATCGGAGGAGACAGGGAGAGAGTTAAAATGCAGGAACCAATCGCTTGGACGGTGATGTAATGCTGGAACTGCAGGGTTGTTAAGTAATGTGAGAGGAAGGGGGTCAGGGTTGCAAAGCATTTACCTGCTGTCAAGGGGCTTTAAGTTTATTATCAATTGCAGTGACTGTAACTGGCTTCAGACTGCACTCTCTAATTATTCACAGACTCCTCTTTTTTATCTTTTATTATTAAAAGTAAAACTATATGATGGTATTTTCAAAAATGTGATATTATCACAGCTGCAAATTATTTTCCACCAGGGTTTTTTGATATTTTTTTAAATGGCTTGAAACTAGGTGTCTTATTCACAAAAATCCCGGAGAGAGCAAAAAGAAAAGGGAAAGGCAAAGGCAAAAAGGGGTGGTTCTTCGAGTATAGCTGACGAATTTGAAACTGCACGAAGAGAACATTTCAGCCTCTGCCTAGAAGAGTGAGTAAAAGCTCCTGCTGTTGGAAATCTGATGTGGAAAATGAAGCATTTAAGGAAGGCAGTTTACAGAGCTCATCCTGAGGAGCCTCAGTGTTTCATCCCTAACACTTGCCAGTAGTGTTCTGATCCTTAGCTCACTCCAGGCTTGCTGCTTGTTTGATGAGCTGCTTTAGCTGTTGTGAGACCACTGAGATCCCGATCCTGCATGGCAGATTCCTGTCCTGTCATGGTTCTGCTCTCCAGAACTGCCTGGGATTTGGGGCATCCTCCCTCTGTGGGCTTCCTTTGTGGGACAGAGCACTGTGATTTTCTTATTAAATCTGGCAGTCTCTCTGCAGACCTTTTCATTTGTTTTTCTGTGTAGCTAACAGCCTCTGCGGGGGGGTGGGGGAAATGTGTTCCCCTAGTTCACTAGGAGTACATTACCCTTAGGGTGGGCCATGCAGAGTTTAACACTGACTAAGCCCCTGCTTGGGCATTGCTTGTGTTTAGATGTAGGATTAATGTGAGATACCAGGTGTGTGCTGGTGTCCTCAGAATACCCATGCTGCTCAGAGGAGCTCTGCATCAGGTTTCTGTGTCAAGGACTGTCTGCTTCTAAGATACTGCTCTCGGAAGTGCCCCCTTCAGGGAATTTCTGTCTTGGAAGGAAGTGCTGTATTGGTGTCCACTGGATCAGCAGTGGACCACAGATTTCCTTGGCTGACTAAAGTTAGCCTTAAACACACTCTTGAGAGTTTAGTAATTTTTTTTTTTAACAACCTGTGTTGGAGCCTAGCTGAGCCAAGTACCAAGTAATGTTATTTTATGGTGATGGAAAAACCTCCCTATCTCCATCTGAAGACAATATGCCCTGACCAGCTCCTGCTTTCCCTTCTTTCAGGCAGCCCTCTGCAAAGCCATCTCATGTCTAACTGTTATGTTTTGAACTTTGCTCGCAGGTTTTTCATAGATAACCTGATTTCTGAGCTTCTCAGACAATTGCTTAAGCACAAACAATTGTTCATATGCCAAACTTTGAGAGCCTAACGTAAGGCTGCACCCGGCTCTGGCCCAAGTTGCGGTGCAGATATACCATATGGATTAGATTGCACCGTGCTCTGTTGAGGATGTGTGGGTTGTGGAGGGAGCTGTACTGCTGCAGGAGTTCCCGTAGGATTTCTGACTCATATTTTCTCCTAGAACTGTTGGGAAGTGCAGCTCCACAGACCATCACAGTAAGGCAGAGTAGATTCTTCCCTTTGCTCTCTTCAGATGCTGGGGTGGACTTATCTTCGCTGTTTTGCTTCCTGCTTTTTCTGGATGCAGGCTTTATGCAGGAAAAGTGTGTCAGTGTTGTCTTAGGATAGTGTCTAGCCATGTTGGCAAGATGCTGGACAGAGGATAACAGACTGTCATGCTCCGTCTTTGCCTACACAGAAATGCATCATCTATGAAAGTGAATATAAAATACTCTGTGTTGTGGCCTGGAAGCCTTTGGGCATCAGGTTGCATTTTAGGCAGGATCAGAGTCTCATTTGTCTGTTACTAGCTATTAACGTTTCACCTGCCTGGAAGGGCAGCAAAGGAGAACATCTTGGTGCTTTAGTCAGTGTGGACTGACTGATAAACCTGCTTTGTGCTGATGACTTTCACAAAGAAACTTCATCTTCTTCACCGTGTTGATTTGTGCTTGGTGAAATTAGGTAGAGGATGTAAAGATGCAAATCCTTCCCTTCCAGAGGTTGCAATTTACTTCTGCTACTTAATTGATTTCAACACAGCATCACAGGAAAAAAAAAAGGTTTAAAGGCTTCTTTCAACAAATGGCATTTATAAATTCTGTATGAATGCATACACATATGTGCATACAAACATGTATGTGTATGTATGTGTGTATATTGCCTACTGAAGCAACAAAGCATGTAGTTAATGAGGTGTAACTGTCCTGACAAAAGCTGGACAACTCTGTGCTTGACAGGTGCTTTTGCACCTTTGTCTTGATGCATGTTCATTTTGGACCATAAAAAAAAAGAAAGTAGTGCCTTTTGGATTCCTCCAGTGCTAGCTGCCCATATTGCACTACCTTGGAGCCAATGTGTAGGTATGCCCAAGGACTTCCAACTCCACAGCCAGAGGTCGACAGCTCTGACAGCCTCAACACGTCTGAAGCCAGGCCTTCTGGCACAAAGATTTTCTTACTGAAGGATGATATCTTTAGGGACCTAATTTTTAAACGGCAGCCAAGAGAAATGTTAACAGCACTCTGAAAATTAGCATCAGAAGAGATATTCAGAAGCACAAGTAACCTGTCAAACAAACCAGAGGCCAAACACACCAGAGCTGGGGAGTGATGTTTGCACTGGAGGGCTGACTGTGCTCAGTCGGCCTGTGAAGAAAGGCAATCTGCTCAGAGCAGAGCCCGGCTGGAAGAGTCCCAGCATATTTTCCCCACCAAGATCCCAAACAACGTTTCCGCCTGCGTCGTTGAATGTGTGCATTGGCAGAGTATCCGCTCTATACGCTGTCTGATTTTAAGCCATAATTTGGTGTTCCTTAGCTGGTCTCTGCATGCACAAAAGAATTGGCACTGCAGTACAAAGGCAACAGGTAAAAAGCAGCTTATTTTTAGTTCACTGAATGTGATCCCTCTGCCTCTGTAGTCCTCAGTTTTCGTAGCTCTATGCTGAGAGTATTTCCATTAAACTTTTTTAGAAGACTTGGCTGATACTTGTGAAGCCCAACGAAGTTTTCAGAGTTGATGTGGTCAGATGTTGGGCAGAGGTGGTGGCAGGGCTGGCCTCGTGTTACATTCGGAATACAGGGAGCATGAACACCGAGTTGTCTCCTGCAGTTGGGTGAAAGTGCTGGGGCACACTTCCCTGTCTTTCTCTGCTCACCTTCCCACCCTTCTTTTGTTCATCCTGCACATGCCTGGGCCATGTTCAGCCCAAACTGTTGAGATCAGCTTTGCTGAAAATTACCCTTCAGATCAAAATGTGAGTTAGGTTCCTCCAGTGTGAAGAGAATGTTGGGTCTTTCTCTGCAGCTATAGATAAACCAGATACGAATGTAATTACATCTCATTCCTATCTGACTCTCTTATTTGCCATAATCTCTTTTAATCCCTTTGATACTTATCATAATAATGTTAATCTTAATGAACTCATTTGGTATTAATGCGGATGTGATTTGTAAGTTCAGAGCGGGCTTGCCATCCTTGTTTGGTATTCATTAATATCCACTTAATTGTGTTTATGTTCTCTTTCTCCTACAAATGGACTTGCGTGTCTCTGTCTTCCACCTAACTGATGTGTCAACAACCGTAGTGGAAGTCTCTTTCCGCACGTCTGTTTGTATTTCCCTTCTATTCCTCTTCTGAGTTACATGATCCCAGAGAAAAGACCTGGTGGAAACACTGAATTTATCTGCTAATGACTTTCTCTACCCCATCACTTACTCATTTCTTCCACTTTCGACATCAAAGTCGAAGGAACCCTTATCCTCTTGCTTCTCATTCATGTGGCATTCCTTCTTAGATTGCGTCAGAGATAATACCTTACTAGAGCCCTTGTTACATTGTCTCAGAGAGTGAACGAGTAGGAGACACAACCCCTACTCTTGGCAAAGAAACAAGTGATTAGTTGCTTACTACCATACTCTCTCTGAGCCCTTTGTTTATGGGTGGGGTGCCTTGCCCAAACAGTTTCCAACGTGGCCAGCCAATTCCAGGGAGGACTACGTTTTAATGTTGAACCTGATCCAAAGCTTATTGTAGTGAATGAAAGTGCTGCCTCGATGGGCTCTGCATAAAATCCATAAAGCTATCCTCTTTTAATTCGAGTAACCACTTATTTTTCAACATCTCTAGCTTTGGGATGTGCCTTCCTGAAAAACTTATTTGTTATTCCGCAGTGATCCCAGAGACTGATGAAGCTTGGTTCTCTATTAATGGGTGATTTCCTCTCTGTGTGGGTGCTTGTCTTTGTTTGTAAACACGGCATGAGGTTTCTGTGTTGCGGTGCTTGCCATTTTCCTTCTCCGTTTCCCCCAAACACATTTTCAAGGCTTTGATTATCAAATAGCATGAATTATTTTTCAGCCCCATGACACACATTTTACTTTTTAGGGTATTTGGATCCTTACAGAGCCAGGAAAGTATAATTTACTTAACAGAACAGTGTCTATTCCATCCCCACTTCTATTCTTTATTTTATATCCTGATATTTCTGTGTCACATCAGCTTCCTACATGAAAATGAATAACTGTACTGAAAACATCTAACTTTTAATTTACTGAAATATTTCTGCACATTATAATAAACTCAGCCTTTTGTTGGGTAAGAACTACTAGTTGAAAGTGGGAATTGTCATCTCTCAGATTGGTATAAGCTGTATTTGTGTGGTGGTCTTTATTTTAACATAATATCTTCCATTCAGGAGCATCACAGAATGTTTTGCAAATTGCAGCCATTAGTCAAACATATTAAAGCTCTTTATTAGTATGAATACAAGGATGTATTCATATAAATAACAGGATGGAGGTGTTTGCTGGAGCTAAAGCTCTTGTGTTGCTCCATGACCCTAAAGAATATGGGCAGTGTGGTTCAGATAGGTGCTGTTTTCTGGAGATCAGTAAGTCTGTGCCCATTAGCAGTAGCAAAATAACAAAAGTTTCTTAAATTTTCTCTAAAGGTCAGCTAGTTATCACAAGCCCTGTCAAAAATAATACACCAGTAGAATATTTTACCACACTGGAAAAAGCCCATTAGCACCAGTAATTTTATATGTCAGTTTTAACATGAGCTATTTTTTTCCAAACTGAATCTTAAAAGCCAGAACAGAAAAAATTAAACCAGCTCCTCCCTTGAGCCTCAGTTTCAGGGCACTCAGTATCATGTAAAAAAAAAAAAAGTTCCAGTACTGTGGGTTTTGTCATTTGATTTCCAGTTTGAAGTGAACTTTCACTGCACCTAAGCATGTGAGTTGTATTCCTCTTGCACTTTCACTGACAGGACTGCTGAAATTCTCATTGTTTTAAATATGCTTTAGTTTCCTGACGTGCTTTGAAAAAGTGACTTTCTATTGCAAATTCACATAGAAATGAGATCGGCTGAAAAATCAAAATAAACACTAAACTGGAGTTAGGTTTTTGGATTGCCTGAATCAAAAAATTCCTTGCTGCTGGGATCCAGTGTTGACAAATACCTCCTGTGGCCGTCCGTATTAAACAGAGATGTGTTGCACAAAGTGCAGAACAGTACAAAAATCTCTGTATAGCTGCGTCTGTATATAGTGCCTCCCCCCAATATATTTGAGGCTGCTAAGAAAATTTAACTTCTGCTATTCCAAAGCAATCCTGTCAGGAAGAGTTTGGCATAGGAGTAAGATTCCAAGTTGTGCGACTTAGGGCAGTGGTGTAGGTATATATGTTTCAATGACAGTTCCTTTCCTTTTGAAATTGAAACTGTATTAGCACCCCTCAGCTCTGTCTCTCATTTCAGTTTTGTTTGTAATGAGAAATCAAATCTTGGGCAAAAAATTTAAGTGACGGTTAAGGGGGAAATGTTGCTGTGCATCAGTAAGTATTTCTGTTCGGCTTTTAACTTGCTAAGCTTCTGCAGTATGGAACTTTTTCCATTCAAAGCAAAACCTACCGTTAGTGTGAGTCAGTAGATACTGGAACATGCTGAATGAAGAAACAGTATGTAGCTAATTCACTTTTTGTAATTTACCCATTTTTTTTATTTAGTTGGAACTATTTTGACAAGACATAGCCGTGCCCTGTGAAAGAACTGCAACATACTTCAGGAGGAAGAGTACAAACCTATACCAGCAACGTTATAAAAATGTAATGAGAAAATAAATAATTATTACAGAAAAACAAAAAACCAGAAACCCCAATCATGAGTATAGAGTTAGCTGGAAAATCTTGGATTTATAAAGATCTGTTTAGAAAAATGAAACATGGCTGATTGAAAAATTCCCAATTAAGTTCAATCATTGTTGAAATTTGAACTTTTGATAAATAATGATTATTTCTAGGGAAACTGGGAATTGTTTCAAGAGAAAAAAGGTTTTCCCTTCCAAATTAGTAATTATTTTTTCTGGAAAAAAATTTTTTTTGTTATTAATAGAAGTTTTTCAAAAAGAAGAACAGTTTCTAACTATCTGTGCACTGAAAGATGATTAAGCTATGTCAGTTTTATTTTCTGTTTGATGGACAGTGTATCTTCTAAATGTTTCTGTTGCTTCTGATTTGGTTTTGTGGGAAAGTGACCATAAAGTGTGAAGAGTAGCAAATGATACAACGAGCAATAGTACTCTGAAAACCATATGTGTTATGTTCCAGAGTTTTAAACTTCATTCTTACCTGATGCCCACAACAAATTCTTGACAGATAGCACAGCCAGCAGCAACTCAATCTAATGTCTCCCTTTTTTTTTTCCCTTAAAAGATAGTTCTTTATCTAAGGGATGCTTGTTCTGAAGGAGCAATGCTCCAGTAGAGGACTTACTGGAGTGTAGATCAGAGTGAGCTGGATGGAGGAACAGTGTGAGTCTGCTGCTTCCCCGTGCAGCACTGAGCACAGAAGCACAGGATTTCGGCAGCCCATCTGCATTGGTATGTGTCTTTTCTGCACAGTAATTATCAAATAGGACAAACATTAGATATAATAATTAACTGATTGGCTCAGATTCAGATATTTGGGTTCACCCACACAATCCCCAGAGGACTTAGAAAGATCTTCTCTATTGTGGGGAGAATAACAAAAAAATCTCTGTACCCAGACAAAATCTTGGGCAGTTTAGAATGAAATCTCTTTGGATTGTTGAATGACCCCAAGCAAATGGGCAGCCCAAAACTGTGTGCATGTTCCTGGGTGAGGGTGCAAAGATAGGGCACCGCAGCAAAGGAAGATGAACAAGTTGCACAAAGGACAGAAGCCATTACGGACAATTTCTGTAGGTTGAAGAGAGAGTATCAGGAGAAGCAGAGGGCAGGGGAACTTGATTTATTTAGCCTGGGAACAGACAGCTAATGGGGATCTAATTACAGCCTTCAGCTACTTATAGTAGGGTAGTACAGAGGAGACAGAGTCTGTCCCACTTTGCAGCGTGAAGACAAAAGACAACAGTCACAAGTTTCAGCAAGAGAAATTCCTGTGGGACTTAGAGAAAGAAAGTCTCCCACAGGAAGCATATGGCAAGACACAGCAACAGGCTGGAAAGAGGTGGTGCGGTCTCTGTTGCTGGAGATTTTCACACTTTGTCTAAAAAAGGCCACCCTGGTAGCCTGCTCTGATACTGCATTTAGCCCTGCTTTGAGCAGCAGGTTGAACAAAGTGACCATCAGAGGTGCCTTCTGACTGAAGCTATTAATCCAGTTCTGTGCTGGGCTGTGGTGGCTATCTGTACAGGGTGGGGAGGCAGGAAGGATTTTGATGAGGAAAAAACAATGCAAAAAGCAAATGGCAAGATAAGAAAGAAGGTAATGTCATTGTAAGTATATCCTGTGCCTGCTTGTGTCCACCTTGTTTTGAGAAGTAAAGAATGTATGCACATGAACTCTGAGTGTGGACTCTGAGTTGCTGCCGCTGAGGAGAGGATGAATTAAACTTCAAGGTGTTTAACTTCCTAGCTTTCACCCTATAAATGACAGCCACCTGAGTTTTAGGAGATGCCTGGTAAACATGCAATGATAAAATAGGGTTCTTAACTTTTGGCTGAAGTATGAGCCAAAATGAAGCCAGATAGCTTTTCAGTTTGTAGACAGCCAAAAGTCAGGAATCCTATTTTATCATTGCATGCCCATCTTCTATGGACATCTAGTCTCCAATTCTGCAAGAATTTAGCTACATGAATTTACATGCCCTCCTTCAATATACTTGTTCCCTGCTCCTCTAGGCATCTATATTCTCTGCTTTTAGTTAAGAATTGCAAGAGAATTCTAAAATGCTATGACAAAATCCATTTCTGAGGTATTTTCAAACCAGTCATCTGTTTAAAGTACCAGGGTGGTTTTTGTTGTTGTTGTTAGTTCATTAGTGTTTTTTTGATGTGTGTGTGTGCGTTGTTGGTTGGTTGGTTGGTTGGTTTGGTTTGGTTTTTTTTTTCCTCTTGGAAAAAATAGGGGAATTAAACCATAATGAACAAAACTTCTAGCATAATTTTCAGCATGTTTTGAAAAACTAGGAGACAAGCTTTGTCCATCACTATGTGAGGGATCCATTTGCTAATATCCCTGTAAGCTCAAAAATATGTTTTACAGGAACTTAGCTAGCAAAAGCTGCTCCCACTATAAAAGTAATGGCACATTAATGCCTTTTTTTTTGCAATGAACTCCCTGTATACCTTAACCTGTGTTCATATTTATCCATTAACTAATGACTATCCAATATGCTGTCACTAGTGTCACATGTAAAGTTATGTCTTGCCCTTCTGCTTTCTCAGTTATTTTATTATTGCAAAATTAATATTTTATTGTGGAATGCAATGTAAAGACTGAGGAACGGTCACTGAATATGAGTTTTCACTGGCAAAAGCCTGTGCAGAGATGCTGACTCAATCTTATATTCATCTTGAGCTAAAAGGCTTAGGGAAGGATATTGTTCATATTTCTGAAGTTTCAGAAAGTGCAGTCTGGGAGCATACAGCCTGGCTCTTGCTATACTGCTGGCACAATGTTTGTTGTGATGTTTTGTTTGCATCCTCTTTTCTTGTGATGAAGAAAAGGTTTGTCCTTCTAAAGTGCCAAAGATGGTTCTATACTGCTGTCAGACCAGGAGCAGATCACCAAATCTGGACGAGTGATAAAAACTTCCTGGCTGGAAGAACTAATCCATTCTGAAAACAAAAAGAAGAAATCCCATACTTTTCTTCAGGATATACTAGTTTCCCTTTGCCTTGAAAACAGCATTCCTACCTGGTTAATTTCTTAATGAATCTAATCAGTCTTTAAGTAAGGTAGTTTTGAAAATACCAGTGTTAGTTCTGTTTGGCATTAGAACATCGATGCTGATGTTCAGGTTTCTAACTAGCTGTTTAAAATCAGTTAGGAAAAAATCTAGGAGAGATGATATAAAAGAGATGAATGAGTTGGAATGTTAGATTTTTTTTTTAATAGAGCAGAAAATGAAGAAAACCTGACAAATGTAAGGCTTGTGGCTGGTGAGCTATAACAGTAACTAGTTCTCTGTGAGTAACAGATTTGTTGACTTTAGTGACTGAAACGAAAAATAACAAGTTAGGTTAACTTAATTTCTTAATCATTTTGTGCGAATAAAACAAAGAGCACATACATTTTGAGGTTTACAAGAAAATTAACTGTTCAAAATGAGCTCAGTGAATTTTCCAGTTCATATAGCACTTCAAAGTAAAATATTTATAAATGTTAAAATACTCTGTTCTTCCAAATATCTATTCTCCACTTATAAGATTTACTAAATATTAGTGAATGTAATAATTTTGGTAAATTTCTTATTTAAATAGGAAAAGAAAAAAAAAAAGTCCAGGTCTACCTTTTGAGCTTGGCTGCAATTTTCTGCATCAGTCACTTGAGTCACTATGCAAAGTAAATTCACTGCAATAGAGAGAGTATATTTAATTTGCCCGTAGTCTGTAGATAACTGAAGTTTCTATCCTCATAGAACTTAAGAGTTTGAGCTGGTATCAAGAGCCTCTATACAATGCTTTTTGTCAATTCGAGCACAAGCATGAAAAGTAAGGGGGTTGGTGCAGAAAAGGCTTTTGCAGCTTAATTTTTTCCAGGGTGTCTTTGTCCTCACTCAACGTTGGCTGCAGGGCCAGCAGTACGCTGTGCTATGCTTCTGTCATCTCTGCCATCGTAGGACTAGCTACAAGTTGCAGTGGCTGAAGAAATCTTGCAAGGTTTGTAGAAATGGAGTATATTAAAGGAGGGCATGTAAATTCATGTAGCTAAATTCTTGCAGAATTGGAGACTAGATGTCCATAGAAGATGTTTGAAAAAATTTGTTTTCTTGCCAGTGACAGGTTAAGAAACAACTCTTAAGCTGCCTGTAATACAATTTCCAATCTTGCAAACCTTCTGGGAGAGAGCTTCTTTTTGCTTCAGCAGGAACCTTTACCTAAAGAGTTAAATCTTCTGTTTGGTGCCTGTATTCCATGGAGTTTCAGTTACTTATCATTTTGTCTCTCTGGGGTTTTATGCAATCCTTCCAACCTAGGCCATTCTATATGATTCTGTGATTGAAAGGAAGTCTCTCAAAACCTGCCAGATTTGTAGGGGATTTTGTGTTTGTTGGTGAGTGGCAAGGTTCTGGCTGTGATACTCTTTCAGTTGGTATAATTTTTTATCCAGTAATGTGGAGTTCAGTTTTGGTTATTTTTCTTTGTACTGATCCTTGATATATTGCTTAAAAAAAAATTAAAAGGGGAAAAAAAGGGAAAAAAAGAATTCTGAGCAGTGGAACCATATGTTTATATCATAGCTTCTAATGTCAAAATTTTAATTGATTTCCCCATATTCAGGGTTAGGAGGGGGCTGTATCATGTTCCACAACGTCATAAAAACAAAAATATTTAAAATATGTTTCAAATAAAGTGAGAGGGGAGAAGAAAAAATGCTTAACTTAGAAAAGATGTGGTATTCATTAACAAAGGAAAATACTGGCCACGGACCAACGGCAAGCCAAATGTTTTGCCAGCAGTTTGCAGTTTGCAGTCATCATTGCATGTCACTCTGCCTCCTGCACCGGCTCCTCCAACCATATATGCCTCTCTTTTCAAGAGAAACCTGTCTGGTTTGAGTTGAATAAATTAATTTAGGTTTACTTAGTCTAAAAACAAAAATATAGAAGGGCCCAATTTTGTTTCATTATGCCCGTGGGTAAAGCAGTCCAAGGTAATTACAACCACAGCGCTGGTTGCTCTATCTTAATTAAAGAGGGGTTTTTTTTTTTTTTGCACATAGGTTTTTGCACAACATAATAAAATAGTTTGTGGTCTGGCTAGCTTCAGTGTCACAAGGGTGTACTCACTTGAGAAATTGTCCAGCTTTTCCAAAAGCTGAGGCCCTTCCATGTGAGAGGAAGTGTGGAGCTGCTCAGCAGAGCACAGGTAGTTTACAGCCCTTCCTCTTTAGTGTAAGTGCACTGTTGTAAATCACGCAGCAAACAACGTTGCATACAGTCTTGTACACTAAGTGGCACCTTGTCAGCAGCAATGAGTATGGACTTCAGTAAGTTTCTAAGCAGTAATGTGCTTTAGAAGTGTGCAACACTGATTACACACCTGTGACCAAACCTCTTCTTTTTGCAAACTTTGCCAGTAATGTTTTGGGTTGTTGGGGGTTGGTTTTGTCTTCTTTGCAAATAACTATGATTTATTGCTTAGCAAATTCTTTCAAAGACATTGAAATAATGCACATGGGATTATGATTAAAAAAAAAAACAACCCTAATTCAAATCCCAACAAGCATGGCTAAGATGGCCTGTTATAAGAACAGTCAAAGGAGGCATGGTTGCTAGTTGAATAAATCAAGTAGTGTTGTAAAAACACTGTCTCAGGGATGATGAAGGGTAAGTGATTTTCATTACTGTATTAAGTTCTCCTTTCTGTTGTGGTGCTTTTTATATCACATCAAGCTTAGCTATTTACTTACAGTGCTCTAAAAAGGCCCAGTGTCTCGATTACGTAAATCATGACTCTGGTGCATTGATTCAGAGAAACAGCCACACAAGCTAACTTTACTCAATGCTCAGGAACCTGACACAGGTCCTTTCCCTGAGTGCTCTATCTCATGCTGTTGGTAAAGCTGATTGAATTCAGGTTTGAAATTGCCAGGGGACTGGATCCCTGGGTGACAGTAAAATTTCACTTCTTAGATTCGGCTGCTTAGAGCCTTGTACTTGCGCCAGGTCATGTTTGTGCTGCCTTGCTCGTTTGCAAGGGCAATATTCACAAATCACAGAATCATAGAATTCTTAGGGTTGGAAGGGACCTCAAGGATCATCTAGTTCCAACCCCCTTGCCATGGGCAGGGACACCTCACACTAGGTCAGGCTGCTCAGAGCCACATCCAGCCTGGCCTTAAAAAGCTCCAGGGATGAGGCTTCCACCACCTCTCTGGGCTACCTGTTCCAGTGTCTCACTACCCTCATGGGGAAGAATTTCTTCCTAACATCCAATCTGAATCTCCCATTTCTAGTTTTGTTCCATTCCTCCTAGTCCTATCATTACCTGACACCCTAAAAAGTCCCTCATCAGCTTTCATCTTGCAAGAAGAGTCTTAAAGTTGGAATAAGGAGCATCCAAAGGGCCCCAAATGCTTTGCTTAGCAACCAGCAGTGGATTTTGTTTCTTTCTGCTGGGGACATGAATTCTCCTGTGAAAAGGCAAGCAAGTCTAGCCTGAGCTGCTTAAACTGACACAGTTTCACCTGAGCTTGCGTTTATGAAGGAGAAAATGCCAAGAGGCTGTGCATTGTACCCTGAGCCAGGACTCCAGCCAAGGGGAGGGCAGCGCTCAGCTGCATTTGGGCCGCTCTGAAGCACTGCTAGCAGTGGCTGCCCGCAGGATGAGGGGAGCTGGAACATGTGGTGTTTGACAAAGCTGAAGTCTCTTCCAGCCTCCCTAGGCATGGCCTAGGTCCTTGGCAGTGTTGGCTGCATAGAGCTGGGAGTGTGATTATAGACACCTGGGCTTCTAGAGGTCTTCACGCCTAGAAATAGTGATGTGTAAATGGGGAGACTTAGCCTAGAGGTGAACCAGAAAGACTTTCAGCCCCTACACTTCATCTCAAAACACAAAAATACTGACTTGCTTCCCACTCTGTGTGGTGATACAGAAACAACAACATTCAAATATGCTTCTAGGATGCAGCTGCCAAAAGAGCATTTCACAACGAACACAGAGGGGCATCCCTGTGGCAGCCTCAGCTGAGGTGTTAATGATTTCATAACCTGTTCTTTTATTATGTAAACTATAAAACCTGCTGAGACTGTTCAGCATGGGGCTGCAAGCTGCCAGCGCAGAGTCCAGGGCACAATGGTGGATCAATAAGGGTTCTGCATGTGGAACAGATCTGTAGAGTGTGTTTTACATACATGGCTTTGAAACTACAAGAAAACAGCCACTTTCTATTTCCATTTACATTAGAGACTTCTCATGAATATCTGAAATAGACATTTATTGTGACCATAACCCTACCACAAATTAAAATCAGATACTAGGTCCCCTATGAAAAAGAAGCTCATTTTAATGCATGGAGATGTCAGAAATGATACTAAGTGACACTTAGCTTTAATCCCCAAACACCATACTTATCTGTGGTTTAGGGTTAAATCTACAGTGGAAATAAGACCAGGAGCTAAGCAAGGTTTGCAGAGGTGTGGGACATCCCAGTAGATGTACAGCCACAAACTAAAGAACAAACAGCTGCAAAGTGTCTTGTGTATATATTGCTGCATTTTCTTCTCTTCAGCCACAGATTACCTTTGTTACTTATAGACCTGGCCAGATTTATATGAGGTGTAATGTTGTTGATTCAGATGGCTTGTTGCTGTACAGAAAGAGACACAGGCAGATTTCCATACTGATCTGAAAGGTACACATCTGAATCATTATTCCTAACCACTTAGTTTCTCATCCCATTTTATGTATGAGCCATTTTTAGGACTTGTTACCTGGTAGGCTAATACCAGGGCTAAATCTGTGCTTCACAAAATAGAGAGACCAGGGGGAAAAAATCTCCAAAACGTGCTGAACTGTAAACTGACTTAGCCACAATTCTTTGCATTCATCACATTTGCCTTTCCTGTTAAAGAAAAAGAAACAGAACGACAACAGAAAATGCAGAGCAGAGTGAGTAAGCCATGGCTTCCGACCCCTGGAAATCAGCCATACTCACTGCTGTGCAAATTCCTGCTGCTCTGTGAGCTGAGATCATACTGTTGGAGATGGCAAGTGTATAGAGCACAGATCTGTATCATTCTTCCATTGCTAAATATTAACAGTAAAAAATAAATGCAGGTGATGCAACAGGCTTTGACTGAGCCTATTTATGTGACTGTGTGGATATTTTAACCAGATCAGTCCAATGGCTGGCTCCCTGTGGGCCAAATCAAATAGATGTTACTGTAAACTGAGTGGAGCAGCCACTTCATTGGTTAGGTGAAGTTAACACTTTCTCTGTGTTCACCTGCATTGTATCAGGGTGTCTCATGGTGTGTGTTTGACAAACATTTTGCTTATTTTATAGGAGACTTCTAGTAAGGGCACATCTCCTTTTCACTCTCTCTCTTCTGCCTCTTCCCTTTCCTAAGCTGACAGTCTTTTTCCTCCACCCTACCAACAGCTCCAAGCAAGCAGTTTGAAAAAAAATAACAACAAAAACCTGAAGAAAGAAAACCACAAACCCAACTAATGTTTCTTGAACGTCAGCATGCTCTGACTTTGTCAGGCTAGCAGGAGAAACAAATTACATTGTCAGAGGCCTTCCACTGACAACTCCAGGGTACCTGTTCCCGCAGTTTCAATCTGGAAACTGTTAATGCAAATGCTGTAGTTGTACTTCTCTGTAAAGTGGTACTTTGGGGTTCGATTTTGCAGCATAGAATCATAGAGTTGTTAGGGCTGGAATGGACCTCAAGGATCATCTAGCTCCAACCCCCTGCCATGGGCAGGGACACCTCACACTACATCAGGTTGCTCACAGCCACATCCAGCCTGGCTGCAAAAACCTCCAGGCATGAGGCTTCTACCACCTCCCTGGGCAACCTGTGCCAGTGTCTCACCACCCTCATGGGGAAGAATTTCTTCCTAACATCCAATCTGAATCTACCCATTTCTAGTTTTTTCCATTCCCCCAAGTCCTAACACTACCTGACACCCTAAAAAGTCCCTCATCAGCTTTCTTGTAGACCCCTTTAAGATGCTGGAAGGCCACAATTAGGTCTCCTCAGAGCCTTTCTTCTCCAGACTGAATAGCCCTAAGAATGGGGCAGGCAGCACAAGTTGAAATGACATTCATGTTTCTGGAATGGTTTTCAGACCTACATGTAGGTTTTCAGACCTACATGTCTACATGAGACTCAGGTCATGTTTAGATGAGTGGCATTACTTCAACTGTGCAAATGCAGCTAGAGAATTCCTTCTAGCCTGGTCAACCTGTTTTTTTTTAAAACTAACTTATGCAAAGATGATTCCTCATTGATGACTTGTAATACTGAAACTGTGAGATGCAATATCTTGAAGTTATCCAGTACCCTCAGAGTTTCAAAATTCACCTAATTTAGCTTTTGACTCTGCTGATCATAATGCTGCTCTATGGCTTCCCCTGGCACGGCAGCTCTCTAAAGTGCTGTTTCAGCAGTAGCTCTTAAAGGAAAGGTGGAGGTAAAAGAAACATTGCAAACCAAAATTGCTCATGGAGTATGCATGAACTCTTAAGGTTCATTTTAAAGATGTGAAATAAATACTCAGAAAAAGAATTAACAGTGTCTTAGATTATACTGCAGACTCTTTCAAGCTGACAGGGTGACCTGAGCTTTTGCATGACTGTCTACTGACTGGTAAACTCTTTACTCTAAAGCAGTGCAGTGGATGCTGCCATAATCTGCCACACAAAGTTCTGGTCTGAGAGGATGTTTCCTTTTTAAGACAACATGTCTTTAAAAAGCCACATGTCTGTGAAGCACTAAGCCAGAAGCATCAGTACAAATTGGAAGGTAAATATGTAAAAATAAGCCTTTTTTTTTTTTTCTTAATTCAATGTAGCATATTGTTAACAGCATTAGTCAGCATTTCAAGGCATAATTTGGGAAAATATATTCTTAGGTGTCATACATTTTTTTGGGTTAGATTCTGTTCTAAATGACTGTTAGCAGCGCTCCTGTGACCGTCAATGGCAAAAACCTCACACCCAAGAGAGCATCTGCCACAACAGGATCACCCTCTCCATGTCTATCTCAGCTGTACTGTACATGCTGCACAAGGCAAATGTGATGATGCAGAGAGTAGTGGAAAGTTGGGTTGTGGATCAGCAGATTGGCTTCAGTGACAGTATCAAGATGAGCAGCAAGGCTAGAACTTGGCCAGTGCTTTCAGGGGAAAAGCTGTGCACCTTATAGTGATCCTCCCTGCTTCACTTCTTAAGTTAGTCACCACCAGGGGTCAGGAGAAATTCCTCTGTAGTAGTCCACAGATGTCAAGGTGTAAAGTGGGGATTTTTGTTTTCTTTTGAAGCATAAGACATAGCTCCCTGTCAAAGCTTGTTTTACAGCTAGATGTAATGTGTGCTATTTACTGTGTGTTTATGGAGTGTGTGTGCACGTGTGTGTACAAATGAGATTCCCAGTTGGTTTAAATCCATTGTCTTTGGCAGAGCTGCATGCTGTACACCATTGAGAATTGGCTCTATTGCTGTTGATATGTTCATGCTTTTCTTATTGTTTTCTCAAACTATTGTGTTAACTAGGTTACAGCTTGTGAGCTCTCTTTATTTTTCAGGTTTATACTTCCTCCATGATATTTTGCTCATAAACAAACATGCTTTGGAGGTCACCAGGTAGACTAACATGCAAAGCTCTTGAGAAGAAAAGTTTTGGAAATGCTTCTGGTTATAGAATCATAGAATAATTTTGGTTGGAAGAGACCTTTAATAGCACCAAGTCCAACCATTATCCTAGCACTGCCAAGACACCACTAAACCATGTCACTAGCTATCACATCTCTATTTCTTTTAAATACCTCTAGGAACAGTGACTCCACCGCTTTCCTGGGCAGCCTCTTCCAACCCTTTTGGTGAAGAACATTTTTCTACTAGCCAATGGAAACCTCCCCTGGCAAAACTAGAGTCTATTTTCTCTTGTCTTATCTCTTGTTACTTGGAAAAGGAGACCAGTTCACTGCAACTTCCTTTGATATAGTTGTAGAGAGCGATAAGGTCTCCCCTCAGCCTCCTTTTCTCGAGGCTGGATAACCTTGGTTTCCTCAGCTGCCTCTCATAAGACTTGTACTCTAGATCCTTCACCATCTTCACTGATCTTTGGAAGGTGGTCCAGCACCTCAATGTTGTTCACGTGATGAGGGTCCCAAAAATGAACATGTTATTCAAGGTGTGGCCTCACCAGTGCTGAGTACAGGGGCATGATCACTTCTTTAGTCCTGCTGGCCACAGTGTTCCCGATACAGGCCAGGAGCACACTGCTGGCTCATCTTCTGCTAGCTGTCCAGGAACACTCCCAGGTCCTCTTCTGCTGGGCAGCTTTCCAGCCACTCCCCCCCAAGCATTGCACAAGGTTATTGTGACCCAAGTTCAGGAACCAGCACTTGGCCTCGTTGAATCTCATACAGTTGGCCATGGTCCGTTGATCCAACCTGTCCAGATCACTCTGCTGAGCCTTTCTTCACTTGAGCAGATCAGCACTTCTGCCCAACTTGCCATTGTCTGCAGACTTGTTGAGGCTGCACTAAATACCCTTATCCGGATCATTGATAAAGATATTAAACAGAACAGGCTCCAATACTGAGCCCTGAGAAACACCACTTGTGACTGGCTGCCAACTGGACTTAACTCCATTCACCACAACTCTTTGGGCCCAGCCAGCCAGCCAGTCTTTTTTATCCTGCAAAGTGTCCACCCATCCAAGCCATGAGCAAACAGCTTCTTCAGGAGAGTGCTGTGGGAAACAGTGTCAAAAGCTTCACTAAATTCCAGGTAAACAACATCCACAGCCTTTCCCTCATCTACTAAGTGAGTTGCCTTGTTGTAGGGGGAGATAAAGTTAGTCAGGTAGGACCTGCCTTCCTAAACTCATGCTGACTGGGCCTGATTGCATGATTGTCCTTGTATGTGGTGCATGATGGCACTCAAGATGGTCTGCTCCATCTTTCCTAGCACTGAGGTTAGATTGACAGGCCTGTAGTTCCCCAGATCTTCCTATTAGCCCTTTTTGCAGATGGGTGTCACATTTGCTACCTGGGACCTCCTCAGTTAGCCAGGACTGCTGAAAAATGATGGAAAGTTGGTGAGCACTTCCACCAGCTCCCTCAGTTGCCTCGGGTGGATCTCATACAGCCCCTATAGACTTTTGTCATTCCGTAGGATGATTCAAAGGAGAACAGCAAATTCTTGTTAAAAAACACTAGAGAGAATTTGCCTTTTCATATTTCTTCTGTCATTCCATAGAATGATTCAAAGGAGAACACCAAATTCCTGTTAAAAAAAACACTAGAGATACTTGCCTTTTCATTTTTCTTCTCTCATTCCATAGAATGATTCAAAGGAGAACAGCAAATTCCTGTTAAAAAACACTAGAGATATTTGCCTTTTCATACTTCCTCTGATTTCCACTTGCTTCTATTTAAACCACAGCAAATATCCTTTCTGCTTTAAGATGGAGAGTCTAAAAAAACTGTGCTTGGTGTCTGAAGTTACTGAACACTCAGACTTGCTGCTTTTTATTAGAAGTATGGGTTTGTATGCATACTCTTAAAACTAAGATTTAAGATTTAGCTGTTATCTGGAATTTGATCTATAACTTGAAAGGCTACTGTAGCCACAGTTAAGAATGAAAATAACCCCTTAAAACTGTTGAAAATTCAGCTTGGAGCACCCAAAGTGGTAATGACTGCACTGGTAGTTTTGTCGATATTTATAAATCAATGCAAACCAGAAACTGAATGTTTTAATTTACCACAGTTTCAGTGTAACTGATACCCTGAAGTTCAGAGCTTTAAGCTTTCTGAAGTGCAATGTTATTGCAGGGCATGCATCCAATTTTTAAAACATTATATAGATTGGAGACAGATGAGCATTTCAGAATTATTTTAGGCCTATTTTGATTGAATGCCTGAGATGCATTTTCCAGTGGAAATTAATTGCATTTATGTGAAAACAAATGAACTCCAACCTCAAAATTAGCTGCAGGTTCATGCTCAAACCAGTACTTAAAAGGGAGGGAGTGGGCACAAAGGATGGCTGGAAATTACAATGACAATATATACTTTCTTGCAAGAATAAAATAAGCTTTTTTCAATGCTCATACTGACACACTGCTCTTTTTTGCTGTCTCTTAGTGTGCATACATGCACAAAGAGAGAAATTTTCCCATGTATGTGTGGCTGTACATGAGTGGACAATGGCTTTTAGTAGCTTTCACTTCTTCCCCTTGCATGTGCTGCTGGAAACCTGTGCTGGCCTGTGTCAGCGTCTAAGTGTTGATATCATTTCCAGCAGTTCCTACCTGTAGGGTTTTTGTCATTGCCATGGGGCAGTTCTGGAGCACTGTTTCCATCATTTAGGGGAATGGTTCTGGGGAACTTTGTTAGCAAAGAGCATCTAGGCTGATTTCCACCCTTCAGTGAAATTTGCTGTAGCTCTGTGAAAAATGCTGTAAATGAGTTTGGGATTCCTGTTTGCTGGAGTGATGCTCTCAGTCAGTTGTAACTCCCCTTGAGATGCAGGCAGAGAAGGCAACTTGAGCTCTTTAACTAATGAGAGCAGACAATGCTGGCTCAGAGCTGAAGCTGAAGTACAGCTGCAGCAGTTCTCCACCACTTTGTTCTTTCTGCCTTGAGACGTACTTCTTTGTGCTTCTCATCAGTTGTCAGTTGAGATTTTTAGCCTGTTTAAGAGCTGAAGCACGTGCAAAGGTTCCTCCCATGAAATGACATGCATTCGTTTATGATCTCCATTTATGAAGGAATCAGTGAAGTGGGTTGAGGGTGGGAAGAGGGTCACTAAAGATATATAGCTACTTGGCAGCTCTAAGGTATTTTTACATCTGGAGGTGACTTGCTAGAAAGATAACTGAGACTACATCCTCATGTACGTATTCCTCTCCCTGCTCCCCTGCTGCCACTCACTGAGACAACCAGCAGCTTTGGGAGACTGAGCACATTTGGGTGGGTAACTGTGGTGGGCCATGCACAGGTGCCTCTGGTCTGTAAAGAGATCTTGGCACCACAAGAGCATGTGCTGATGGCAGAAGTGCTATGGAGGCAGTGAGCATTAAAAAGCACTGCCTTTGGCTTTGTGCAAGCTCTAGACTGAAGAAAATGAGTGACAAGCTGATAGGTAAAGTATTACCTTCATGGGTATGGATCTGAGGAAATGTAAATATTTAGATTAATCCATTAAAAAAAAAAACCAGAACAACAATGCTGGGAGTGCCTTTCAGGGTGCACTTTATTTCTTTTGACTACCTAACAGCATTGTTATGGAGCCCCCAAGTTAGATGCCTTATGTGAATTGGCCATGAACAGAAACCACCCTGAGATGTAAGGCTTGTCACTTAAGTAGCAATGTTATAATTCAGGACCCTTTTCCCAGCCTCTCTGGGCATAGTAACATTCCCACTGTAACTTTTAAAACTTTGTATGTGAGGGTACATGAGGAGACAATGAGGCAGGAAAAGTCAAGAGCTGTTAAGCCATCCAAAGTGTAAGGTCTCCATAGCAGTGCTGTCTGCCTGCAGGCATATGGGAAGATCAGCAAGTACATCTTTCTTAGACTACCCAGGCAGGCAAATATCTCTGAAACACAGGGCCATGAAACTGCTGCCAGGGCATCCATCACCCTGTGAAGGACAGTGAAAACATGTGCTGTCATCTTTGACATTTTAATTGAAAAGAAAGCTTACACAGATTTCAACCTCAAGCAGTGTGTTTATACAAGTGTATACAGAGAAATAATCTGTCAGCTCAGAGCGGGCTCATTGCTATAGGAGTTGGTTTAGTGACTGAACAATCCAACATTAGCTCACACACCTTGCCTTGTTCCATGCCTCAATAATTTTTAGTAGAAATACTTTGCCTAGAGGCATGCAGTTATTAAAAAAGAGGCTCAGCTTGCTTAAAGTCTGGAATTATTAGCTCATGGTAACAAGCCTGTACTGGAGAAACTGTTGGTTCTTTGTTTTCATGACTTTGCTGTAATTCACCATCTTATTTTCAGAGACAAACTTGTGCTTTGTTTGGGAAGTTAAAAAAAAAAAAGGAAAAATAAATTACTTCAAAAAGATTTTTTTTTTCACTTTTGTTATAAAGCAGAGTTTACAAAGATCTTTTATCTTAGGGTTCCTATTAAATTGCACTGGTCCAAACAAGAAGGGTTAATAGAAAGAGAATCTTGAGAACTATATTTTACCATATTTTCAGCAGAGGGATCTGTTGCTAGTGAATACTCATGGAGAGCTCTCCAGATACTCTCTCAATTCTTTAAGTGTAAAAGGAACTTTTTCTCCTCCCTTTTTGCAACCTCCTGTTCTTTTCAGATGCAAAGTTGTGAAGGTCAAATAAAAGCCATTTGCACCTTTTTTTAAATTATTATTTTTAATGTAGTCACTTCATCAAGTGAAGGCTCCAGCACCTCTGAGTAGCATAAACCTGACAAGAAGAGGTGTATGGTGCTTGGTTGTTTGGAAGCTGTGGTTAGATTTCTTTCCATCTGCTTCACCTGTTGCCATCTTGAATTTGCTTGCCAGGCTGGAGTCTTAAGCACAACCCTGTGAAAGAATGGGCATGTTAGAAAGTGTTTGTGTGAGCTTTACTGCTGTTATTATTCCTGGGCTTCAGTCAGCTGCCACTTGGTGTGTTTGTGTATTATTGCTACCTTTTTTCTTCAGTGAAGACTGATACACCTTTATTCATGGTGATGCAAAATCATTTGTTTTCCTAAAGAATTAAGCTCAGTCCTGTCTGAATTGGAAGACTATGACAAGAATGCAATCAGTTTGACATCAGTGATTACTTTTATGAGCAAATCATGTTTATGCTGCCCTTTTTTGGGGGGGTTGATTTTACCCCACATTTTAGTTTTATTACATTAATATGTTTTTATATGAGCTAATTCTTTGTAATCCGTTGAACCTGCCTTTTGCAGTTGTTTCCTTGTTTTGCTTTAACTACACCATTATCCTCCATGTATCATTTGTGAGTTCCAGCTGTGTGCATAACACTGTGCAGAGCATAAACTTCTCTGAGGAGGTTAAAGACTAAGAAACCATTCTAGCTTTTCTTGTTTTTCTTGTAATGGGTCAGGCAATAAGACCCAGTGAAATATTTAGAGGGAAGGAAAGATTGAAACCAGCAGCTTCTAAGACCTGTAAGAGCCAAAAGGCAAATGTTAATGGGTTCTGTGAAGCTTCCAAGGACCTGCTGGTCCTTGTGCTTATGCTGAATTTGCAGAGGTTCCTTAAACATGTGTTCAGGAAACATAGGTGGCATTAGCACAATTGGAGTTTGCTAAGGCAAGATTTATCATTGACTAAATTTTTAAATGGAGTTTGGCCCACTAAATACATTACAGCAGTGGAGCTGCTGATTTGTGGGACTTTTCTCCTGCAAGCTCAGTTGAAAAGTACAGAATTCTTAACAAATTTTGGAGACATTTTCCCTCAGGTTTCTAGTGTTTTACTGTACATATATCCATTCCTTGTCCTTTTTATTGTTTGTTCCTTCACTTCAGTCCCTGTGAATTAAAATGAGCTAGAATGTATTTTGGTGGAGTTGCTTTGTTCCCAGTGAAAAGCTTCTCACATGACATCAGGGAATATGTGAATTGAGAAGTATCATCTCTTTGCTTGCTTTTGACTTTGTATCATTTCATATCCATATGCCACTTCTTGCTTTTGTGCTGCTTGTTGCTGAATTCCTTCTACCTCTGTGCCATCATATAGCCTAATTGTGTCAGCTCTCCTCAAACACTTATATGGGCTTTCCCTTCTCTCCTGAGTCAAGCTTCTTGTCTTTAAGACTTTTTGCAGCTTAGCCTTATCTTATCTGAGCCCTCCAGTTTCTCATTACAGTGTCAAGCATCACTTTCACTTTGCCAGTGTCTTTACCAGCAGCTGGTTTCTCTTTCCCAGGCTGAAATCTCTTCTTGTCCAACACTGGGAAAATACCTTAAGATAGCACATCTATTAAAAAACATGTGCACTCTGTTTTAAAATCTCTACAGAAATCATAGCTTTGTCTGATCCTCTAACTAGGAGCCACAGTTTTCCCTCTCTAGCATATTGACTCTCCTATGCCTCAATCTTAGTTACTCCCTTCCTCTTGCAAACTTCCTCAATCCTGTAATTTCTGAGCATACAAGTTAAATAAAAAACATACAAAGAAACAAAAAAGCAACCAGAGGAGTGCCACTAAACTGTCTGCAGGTTTTCAGTATATTTATTTGCTTGTGTGTTCTGTCTCCGTCTTCTTTTCATCTGTTTTGTGTCTCTAGATTGTAAACACACTGTGTAAGAATTGTCTCTTATCTCTGTTTGTACAGTGCCAGGCTCAATGGGGTCCCCGGTCCTGGTTGGGACCTTTGGGCACCACCACAGTGTAAATGTCTGCTACTGATAATAATAATCTACCCCCATCATACAGATGTCTGAATTGTCTGAGAAATACAAACAAGGATCTTTACTAGGTTGGCAGAGAGCCATTAATTTTAGGTGCCAGTTTTCTTTTCCCCTGAATATATGGCTTGGCTCTCTGAAAAACCTGGCGACACAAACCTCCCACTCCTTGGAAAGCTTGGCTCTGTCGTGATGCTGTGATTAAAACATCATTAAACATGGGATACAGCAGGTCAGGTGAGGTCTCTGCAACTATGTGAGGTATTCTAAGTACTTGTCTGATGCTTTGTGATTGCCTGCCTTTGTGTTTGTTTTTTCTTTCCTCCTCTGAATGACAAATGAATAAATTGAAACTAGGCAGGAACTGCCTTACTTTTAGAGGGGAGGAAACAGCTCAATAAATGGGCCATAAACGAGGAAGGCTATAGTTGGACTGGTAGGCTTATATAATGGCAGTCTCAGTCAAACAACAGCAGACCAGCAGGAAGTGATGCAGCCTCACCAGGCAGTGAGCTTTTCTCAGGTTAAAACATCCTCTCCACATCTTTGCCCTCTGACTGAATTTTTCAAATGTTGAAGGCCAAAGACAACACTTGGGTCAGATACTCTGGCCTCAGTAGCTGCTGTGGAAGCAGTTTGCAGCTGGTCTGTAGAACCACATGCTCCAGTGAAATGACTTTTTAGCAGTGAAATGTTTAATTGTGACAATACCTGCTTTGCCATGAGGGTAGACCCTAGCCAGCTGTACTCATTCTCAGCATGGTAGGCTACTTGGATGCTTCAGCCTGAAAACCACACAAACATACTGGCATACCTTGAAAGGTTCCAGGCTGCTGGTATGCAGTGGTTGCTTCTCATTGCATTGATCATACTGGCATCATTGCTGCTTCATTCACTGATGTCTTCTTATTGCTTAGGAAGCTCATCATCCCTCATTTTATCCTTGCTCTGTAAGATATTTGGGGCAAGGAACTCACCCACATTTTTTAAACCAAGACTTCTAGGCAGTACTGTAAGATCCTGGGCTGCATCAAGAGAAGTGTGGCCAGCAGGTCAAGGGAGGTGATTCTCCCCCTCTACTCAGCTCTGGTGAGACCCCACCTGGAGTACTGCGTCCAGTTCTTGAGCCCCTATTACTAGAGGGATATGGACATGCTGGAAGGTGTCCAGAGAAGGGCCACCAGGATGATCAGAGGGCTGGAGCACCTCTGCTATGAGGACAGACTGAAAGAGTTGGAGCTGTTCAGTCTGGAGAAAAGAAGGCTCCGAGTTGACCTTATTGTGGCCTTCCAGTATCTGAAGGGGGCTACAAGAAAGCTGGGGAGGGACTTTTTAGGATATCAGGGAGTGATAGGACTGGGGGGAATGGAATAAAGCTGGAAGTGGGGAGATTCAGGCTGGATGTGAGGAAGAAGTTCTTCCCCATGAGAGTGGTGAGAGCCTGGAACGGGTTGTCCATGGAGGTGGTTGAGGCCCCATCCCTGGAGGTGTTTAAGTCCAGGCTGGATGAGGCTCTGGCCAGCCTGATCTAGTGTGAGGTGTGCCTGCCCATGGCAGGGGGGTTGGAACTGGATGATCCTTGTGGTCCCTTCCAACCCTGACTGAGTCTATGATTCTCTCTCTCTCTCTCTCTCCATATATATATATATATATGTATGTACATATATATGTGTGTGTGTGTGTATATATATATATATATATAATGCAAATCTTGACAAGTCTGTGTTGCATAACTGGAACATGAGGCAGAAATCCCTGAGCCAGTGGTGACCTAACACTGAAATGCCACAGCACAACCATCCACCTGTGGGCTGTTCCTGTGTGAGCTAGTTGGGTCTAGAGGCCGTAGAAAGTCAGGAGATGAGTTCCTTTGATCCAGTGCAACTCCATATACTTATGGCTTTACTTTTTCCACACCAGAGCCAACTAAAGTAGAATGAACTGGGTTGTGGTGTAAGTATTCTTGCTGACCTTGCATGAATACTGCATGGAGCAGGAGAGAAGTCATGATAAGACCCACTGACCTGGAGTGCTTTACCATCGTAGAAAACATACTGCAGTGGTACTTTAAATAGCATCGGCCCTTCTGCACGTAGCTCTGAATGGTCTAGGTCAGTATGAACTTAATCCCATGAGACCTCAGCAGCAAATTGTTGTCTGCATAATCTGTCCTTGAAGACTGCAAGTGAAGGAAAGCCTGATCTTCTAGTAGATGAATGTAGCATTTAGTCATCAGACACCCCAGAAAACTGAGTCAGATAGGTGTTGCATCATAGCAGACAGAATGTGGTATTAATCAAGAAGGCACATAGTGAAGCATATATCACAGATGTTTGATTACATGAGCGGGGTTATCGTTAATGGTTGGGCACTGTCACGTGGTGGAACACGATCGAGTCACCTTGGCTTAGCAGGGTACCGCCCTGCTGTCTAAATGTTGGTAGGGATGACTCATGGGCTTAGCACGACCAGCTGTGCTGAGGGAGGGCAACCAGCGTGGTCAGTTACTTACAGCAGCTTGCCTAACACCTGGGGTTTTACTGAGCCACCATGACGCTATCCATCCAGGCCACCTGCACCCAAAGAGATAGTGTGCAAATGCTAGCAGAGACCTCAGTATGTCATAGAATCATAGAATTGTTGGGGTTGGAAGGGACTTCAGAGATGATCTGGTTCCAACCCCCTTGCCATGGGCAGAGACACCTCACAATAGGTCAGGTTCCTCAAAGCCGCATCCAGCCTGGCTGCAAAAACCTCTGGGGATCAGGCTTCCACCACCTCCCTGGGCAACCTGTTTCAGTGTCTCACCACCCTCATAGTGAACAACTTCTTCCTAATATCCAATCTGAACCTACCGGTTTCTATTTTTGTTCCATCCTCCCTAGTCCTGTCATTGCCTGACACCCTAAAAAGTCCCTCCCCAGCTTTCTTGTAGGCTCCCTTAAGATACTGGAAGGCCACAAGAAGGTCTCCTGGGAGCCTTCTCTTCTCCAGACTGAACAGCCCCAACTCTCTCAATCTGTCCTCATAGGAGAGGTGCTCCAGTCCTCTGGTCATCCAGGCTCCTGCTGGAACACAATGCCAATTCTTAAATTTGGGAAAAAACACCACAGATAGAACACTGCCCAGTTCTCTAACTTATTTGTCCTTTATCAGTGGGGTGTTTGCCCAACAACCCTATATAGCTAGCAACACAGGTGCCAAGGAATTAAAATCCCTCAGTCAGCAATGTTAACTGACAGGCTGCAGGCAGCACCTCTTCAGCATTTACAAAGAGAGAAGTGGAGTCAATGTGTCCAACATGAAAAATAATAGTTACAAACTCTCCCTTACTGTCTTTGCTGCAGGATAGAAAGCAACAACAAAAGAGATTGTGTTATTCTTGGAACAAGAGGAACTATGTTAGGCAAATAGAATATCTCAGCCTGTGTAGTTCTGTGCCATACACATTCCCTGAACTCTGTGCAAATAAGCGTGCATGAGGACACTGTAATCAATGACCTGTACTCAATGTGGAAGCAATAGAAGTGTAAATGGGTATTGGTCAATGTCAGCTTCCCTGATGAAGAGGAATCTGCTGTGCTTTATATAGCACTTCTATTGGTGGCAGGGGCAGCACAGACTTCTCAACACAGGTCAGCTTTGAAGCAAAAGGTTTCTCTGACTGCTCTGCTCCTCTTTGCAAAAATATACTTGGGGACAGACTAGCAGGAGAGTACCAAGAAAAATACCTGAAGTACTAAGGATTATTTTCCCTTTGGCTAAGTGTAAAGCATATGCAGACCCTCAAAGCAAAGTAGCATTAAAGGTGAAACTGGGGACAGCAAGGAAGCTTCCTTGCAGTTTTAATAAATACCAATAATTCCCTTTTGCCCAAGTTCCGTATCCCCAAACTCATTAAAGCAATTTTCAAAATTTTTTTGGCTCTGGAACATATAAGTAAAACTCAAACCTTGCAGTCCCTTGAGGATCGCTTGCACAAATTGCATAGGTCAGGCCAAAATACATTTCTGTCAAACAGCCTAACACCTAAGCTTATTATGAAACTGGTGAGTAGTACAAAGAGTCTGCATGTGGGGCAGTCTCAGAATGAATAAGGGGCGGGGGGAGCTGTTGTCCTGATACTTGTTTTGCTTTTTTTGCACCAAAAAACTCAAGCGATGGTTTTATTGAACGCATGGCTCTTGTTAGGTAGTGCAGATCCCACAGGCTGTCTCTAAGCTGGTGGATCCAGAATTCTCCAGAGCTCCGGTGGGTGGGTAGATGAACACCTCAGTCTCATCTGAGGACAGACGTGAGAGTGCACCAGCGCTTTCTCCTTCCCTTCTTGCTCCTCTCTGCCCACTCTCCTAGGAGGAAACCTAGGGTGCATCTCTGGCAGAGATTGAAGCACACTCTTCTCTGCTCCTCAGCCATCCCCTATGTGGGGGTCTCAGTCCTTCCATCTGGTCTTTGTTGTACAAACTTTAAAGTATGAGGTAGAGAAGATCTGGTTTAGCTTGTTGCTTGCTGCTCTGCAGGGCTGGAGTTGCAGTGAGGATGGACCAGTAGGACTCTGCTTGTGGGGCTCACCACAGCTTCTGGCAAACAAAGTGTGATCATTCTCATATTCGGCCTGGTATCTCCTCACGTTTTTTCTTTTCAAAGGATAACTGAATCTGATTTTCATGTAATTTTGGTCCTGTCCTATCCAAACTCCTGATTGTCCTGTCCACACTCTTCTTGTGTGAATGAGTGTTGTTACATGGAGCAGCTATGTCTTAAGTAAAGAGCAAGATAGGTCACGGACTGTGCAATAAAAAATTATTTTCTGCGCTCATTTCTCCTGCGCTACATCCATTCCATTTGCACCACCTCCACAGCTCTCCAGCCTTATCATTGCACTGAGCTGACCACAGGGTCTTCTATTGCAGAAGCTGATTCATGCTCCCTCACAACACTTCTTGCACCCTCTCACAAGGTTACACCACATATTTGGGAGACATAGTCCTGAGTTTCTCTAGAGGAGTATGAAGATGTGAAGTACCTCATATTCCTCCATCTGCAGACAACAAGGCAAGCATAGGAAGAGCTTCTTGCCTGTATCTGAGATATATTTATTGTTGTTTTGAGGTGTTTGGTTTTGTTGGTTTGGTTTGGTTTTTTCCTTTTTGAATGAGTCCTGTATGTGTCTGGGAGGAGTTTTTAAACATCCTTCAAAACACAGTCGTCTTCTCTCCATGGAGAATAGAGACAAAAGGATAGGTTCAGTCATGTGCAGCTGCTAAAGAAAGGGAAGCTGAGGGCAGAGGGCTGGGAGAGCAGAGGTGTCTGGGTACAAGAGAGTGAGCAGGACAAGGACTTGGAGATGGCATTGCATTTATTAGGACAGAAATGTTTGTGGGGGGAAGAGACTTGAAGAGTGGAGAGCTAAAGGACTGAGACTCCAAGGATAGGAAATAGTGGGGAGTTTTAGGAAAGAGGGAATTAGGTGGTTTGAGCTGTCAGCACAAGAGTATGAGACTTGTAGGTCAGACATAGCCATCTCTGCTTTGGGAGCCTGGATGTGGTGTCATCCATGTGTGTTGTTCGTGAATTTCATTGCTCACAACCTTTGTCTTATTTGCTTTTTGTTAGTTAGATCAAAATGAAAGCTGCAATTAGAGGAGGGGGGTGTATGTGTTCCTAGTTGCCAGTACCACTTCCAGTTGGGGGATCGAGAAGTAAAGCCCCATCATTTCCTGTGGCACAGTTTGGAACAAGTGGGAGAAGTGACTGTCTTCCCCCTCACAGCTCTGAGGTTGTGACTCTGCTTCCCTAACCAGCCCAGCCCGGTTTTGAGGCTTTGTGGATTTGTCACTGAAGCAAAGGATGCTTCTGCCAAGATTGAAAATCAACCCTGATGTTTAGAAATTCCAAGCATCTTCAAGAACCTTTCCATGCTTTCCCCTGCAGAGGCTCTACAAGCTCCTGGACTATACCTCCTTCTCTCTGGTCCTTCTAACTTTAGGGGCATCTCTTCTGCCGTGTATCCGTGTGCTATAGTGCAGAACGTCCTGCTCTGTGAGAATTTCACATATTGCCTTCTACTAGCATTGTTTGTTAAGGCCCTGTATATAAAAAACTTTCTTACATTCATGCTTTTGGAAAAGACAACTTGTATTTCCCCAAACTTGAAGCAATTCATGCTTTCTTCAAAATGAAAAATAAATAAATGAATAATAAAAAATAATAATTTAGCTAACACCCAAGACCACATTCTTAAAACTCATTTTCAAAGAGGAGTCCCAGCTTTGTTTAACCCATTAATTTCATGATTATTCTTCTTTGTGAGTGGACCTGCTTTCTCACATGCATTCTTTTCCCTGTGTTGTACTTAGAAAAATCCTTCTAAATCTTTTGAACTCCCTTTGCCAAAGTAACTCACTCTGCGTTTTCACAGTCCACGTATTTTTGCCTTTACAGCTACTTAATCTGAATGTAATTTTGCTGATTTTCTTTCTTTTTTGCTGTTTTCTGTGCACTGGTGAGGTGTTAACTGATAAAATCAGGAATTTCACCTTGGAATGAGTGCTTGGTAGAGTTTCACAGGAGTGAGGTGAAATACTCAGAGTAGTTTATTTACAGGTGGTAAAATTTCAAAATTAAGAGTGTTTTAATTTTCTGCCATAGTCTTCATGCAGATATTTTTGTTCCTGAGGGCCAAATTTATAGCAACACACTTATATGGCATGCCAGGGAATGTTCCTGCTTTCTTTGTAGAAATCTTTTGCTAGCCACTGTGTGCAGCCTGAGACTGGGTATTATCAGAGAATCACAGAATTAACCAAGTTGGAAAAGACCTTCAAGATCATCAAGTCTAACCTATCACCCAACACCATCTAATCAACTAAACCATGACACTAAGTTGTTCATCCTGTCTTATTTTAAACAATTCCAGGGACTGTGACTCCACCATCTCCCTGGGCAGCCCATTCCAATGGCCAATCTCTCTTTATTATGCTTACATTCACATTCTATCAGATGAGCTATTCTGGTGCTTTACCTGATAAAGTGATTCATGTGTTTTTTGAAAGCTTCCTGTTCTACTGTTTTATTGTGGTAGTTTTAGGCTATGCCTTTAAAATTTTCCACAGATCTTGAACAGAAAGTAGTAAAATGTAAATAAATCACTATGTGATGTAAAAAGGAAAATAGTGATAGCTCTAAACAATCCCATTGGAGAGATAAGGAACTTAACCTAGTTGTACCAAAACAATCTCTCTCTCTTCTGCTCTGGCTGATGCTTCTCCTGGCTTTTCTGACCTTGACTGCATCGCTTTTGTTGTGACTGGTATTAACAACAACTTCTCTGCTCTGTCTCTTGTCCCTTTTGTGTACAGGGGGGTAGGGAGAGGAGCAGGGGGCAGGAGAAGCTGTAGCAGCTCCCCTGGTCTTTGGCCAGGGGGGTTCCTGTGCTGTTTATAAATTGTAAATACCTGTAAATACTGTGAATACTCTATATATTTTGTACATATTCATTGCATTCCATTGGACATTGTAGTTTTGCGTGTAAATGCAGCTTTCATTTGCTTCCAACTGGGCTGGGCTGGTAAATTTAATGGGGGGAGGGGGAGGGCAGAATTTTTCAACCCACCACATTTATGCAGGAGAGGACAAATGCTGGATTGGCCTATCTGTGCCTGCTTGTCTAGAGTTGCCTGTGCCTAGCAAAGGCTGGCATGGTAAGGCCTGTTTTGGTCTCCATAGCCCATGACAGCTTTCTCTCCTTTTCTCCTAGGCCTGTCCCAGGTTCTCTGTCTTCACTACTGCACCTACACAACCGACAAAGACAGCCTATGCCTGCCTCTATGCCTGGCACCCTGCCCAACCCTACCATGCCTGGATCTTCTGCTGTACTCATGCCTGTAAGTTTGGGTTGGGTTGGGTTTTTTTGCAGGGGAAGAAGATTGTTTTCTTTTCTTAATTCAGCTCATGCAAAGGTGAAAATCTGCTGGATTGTCTAAAAAAAAGTCAAAGTGTAATGAGTTAAGGAAGCTGGGCTTTTTTAACTGCTTTGTCTTGCACAACAGTATTTCTGGGACAGTTAATGGCGTGTTAATTAGCATGAGAGTGATTAGAAATGGTTTACATGAGACTACAATTTCTGGTTCTCACACTTGGTCATATAGGTGAGATCAGTACATCTTGATGGAACAAAAAAAGATTTTTCTGAAGTCAGACAAAACTGGAAAAGTACCTAAGCTATGCCAGTGAACTCTAAGTAAGCCTCTTGTTTGTGGGAGATAACCAGCTAACAAGAAAGAAATGTGACTTACTTTTCCTGCCTGGTGACTTGCATTTAATTAGAATTTGATCATGATTACTGTTCATCTTCCACTTATTTCTGCAGAGATGGGAATATTTCCCATCTTCTGGGAGACGAAGTGTACTTTGCAATTGTAGCTTCAAATTCTTAAATGATTTTAACAAACCTTTCAGTATAAGACATTTGGGCAGATTAGGGATGGAGTTGAGTAAGGATGGCACAGGGAAGAGGGAACTGAGAAAGGAGAAATTTCTCCTAATTTCACAGCATTCAGTTTGGAAGACAACCTGAGGGCGATCAACCATGGCTGTTGTGGCTTTGCTGGAGCAAGGGAGTCATTCCACAGGGCTACAAAGATTCAAGTTTGGCTGCTGTTTGAGTAGTCACTAGTAAGTTGTTAATTAGTATCTTGCCAACAGGGGTCCCGTGAAATATTGACCAGGGAGTCAAAAAAAAAATAACAAATACAAAAATACAAGATGTGCCACTATAGGCATAATTTTTTTTGGCGTGATTCTTATGGAACCTGAAATGGAAAAAACATCCTGCTTCAGTGTAAGCTCAGGGGCTTCAGATGGCTGCCAGGGACCCCTTTGGGCAGCTCTGCTTGCAGACAAACAGATGTGCTCTTGCTGAGAGCCCTGGAGACGTAAGCAGGGAGGCGAGACAAACCCTGTCAGCACTGGCTGCCCCAGCTGCAGCTCCTGTACTACAGCCCTGAAAGGACTGCAGAACAGATGACAGTGGGAGCTCCTCCTGCCCCATAGAAAGTGTAAAGGGCCTTGGCAGATGCAGCTTCTCCTAGCCAGCAGGCAGTCTTCTCCCCCAGGCCCAGCAAGCTGTTCTTGATGGGTTCATGGATGGTGGGAGAGAATACCTCAGCACAGGGCTCAAAAAATAGCTCCCCTGCTTCAGGGAGCTCAGGAGGATCCAAAAGCTTCTTTCCTGTATGAGCCAAACATTCAGGGACTTGGCCCAAAACAAAGCAAGATACTCAGCTCTGCTTGGAAGAAACACCATAACCCTACTTAACCACCCCTACCAATAACTAGTGATGTAACAGGGCTTGCCTCTTTTTAGGGAAATCGTTCACTGCCATTATGTTTTGTTTGAAAATTTTATCTGTCAGTCAGGTGAGATGAGCTTGCAGGAATGGCTCTGGATAGCCAGGAGTAGTTCTGCTTTGTTTTTTGCTATCTCAGCAGTACATGAAAGCTTCCCTTACAAAACATGGAGCAGTCTGAGTGAAGGAAAAAAGAGCCAATTCATCTTCCATATATTCAAGATCATAGATTTTTATTTGTGTTTTTAACAAGCTAAGCAGGGCTCCACTGACAGAGGAAGCCACAACTTTATACAGTGATGCTTTTAAAGCCACTTAACTCCGAGTGTTGTTATACTGAAAGGGGGAAAATCATTACAAAAAAGCACAAACCTGGGTGGCTGCTACATTTGTTTAGTACAGGACCTTTTTCATTATGATGGGCTGTGAATTCTCAGGGCCGATTCTGATGAAACACATGCCTCTGTGCACACACACACATGCAATTCACTGCACAGATTGTTATGTTTCCAGTCATGACTTGAAGAAATAAAGCTGAGTCCGTTCAAATAGAAACCAAGCATAAATTCTTGCAAATGTCTCTAGATGTTTCCAAACGTTTTTTTTCTTCTTCTTTTTCTTTGAAAAGATGGAGCGACAAATGTCAATGAACTCCAACATCATGGGGATGCAGGGGCCGAACCTCAATAATCCGTGTGCTTCACCTCAAGTCCCCCCAATGCATTCAGAAGCCAAAATGGTAAAAAGACAGAAAAAAAAAACACTATTTACTTTTCTTATATTGCTCTTGCATACTGGTTACCCAGACAGTGGGGGATGCAGCCAGACACTGCTTACTTCATTCTTAGTCATATGCTATGCTCTTTTTTAACACGCTGTGGTAAATTGCCTTTGTGTCTATGAACTTTCAAGATGTTCCTAGTCCTAACTGAGCTATTGGTGATAGGAAACTGAAGTGAAGGGTGAGCTATCTGATCTGTGTTCAATAGGATTTTGGTGCAGGTTAGTGCAATTTAAGTAAATGGTCTGGCTGGTTCTCTGATAGGGTTTGTGTTCCACCGCTTGGCTTGAAGAAAATAGTTAGTCAACTGTGAAGTGTCTGATGTGTAGGAAGTCTGTGTGGTCTTACTTTTTTTTCCAGGTAGGGGCATGGTGTTTCAGGGTAATGGCAGTGTTAGGAAAGCAAATTGAACAATGTATATGAAACTGGGACGTTTTATTTTGAGTGCAACAAAGGTGTTGCTGTCCAAGAGTTGTTGTATGCCTTACAAGGTCAAGGCTTTTCAGGTATACATGCTACTAGAAGATTGATGTAGATAAACTAAACTACAAGTGGGCATTTGTAAGTTTTCCCAAGCTTTGTATGCAGTCTCATGGAGGTATTCAGCACTAATATCCCTGGAACCAAGTTCATCAATGTAGAAACACTTAGGTTTTTTCAGTCTCAGGGCTGCCATTTGCTGACTAGTGGAAATACAAGGATAGAAGCTTGCAGTTTATCTCTGAGGGGTTTTATCCTCTTAAGATATCTCAACACAGTGGAAACCAGAAGTAACTTCACTGAGCTTCTTTCAGTGGCGTTTCGCCAAGGTAAATTTGTCATGAGTGAGAGAATGAAATCAAGCCGACAAAGATTAAGCAACCACATGTTTTTATATATTTCTACTTTGCATGACTGGTACAGCATTTAAAGTTGTTGTCATCTATCCTGAGGCAAAGAAAAATACCTTCTTGTCTATAGGTATGGTGCATGCAAGAGACTCTGGGGTTAAGAGCAACAACATAGTCGAGCTTATTCTATCTCCATTTTCTTCGGTTTGGTAGGTCATGCCTTCGCCTCACTGCTGGTCTGGGTTAGGCTGTTAACCCAACCTCTGTTAACACCCCGACTAAAACCACACTCTGTAAACATGCCGCCAGTTGGCCAGAAGAAGAGTGATAGCCAAAAACGCTGGCTCCCTCAGCCAAGGAAAACCTGTGGTCAAGGGTTCTCTCTCTGCTGTACCACACAGTGATGGTGACATGCCAAATGGCAACAACATCTGCAGCAGACCTTGTTAAAAACTTTTTGGAATAGGCAAGTGTTTTTTAAACACAAGCACAGCAGAGCCAAGCTAAATAATCCTTGGCTGAATAAATCTAAAACTGGCATCTGTTTTAGGGACTAAAGGTTCTGTAGTTTACTCTCCCCCCACACTACTTGCTTTTTTTTTTTGCCTTTTTTTTTTTTTTTACTGCAAGTGTGAGGCTACTTAAGAACAAGATTAAATTATTGGTGAGTATGGTGATAATTCTGTGTGCTAATAGCTGAAACTCTACATCAATAAAAATTAACTTCTTGTAAAGTTCTGTCCCAAAACCTAATGTATTAAGACACAGTTCTTCCAGACAGAAATTTCTTTTGATTCCCAAACATAGTACAGAGAACAAGTAGAGCCTTTCCTTCTCAGGGGCTTTCTGCCACTCTTCCAGAGGTGGAAAAATATCTACATGCATTAACTTTTAAGACTGAGAGGCATAATTCAGATCTTCAAGAACTTTAAGAACTTTCTTCTTTTCAAATGCAAAATTTTAAAAAGATACTCTGTATTCTGGTTTTATGCTTCATTTCCATTTGAGCACACATTTAATGCAAACCCCTCTTTGCTTAGCCACTGCTTTGAGGAGTATGTCTTTGTTAACAATACTCTTCATGAACACAAAGTGGAAAAACTACGTGGGAAATTATTTCTAACGAGCAAAATTATTTCTAACATGTAAATGAATGAATTTTATATCTGCATCAGTTGTGTTACAGGCATGTTTATTCTTCTTATTAATTATCTCACTTTGCTTTGTGCTCAGAGCATGAGACTTTGCATACTCTGACAACTTTTTAAAAAAAGACAAAAATGGTGGTGCTCAGTGCCTTACTGGATAGCATCCTGCATTAGGAAGGTATTTCAGGTTTCCCCAGATGATGCTAATGGTATTACTGCTGGTGCACCCAGTACGGCTTATGTTCTGGCTCTATGAAAAATGTATGAGTTGGACTCTAGGCAGATTCACCTACGCTACTTGCAGCTAATGACTGTAGTGGCTGGACAAGTTTGGGGGACTTTTGGCCTGATGGTCAGCCATCCGAATTTGTGGTAGTTGGCTCAGCGTTTTCTTTGGGCCTACACAAGAGAATGTGTCCCCTAGATGTGAGGCCCAGAAGCGAGACCAACTCCTCTAGCCTCACAAAAGTATGTACCTGAACAATGCAAGCACGATTTGTATGCAGCAGTCCTAACACTGTTTGGCGATGTGTGTGACAACTTGCTGCTTTAAAATAAGTGTCACAGCATCACAGAATGTTAGGGGCTGGAAGGGATCTCAAAAGCTCATCCATTCCAACCCCCTGCCAGAGCAGGGTCACCTAGACCAGATCACAGTGGAACGCATCCAGATGGGTCTTGAGTATCTCCAGAGAGGGAGACAAATATGAATAAATAGTATCAGTATGGATCTTGTGTGATGACAATTGTTTTAGAGAAAGCAGATAGATGGCAAAAGATTCACACTCTTGATTGGGTCTTAATCAATTTGTAGTGGGAAATGGAAGGTGAGCATATGATAAATGTGTCTGATGTACAAGCACATGTAGAATGTGTGTTGCATTCATGTTATGTTTCTATAATAAGCAGTGTATTTATCTATAAATATTTTAATCAGCTTGTATTACCTGAGCATTTATAGAAAGTCACATTCTGCCACCCAAGATGCTCATTTCATGGGCTTAATTTTTTCAGGATAATGCTCCTTCAGATACCAAACTATTGTAGATGATATCCTAGAGCTGTTTTAATTTATCACAACAATCTCAGTTTACCTCAGAGCGTGCCTCAATTAGGTTATCACCTAATGCTTTAAAACCATCCTAGTAATTGAAGAAGAGAACTTCTAAACCATTACCACGTTCTGCGTGGATTCAGAGCTGAATGGATAAAACCTTTATGCAGCCCACCAAAAACACACATTGATTTTGTATTAAAATATATTGCATTGGAAAGTGGAGGAAACATATAGCTCTAAGTGTACATGGTAAAAGCACGCAGAATAGCACGTGTAGCATATTAACATGTGGTTCAGTAGGCTGGGAATATTATGAACTCACAATTGTTGGCGGTGCCTTTGCCTTAATATGCTCCTTACATGCAGCTTGATTTTGCAGTTTCAGACTATTCAAGGCTTTGTAACTCGGAAGTGCAATACCAGGTGGATTACCAGAGTGAAAGATAAATAGTGTGAACTGAAATGCTGGGAGGCTGAGTGACAGCAGGTGCTTTCAGTGGAGCTGATGCCTCTCTGTCTGATTTTTGCAAGGCACCGGTCTTTACCTGTAGAGATTTATGAGCTCTGAAAGGACGTATAAAATTGGGCTGGCAATGAAAATAACTGAACTTAAAAATACAGATTTCAATTTGACTTGTTAATTTTTTCCTTTTACCCTCTCCTTCTACCTCTTGCTGGATATGTAGTTTTATAAAATTTAAATTAAATGTAGTGTGTGTGACTTGGATACGCCTGACAGAATCTATATAGTTCTCTAAAATGAAAACAAATTATTTCCATATCAGAAGTATGTAGCATTGTGGGCTATTGGTTTTGCCTTGTACTCATTACTAGGTTGAACAGTAATAATAAGAAAGTTAATTTGAAAGTGTCTATCAGATGTAAGAGGGAGAAAATAACCAGAAAAGAAAAATAATAAACCAGTAATGAGCACGTTTCTAATTATAATGGTGAAATATCCATATTAACTGAACCTCATAATTTACCTAAGAATGCTGCACAGCTTTGGCTGAGGAGGAGAGGTGAAAGAAATTGCAGTTAGCCAGTTGTCATCAGCACTAATTTTTATTTGACGTAATGAGAGCTAAAGGTCCAGATCCTGCTCGTGGCTGTGAAGATTCCAGTCCAAGCATTGCTCAGCTCTCCATCCTGGTGGAAAGGCGGGACTGGCTGTGGGGACGTTTTGTGTGGCTGTCAGACAGGCACTGCTGGCAGCACATCAGCCAAGCAGGAGAGGTGGATGGATTTCCTCAGATGCAGATTTTGAATGGGGTTTTCTGCTGCTACTTCTTGTTTTACAAACAAGGGACATTTCTCTGCCTGTGACCTGTGATGGTGCAACTGTTGCAAAGGGAAAAAGGACTGGTTTGAGCTCTTGCTGAAGCTCTGGTTTGATACTTGGCTCCACTACTGCAACAGCCCTCAGATGCAGAAAAAAGAGCACTGCCTTAACAGCAGTGGCATCCTGGGATAGCTGGTGGCCTTGGCAAGGACATCTAGCTAAGTACCATCTCTGGGCCCAGGTCTGCAAGGTTTCCATACTGGTTTCAAGCAAGAGGCTGGCATAGGCAGTCCAGGCAGGATGAGAGCCACTGAAGCTCTAGGTTTAGCTATTTAACGTTTAGATATTTTGCTAAATATACTAGGTGGTTTGAAGTCTGTGTTTTCCTATCGTCAAATCACTGAACAGAATTAGGTTTCCTCTAACTAAAACCAGGACACATACCAAGGTGGCTGGGAAAGGAGTCACTTTAGTAAAGCTACATACATTGTTTCAGAGCCAGAAGGCTTTTCCTCACAGAGATTCTGGACAACTGAGCAGAAAGAAAAATGTCACATCTCTGCAGAGCTTTCAATAGCAATTGCTCATCTTGTCCTTCACAATAAAGCAGAGAAAGCAGCATTTTAAAAAAGGTAAATGGGCAAAGTGAAGCCTTTCAATTAAAAAAAACCCAAAAGAGTTCTGACACAATTTTCTGTATCAATAACTAGGAAGTGTTTCCAAGGAAAGGACTGTTAAAGAGTTAAAACACATGGTGCTTCTGCTACCATTGACAGAGCTCACTGTTCTGAAATTGTATCTCCTGTTGCATTTGTGCTTGTGTTTGACAGACCCCAAAGCCGACCTTTCAGTGTGCTCCTGATCTATGCTTTAAAATCCTCCCCAGGCAGTAGCTTTGCCTGCAGACAGTATGCCTTGGTGTGGATTAAGGTATTATCATGATGGGTGAAGCTTAGTCATATTTCGTTTTGTTTACGGAAGCAGGACCTTGTACCCATCAGGCCTAAGTGCTGATTGTGAACTAGACTGTGGGTAGGAACTAATTCTTCATAAGCTGTGGTGGCTCAGTGACTGCATAGAGAAGCAAGCCTGGTCAGTTACTCATAGCTGCTGCGAATATGTGTTGAATACTTGATCCCCCTACTCCCGAGTGCATACGAATTGCTTTGCAGACATGACTTGTATCAATTCCTTGCATTTTTCATTCTTTGTGTCACTTTATCCTGTGGTGATCTTATCACCACTATTTCCCTAGAAGAACTTGGACTTTTTGTTATTTTCTTTGCCTCGATTCAGCTGCACGTTAAAATGACCTCGCTTTCTCCTCCACCCACCAGCCCTCACCCTTTCTCGTTCCCTCTGTTTCTCCACCACCCTCTCTTTCCTCAGTGGATTTACCATCTTTCTAGATTTGTTTCTCTTTCTCCTTTTCCCTCCAGTGTCCACCCTGATTTTGTAACCATAGCAATAATTGAAATACAATCCTCATATTTGCTTGCTGTAGCTAGTTAGCCCAACACATGAACTTCTGCCTTTTGTGTGTCGCAAGGTTTTGAAAGTTAAGTCAGATGCATCTGTATACGTGAGGGTGACTCCTTCGGTGCCGAGCCCTCTCTGCCAGAAAAAAGGTTTTGTTTGTGTAATGTTATGTGTCAGTTTGAGGCGCTGCAAGTAAAAGCAAGTCCTCGTGGTAACAAAGCCAGGGGAAAAAAATGGAAATTATGAAAATAAAACCCAGGTTGCGTTACAGGGAAGTTCTGCTTTGCATAGATATATTTCAGTCTTTTGCTTGGAACGTGTAGGGCTTTCACTTTCCAAGATTTTTTGCAAAAGCCATGAATAATGGCAGTTGTTTTGCACTTCAGGCCATTGCACATTAAGTCCAGCATTTGGTTGGGCTGTACGAATGCATCTCATGACAGGTGACAGGGCTTGAGGGCGGAGGGGTTGGTGTTACACACTTTACCAGCTCCATATTTTAACCACCAAGGACACAAGAGCTGGAAGCACAACTCTTATGGCAATAAATCTCTTCTTTATGGACAGGCTTAAAAAGCGTTTTCTGAAAAACTGTGCAGTAGCTAATGAAGCAGTTTATTAATTATGATAGAGTTCCTGTGAGATAAATAATTTCAGACTGTTGAACTGAGAGAAAAATGAAGTGACTCACTGGAGGCCACACAATTTGTCAGTGGAAGAGCTGAAACAAGCACAGAAGAATTTCTGGCTGCCATTTCCAGAAAACACAAATTCTGTCCGAGTAGAATTTATGTGTATGTGGGGTTTTTTTAAAGTTTATATTAATTATTAATATTGGTAGTACCAATACAATTGTTGAAATATAGTGGATTTTTAGGACTAATGAAAGAATGGGTAAACCTTCTGAATATTATAGAGAGTGCAGGCTCAGATTCAGGATTCAAATCCAAATGAAAGGTGCTGGTTTGTGTTTGGATTTGGTGCCCCTGAAATTTACTGAACTTTACTGATGAGATTTTGGCTCAGAATGACAAAAATTAACTGATCTTCTGAGACTTCTGTCATCTGAGATGATGGAAGTCTTGTGAGATCAGCATCCCTGGCACTGTGGCTTTCACTGAAATCTCAGGAGAGTGCTTACTTTCACATAATGTCAACCATATCCAAACTAGGACTAACAAATACCCCTATAGAGCTCCTTCTAAGATCACAGGCATATTTGAAATACTGCTGCAAGCTGTGTTCACTCTGAGGAAATGCTCACAGCATTTGTTGTTTCTTCTGTCAGATATGGCCAAAGACACTTTTTAGCGGTGGGAGGGTTAAATATTGTCTTCCAGATGTTCATTAGTGCAATTTCTCTTATTTATGTTCAGGGAATTATCAAGGAGGTAATTTAAAAACTGGGACAGGCTGGGTCTCCCACCCTGGAAACACTTAGGCAGCAAACTTTGCTCTGCTTGTGGTTTTTACTAGCAAATTGTGGGCCAGTAATGTTTATCTGAGATTTTAGAGGATGAAATGTTCTGAATAATCTTCTCAGACGTGCTCTGTAGTCAGACTGCAGGGGATGCAAAGTAGCTGGTCATGTCCTCTGTGCTCTGTATCCTCTCTTTACTAGTATCATTGCCCACCATACCTGACTCCCCAGAGGACCTGAGCAGTCTTTACTCACAGCTTCTTGCTCACATTCTGAGGACTGATTGCAATTTCTCTGGGAATTTGAGGCAAGTTACTATGCTTTAGATAGTTTACCACATTTTAAGTGACTTACATTACAAGAAAGACAGGAAAATAGTTAATATAACTGTAATAAGCTGCCATTAGTATTGCAGAGATAGAGGGAATGTGGACTTTGAACAGCTAAAGATGAACTTGAAAGATTTGACTAAAATACTGTGAGTCTTTTAGGAACAGAATTTAATTTGTGCAAAACCTCCCTGTTCTAGTCATGGATGTGCTATTTCTTCTTCTTTTTTATAATATTGGAGTCATACTGAAACTCACTCATTACCATATTGAAAACATTCTAAAAATCTTATTTTAAGATAGTATCATTTTTTTATTTAGTAACAATATTAGTGTCAAACTACTTTAATTTAGGATTGTTACTTTCTTTATATTACGTTTTCATTCATGGAAGCTTGGTTTTAAAATTATGTTGTTATTAAAAAAAAAGAAAGAAAAGAAAAGACAAAAAAAGAAAGCTGTAGTAAAACATAAAAATAGAATCCAGGATTCCTGGAGATTTGTTTTTCAGTTTATTGGAAATTATTTAAAACAAAATAGACACCTTCCACCTCTCTGTCTCTCTGTCTCTCTCTCCCTTTCTCTCTCTTTCTCTCTCTCCCCCCCCAGTTTTCCAAAATAAGTATTCAAAACCCAGACAAGACCCATAAGCTGCTTAAAATAGAATTTCACAGTCCTCTAGCTTGAAAAAAACAGAGAAAACATTTCTGATACTTAACCTGGTCCTCAGCTGCTACATATCTGAGTAAAGTCATTGACTTCAAAGGAAGTCTATGGGGTTTGCATCAACTGAGGACCTAATTTATACTTCTGAATCTCAGAATTTTCCTTTAAGCAAACTCTGGCCCTTTCACAGTTGGATACCTGCCAGGTAAGCATTTTGTTAGTTTTGGCTTTTGGTTTAAATGTCATTCTTTTATTTAGAATGCAGTACACTTTTGCCTCTTCTTTTTTTGCATGCTGGGGGTTTGCCAGCTCTTCCAATATCTTGCATGAAATTTTCTGACTGATTTTTTCAACTCTGCTTCCTATCGGTGTTCATTACATAATATTTAAAGTCAAATTATTTTTCTCCAAGCCCCAAAATAATGTCAGGAGATTTTTATAATTGATTCATCATATCAAGCAATCACCAGGAGTTTTTGATTCTCCTATATCAGTCAGTGACAGGTATTGGTACCTGTCCCTAATGATTCATAATGAAAAATTGCCAGATATTTCTTTGAAACTGATGGATGATTCATGTTGTTATATTTAGGCCACATTATTCTGGAATGTTTAAATTAGACTAAAAGCCACCTCTAAGTATACATGTGCAAACATAGAATACGTTTTTAGTTTCCCATCTGGAAATACATATAAAGTGCAGGGCTGTTTTCAAGTCACAAGAAATATTGTTATATTTTTATTATGATATTTCAGTTCACACTCATACTAATATGAAAAGTTCACTAATGGCATATCCTCAATACTGCCCTCAAATTCCAAGGTTACACATGAAGTCCAATGGGAATCTTGCAAATGTTTAAACTTTTATTAAAGCCCAAAATAGACTTTACTAGACCTGTACAAATTATTTTAAATTATGTAAATATTTTTAATATGTCTGGCTTCTGACAGAACTCCACTATACACCAAAGTATGACATGTGCCTAACTCTGCCAACTTTTTTTGCCCTTTTTTTTTTTTTTCCTTCCCAAAATACCTACCATCATTACTGGATTTGACTAAAGTCTGCTTTATGTGCTGCTTGTAGTTCAGGAGAAATACATGTAAAGAGGATGGACTGTGTTCCCCAACTGTTAACAGAGGCTCTTTAGCGTGAGGTTAAGCGTGAACTTTGTTTTGGCTGCCAACATAGCAGCCAGGAGATACCCAGGATAAGGGTGGGGAAAGAGCTGAACTCCTTTCCATCTGATGGACATGTGCAGCTGCTCTGAAGCTGGTGTTGGTGTGCAGTGTGTGTGTGTATGTCAGAGAGAAAACTACACATGTGGGTTTTTGTAACAGATACTGCTCTAACTTCATCTTCTAGGAATCCTCTTAAATTAAAAAAATCCTGCCAAAGCATTAATATCTGGCTGTGTACAAAATCTGGACTCTGAGTACTACGTTAAAGAAGAAGCAGTGGTAGGCAGCAGTAACAGCTCACAATGTGAAGAGCTCCAACTTTCTTGGTCAGATGTCTGCACCTTTGTGCATGTGGGCATTTTTTTTTCCTGTGATTTTGGTGGGGATTTTCCCTCCTTTATTCCATGCACTTTTACTGTGCAAGAAATAATCCTGTCCAAGCCTATTTGGCTAACTTTGTCCAGCTATTTATTTGAGCGTTGCCTTACTGTTAAAAAACCACTTTTCCTGAAATGCTTTTGAATGTTGAAGAACAATAAAAAACTGAAAATCCATGCACGCTATCCAAAACCTGCTTACTAACATTTAGGATGACTACCATTAGCACGATTAGTGGATTAGTTTGTTTGGAAACTTGATCTGTGCAATGCTTGATTTAGTTGCATAAAGATTTCCCAGAGGTGATGTAGGCTTTATGCAAAAAAATGGTATATAACTGCATCACTATTGAGAATTAAAATAGGAACTAATTGCCCTTGGTGAAATTTGTGATTACTGGGATTGCCCAAGGATACCCAAATCCTTTATTTCAGAAAACATGGTAGCTTGATGTCATTTTCAAAGATTTTAGAAAGTAAACATTCCCTTTCTCACAACACTTAAAATCCAAGATGTGTTTATACTAGTCTTAGTAAAACTGGTATATATGACACCAGTTTCATACTGCCCACAAAAATTTCAACAACATAGCTGTGACTTGCAGTACCCATCCAGCATGTGCTTTCCTCCTAGAGGAGGAGCTGTGCTCACCCTCTGGCTCCTGACCACCATGACCTGGGCAATGATCAGCTCGATAAAGTAGCTCTAAAATTCCTTTGCTTTGCTACTTCTCATCTCTGGCTTGTCCCCCCCACACTGAAAATAACAGATTATGAATGTTCATTTCTTTGAAGCAATCTTTCTGCAGAGATTTTTAAGGCCCCAAGCAGGAGTGAAGCTCTTCTGAGTTGCATATGTGAAGGGAATAATAAACAACTAGGGTTAAGAGCTGGGTATCTTTAACCAGAGATGCTGTAGATCATGCTGAGGGCTATGTTTACTAAAGTGGCTTTCTTTCAGAAGCACACTGCCAGCCTCCTGGCTGTTATGGGACAGAAGAAATCATGCTGGGAAAAAGCTGGGAAAAAGAAATAGCTGGGAAATGGCATCTGCCTGGAGTTGTGGGCTCCCTCCAGTTTGGTCTCCATCCTTTGTTCCCCAGTGAGATCTTAATATCACAAGTGACAGACTGATACCCATGCAAGGATCATGGTGACAGCATGCATGCCAGGAGCCTCGGAAAAGGCAAGGAAAGGAGCCCACCAGGCTCCATCCAGGCCCCAGGTGCTTCCAATGTCAATAATGTGACAGCATGTCCAGTGAGGAGAAGAAAGTCTGCGGTCCTGGTGCTCAGAAAGTAGCAGCTGGTGTACCATCTCTGTGAGGCATAAAGCAGGACCCCTTCCTCCCAAACCCAGTGTTTGTAAAATACCAAGACAGCCCAGTTCTCACCAGAAGACATCTCCTGCCCCTTCTCAAGCCTTGGCAGAGTTTAGGCAGGTGCTGCTGTTGGGCTTTGCTTTCTGTGGGAGCACATACAGGAAAGACAGCAGTGCATCTGTGTCTCTGTGGCTGCTCCACTTCTTTGAAGGAGAAAACCACCCAAGACACACCCCCAGGTCCCTCTCCTCTGTTTACACACCCAGTAGGTAATGTAGGTTAGCATGGTGTCAGTGAACACTACCCCTGCCCACTTGAATCTCTGTGTAGCATTTGATGTATCTCACATAGTAAATTATGTACTTCAAGGAGCAATAACAATAGCTGAGATTCTTGAGACGAGAGGGGTCACGTTACCAGAAGCATCAAAAAGGCTGATTAAAATTAAATCGTAGCAGACAGCAGTTGTGTTACAAAGGAAGGCTCAATTACAGCCAAGTCACTTTCTTTGCTAACCTCTGACTTATTTATTTCTCCTGTATGCTGCAGTCTGCATACTCTTTCTGGTTGTAATGAGCATTAATTGATTAGCTGAATCTATGAAGAGCTTGAGCACTCGTAAGTACTATCCCAGTGGGTACACAACTAAATAGTTTATGAGGTAATTAGTATTTTAATGCCTTTTCTAATGAGCCTTTTCAGTAATGAAATCTCATGAGAACATTATTGGTTCATATATATTTCTTCAGACACAACAGAAGGTAAGCTAATGCTATTAAGAGATTTTAAAGCTAGTTTATGAAATGGTTTTTAGTAACTCATTTTTGAATACTTGCCTTGGTTCATTTTGCTTTATTAAAAAAAGAAAAAAAAAAAAGACATCTTAGGTTTTTTTCTCATCACTCTGCCTCTTGCACTCCTCTCTCCTGACAGAATTCTTACACTATATGGCAATTTCAAATAATTGGGATAATTTGTGAGGCTGCTACCCAATCTCCTAAGCTCAGCTGTAAGTAAATAATACCATACTGTCTGAGCATGTTGTTTCAGATGTGTTTTCATCCTGGGGGGAAAAAAGAAAAGAAAAGAACAACTCTGTGCCTGGCTGCACAGTGCCTTGGATTTATGACTGTGTCATTTTTGAGAGAATGACCAACCTCTGCAAAGATTTTCAATGTCAAATTGAGCTCTATTCTGGAGGCATGAAAGCAGCACAGAGCTTGCAACTGTACTTCACATCCTCCTGCAGCTTCATTGGATGTACTCCGTTTTACCCAGGTTTAATCCCCTGTGAGAAGGACAAGTCCTGTGCCTTGTGCTTTATTTCTCTGGTACCTAAAAGAAGACAGCTTTAGATGACTTTGTTGGAAAATGTTTTCCAGTGTGTGAATGGCTTGTTTTATTGTTGGCCACGGGGATCATACTTGTGTTTTGCTCTTTGTAGATTGCAAGTTATCAGCAGCTTTTACATTCTCATCTCTTAGAGCTCACTTCTTGCCCTGAGTGGGACTTTGACAGCAATTTAACAGCAGATAGCAAGGCTGTGAAACAGCCTGGGCCAAAGACCAAAGCATGTATGTTTTGGAACCCTGTTTTGTAAATTGGTTTTCCATAGTCTAGGTGATGTATGGCTTAAAAGACTTTGGAAACTTCACTTAAGTTAGGGATGTACAAATCCTATTCAACAGTAGAAGCCGTAGCAGTAAAACTGTAAGAAATTCCCCTATACAGATCTCATTATGTAATGTAAAATGTAATGAGTCTAATTCATCCTTGGGGTGTCTTTAATGGTGTCAGAACAGTTTTGCAAAGGGTGGATTTGGCCTAGGGACACCACCACCATAAAACCTGACTGTCTTCCACTGGCGTTTTTGTCCCCAAAGCTTTAGTGAGACTTGTCAACGTGACGTATTAATAGCCCAGTACTTGTGATGACTCTAAGTTATTAGTAGTATGGAGTTGTTTTCTTCAAATTAATATGACTATAAAAAGACACATTTTCAGCTAAGGTAATTGTAAAAGCCCCTTCCAGAACACATATAAATGGTGTCCTTTGACTTCACCTGTTTGACCTTGCTTGCAATACCATGCATTAGCAGTGCTTAGGAGATGAAAAGTGCCCATTGCTGACCACTGCTTTCCTCCTTGCCTGCTTTGTGCAGCCACACTCTTTTGCAACATGAGACCCGCCAGCAGAGGCGAGGCCAGTGCCTCCTGTGTCTGCTCCTAACAGCACCCTCAGAGCCTTGGGTTTCCAGTGCTTACCCACGTGGCACAGTGGGCCCCTCTTGTTAAGGCACAGTCAGACACAGTCCTATGATGGACAGCCTAATTCGTTCCCTCAGCTGAGATGTAATAGCTTCTTTCATCCATGTCCGTGGTCTGTTTGAAAGGCAAAATAAATCAGATTTGCCTGCCTTGCCTTCAGCAGTGAACTAGCTAACCTGGATGTTTGGAGACCCTCTGCATGGTCAGCAACCCGACAGGCTGCACCCATGCCAGTGCCTGGAGAAGAAAGTTCAAGTGAGAAGGTGCACATCAGGTTACCAGCTGAAGAGTGGAGGAAAAATATCCTCAGAGAAATATTTTGGTTTCCGTTCTGGAAACTTCATAGAGGGTGTTTCTGCTCTGTATTCAGAAGCTTGCTTAGAGGAAGAATGATCCGTGAGCTGTCTGAGAGATGGAGCTCCAAATGGTCTGTCTTTGATGGCCTTTGGACCTTGCTAAAGCCACCTCTGAACACCAGTTAAGCACAACCAGCATTAAATTGGGGCAATGGGTAGACTTTTTTGCCAACTATTGCTTTTGTTGGTTTTGATAATATTTCTTTTAAACTTCAAAGGGTCTGGAGTTGTTTTGCTTACTTTTTCGGAGACTCTCTCTGTTTGTTTGTGCTTCCTGAGTCATCACCTGCCATTGCCAAGACTTTATTAACATTTAACAAAAGGTATATTATTGAGGCACTGTGGCATGCACAAAGCCTTTCTATGAACTTCACTGGATGTGTGGTCCTCCCAAATTAATTTTGCTCTCTGTCACTACTCCTGAGTGAACCCATGCTCCGAACTCTGCTCTGACAGTGTGTAAATGCTGAGCAGGTTTTGACACCTCATTGGCTTAAATGTTCAACTTTCTCAACTTCTGATGCATTTAGAACACTCCTCTTGCCTTTCATTCTACAATAATGTGTATGTATATACACATATATATGTGCGTAGTCTCCTTGCTGATCGCTAAAAGAACAGTGGAGGAGTAGACACTTGCCTCTGTTAGAAAAAAAATGGAAAGAGCAAGAAGCACTTAAAAGATAAGTTTGGCACTTTCTGTTTCTTTCTCCCTGTTGTGTGTACCATGAGGTCATGATTAACGACTTGGTGATGTTTGGAGGGCAGAAATCACTTTGTATGTTCAATTGGCAGGGCCCAGGGGAGCCAGCAGCGCTGGGTCTGGAAGGACCTGTGATGTCATCTCGTGTGGCCACAAGGGATGCAGCTATTATTTCTTTAGGCTTTATTCTTGGATCACACTAAGGTGTGTGGGCTTTTCTTGGCCTCTCAAAAACGTTAATTTTGCCCTGAGCAGTGGAAAGGTTCCCCATCTTTGGGGGAGGCTCTTTAGGATGGGAGAAGCCTTAATGTGCAGGGACAAGGAGTGGTGGGGGTGTGCATGCAGTAGGATGATCAGAGATGACTCCAGATTTTATAGATAAACTTCTAGTGATGCAAACTGAGTTCAAATGCATAGGAACCTATAAATGAAGTTTACTTGAAATAAAGCAACTCTGAAATGGAGAAACATAGACAGTAGAGAAATAGGATATTTTGACAGCTTTCCTGGGGTGCCTTGGGCTGTATAAACTCACTGCTATTGTGTTAGTGAAACCCTAGATTCCCTGAGGCCGTAACTGCGACTGGAATTTAACTTCATTTGCTTTGAAGGAAGGAGAAAAAGTAAATTTATTGCACTAGTTTAACTCCTGTCAATTTCACACACAAAGGAATTACGAAGAAACACATAATTGAAGAGATTATGGTCAGACTCAGAATTTCCTGACAATTTCCTTCCAAATTATCTTCATTTTGAGAATATATATATGTTCTATTTGGAAGGAGAAGTGGAGCTGAATGCCTTCTCTTTCTCAGGTCCTTTTGTTTCAGTAAAAGAAGATGCTGTTGAAGATGTGTTGAGTAGACTGGTGTCATTGATGAGCTCTGCAAGAGATATGCTATCTCTGTTTTGCTTTTAAGCTAAATGAATACATTGAAAGGCAGGGATATTTTAAGCATTATATTCTCATGATATCTTATTTTCCTGCAATCTACCAAACTTTAATTCAGAATAATTGTGTGTGGTGTTTACAGTTCCATTCAGGTAATGTTTATTATATTTACATATTGTGCCTGGCTGATAGATGGCAGATACAGAGTGCAATTAAAGCACGGAGAGCCCAGACAATAAACATCCCAGTTCATGTTTAGACTATGAGTCTTTGTGCTTCTTCATAGTGTGATTTCAGAAGGTAATAAGCAGATGTTGAAGTAGTTTGGGAACAAGCCTTAAATTGCTTGATTAAATTACTTTCCCCTATCAGCATGAGCTTCAGTGACAAAAGATAAATTTGCACTAAGAAACAAATATTTAGGATGAAAATTATGGCATGAATTAAACCACCTGGAAAAGTCAGAAATAAGCAGTTAGCTAACAACACAAAACACAACCTAGGAATGTAGGAAAGTACAGACTGTTTTACTACAGGGTTGCGTGTTTCAAAGAAGACAGAGCAAGGAATATGCCTGAATTTAGTCAGCACTGAAGAGTATGCCTAAACCTCACCAGTTCTGAATTGTTTTCTGGGAATATGCTACTACCTCACATTTAGGCATTATTCTCATTACTAAGTTGGAACATCTGCTTTCCCACTCATCAGTCCCATTCCAATCAAAAGTTTGTCCCGGTGCATTTTTAGGGATGAGCCACAACTAGTGGAATATAATTTAAAGTAGGATGTATTGAATATCCTAGTTTACATATAAATAATGAAAAAAATCAGGGATGTCTTACATGGTTGAGGTTCTTTACAAATTTCAGTCCTTTAATTCACTAACAGTGTTACTCCTGAGCAAAGAAAAAAAGATTTCTGGATTCATAAATGAAGCTGAAACCAGGGGGTTCGCAGTATGAGGGCCACCCTGAGTACAATGTCCACATTAATCTTTGCTCCTTGCACAGAAGGCTGGAGCTGCCTGCCAGAGCTAATGAATGGATTCTGACTCTGCCACGTTAGGCTATTACCAAGTACAAAGGCTGGTCACAAATTACAGTTTGTCTGATGGTTTCAGATACGAGCATTAGAAAAACATTTGCTTAAGAGTAATAATTAGTCAGCAACAGAGGCGAGTTATACAGATTGCTTTGGAGCATTGAGGCAAATGTGGCTTTCTATGAGAAAAAGCCTGTTGCCAGTGCAGTAATTCATAAAAAGGAAAAATAAGGTGCTTTATTTGCATCTCTTCTAAAGATGAGACCAAACCACAGTGTTTCCACAAAACCCAAATAACCTCAGCCCTTACTGCAAACACTGTAGTGTTTTAGGAGCACTACTTTTCCTCAGTTAAACAACAACAACAAAAAATCTTACTGGAGAGCTGTTCCTGGCTTGGGTAAGGATCGTGCTTGCATATGAACAGAGTGCTTCACCAAGTGGATTCTTTTTAGCTTAAACCTTAACAGTTAAATTAGAAGAAAACTCAGAACTGGCGCAGAGCAGCTCAGCAAATCACCAGGCAGCCTGGGCTGCTGAGATGCTTTCGTTCTTTAGCAGTGAACTCATACCTTGGGCTTTTGTATTCTCAGAGAGAAGAATCCGTAGTTCAGAGAACCACTAGAAACAGGATGGTTAAATGAAGCCCAACAGTAAGCAATTCATGTTACTGAAGCATGTCATTGAAACTTGGCACAAGTGCTAGCTCTGAGTTTGTGCTGTGGAATGGTTTTAAGTGCTTGTCATCCCATAGATACCGCTGCAAATGTTCTGTACTGTCTCTCCTTTCCTGCGCTGTCTGGGAGAGTGAGTACAAGAATAAGTCTGTGTGTTTCCATGTCTTTGACTGAGTTTTCTTGTGCTTTGGTTTCAGTAGCGTGGCTATCAGATGAATGAGGTTGTATCAATGCCAGGAGAGATGCAAACCAGCCCATTACTTCATTGTGTGGTTGATTTGCTTGTTTGTTTTAAAAGTTTGCATGTATTGCTGAATGCAGGGGGATGATAGCATCTAATAATTGTAGTGCTGGCAGGAGCGATGCGAGCTCACCCACAGAGCCTGCCAAGGTACCTCTAGTCTGGCTTGCAGCAGCTTTTTTTTTTTTCCATTAGTTGTCCTGCTGCCTACACAGAACCAGAGAGCAGTGCTCACAATTGGCATATGCAGTGAGACCACCAAATTAATTTTTCTTTTAGATGTGATCAGTTTCTGACTGCTATGTTGGCATCTCTTGTGCCAAGGTACTTAGCAGGGCTTTCTGCTGTGAAAGCTCTCACTTTCACTTGTGCACTGATGCAAGCAAAGGGATATTTTTCCCTTCTCAAGCTGATCGTTCTGCAAAAGATTTTGAGCGGGGTCTGCCAAGACAGAAAGTACGAGTAGGTTAACAAATGCTAGTAGTTCCTGCAGTGCAGAAAGATGGGCTCCATTGCTTTGTATCTTCAGGCTTGTGTCCATAGTACAGAGAGATAGCAGAACAGTTTCAGTGTGTCTGGGTTGCTTCAGTAACTGTGGTTTTACAGTTCCAGGGATTAATTATAGGTATCCTGATGAGGGCTTCCTCTGATGCCTTCATCCTTTTGGCACGGATGCAGGCATGGTAAGGACTTGATGAGGCAGCATTGTTACTGTGACTTCTGTGATCTGAAGCAACAGAGGATGGTTGGTTATTAAACAATCAGGCTGGTTGTTTTTTTTTCTAAAGAATGTCTTTACCAATGCTAGTTACAATACTTGTAATTGCTAAACTATCTCATTAGTTAAAGTAGCCTTGGTTTTCTATTTACTGAGTTACTAAGGGTACCTGATACATCAATATGTGCAGAAGTGTTCAATGAGATTGCCAGATTCTGTGAAAGATAAATAGTTTTACATGCTTCAGAAGTAGGCTCCAATTGGCTAAGGAATTGGCCAAAGACTTAAAATGTGACATCATTCTTGGCAAGTGATAAAGATATATTTTTGTTAACAGACACTATATAAAATGTGCACTATACTGCTTCGAAGCAAAAAACTGTGTCTATGAATAATGAAAAGTCTTTTAGTCAAGAACCATTTTTAAAAGAAATAGAATTTGCTGGCCAGTCCTGGGTGTGAGTCTGCTTGATTTTTAAATTTAAATTCATATGATGCATATGATGTATGAAAACTTATAAATCAATACTGTTATTTAGCAGACACATCTAATTATTGCCTATTTATTCTTCCATCAGATCCATGTTTGTGTAACAGATATACTGTAATTGTCTTCTTAAGTCCAATCACATCAACTTGCAGCAATTATGCCTGATTAAAACCATGTGTATTCATGTTTAGATAGATATGCTTACTATGGGATTGTTAAACCTGCAGAAAATATGTTTTTAATAATCCATTAGTATTTAATTAGCATGCAATAACTGTCTTATTAAATCTAAATGAAAACCTTATTTGAGGCATGTAATTGAAAGTGCCACTGGGTAAAATTTAATCTGTCAGGGATGAATTTCCATGGAATAACAATGCCAATTTTTTTTCTTTCCTGCAGTTTTCAGGGTCTTCCCAAACATTTGCTTAATCATCATAGTGCAGTCTTGCAACAATCAGTTTTCTGCAAGTGCAGCATTTGGGTCAGAGTTGTCATCTTCTGAGAGTTCATCTCAAATTGAAAGATGAATCTCTGGGTGGAAGAGGAGGAATTTTTAAACCTTTACCAGATGCCAAAATGTGTGTAGGGACCCAGTGAATGTTTCCCGCTAGCCGGTGAGGGAGAGCTGTTTTACGACACACACCACATGCTCCGCTGTCCCCCTGCGCCTCAGCATTCGCTGACAAACATGAAAGGAAGAGGGATTTTTGTGACTCTCTCTCTCTTTATAATAGCAGAGTTATTATCACATGTTGCTATGGTTGAGCAGTCACACAGCACAGCTGGCAGGAGCAAATTACGGTAAAATGGGGCCATTTACAGGAATTGTGACACTTTTCACTGCTCCAGAATAGGAGTGATCCAGAATCCACCCAGAAATGTGCATTCATAAATGCTACTGGTGGATTTGCTCTGACTGAGGGAGCCTGTGTAAATGATCAAAACAAATTGCTTGTAAAATTCTAAACATCATTGGTTCAAGACTAATAGCTACTCAGCCCCCTGTAAAGATGTGTTTAATTAACTGGCTAGCAAATTTGTAGCAAAAATCTCCTCTCAAATCTGCTTTACGAAATCCAAGTCTTCTGGTCCTCTTTCTCATCATAAGCCTGTCCTTCCTTGACAGTAAGCGTGAAAACTGCAAAGGCAAGTAACACAAGATGTAAGAGCTGTAATTTAGCAGGTGCATCACAGGTGACAGTTTTCCAAGAATATTTTATTTTGGTGCTTACCCATTTGTCAGCCTCAGACAGCTTTGGATGCCAGTCTCCATGGACATCAAGGTCCCATTTGGGAGCTAACTATTGTCTTGGTCACACAATTATTGCCATCTCGACACAGGCAATGTTCTCGTGAACTTGAGGTGGTTCAGAAGATTGGGGTTTGGCTGCAAAGGATGAGATAGATTCCAGATGTTGATGGGACTGTCTAGGGATGCAAGCCTGCGGTTAGGAAGGGAGTAGAAGATTACCATGGTTGGAAAGCTGGGAGGAGCGGCAAAATATTTTGCTGATTCCCTAGCCAGTGTTGGCCAGCAACGCCTGAAGTGTTGACAGACCTCAGTTCCTAAGCTGTGGTAGACAGTGCTGCCCCTTTCTGAGCTGCTCACGGGACAGAAATTCAGATCACTCTTCTGTTTTGGTTTTTTTTTTTTTTAACAAGCTGGAGAGGATGAAGGTAAAATATCATCAGAGTAATGTAAACCAAGGGAACCTTAAAAACGGGAAGGAAGAAACTTGATAGCAATCTCAGCTGTGGGCAGAAATGTGACTTTTGAAGGAGCATGGAAATTTGCAAAGACGTGCAGTGCAGCAAGATGAGGTGAACAAAGAAAGGCATCAGGGATCACTTGAAGAGGGCCAAAGAAAATCATGTATCAGTGACAGGAACAACCCCTAGGACTACACAAGTCAAATTAAATGATTCCTTTTTCTTGTAATATGTTTATGATTAGGCCACACATGAATAGCTGTCATAGTGAATGTACTGTGTGTGTAAATTGTGATGTGTTTATTTGAACTTAAGGCTGTAAGTGTTACTGGACACCCATGCAAGATTGGAGTGCTCTTTCTCTGGAGCAGTGAAAAGTGTTGCAATTTCTGTAATTAATCTGTCGCTATTTTTGCTGCAATTTGCTCCCACCAGCTGTGTGGTGTGGTTGTTTATACAGAGCAGCATGGGGTAGAAACTCTTTTATTATAAAGGGATGCAGCAAACCCCATTGGCAGCAGAATTCAGTAAGGCCACCTAAGCCCCATAGTAGTAACCTCCCAAGTACATGAGATACAGTCAACACAAATTACTATACCCCATAGATTTGTTGACATGGCAAATAGGTAACTATGGCTTAGAACTTTATTTAATTGCTCATTTTCTTCCTCTGAAATTGATGGAATATCAGGTCTAGCTATGGCAACTATATGGGGTTTATTTACATAGCCCAATTTGAGACACCTGTCTAAATCAGGAGCCAAAGCTCCTAATTGAGTGAACAGAGCACTTAGATTAAAAGCTAACTGCAGTCTAACATTAGGTTCTCTGAAAGGCTCTCTCTAGTGACACCTCAGGACAGGGCAGTCAAGACTCTGCAGCCAGTGGGATGAGAAAGAACTCATCTTTGGAGCTTCAGGAAATTCAGTGGTGGAATATTCAGTGTTCATCACTATGCTTGGGCACAGTTAAAACTCTGCATGTCACAGAGAGGGTCACAGTAACCCCTTAGTGAAACAGCATATGTATTAGGAGCAGCTTCATCAAGGATAGATCTAATGTCAGTGATGGAGCTGTGCTTACTCCAGCAATGCCAGTTTACACTTGCTGAGAATCAGAATCAGGATTGGTGTTTATCCATGATCTGTCTTCTCTTAGTGTGTGTTTATGCAGGCTTCCTTTCCCTTTCTCGTTAATATTTAGAAGAAGAAGAATCTGCTGTGGGATCACTGAGGCCAGAGACATGGTTATCAGAGAAATTGTTACATGTGGTTCATTATATCATGATTCAGTGCTGGACTGTAAAATCGGGATTACTGAAAAAGAAGTCTCTTACAGATTGCAAAAAATAGAAGTATTTGGCTTTCATTTATAATCAAACAGGCTAAATATTCATGTTTATGTGCCTAAATGAAACTTTTGTATGCAGTCTTCCACCCCATCTGCATGAATAGTAGCATTGTAACAGGATGAGGTCACTGCAGAAGGGAAAGTGAGGTAAGAACACAGCTGAATCTACAGCCTCTCTGCTACATGGTGCACCAGCTTGTGCTTAAAGGAGCACAGCACTTTTGCCTGAGCCAGCCGCTGCAGGCACTGCCTGCAGTGCTGAATGCCTCTCACAGGGCTCTAGATGCTGGCTTGGCTCTCCTGTATGGTCTGATGCACACTATACAGTTTCCTCTGCATTTACAAACTACTCTTCAGAGACCTCTTTACACATCTAATGTAAGTGAAAATCCATATGGTTTATTTTACAGCCTTCATTTAAAAACAAAAAACAAAAACAAAAAACCCAAACACTTATCAGCCCTCGTTCTGCTCTGACTTAGGCAGCGTAAATCCTGAGCAGTCCCTTTGCAATGCTCGCTGATGTTCAGGATTTGTGCCAGCATTCAGGGAGAGCAGCACTTGGCCCATCAAAGGGCTTGTGTCCCCTCATTCTTTCAGAAAGGAATGACTCAACTTTTATAAAGACCGATGGCTTCCTACTAGCATCACCTCTGCCCCCAGAGGGAATCATTCTGAACGTACAGTCTGGCACATCCTGGCGCCGCGCATGGAAGAGCTGGGCGGTGGAAGGGGACAGAGCAAAGCAGCGCTTGAAGGAGTGAGAGATTTGCTAAATCCGTATGGCAGTTCATATATTACCTATTCCTTGTATTAACTTGAAAGGCCATATAAACAGGTTGCCAAGGGTACACTGGCAAATTGCCTCTCCTCACCCACCATCATAATTAGAGCTCTGAGAACTTGGAAAAACCTGCCTAGTGAGCAAGCCATTCTCGCCCTTTTTCCACAAGGCTCTCCAAGCTCACAAACCTGGGTAGACTTGAAGCAGCTGCTACTTCAAACAAGACTGTCCTTCCCAGCCTCACCACCCAGCGTGGGAGCCAAAGGGGCTCTGTTTTCATCCCATGCCACCTCTTGCTGCTTTGGTTTCCCAGTGTGCCTCCGTGAATTCCCAAGTAATTTATCTGAAATAGAAATACTCTTGTGAGATCGCCTTTGCCACATTCTGCAGTAGAGAACCCACCACTCTACTTGACTCAAATGTATCAGAGTACCCTGTTTCCATCTCACCTATCAAACTCTTCCTCTTAGGCAGCTGCTGATAACCTTGAGGTCAGATCAATACGTTGTCTGATGTTTCTGGAAACAAGACACTCAGTAGTGTGTCCCTGCTGCTGAAAACTTCTGATTAAGCTAATATCAGGGATTATTCACCCATTTGTTGTTTGGGGTTTTTTGTTTGGTTGGTTGGGTTTGGGGTTGTTTGTTGTTGTTTGGGTTTTGTTGTTGTTGATGGTGGTGGTTTTGTTCTCTTTTTTGTGATATTTTTCCCCACCTCACAGGCAGTGAGTTGAACCCTAACTTTTTTAAAAGTAAAATCATGAAAGTTTTAGGAAGACTTTGTGGATTATTCAGTACCCTTATCTTTGCCCAGCACAGGAAAACCAGGTAGGAGCTGGTGGGGCAGTGAAATTTGGAGAGCCTTTTCCCAGTGAAAATGAGCTGGGTTTTTTGTTACCTGAAGTTAAGACCTTTTTCATCCTGGATTGCCAGGCAGAACAGTGCACTTGTGTCCTCTCTATAGAAAAAGGAGGTCAGAGGCTCTTTTTTCTCTGCTACATGTGCCCTCCAGGCACCAAAATAACGTTTTACCTGCCCCCATAATAGACTACTTACTCATAAGCACATAAGCATTGGAGCTGCAAATGGCAAGCTGAGAGCTGCCACTGGCCTGCCCTGGTCTGGCCATACTAACATCTGTGCTTCTCCTCTGCCCTAGTTGGGAGGTTGGGACTGCGGTAGGTGAGGAGAGAGGGAGGAATTGATATGAGCCTGTGTGATAGAATGATGGTGGGATGCAAAATTACATAGAAGGAGGAGAATAAACTAAGCTGAAACTAGGAAAGAAAAACAAGCATGATTGTATAAAGACCCTGCAAAAGAAAAAGGATGTCTGTAGAGACGTGGGCAAACCCCAAGTATCTGGGTAACATTTCAAATAGCCACCTTCAGTCTCTGGAAGCTGATGTGCAGCACAAGTTGCTTTTATTGGGAGAACACAGTAAAGACTAAATGCTTGTGCTTCTTTCCAATTCTGTTCTTTGGTGCAACTCAACTGACTCTGTTCTAAGAGAGGAAAGGTTATGGGGCAAAAGCAAGAGAGAACTTGCAAGGCTTCCAGAAGGAGCGGGTGCTCTGCTTCCCCTCCCTCTCCTTCCCCCTCCTCTTGCCCCTGGCCACCTGTCAGTATCTCCTCACCTCCCCCATCATCTGCCAAAACCTTTCTTTGCCTTAATGTGCGTTTTAAAGCCTGGTCTTTTTATGCTTTAATTATATTTTCCGGTGGATGTTACTTCTTTCCCAAATGTCTGTGTCCTGGTTTTGTCTGACTTCAGAATAACTGGAAGTCAGAAAGTGGAGGGGGAGGAATTCAGTCTCTTGCAGCCCAAGCATAAATGAACCTTTTGCTTCCAGGTCAGTAGTTCAAATCCAGCCCACAGAAGTCGAGCTGTAAAGTGCTCACTGCTTTGGATCCCACATGTGAAGCATTATTGGTGGTCTCATCTGGGTTCAGAACAGACAGGTGGCCAAATTGCTGCTGGCCCTAATTGGCATCTTCGCTGGCAGCTTTAGAAGCAAGGCCAAAGACTGCATGGGCACCAAGCCTGTGATACCCTAGCGTGGGTGGTCTGCCTGAGTTGGCATTAAAGCAAGCTGGCAAGATAACCAGGGAGGGCTCAGGCTGCTGTTGTCTGTGTTGTACCCCCTCTGTAAATAAACAAGGATTTTCAGCTTTGAGTGCTATTACTGCAGCTTTGAGTATGCTCTTTTTTTTTTTTTCTTTTTCTTTTTTTTCCCTTGAAGTAATTAAACTTTGAGATAATTAATGGATTAGGAATATAAAACTAAATTTACAAAGAGGCAGTTCAGGTCCAGGGAAGGACCCCTTTTTGAGGGGCCTGGTGGAGATGGATAAGCTGATGTTACTGGGAACAGCCTCTGTCCAGGGCAATTTTTGTCTACCTGGCTGCCCTCAGTGTGCTCACCCCTGTGCTTGTACAGGGTCAGTGAATGTACTTTAGAGCAGGATTATGTCTTGGCCCGTGACGTTCCTGCATCATCTCTCTGTTTCTGCTGGCATGATGTCATCTTCCAAAAAATAAATCTCTGTTGGATTTTTGACATGCACCTCTGGAAGCCTCATAGAATCTTATTTTAAATATGTGTACCTACATCTTTCAGCTTTCCCCTTTTATTTGATTTTGTATTTATGCAGACCTCTGAAGTCTGGGGAAATCAAGTACATGAGGCTGCGTTGTACTGGTCTGTGACAAGAGCAGGCTTAAAAGTGCAGAGTTGTGTGATGGCATGCTCCAAACACACTGCTTTGCTGGGCTGCTGCTGAGGAATATGATGTCTTTTAGTGGTGCCTGGTTGCTGCATAACCTTTTAGTCCCTGCTCCAACATCCTGCATGGTCAGCAGGTCAGGTAGCTGCTGCAGGTGAAATTGCAGAGGTTGCAGAAGGATGGAGCAGGGTCCAGATTAAATTCCCTGAGATCCTGGTGCCCCCAGGCAGTGGAGCAAGAGGTGAGACTGAAAAATTTGAGACACATGGAAACAGGAGAGTCTCTGTGCAGAGAGCAGAGCAGAGTTGGTTCCCCTGGCCGTGATGCTCAGCTCTCTGTTACTCAGAGTCCTCCCAGGGACATGGTTGAGCAGCCTGCAGTCTGGGAAGAGCCACAAACAACCATTACAGAAATGGGGAGCACTTGGAAACACGGTGCATGCTACACCTAATATCTTCAGTTGCTCCTGCAATCACAGGTGGTTTTATATTCCTAAGGCAAATGTAAATTGCCGCTGCTGAGTTGACTTCAGCAATCAGCTGCTGAACAGTCTTTGTCCACTCACTCCAGGTACAGCTCCCCCATAATCTTTAAAACAGTAAAAAGAAATTAAAAAAATATTCCCCACCTTTGCTCTGCTTCTGTATACTTGTTAATAAAAATTCTGCCTGAACCTCACTGGCTATGGCTGCTGCTGGGTATTTTAACTCTTACAGTGGTGCTGCTATTGCAGGATACTGTAAAATTTGCTTTTTGCCTTAGCCCAGGTTATTGTTGCTAATTGCACATTTTCATATACAAGTGCAAAGTGCCTGCTTTAAAAAAATAAAAATATAATCCCCAACCATATGCTAAATTCCAGGCTGGGTAGTAAAGATTGATTACATGTGTTTATGTGTAATTTAAAAATGGTTTGTTCAGGAAGTGTATGGTCTCTTAAAGGCAACTTTAAAAACCTTCAATTTTACATAAGTTTATTTATATTAGCAAAAAGAGCCCGGAGTGCTAAGCCAAACTCCCATGATATATAGGGTTCAGCCTGAGAATTCTCAGAACTATTTTATATATTTTTATTCTATCAATATGCTCTTTCACAGCTACTAATTAGTTTTGTTAGTTGACTTACAGAAGAGTGTGTATAAATGAGAAGTAAGTAATTCCATAGCACTAATAGGATTAATGAAAAGCACGAAGTCTGGAGGCAATTGAAAAAAAACCCATCAGTTCAACGAAAAGTAATTTTCACTTGAATTAATGTGATTAATTACATAACTTTTCCTTGTCACAGTACACTGAAATTGAAACAGTCACAATGTCTTAAAGTTTTCAGTGTATAATTCTACTACACGTTTATAAAGGGCTGCAGTGACAGGACGAGGGGCAATGGCTTTAAACTGGAGAAGAGCAGATCTAGATTGGATGTTAGGAAGAAGTTCTTTACTATGAGGGTGGTGGAACACTGGAACAGGTTGCCCAGGGAGGTGGTTGAGGCTCCTTCCCCGGAGATACTCAAGGCAAGACTCGACGAGGCCCTGGGCAACCTGATCTAGTTGGGGATGTCCATGCTGACTGCAGGGAGGTTGGACTGGATGACTTTGGAGATCCCTTCTGACCCAGACCATTCTATGATTCTATGACTCTATGATTCTCTTATTCCTTGATTCTATGCTAGGAAAAAAAAGTGCATATGGACACTGTGCACATATGCATGAAATAAAGCTGTAAATAAAAATAAATAGAGTACACTTCAATTCTGCTTTGAGCTGATTCTCTTTTTACTTCAAAAACAGTTTCATTTAATTGCATAGGAAAGCAACTGTGACTATAAATTGGTGTTGCTTACTCCTCTGTCAGGCAGAGGGATATTATTCAGATACCAGAGCAGCTTTTGCTGTCTAATTGTTTTAGAGGCTGTGTGCATTCATGCAGCTTGAGCTGTTTTGCCTGGAAGGGTGGAAGTGGAATCACCCTGCTCATTTCTTTTGCATGCTAACTATAGTATCTGCGAACTACACCTGTTGCCTCTATAAATGTGGCAGTGTTCACTGTTGCTGAAGGTGAGTTGTGAAGGAATGCTTGCTGGTGCACTGGGAGGACGGCAGCGGGTGTCATTGCTCTGCCTGTGCATGTGCAGCCTCCAAGTGTGAATTGTTCTGCTCTCAAATACCTTGCAGTGTTCCTGACATGCCCAGGTTATGCCATGGGTGCTGCTTATTTGGGAAAAAAAGAAAAGGGAAATCCTGCCAATCCACATCACTAGTGCAAGTTTGTCAAATGACATCAGCAGCAGAGGAGAATTTAGTTCCCAACCACATGCAAATAGGTCCCAGACTGTTGGTTATGCCATGATGTCAGCTCTGATTCCTCATCCATTATTTGATTGGCTTCAGTGCGTAACTGCCAGATATGTTCCCCCTCCCTTTTCCTCCCCTCCCACGCACAACTTCTGGGTTTGTTTTGATTTTATTTGTGGAAAACGTGTTTTGAACAACAAACATACCCACCCCAGAAGTTTATTACAGGGGTGATTTCCTATGCAAGCTTTCCTAGTCTGTGTTATCATTTTGCATTATGGTGAGCCATTAATTACTGCAACAGTTCACATATTTTCCCAAGGGATTCAGCTAAGTATGGTTAATAGTTCCAACATTCTTTGTCATGAATTGGCATTAACTTTGTTAATAAAACCTACTGTATCGTTTTGGCCATGTGAAACATTAAAGCATGTTAGCCTGCAGGTATACTAAGAAACAGCAGCAAATCAGATCATGTTATGCAGGCTAACATTAGGTTGAATTTTATGGCACACATGTCTGCTGAAAGTGGCACAGGCCTCCAGGCTGGGTAATTTAGGGTACTGAGATGTGGAACTTGTCGTTGCCAAGTCTAGGGGTGAAGTCAGCTGAGCCTGTGAAAGGTGTTCCTTTGGTTGCCTAGCTTTAGCTGTCTTGTTCCGCCTGGACTAAACTCCTCCTGTAAGCTGTAATCACTTCCGGGGGCAATTCATGCCCAAAACACGTGATGGTTTGCCCTGAGCAGAGTATTCTAGATATGTATTTTACACTACCAACCCTAATTCTAGATTAATTCTGACCTCTAATGAGACATAGATCTTAGCCCCAAGCTGGTGATCACTGCCATTTAAAAAAAGGTTTCAGTACAGATACCTTTTTACTGGGATCCTTCCCAGAGGCATGAGGAGGTCATTGAATATAGTCTGCATCCCCCTGCCTGCCTCTCTGTGCACAGAGGACAGAGAACACAGAGGACAGTGCATTAGTTGCTCTTTCAGTGAAGAGAATGAGATCAGAACTTAGGAGTTCCTAATGACTTTTGGATTTAGCCTGAGTCACGTTCTTTCAGAGGAAAGCTTAGACAAGGTGGGAAACAAGAAACTTATGCAGATGTTGCCAGTAGTTGAATTTGATTTTTCAACCAGAGATCTCTGGGTCTCTTAACTTCACACAGTTCTGTATACATTAGTTCAAACTTTTCCCTTATAAGGCATTCTGTAAATACTATTTCCAACACAAGGGAGCTTAAGTCTGCTTGCAAAGCTACTGAATAAATACACAACACAACCACAGAAATCAAATTAGAGGCTGATGTCTTTCTAACAACGCTTAGTTCAAGAAACAGAGGTATTACAGGCAAATGAGACATGCCCCTGAACTACACAGATGCAATTAATTAATATCTACATTGCCAAAAAAAGGAAAGTATTTTGACAACAATTATTTGGAACAATTGTAAATTATTCTTTCTTACAGCCCCAAAAGGCAAAAGCAGGAATGTAACAACAATACATTGCCCCTTTTTTCCCTCTGTTTTCTTCCTGATCAAGTTGTAGAGCTCGAGTATTGAGCTCTATGTATTGAGTAACTGGGAAAGAAGCCAAAATCATTCCCTTTACAAGTGACTTTAAACTATGCATGAGGTGTGTTTTTTTTTGTTTCGTGGAAACATCTCTGTTGTTGGCAAAAGGTTTAAGTTAGGAAAGTTGGTCTATAACGCTGTGTTGTCAAGGTTTCAAGACCAGGCCTAGATGGTCTATAAAATTATTTCCTCTTAAGCAAGAGTTCTGCCTTATTAAAAACAGAGACTGTGGTCATCTCTTGCCTTTCCCTGATTGCTAACTCTCCCTTTGGGGGATGCACAGATGGTGGGAGTTTTGGCTGCCCTGTGTCTATTCCTACCTTCCACTGGAGCTCCAGGACCTCTGTGAGGTTAGTACTGGGTACTGATTTGGGGACAGTTAGGGGGGCAGTATAGGGGCAGAGAGGGATGTTCCTGACCCTGGGGTCCTCCCGATGTTTGGGAGATACTTAGGGAGGTCTTGAGGCAGCAGGCGTCTCCTGTATCTGCTGTCATGCGTTCATGGTGGGGACTGTGCCAAGGACAGCTTTTGGGGAGGGAGCTGCTTAAAGAGCTGACACAGAACAAATGTGTCGCAGCCCTTCCCTTCAAATGTGCTCAGGCGTGAGTGTTCATACCTAAGGCCTCCCCTGGGGGTGGAGATTTGAGGGAGAATGAAACAAGGGAGGCAAAAATCTTCAAGTAATGGGGCGTCAACTGAGCAGGACCTGGCCTCCAGCTCCAGTTGGCAGGTCCTTGAAACCATATTCTGAGAACTGACTGCAAGCCCTGGCTGGAGCATGGCTCATTCACTGCCTGACAGACAGTAGTGCCCTGACTCACAGCCAGCTCACAAGCAGCCAGTGCCCACCTCATTACCTTTGTGTAGATAGATGAAGGTGAGGATGAAGGTTCATGAAATCATGGTAAAGATGCTTGGGTGGAGCTGTCCCTCGTTGGGGCAGTTGGTGCAGCACAACCAAAGTGCCTACTGGGGGCTGCACCTCTGCTCTCCTTTGCAATCCCAATTTCCCTTGGAATTGAGAGAAGAAACCTAGTATCTGTTTACCTACCCAGCCTGACTTTATTTTCCCCAAACTCCTTTGCAAATTGATAAGTAATTGCCAGAGCTGAATAAACACCTGCAGATTATTTGTTTGACTAATTTGACCTAAACAATCTGTGTGATTAAATGAAGAGGCCTTTGATTATGTAAGAGACAGAATGGTAAATGGGGAGTTTGGATGTTTATTTTATAGATTTTTTATGGTATAGATACAGATAGCCACAGGCTAATCCGGGAGAATGCAATTAACCCAGGAAAGGAATTCAATTTAGTAATTACTCTTGTGTCAGTTTCAAAACTACCTGGAAGAGCTTGTTGGGCACTTTAATTGAAAGCAACTTTCTCATGGGTATTTATCCTGATCTTGACAGATCGACTCAGTGACACATGGTTGAGGTTGCTGAGTGCATGTGAGACAGCTGTGTCTTGTGTTTGAACTTCTCAGGTATATAGAAGTTGATTACAGCCCAACTTGAATACTCAGAGACAAATTTGGACTCACTCTGGTTTTACATGCTTGCAACCTTGCTGCAATTCTTCTGAGTGTGTTCTACTATATATAAAATTCAGACCATATTTGTGATATGAACTGAAATGAAAATAGCCAGCAGGTCGAGGGAGATGATTCTCCCCCTCTACTCCGCTCTGGTGAGACCCCATCTGGAGTACTGCATCCAGTTCTGGAGCCCATGTTACATGAAGGATCTGGATGTGCTGGAACATGTCTAGAGAAGAGCCACGAGGATGATCAGAGGGCTGGAGCACCTCTCCTATGAGGACAGACTGAAAGAGTTGGGGCTGTTCAGTCTGGGGAAGAAAAGGCTCTGAGGAGACCTTATTGTGGTCTTCCAATATCTGAAGGGGGCTACAAGAAAGCTGGGGAGGGACTTTTTAGGGTGTCAGGTAGTGATAAGACTCAGGGGAATGGAAAAAAAATAGAAATGGGTAGATTCAGATTGGATGTTAGGAAGAAATTCTTCTCCGTGAGGGTGGTGAGACACTGGAACAGGTTGCCCAGGGAGGTGGTGGAAGCCTCATCCCTGGAGGTTTTTGCAGCCAGGCTGGATGTGGCTGTGAGCAACCTGCTGTAGTGTGAGGTGTCCCTGCCCATGGTAGGGGGATTGGAACGGGATGATCTTTGAGGTCCCTTCCAACCCTAACACTTCTATGATTCTATCATTGCTTTATTTATTTTTAGGGAGAGGAGGGCGAAGAGGCTGACATAGATTGGGCTCAGTACAGACTGAAACCCAGTGATATTGTTCCCTTCTAATTTATACAAATGAAATACAAACCCCACGTCTGTTTCCCTCTGTTTATATATATAAAACAGACTTTTCCCTTTTCTTTTAATTTGTCAACTTCAAGAGTAATTTTGATGCTTAGAAGAGCAGACAAAATGAATCAGGCTCAACAACAATGCAAAAGGATTGTACAAACTTGCATGCTTGCGAACACAGGCTAATTATAACTGAGAAAAGTAGCTGGCAGGTCCTCCTCCTTCATCCTCTCTCTGCTGTAGAGCTGGGCACACCTTCTGACTTGCTACATTTCCAGTGCAGACGTCCCAGGCATGATGAGATGAAAGAATGGTCAAAAATTAGGTGGGATTAATTAGTCACTGGAAGTGCTTTCCCTTGTATCGGCTACGGAGGATGCTTAGGTGACAGGGTTAGAGAAATGTTCTTCTTGTGGAAGGGAAGTAAGATAAATCTTTTATTTTTTTGGACTGTTGCTAATAAAACAGGCCAAACTGGTACGTGTTCCATCTGAGCAATCTGACTGTTAATATGGAAGATTTCTGTGCAGGACATGCTTGCTGCTGGAGTCTGCTTTAGGAGTAGAGTGTGATTCCACGTTCATTTTTATTGACGTTCTAGGGATTTTTTCATCTGTCTCTGAGTTTAAAAGAGAGTGAATCTTGTACATTTATTTTTTTACATGTTTTTTCATCTGTCTGTGTGTGCATGTGTATGCAGGAAAATATACATCCTTAAGAGTCACTGTCTCTGTTAAGAGTCATAGCAGTATTTCTGTTACTTCTCAGCCCCTCAGAAAGGACGTGTTAGAAAACAACTGGTAAATACATATTTAGAGGAATTAGTTTCATGTGTTATTTCATTTAGTCCATTCCTGTGAAGGTTGGAAGCAAAACTGGAGCTGATGTCAGTGGAAACAAAGCCAAGTTTATTATGTGAAGTTCAGACCCAGATTTCACTTCCTGCTAACGTGAAGAGAAGCTCAAAGCAGTAGATTATAAAATCTTCACCTGCCATATTACTCTGCTACTTTCCCTGATGCTTTCGTTATTTAATAACAAAATTTTTATGCTTTACCTAGAGCAGCTGGAGTCTGGAGATCTAAAATGCTTCTGCTACGTCCACATTTCAGTTGTCACCTAGGAATTGATATCTATACTTTGGATAATGAGATTTAGTGGGGTCTTACACACTCACTGAGCATTATCTAAATCACCATTACCACTTGTGTTTCGTGTGCCTCTTACCTTTTCTATCATAGATAAATATTTTATACAATCTGTTACTATTCATATTCTCTTTATAAAATTCAGCATATAGTATTCATTTAGACAATGGCAACACCATGAGATAATGTCAGGTTTGGGCTATTCCAGTATTACTTATTGAAGTGCTGTTCTGGGGTTCAATCAAGAAGAGCTGAAAGCATAAGCTGCCTTTCAGTGCTCTGTTTCTTCTTTTCAGACGTGTAAAGGACTCTTGCTGTAATACAAGCAACAGTTATAAGCACTTCCTAACGCTAGAGACAGTTAAAGAAACTGACTTGTCAAAATTACATTTTAAAAACCAAAACAATAAGATGCAGTATATGAATGTCATTGCTAAATATCCATTGTAGTGCACTTGATTATGTTCTTCCTTTTTAATTAGGTTTTTTTTCCTTCAAATGTAAGTGATAAAAATCTTTCTTTTCCTACATAAATTAATTCAGAAAGTCTCTTTAAAGCTCTTTACCATCTCTTTTATAACTCTGTTCTTAGTAAACCAAGTGGGTAAATGAACTGATTCTTACACCAATTCCATTTTATGCATTTGTCCTTCTTGGCCCAGGATTTAATTTCTAACTGAGCTTTCTTTACTACCATTTGCCCAGACATTGTGGCACATGGAGCACTGTGGAGCATTAATTTTGATGGGGGTAATGTAGACTCAGACAGGCAAGCATGTTTGCTAGCAGATGAGATGAGAAAGTACTCCTTCTCCAGCCTGGTTCTGCATTCTTCCCTGATTTGAGCAAACATTATCTTCATGTTTTCAACCCTAGACTAAAGGATTTCCTTAGGAAGGGTAGACTGTGTCAGGGTCAGTGGCAGCAGCTTATGTGCAAAGTATTGAACAGAACATCTGAGCATAACACCTAGGTCTGACCTTGTGTCCTGGTCCTCTTCAACATCCCTGCATTCCCCTTGTCCCACTCCATCCACCCTTGAACTGTAAAATCCAGCTTGGACTTCCAGCACAAGCATCACTCTTAACTCTGTGTTTGGTTATTTGTTGGTGGTTGACTGTGATTTGAGACAAGTTCTTGCTCTTACTTTGCCCTCTAGTTTCCAATAAGAAATAAAGAGACACTCGGGCAAAAAGGTCGAAGGAGGTGATTCTCCCTTTTTACTCCAGTCTTGTGAGAACCCACCTGGAGTACTGTGTCCCATTCTGGAGCCCCCAGCATAAGAAAGATATCAGAGCAGGTCCAGAGGAGGGCCATGAATATGGTCTATGGGCTAGAGCACCTCCCCGATGAGGACAAGCAGAGAGCACTGACGTTGTTTAGCCTGGAGAAGAAAAGGCTCCAGGGAGACCTTATAGCAGCCTTCCACTACTTACAGGAGGCCCACAGAAAAAATGAAGAGGGACTCTTTATTAGGGACTGTAGTGATAGGGTGAGGAGAAATGGTTTTAAACTGAGAGAGGATAGATTTGGATTACATATTAGAAAGAAATTACTGTGAGGATGATGAGACACTGGACCCAGTTGTCCAGAGAAGTTGTGGATGCCCGCTCCCTGGGAAGTGTTCAGGGCCAAGTTGGATGGGTCTTAGAGCAACCTGGTCTAGTGGAAGGTGCCCCTGCACATGGCAGGAGTGTTGGCACTAGATGATCTTTATGGTCTCTTCCAACCCAAACCATTCTATGAAAAGACAGGCACTGACAGACATTGAAGGGATCTAAAACTGCTGCTTGCACTTTATCTTGACAGTGGTCCTATCAAACGTGAATCATCCTATGTGCTATTCTTATTACTCACTCACCTTATAGAACAAGCTTGGTCCAGGAACTGCTGAAGTCTTTCCATTGTCTGTACTGGGAGTGAGATAACGTGCTCAGTGCTGCCTTAGCTGTGTCTTTGCATGGCCACTTGTAAGGCTGTTGTTCCACAACACCTGGACAAAAGTACTGCAAACTCATCTCAGTCTTAGCCAGGTTCTTTTAACCTTCTTTAGCTTGACTCTTCTGGCCAACGTAGATAGATTAATATTAGTAATAACAAATAAATGTTAACAAAGAATGTTAATTATATAGAGATCTAATTGTTTAAATATTGTAAAGTGCAAAAATATTCTAATGATATTCAGAAGGGAAATGGATACTTTGGGTCTTTACCATGTCCTACTTTGACCTCTGTAGCCAAAAATCAAAAAGGCTTTGGGTAAACTCAGACTTTGAAAATGCAATACTGAAATATTACTAATATATACTAATATGCTAGTATATACTACTACTACTAAATACTATTTAAATTATCTATTTGCAACTATTCAAAAGTAGTTGTTATTAAGTTGGAATGGTGCAATTCTGTATGCAATAAAGATATCACATCCAAGAACTCAACCATATAAGTGCAAATCAATGTACACTTCAGCAATATCCTCTGAGACATCTCTGCATGTAATATCCTTCCCTGAATGAGTATCTTTCTTTTTACAAAATTGGGCCAACAAATTGTGCCTATTAAATGCTAAATTTACTAGCTGGTGTTTGCTGAATCTGGCCCTTATTAAATGTCCAGACACGCTTGTTGTAGTTTATTTTGTAGGATGTCTGGGTAGAACATTAAATACAACAAGGAAAAATAAACTTTAAAGTAAAATGGTTCAACCCTTGCCCTACTGGGAATTTTTTTTCCTTGATTGGATGGAAGGAGAAACAGGTCACTGTTTCCAAGTGAATTGGGCCAAATTTAAATATTGGATCAAAAAAAAATTTTTTGTGAGGGTAAATCTTACAAAGAAATGCTAGAATTTTGGTTGTGGTGGTGGTTCTGGTACATGTGGAGTGATTAGATTAACATACTCCCTCTAATTTTATTCTTAGTTTCTACAAAAGGGAGGAGTTTGTTCTAACCAGCACTTGTCAGATTTTTGAAATAAACCTGCGTTACTGCTCAGTAAAAGTTCTGTTTCTATAAAGTTTTGTGTGTTATGATCAATGTTTCTCCCCCAACTATAGTTATATTTGAAAGATTAAGTGCAAATTGTGGCTTCTAAAAGTTAACATTGCACATGAGAGTGTGCTAGCCCATCTCAGGCTGTGTATGTAGCACTAAAAAAAACCCAAACAAACCAACCCTGTTTCTTTAATTTTTTTCCCTGTTTTTCTCATGGTCTGATGTCCTCAGCAAAATTTTAATTTATCATCAGTCAGCAGTGTTAGCAAGGAGCTTCTTTATTTCTTAAGCAGCCTAGCAGAAATTTCCACATTAATTTTAATTACTCACAGCTTTTTAACAATCTGAGATCACTGAAAGTCAGTATTTCCCCCTGTTACTACACAGCAGCAGTGATACTATCACTGTAATTCCCAAGCTTAGCATTTCTGTGTTAAGACTGCAGGGGATTGGGTTGTTTTAGGTGGCCTGGCATATAACATAAGTAGTTTATTGACAATAGGTGTGTAATACAAGGCATGTAGTCAGGGTTTTTTTGAGAACTCCTCAGGAATACAGAGTTACTCTAAGCTTCATATGTACTGGTGTGCTCAGCAAGCTGTGACATTTTCAGTAATGAGGCTGTGGGCACATTGTGTACTGAGATTTGCTATATCCCAAAGCAAAAGCTGTGAGAGCAGTTGCAGAGAGGGGTCGTCTGCTCTGTCACCCCCTCCCCTTCCCAGTTTGGATTCTGATCCTCAGGGCATGTTTGGGTTTGGTTGTTTTGAAGTGGCAGGTTTTGTTAACTAACTGCTCGATCCAGTCCTAATAAACATCATCTGTCAGCCACCATCTTGCCAGGCTGTTCCCATGTTTCCCTTGCTAATTCATGATATTTTTAATGCTTTGCTTGCAGTTGCAAACACTTTCACATGGTGTTGAGCAAATTGGGTGAAATGTAGCTATTTCATGGTTTTGATTAGACAAAAAGACTCCTTTCTATCAAGAACTGGGCTTCTGAGTCATGCTTTGCTGAAAATGAAATGTTTCCCACTTTGATGGAAATGCAAATGTATGTGGTGATAACAGTGCTGGGGCTTTTCTGTGCACTGCCAGGGCCAAAGTAGCTTCCTCAGCTGGTTGACAGTGTGACTCTCTTCATAAAGATCAAATCTGTTGCTGTCCCAGCTCAGGAATTGCTGGGGAAAGCAGAGTGGCTATGCAAATGTACAGTAATGTAATTATTATGTATTAGCATTGTCATAGTGTCTGAAAAGCCCAATATATTGTTAGGAGAACCTGTGGGTGGATGCTGAAGTAAGAGGAAATTACAGAGATTGTGGGTGGTAGAGAACAGAAACCCAGAGGTGCAAGTCCCATGAAATGGATGTTACTGGCAGGTGAAACAGGGAGGACAAGCCTTCACTAAAGCATCCCCTGAATGCTCTGCAGGGCAGTTCCTCCTATTGTTGAACTGCAAGGGCATCTCACTGTTGCAAACAAATTGTAGATAATGCTGCATTTCTCTGTTGTTTAGCTGTTGGGCAGGGAAGGCAGTGGTGTGATAGATATGCAGCGCTTACTGCAAACTACATATTGTTTGGTGACATGGTAATTTTCCTGCTCTAATTGCAAACATGTTAATTAGATAATAACATGAATTGGGCACTGACTCCCAGCTAGAGCTCAGCCTGTAGGTGCTGACCTCTCAGCTGCAAAGGAGCAGCAATGTCTGTGTTTCCACACATTTCAAGGACCACCTTCTGATATTTTGTAGACCACCAGTTGTGTAACACTGCTCCAGGATACAATAGGTCTCACTCAATGGGAGTCTGGCATTGAATTTTTACATGAAATAAAATCTTCATTGCTCAGAAGGTGGGATGATGAATTTTGCATGTGCTCAAATGGCTACACAAGATGCAAAGAGGGTTAGATATGTTGTATTTCATGCCGAAGCCTGCTGTGAGCTTGAATGACTTTTTATCCCAAAAGTCTTTGAGGTGAACTGTTGTAGCTTCTTAGAGAGAGAATCGAATCCACTCAACATCTTAAAACTGAAAAGAGCGATGTGTGTTTTGGATTTGCAGGCATAATTCTAAGGAGCAGGAATATGAATCAGGTTAGATTTTTACCCTGAGATCTCTTTTCATGTGACTCTTCTAGGTAAATTCTTATGGTCCTTCAGTGAATATAAGTGACCCAGGCTCCAGTTTGAAAGAAGAAAGGAAAAAGTGCTTTCCACCACAGAATTCCTGCCCCCTTACCCACCGTGCAATGCTGGGTGACTGTTTTTTTGCTGAAAAAGAAAGCAGTGCCAGCTGGATATCTTCCTGCGGTAGATAGGTTTTCCTTGGAGGTTTCCCATCCCTATACTAACTACCCTTGACTATGCTTGGCTTATGAGCTTTTGCAAACACCCTTGCCAAGGTGGGATGACTGTAGGCAAAATGAGCGTAGCAAGGAGACAGAGGCAAATAAGAAGGAGTGATCAAAGTCTTGAGATTTGCTGGCAGGCGCAGCTCCTTCCTACGCTCTGCAGCCAGTGGGTCCAGTGCTTTCCCCTGCTCCTACGTATGAATCAACACATCCAAGGGAGCGGTGCCAAAGCAGGGGGTGAGTGGGTGGGTGGGTAGAAGACAGTCTTAGCACTGTACAACAGCTGTTGTTTTGCCAATATATTCAGCAGGAAATCCAGAACAAAACTTGCCTTTTGGCCCATGAATCTCATTAAAGTTCACAAATGACATTGGAAAGAACTGAAAAGGTTTGCTGTTTTGGGTTTGGTTTTGGTTGTTGTGTTTGTTTTTTTTTTTTTTTCTCAAGTGCTGTTTACAATAGAAGACACTATGTAGATGTTAAAAAAGGCTAGCTTTAAGGTTTAGTGAAATTGTCTGCCACCAGTCCTAGTGAGATGCTGGAGGTGGTAAAAAAAATGAATTTGCCAGCAAGAACATTTATTACTGCATGGCAGAAAGTGCTTCCTGTTGAAATGACAGATTGGCAGAGATGCTGAACCCAGTTCCCTTAATTTTCTTTTCTGCAGAGTTTTAAAGGAAGGTAACGGTGGGAACTGATAGTTGCTAGGGTAGATTTGCTGCATTCTTAGAGTTTCTGTATTCTTGTTCTCTGCTGTTGAATTCAGCTACATCTACACTCATTTTTAAGGCTTTTATTTTGTGTCAAAGACCTTAAAAAACAAAGTTAACCCAAAACATATAAGGAAGCCTTTAGCTGGCACTGGATGTAACATTATAGCGCCAACTGCCAGTTTGCTGGGCGGTTAGTGTTTAATTTACAGTTTCACATATGTGAGTGGGTGGGTCACAGCTTTTTGGTCCCTTATTTTCCTTATTTTGTAACTGTGGTTAATCATTTCACTCGCTGCAGTCACTGTGTCCAACTTCAGAGTCGTACCCTTGATGGGCGGCATGTTTGTAACTCTTCAAGCGCTGAGCTGCTCCACAGTGGTGGACCTCACCTTCTCCTTCCTATTCCTATAATGTCTTTTCCTTGCTAGGCTGGAGGAGGAGGAGATCCTGTGCCAACTCTTTGAGCTCTTGCTCAGCTGCTGCCTTCACAACAACTATAAACGTTACCAAGCGCCCCCGTTGTTTTCATACTCCATCAGTATACTCTATACTCACTTGGAAGTGAACCTTATGGAAATTTTGGGCTTGTGAAGAACCTCGCAGATGTTTCCACTTGAACTGCCATGGCAGCAGTAACACACTCTGCTTGCAGCCTGCTGTCCACCTAGTGACCTTGAATCGCTTTGCAGTGGCTGCAGAGTGAGGTGCTGAGGCGGCAAGAGGTCTGCCCAGGGATGTGTGAGGGACAGAACCAGGGGTGCAAGGGAGGGGTTTAGAGGCAGGAAGGTCAGAGGGGGTACAGTGAATAAGGTGCACACACAGGTGTTGAGTTAGAATCATAGAATCACTAGGGTTGGAAGGGACCTCAAGGATCATCTAGTTCCAACCCCCCTGCCATGGGTAGGGACACCTCACACTACAGCAGGTTGCTCAGAGCCACATCCAGCCTGGCCTGAAAAACCTCCAGGGATGAGGCTTCCATCACCTCCCTGGGCAACCTGTTCCAGTGTCTCACCACCCTCATGGGGAAGAACTTCTTCCTAACATCCAATCTGAATCTACCCATTTCTAGTTTTGTTCCATTCCTCCTAGTCCTATCATTACTTAACACCCTAAAAAGGGTTCAGTCAGTAAAGGCACAAAAGAAAAGGTGGAGAGGCTCAGTTCAAATACTCTCAGACACCTATGTATCAATTCACCTCTGCAATCTTCTCTGCATAATCACTGGCAACACAAATCCCCCATCCTCCTTCTCTGCCCTAAATGCTGCAATCGTCGTTTGCAATCTAATGCTGTATCTCACTGCCCTTCCGCTGCTCATGCAAGCCACATCGCAGCAACGTGCAAGGTGACCTGTCAAAGACAGACAAAGTCTGTATCACACCATGGCTATCAACAGCTGAATTTCTGGGATGCTTGCTGGCATGTTGGGCTTGCATGGAGCACCTCTATTGGGGTTTAGTGGGAATGGTACACACAGAGGCATAGGTAATTTGGTTCAGTTTGCCTCACCTCTTGCATGCAGTCTGTACAGTTCAGAGGGTGATGCACACAGACATAGTTTTTGTGAAATAAGCACAATCCTCCTTGAATTCTGTGGACTACGTAAAGCCTATTACCCAGATTGCTCACGTTATCTAGTTCATTCCTGTTTTTTTGGTCCAGGATACTGCTTTAGCACAGTATTTTGAGGAAGTTGAAACAGAGGAAGATAAAAGGTGTTCTGCGGTTTCTTTTTAATTGGAGACTGGAGGCAAAGTGCCTCCAGATAATTTCTCAAAGAAAAGTCATTGTCTTCTCCCACTCTTGTCATTAATCTCTGAAATTATTGCACAATTTCTGTTTAATGTGTTAAGATTTCTTAATATGTTAAGACAATGTGGAAAGACAAATTTGAACAGGAGAGAGCATGTTTCTTTGAATGCATAATTTTAAAATCTTTGTCTGAAGTCTTCATTCATCTTGCCAGGCCTTTCACAGCTAAGAACTTAATCAAACTCAGTCCAATTAAGAATACATATTTTTGTGAAGGACAATCCATCAAAAGAACTGGAGATTACTACAAATACTGAGAGTGATGGCCGTTCTGATATTGCTGGAAAGGAGATTGCTTGTGCTGTAGCTGTGTTAACTAGTACTGAAATGAGGGTTTCCCAACATATGGCTCATGTGATGCGTTCAATTCCCCACTTTTTCATGCATTATAAAGGACTGGAGGCTTTCACAGTAGTGAATATCTGTGTGTTGCAGTGTGATGTGCTTAAAGGTAATACTGTGCCTGCATGTACTGTAGTGCATACATGTTACAGAATCATAGAATTGTTAGGGTTGGAAGGGACTTCAAGGATCATTCAGTTCCAACCCCCCTGCCATGGGCAGGGACACCTCACACTACATCAGGTTGCTCACAGCCACATCCAGCCTGGCCTGAAAAACCTCCAGGGATGAGGCTTCTACCACCTCCCTGGGCAACCTGTTCCAGTGTCTCACCACCCTCATGGGTAAGAATTTCTTCCTATCATCCAGTCTGAATCTACCCGTTTCTATTTATTTTCCATTCCCCTGAGTCCTATCACTGCCTGACATCCTAAAAAGTCCCTCCCCAGCTTTCTTGTAGGCCCCTTCAGATGCTGGAAGGCCACAATATGGTCTCCTCGAAGCCTTCTCTTCTCCAGACTGAATAGTCCCAACTCTTTTGCTGCATTCCGAGAGAGCCATCACATTGTTTCCACAAACAAACATTTGAGTACCCTTGGCCAGTTTCTGATTCTGTAATTTAGTGTGATATTGCATTAGTGAAGCCTTTGTTCATCAAGCAGAGTCAACAGACCTAAGTTTGAAGTATGAGATGTGAGTCTATGGACTCCTTGTACAAGTTTGTTTGGTTTTTTTGTTTGTTTGTTTTTTCTTGATTTGATTAATGAATCTTAAAAGGAAGAACAGAAATTAAACTGATGTATAAAAAGTCTACAAATCCATCACTTTAATTTGGATTCCCAGGTATATCTTTTGTATTTACCTCCACTCCAAATCATTATTATTTCTCACAAGTAATGAGTGATAGAACAAGAGGGAACAGCCTCAAGCTGTGACTGGGTAGGTTTAGACTGGACGTTAGGAAAAAAATTTTCACAGAGTGGTCAGGCATTGGAATGTGCTGCCCAGGGAGGTGGTTGAGTCACCAACCTTGGATGTGTTTAAAGGTCATTTGGATGTGGTGCTTGGGGATATGGTAACCTTGCAGGGTAGGGTTCTGGGTTGGACTTGGGGATCCTGAGGGTCCTTTCCAAACTGAATGTTTCTATGATTCTCTGTGAGTATTTCCATTGGAAGACTGATGTGTCTAACGAGGTTTCCTCCTTTACTAGTGAAGGATTTGTTCAGCTCTTTCTGTGCTTAATGCATTACAATCACCAAGCAGAAATGCTGATACCGATTTCTGGCTTTTTTTGGACCTTCGGGTTGGTGTGGAATAAACTCACTTGGGTAGTCTCAGTGATGGACTCTCGAATTTCCAGTGAGTGGGTCACCAGCAACCTTTTATTTTCCATTCCAGTTCTGGTGCCATAGCCCAAGCAGTCTTCTGGGTTTTGTCAGCATATCACTTTGAAGTTTAGTAAGCCTGTGCAGGTACCCCTGTCGATGATCTGGTGTTGAGAAGGGCACCAGACACAGCAGCTGTTTGAACACCACTGTGCCATTATTTGCAAAAACAGTTACTGTGGATATTTTTTTTCTCCAAGAGCACTCTGTCATTCCCCAAATTGTTCTATATCCAGCTCAGAAGGACATATTCATAAGACTTGTTATTCTGACTCACTGAGTTGAACAGTATTACACAACTATTTTTCTGTCAGTTGTGGGATAATACTGCCAAGACCGATCCCTATCTTTCCCTGCGCGTTTTCTGGTTTTGATGGATATTCGACTAATCAGCAAGGTAGGAAGTATTGAATGGGTATCAAAACACAGCCCCTGCTGTGGCAAAGGGTTACTCAAGCAACACTATAATTTAGATGCTGGGTAATCAACTCGGAGCATTGCGACAGTTTGAGTTGTTTTTGTTAATAGAGATGAAATTATGGGTGTAACTAGCTGGCAGTCTTCAAAGAGACTTTTGCAAGCTGTTTACTCAGCTGTCCCAGGGCAACAACTGCATACGTGAAGTGAATTCTTCCAGTATCTCTGCTGTGATATATTTAATTTATCCTTTTTTGCCACAGGGTGAGGGAAACAAATTGTGGAGAAAGTAGGATTCATGTCAGATGCGGATAGTCTGTGACACTAGCCGCATAGTTTGACATCATGGGGTGAAAATGTTGTTAGTTTAAAGTATACTCTTCCTTATTTTCCTGTTGTTTAAACCTTCAGAATCAAAAAGAGGAAAAAAACCAAGGAAAAATAAAGTCACAGCATGTCTACCATATAGATAAAAATTATTTTCTTTTTTTAAATCAATGTGGTTAGTAATAATAGCTCTGGAAGCAGCCACTGAGATTTGCCTAATTCTAATTTAAACCAGAATATGCCTGGTTTAATTGGCTATAATTTGGTCCACCCAAACATGTATTCATTGATGAAACACTTTTAAAATAAATCATCATTATTTCTGTGGTGGGCAAAACCCTGTCAGATGCATGTTGCTCTTGATAACGTTACTTCTTGCTCAAAATATAGGGATTTTTTAGCTAAAAGTAGACACACGGTTTTCAGTCAGAAGAAGCTAATGGGGGAAAAAAAATGCCTTTTGGAATAATGAACTTCCAAGAGTGGCGAAATTATATTTGAGCTTCCTTTTAAAAAATGAAGGTGTTGAACACATGAAGTTGTCTTTGAATCTTATTAAAATATTTCTGAATCCTACAGAAAAACAGGAAAAAAGATGCCATTAAAAATGACAGGGAAGAATTAAGGGAAATGTTAAACAACTTGCAGGCAGTTTCAGCTGCTCCTAAGTCCTGTTACATTTTCCCCTTCGCCTCAAACTTCATGTGAAATAAAATAGTAATGCCTTTCTTCAAGCAACTGAACAGAATAAAAGATGGGAAATAATATTACGGTCTGATTCAGAGCTGTGTAGGGCAAAACTGTCTGTGATACTTAAATACAGAAGCGAACACGAAGCCCTGCCTGCTGTCCTGTGAAGCTCTGCACTAAAATTTCCTATGTGACTTGATGGATGTCATGATCTGAGCTGTTTCTGTGGCAGGGAGAGGGAGAAGGTGAGGCAGTTGTAAGGAGTGAGCCCAATCGATCACTCCTATCAGGTGCACAGAAAATTAACTACTTTAAAATTCACTGGTGTATATAATATGTCATATTCCTCAGCTCTGGAATAAAAAGGTGTAGCATTGAAGCAGTTAGGGCAGAGACTAGCTTACTGTCTTTGGCTCATGGTCAAGTTAATTTGAGCATGTGGAGCTGTTTTTGAATTAAAAAAAAAAATTCAGAAAAGTTTTAGTGGGCTGCTTTCAACATTGTTTTTTGAAAGTTGGTAATGTCTAGACTGATTTCTTACATTGCAAAACCACACAGAGTGTCCTTCTCACTGCAAAATGTTCCTTGTGATTCATGGGTCCTGGACACCCCCCTAAGGGACTGGAGCACTTGAGCTATAGATTTTCACTGTCGTAAAGGTGATAAAATGTATTAACCTAAACAAAAATGTCTCTGGTTGGCTTCTGAGAACTGAAACACAACCAGATGTGGTGCTAACCAGCAGCTCTGGCATGGGCTCAGATGGATGGGTCCAGGTTCTCAGCTGACAGATGGGCATAGCTCTCCTGTATCCGCTGGGGCAGTCACCATGCAGCTGGCAAGAGAGAGCAGAGGAGGGGGCTGCCTGCCTCCCTGCCATACTTCATCTGCAGCACTGGATCTAGAGAACAGAACCAAATAAGCAGCAGAAGATATGGGCTCCTTTCCTAGCTTTACTTTTCTTTGCGAACAGTTTTTGAACTGCTTTTTGATTCTTGAACAGTTGTTTATAAGCCAGACAGAGGTGAGAGGCAAACAAAATGAAAAGAAAACAAAAATTAAATAGGCAGCCACTCAAATTTAGAATAACTCTGCCCTGCCAGAGGACAGAGTTGCTTCAGACTTTCTTTTTGAAGTTGTGTATCTTGGTCTGCTGGTCAGTGAAGGAGTGAGTTAATTAGCTGCTGAGAAAGCAGAGGTAGGTCATTTAGAGGAGTACTGGCAGTAAGAGGGAGAAGTTGTAAGAGAGGCTTTTTTGGTCCCCAAAAGGAAGCTCCTTATTCCCAAAGCTTTGTAAGAGCTTTGGGGAAGCACAAACATAGAGCTAAAAGGGAAAGAACAGCAGAGGAAAGAAATTCTTGAAGTGTAGAGCAAAGTACATCCCACCATCTGCATCCCTACACGCATGGTCTACTCACCTGAGTAATTTGTTCAGGTCTGTGGCACGTTGTGTGAGAGGAGTTGTACATTCACTGGCTTGTTAGATGAATTACAGCATTAGATTTTTTGTTTGTGTGATATTAACTGCCCAAAGCAACCACATCGTTAGAGAGAGATAGGGAGAGAGAGAGAGATAATGTATCTAGTTTTCCTGTTGCCCATTTATTGAAGTAAATGGAGTTATTGCTTCTATTAATGCACAAGGAGGTAGACTCTTATTGCATTGTGGGGATTCACACTGCCATCAGCAGGAAAGAGTTAAAGGGAGCAGGATTCTTCCCTGTTTGTAAGCAACTCAGCTCTTGTACTGTGCTCCTGGCTCTCTCACTAAGGGTGTCTATAATACTGGGGTAATGTCAGAGTTTCAGTTCACTGCTCTGTAGGCTGGATCTCCCAACACATTTAGTGGCATCGGTTTCATCTTTAAAGCAGAGTGAGGTGCAGCAGCGTGGATGCATGTAAAGGGGCCAGGCACCATCCCCAGTTGGGTCCAATGTTTACAAAATGCTTTGGGATTCCTGGAAAGTGTGAAGGCTTGTTCTCTCACAGCAGATTGTGTCACTGATTCCCAGGCCAGTTGCCTCATAGACCAGAATTAACCAACCAAGTGCTCAGGATATAAAATATTTTAAGTAGCATGGAATTGGCTTGCTCTTGAGGAAAGCTGATAAAACCTTCCAGCAGACCCACACTCTGCAGCTGCTGGCAGGTTCCCTTCTGCTTGCTCTTGTCTGAAGATTACCACCACCACCTTCCTCACCTAAGTCAGGCCTTTGCTAGATGGGTCTTCATTTTTTTTTTCCTTCAGTGTCAGCCTGACATTTGAGTGAACAATATGATTACATGTGATGTATTGAATGTCCAGGCTGCTGCTGACCTCGATAAAATCAATGCAGGCCCTGAATCATATAGGACAGCTTTGCATTTATGTTTAATAGTTTAATTTTGCATTGTGCTGCCATGCATAGCAGACTTTCTGCAGCGCAACAGCAAATGCTTGTTTCTCTTCTCTTCCTTCTGCTGACAGTGCAATATCTGCAAACTTATATTCTCCTCTTTGGGGCAGTTGCTTATATTTATGACACAAGCAGTAAAACATACTGAAACTGTCGTGGTTACAATATTTATGGATTCTGAATGCATATTAAATTAGAAGCAAAGGAGAAGGAGAATTACATTTGTTTTGTAACACTGTACAGTTAAGGCCAGAGCCATTCCTGCCAAAGCATCTGCAAATGTTTTAGCTTGTAGCTGAGAGTCAGACCAACATTGCTAAGCAAGGGTGGATGGTATAGCACGGCCCAAGTGTCACCCATTGAACGAAGAACCCCACAGAGAATCTGGCTGGAGTAATTAATGAGTCCATTTGGAAAAGTCAGTGCCCTTCAATTAGCCTAAATGTAGCAAAGCAGATGGGATCCCATCCTCCAGGGAGAAAATTGAGAAAGATCCTAAGAAATACGGCATTGGATTGATTTATCTGGGTAATTATAAGTCTCATTTGCACAAAACTGTTCAATATGGCTGCAGCAAGAAAATTAAGAATTTATAAAATGTTGATATGTGGCCTAAACTATCGGTGGTAGTGGAATCATTTGTCAAGCAGGATCTTGGTTCAGAATATGAAACTAATCATCAGCCTGGAGAGGCTGAAAGGCAAACTTGGCCATGGAGCAGAGGGCTTGAGGAGATGCATTGCCAGCAAACCTTTTGTTAAAAGCTCCAGTGAGCTCATCTGCAGTGGAAACATTTGCTGCCATCCTGATTTGATATGATGGCCTGCCATGAGACATCCTGCAGGTTCCCAGAAAGTGAAAAGAATGCCTCTACAGAAACAAAGAAAAAAATAAACATGTAAATGCACATTTTCTTTAAGCATCTGGTGGTGGAGAAACAAAATGAGAAGAGTAACAAGAGGGTAGTGTTTGAGAGCGTGTGCACCCTAGCCTTATCCCAAGGGGTCCCTTCCATCCTTGTGGTCAGTCTCTCTTTTTTGAGTCAAAGCATCACAGGACTGACTTGTGTGAATGGAAAGCTGCCCAGTGTCTTTTAAGGGCTAAACTGGAAGCCAGTACCACTATATTGTAACTGTGTTTATGTGTGATAGAAAAGGAAGCTGTCTGGTTTCTAGAAGCAGCAATAGAAAAACAAACAGTTTCTGACAGCATTGACATCACATAGAAATCTTAGTCTGTGGTTTCTAGGGCTAAGGGGTTTCCTCTTTTTGCCTATAGGGATGTTGCTCTCCATCATGATGGAATTTTTTTTTTCACGTATTCTGTGCTGTTTGAAACAGCTCTGCTCAAATAGCTCCAAGCAGTATTTTGCACAACATTTTGGGAACTGGGAGCTTCAAGAGTCAGAAGTCTCAAGACTCTTTAGTGAATGGGAAAGAAACCTAGTAAGTCCGAGATAGGCAGCCCCATAGAGCACAGACATGGGCCATGGATAGAGAAGGGCAGACTGAAGAAGAGTCAGAGGAAGGTTGTGTCAATACCTGGCACTGGCCAAAACCAAAACAGTACTAACCCTGCCTGCATTTAGAGAGGAGGGAGACCTTGTTTAGTCTCACCACCTGCTATCCCAGCCTTCTGAAATGCCTTCCCAGTTCAGGACATTTCTCTGGCACAGACCAGCCCTTTTCCCCTTCCCTTGTCTTCTTCCTCCCTCCGACATGTCCCCTTTTCAAAGCTGGCAAATGTTGGCAGCTGTCTGGGCTGTGCTGTCCTTGCCCTCTCCTACAACCTCTGTCAGCCCGGTGCTGTATTGCTGTGTTGGTTTGAACACTATCCCCACTGAACTTGAAATTCAAAGTGTGTTTGTCCATTTTAATGAATTTAAGAAAAAAAACATCAGATCTGGGCAAAATGTCAGACATAACAAATACTTTTTAGGGCACTGAACTGGTGGCAGCAAAGCCTCATGGTTCCAGTTGTAAGCCTGCCTTGCTCATTTATTGCTGTGCATCATGTATGCTGTTAAACTGTGTTGGGTTTTTGTTTTGGTTTGGGGTTGGTTTGTTTGTTTTTCCCTTTTTTTTTTTTTTTTTTGCAACCTTAGGAGGCCTGAGATAATGTGATGATGAATGCACTGGCCAGAGGGGCCGGGGTGGGGTGTTCCTATTCCTGGTTGTCCTCTTAGCCCAATATCAGGTGGTCTGATACTGGCACAGTGTGGCCTGTGACTGCACCTTCTCACCCTCTGCTGATAAATAAGTAGGCTAATTGAATTAATAACCAGATAGCTCTTTTCCCTGCCAGCTGGAGCACCATCAAAACATGTGATAAATTACCTGTCAATGCTTTAACTGCAGGGAAAAAAAAGAAAAAATTAGCTGCCTCAATCTTTCCTCTCTTACTCTTCTCCCTATTTTCCCCTTCTTCTGTCCAGCCAAGCTCCCAGTTTGGTTTACCTCCACCCTACTCACCCATTGTCTTTTCTCCTTTGGCAGATGTCCAAAGAGAAGTAGCTGTAAGGGAGTAACTTATTTGGCAAGGACTCTAACAGGTTATAAAGGCTGTAGCTGGTGGCGGATGCTGATGTTCCTGTGGATGAGTGGGAAAGAGAGACAGAGCAGGGGGAGAATGGGGCATGTGTTTGGGGTGAGATTACCTGTGCCTCACCTGGCAGTGCACAGTCATCTCTTAATTACCCTTAAATTGTGAACTCCTGTGGCCAAGACGGAAGCTGCACATGAGGGGCCATGAGGGGTTCAACCAACCAGACACCTTAATATCTTCCTCATTGACTCAGAGAGTGGAATCAAGTGCACCTTCAGCAACTTTGCAGAGAACACCAAGATAAGTAATGGGGTTGGCATGCCTGAGGGATGGGATGTCATCCAGAGGGACCTGCACAAGGCTGTGGGCTTTTGTGAACCTCATGAGGTTCAACAAGGCCAAGTGCAAGACGCTGCGTGTGGTTCAGGGCAACCCACCCTGTATCAATAGAGGATGAAGGGGGATGAAGGGATTTGAGAGCAGCCCTGTGGAGAAGGACTGGGAGGCAGTGGTAAATGGAAAGCTGGGCATGACTGGCAAGGTATGCTCACAACCCAGAAAAAACAGTTATTTCCTGGGCTGCATAAAAAGCAGCGTGGCCAACAGGTCGAGAGAGCAGATTCTGTCCCTCTATTCTACTCTGATGAGACCCCACCTGGAGTACTGTGTCCAGCTCTGGAGTCCTCTGCACACTGAAGACATGGACTTCTTGAAGCAGGTCCAGAGGAGAGCCACAAAAATGATCAGGGGGCTGGAACACCTCTGCTGTGAGGACAGTCTAGGAGAGTAGAGTTGTTAGCCTGGAGAAGAGAAGGTTCTGGGGACACCTTATTGGGGCCTTTCAGTACTTGAAGGGGGACTATAAGAAAGATGGGAACAATCTTTTTAGCAGGGCCTGTTGTGACAGGACAAGGGGTTAATGGTTTTAAACTAAAAGAGGGGAGATTGAGACTACATATACAGAAATATTTTTTGTACAATGAGGGTGGTGGAACACTGGAACAGGTTGCCCAGAGCGGTGGTAGACACCTCATCTCTGCAACCATTCAGGGTCAGGTTGGATGGGGCTCTGAGCAGCCTGATCTAATTCAAGCTTCTTGCAGGGAGGTTAGATTAAGATGACCTTTAAAGGTCCCTTTCAGTCCAAACTATTCTGTGATTCTGTGAGACAAGGCATCACAAAACCTTTCAGTGACTTGCTGGCATGCCAGCCCAAAGGGGGAACTTCATTATAACCCTTAGTCCTGAATGCCACAGAGGTGGGTAGTGCACAAGGCTTTTTGTTTATTTGTTTCAAAAAGAAAATGATGAGAAAGAAGAGCTCAGTGATTTCCATATTAATATCAGAATGTCTCATAATACCATCAGAAACAGGAAAATGCTGTTTCCTTCTAATAACACACAATCTATGTAGAGTTCCTCAACAGCCCTAAGTAACAGGAGATGAGAAACATTTTGCTGTTTCACTCTTTAGGTAGGAGGTAAACAGCTGAAATTTCTATGGTATTACCTTGATTCCAAACATACCTGAGGAAATTTCTATGGTATTACCTTGATTCCCAGCATACTGGAGGAAGTATTTTTGTGCCTTTGGTGGGGTGGTATCCTTTATAAGCCTCCCAGTGAGCAAGCTGGAAAAACTTCTCAGTCCCTCTCTTTCTAAAGCAGCAAGAAATGGGAGGTGTGGTGGAGTCACTGAGGAGTCTGGATGGGAATGAGATCACAACATTATGATCTTGTTCAGAACATAACATTTTTTTCTGGTGCATATGTCAAATGAATCAGACAATGGTGGTGTCATGAAGATGGATAATGCTGTTGGCAAGGCTGGGAGAGGAGACAGGAAGATGTGTTAAACACCAAAACAAGACAGTACTTATGTATTTCTCCCACACTCAGTAGAAGTACAGCTGTAGGTAGGGCGATACCAGGGCAGCCGGATCCCTGATGTGCTTTTCAGCAGGCTTGTCTGTGCTGTGAAGGACAGTGAGCATGGATGGGTAACTGGTGTGCAGCAACTGACTGTTCCTGCCATCCTGGCAGCTGCTGCTGGTAGGTGAGAAGGTGTCTGGGTCTAGCATCATCCTGTCCCCACAGCAGATGCTCACCCAGCACACGACCTGTTTTGCCTCTCTCAGGATGCAGGGTGCTGTGGGGACACTCTACCTGCCACTCCACAGGCAGGGCACCTCTGCCAGGAATGTGCTCTTAAGTGGTTATTTCTGCCCTCTTTCCCTTGGGCAGAAAGGATAGGGAAGAGTCCACAATCAGGTGTGACAGGATACTCTGTACCTGTCACTGCTTGGCCCCAGAAAGGAAATCCTGCTCGTGTGACATCTACTGCAACTGTGAGTCTAGCCAGACCCCTGACCTGTGAACTTCGTTCTGCATCCTGTAGTATCTGCCATAGGAAAGCCCAATCCAGCTGTCCAGAAGTGACAGGATGAGTCAATGGCTTACCAAGCAGGCAGCATCCTTCCCTTCCCTGGGGAAGGTTGTTTTTTTGGTTTGCTCGGACATGTTGCTCTGAAAAGCCAAAGAATAAGCACACTGTGTGCAAGTGAGGGAGCAGCTGATGCACTGCATTTTAGTCAGTCACTCCTTGTCATCTGAGCCATGGGAAGTGTCTGGGCATGCATTCCCTGCCCCTTCAAACACAAAGTAAAGCCTATTAGTGTAAATCACAAATTCCAATAAGAAATAGTTGGGGGGTTGATAGTTTTTTATCTTGTTTCACACTGTAGGTGTCATGGATTAAAAAAACCTCATGGCACTGACAGAGGCACAGGCTGCTATCTGGTAGAGGGGTTGAGATGTTGCTGTTCCTGGAGCCTCAAGTGGCTTTGAAATTCAATGCATCTGACCCAAGATACTGCTGTTTAAAAGCAGCTGATACATGCGAGGTGGTGAAAAACAAGGCAGCAACTTGAGCTGTGTGCGAATGGAGGGGGAAGGCATTGCAGGTGAAGTGCAAAGGGGCACGCTGGAGGGCAGCAGCCTGAGGGATGAAGTCAGGGGGAGAATATAAGTCAGGGGGAGAGGTGGGAGGGCATAAGACACATTGCATAGGGGTGTCAAAGGACAGTCCCTAGCTACACTAATATGCTGAATGCTCACGATATCCACGTAGAAAGCTCACAGCATAGATTACATTTATTTTATAACAGTGCAAACTGACACTAAATGAACTTGTTCACACTTTGTGTCTATGTTCTACATGCCATGCACATTTTCATTTTCTGGCTCAGATGCTAGAATTTGTTGGGTCTTTTTTAAAAAAAAGAAGTGAGACAACCTGTAAGAACATTCTCATTTTGTATGTCCTTGCAGTGTCCACTTTAAATTCTGGTCATTTCTTCAGAAAAAAAAGGAAAAAAAAAGATAGATAGATAGATAGATAGATAGATAGATAGATAGATAGATAGATAGATAGATAGATAGATAGGAAGGAAGAAATCCATGGATACTTAAAAAATGTTTCAGGAATCACTTTACCTTTAGAAACAAAGGAAAAAAAATAACTTCACATGAAACTGCATGGTAATGAACAACATCTAATTACCTGCATTGAATTCTTCAGTCAGGCCAATAGGCTAATGAACATCAATACTCTGTTCACAAAGAGCTCTGGGATCCCTAATGGCTGTAAGTGGTCAGGGCTTTGGTTTTATGTTTCAGAGTCTGGTTGGTATAATCTTGAAACAGAATCTACACATCAGGTCGTATCCGCTGTGCAGTCAGCCTGTGTGTGTCTGTGTGTGCGCCCTTGAGCACTGCACATCTGGGATGAAATCAAAGCACTTTTAAATGCACATGTATCCCATTTCTGGCTTGCTAGTAGCCATTTAAATGTGCTGGGTTTAATCCAGGAAAAATGAGTATTCAGAAATCACATCAGTGAAGGAAAAAAAAAAAAACAACCCCAAACACCTAAGTTTTATATACTTGGATGGCATTTTTCTTTGAATATGAGGGACTTAATCATAATCAGCTTTAGTGAGAGGTTGGTGATGAAAGTTCAGAAATCTTCTGACAGAGAAAGACTTTGAACCTGCCTTTCTCGTGTCCTTGGTGTATATGTTATGCTCATGAGAGGGAAAAGAAATGCAAGCAACTTGCATCCTTGGCATTAAACTGAACTCACTCCTTAAGGCGTCTCAAGGCTTCAGAGCAGTATTCCACAGAGAGACATCTTTGTGGTGCTAATCTCGTCTGATCTCTCAGTACAGTTTAAAATATCCAACCCCACAGTGTTCCTTCCAGTGTTAGAGTGCTCTGGCTTGTATAGAACATTTCCCAATCTTTCTCTGAAATCAGTTCCCACTTCTTTCATGTAATACATTCATGAATGTTTGTTGTATGCTCAGGTAAGATATATATATAGCAATGCAAGCACTGTACCAGCCTTTCCCACTTACATTGTACACAAAGATGGGATCATGATTTTGGAAACCTAGTTACAGAGTTTGCTTGCAGGAGTGAGGAAGTTTTGAGCTCTAGTTGCTTTCCCAGAGGCTATGCCCAAGTGTTTTATGTCCAATGTGAAGAAAGTGTCCATGGTGTCTTGCTTGGGAATGAGCTGTAATGCAGGCATTAGAGAATGGGCACTACAGACTCAGGTACCATCAAGCCCATGTTTTCCCACTGCCTTGCAGGGTGCTGTTAACACTGAGTGATTTTATTGCCCCCTCCCGTTCCTGTATTTTCCAAGGGTGACAACCTAGCATGCATGGGAATATCCCATGGGTGAATCTGGCAGAGTAACTAAGCAAAAGACTGCCCATGTGGAGAATCAGGGTGGTGGTTAGGTATGTGCTTGCCTACAGATAGCAGGCACAGGCAATTAGTCCCCCAGGTGTCAGGCATTTTACTGTCAGAAACCTGCCTCTCCAGGGGTAGGTAGCAGCTAAGTAGCAGCTTTCCTTTTGGACTTTGGCACACAGAGGGGAAATCAGGCAGAAGGTGGTTGTATTTTTTGGATCCTTCCATTGGTATTGTATGTTGAAATTAAATGACACCATTTGCCAGTAATAAATCACTTTGCTGTCTGTTGTGTGACTACGTAATTAAATATCCCTTGTCATGGATACACATGCAGGGATTGACTTAGACTTGGTGGGAATTAGGGGTTTGATTTTTTTGAACTTTACATTTCCTGACTCCTGTGCAAATCAAATCCAGTTGTTTCACACTGCATTGAGAAATGATTAATGCAAGGAACAGTATATAGTGAGAGGCACAAACTTTCACTCTATCCTCTGTCTTGATTGTAATTTGCCTGTGCATTAGAAATGTGTGTGGAATAGGAATAAAGGATTTAGTATTTTACTGTTTCTAATCCTTAAAAAGGTAGTGCATTACACAAGGGTAATTACAGAATCATAGAATGGTCCAGGCCAGAAGGGACCTCCAAAGCTCATCCAGTCTGACATCCCTGCAGTCAGCAGGGACATCCCCAACTAGATCAGCCTGCCCAGGGCCTCATTGAGCCTCACCTTGAGTATCTCCAGGGAAGGAGCCTCAACCACCTCCCTGGGCAACCTGTTCCAGTGTTCCACCACCTTCATAGTAAAGAACTTCTTCCTAACATCCAATCTAAATCTGCTCTTCTCTAGTTTGAAGCCATTGTCCCTTGTCCTGTCCCTGCAGGCCTTTGCAAACAGTCTCTCTCCATCCTTCCTGTAGCCTTCAGGTACTGGCAGGCTGCTATTAGGTCTCCCTGTAGCCTCCTCTTCTCCAGGCTGAACACCCCCAGCTGTCTCAGCCTGTCCTTGTAGCAGAGGTGCTCCAACCCCCTGATCATTTTTATGGCCCTCCTCTGGACCCTCTCCATCAGGTCCGTGTCCCTTCATGCTTCTCTCCTTTGCAAGATGAAGAGCAGGAAATTGCTGTGTGCAGATGGGCTGTAAACTTACCTCTGTTTTCTGCTGTCCCTGGAGCCTTGGCCATAGTCAATTAAATGCTGTCAGCAGACGATGGCAGTTCTGGTAGAGCATCCTTGAGCCATCTTGCCTGTGACCTGCATTCGATTACCTAAACCTGGCAGTTGTCCGGAGAGGTGTCACTGGGACTGATGTCACCAGGCAGCATGGCTGCTCCAAGCTCCTCTGCGCTCCAAGTTCAGGGATGCTGAAGCAGCCCTTGCAGCTGACCTGTCCTTGAGCAGCATGGTGTCTATTAGTTTTATTGCCACTTTCATTGTTGGCAGTTGATTCTCACTGTTTGCTGCTGAAGTTTAATTCAGTTTGCATTTGGAAGGACAAGGGAGCAAATTTGTTGCTTTTACTAGAGCTAAGCTGCACTGAAGGCTGGACGATGATCCATTGTTTGTGTTGTTACAAAATCCAACTAAGCAGGGAAGAAAGCACTAAGGAAGGGAAAAGTATAATTCAGATTTGCCAAACAGCCTGAGAATAATGAAAAGATTAGCAGCTTGGCACTCTTTACTGGCAAGCTGTGAATTAAATGCATCCCCTTTTTCTCTTTACATTAGTGTAACGTGTCACTTCAGTTCTGGATTTCATGTCCTTCCCACACCTCTAACTCCTCCTTCAGTCAATATGCAGGACTGTGTTTTACTGCACAGGAAATGTCGGAGCAAGCATTTAATGTGACATCAGAGGCTTTCCAATTACCAGTCTCTGAAATGTGCTCATAAGTATCTCCAGTTCACTTATTGGGTGGAGGTGAATCGCCTCCAATTTGCTTTTATGAATCTGAGTGGAACATTTGCAAAGTTATTTACACTGTGAGATGCTTGTAAGCAGCCAGCTATAAAAGACCTGAGTAACATTTATGCTTAAGTTCTCTCATTGCAGCCATAATTGGAGGAAAGGATAACATTCAGTGGAATGCTCTGAAATACTTTGTGTGATGTTCTGTTTGTGCCACTGGCTGAAGTCCACGCATTCATCTTGGGTATGATGCTTAGAGGAGCATGAGTGAAAAAAGAACACTTGACCATCACTGATGAGAAAACAACATTAGTGCCACTAGAGTCAGTGAGGTGCTTGCCATGAAGGTTGACTAATCAAGATTTTTACCCTGAGGTTGCTACCTAATGGCCAGTGTGTGGGGATGGATGCTTGAAGTCTCTGTTTTTTTCTGATTCCCAACCCTTCTCTAGTCCCTTCAGTCCCCTGTGGGGAACATATTACACCCCTGTATAATAGGGACAAGAATCACACTCACTAGTGCAAGAAAATAGCTTTGAGATCATATTCCATCTGCTACCTGGTAAGATGGTAAGATCATCCAAGACATTAAACTGATATTACAGCTGGTCTTGTCTCTTCTCTAACTTAGTGGGATTTGGGCCTGTAGATCAGAAGAGGAAGAGGCTTTTTTCTGAGTGCAGCAATACATACTTATTCAGTCCTATTCAAAACCAGCACTCCATGTCTGGCCCAGCCTAAATTTCAGCTGGGTAATAAAATAGCTTATTATTGGATGCAAGCACACACAACTCAGGTAATAACATCTGTAAAACTGGAGCAGATTTTTGCCATTTCTCCATTTAGGAAAAACAACTAGAAGAAAATTGTAGTTTATTGTCATATACAGATGATGGCATATAATAAAATATGCTTTAAATATTATAAATCATAGAATTGCTAGGGTTGGAAGGGACCTCGAGGATCATGTAGTTCCAACCCCCCTGCCATGGGCAGGGACAGCTCACACTGGTTCAGGTTGTTCAGAGCCGCATCCAGCCTGGCCTTAAAAACCTCTAGGGATGGAGGTTTGGATACACATGAAAACCCCCAAATTAGTTGAGTTTTTAGTTGTGGAAAAGGCAACCTCCAAATGTACACTTTTAGTTACTTCCCCCCCTGCCCCCCCTTTCTAAGAAACTGACAAAAATACTGTCTATTTTTCACTAGCAATTTTGGAGAGAAAGGTGGGGCAAACCCAAGGCAACCTTTAAATACATGTCATGATAGAAAACTTAGAGATCAGCAAGATCCTGAACTGCAGAAGTGTTAGGGAAGATGATACTATTGTTACTATTGCTCATTCAGGATCTCAAATGCTTGGAGCTCATTTTTTGGCCAACTTAGGGTTTGCCCAGATATGTTCAAAGAATGAATTAGGATCTATGCTGATAAAAGGAAACATCAAGCAGTCCACGTCACCATGATGCCATTCTTTAGATGGAGGAAGCACTGGGAAAATTACCTGCTTCCAGAAAGACTCCTATATTCCAGCAATAATGATCACTGCTTTGAGACATTCAGTGAGGTGGCTTCATAGTAAATGTATCAGTTAGGGGCAGTACTATGACCAATAGTACAAGGAACACAGCACTCCTACCTGCAGAGCACCAATATTCACTCTTTCTAGTTCCTCCTAAGCATCAAAGATGAGAGTTTATGTGCTTATGGTGTCCTGTGGGAATTTTCTTTTTTCACTTGCTCAGAGGGAAAGCAGGCAGTTCTCTGTGAAAGATTTCTGGTGTTTTCTGTGTCACTGGCAGCCATTAATGCAAGTGGCATGACTGAGTGGAAATCATCTTGGTCACTATGTTACTTTGATGAAATAATAAAAATACTAAGTAAAGGCCAAAACCCAGGTGGGATGAGCAGCTGCATTTCCACTTGGTATGATGTTGGTGTAGATTTTTTTTGAAAACTGTACTATAAAAGGGAGAGAAGGGGAATTTGCCCTAAAAACCACTGCTACATTGGTTAGCAGAAACGTCAGCTTTTGGTGGGAGCAGTTCTGAGTCCTCTGTTTCAGCCCCAGTTTGTGAACTGCCAGGTACCTGCAGGCTCTGGTGAAGTCAGTCACACAGCTCCTGAGAAACTGGGTAGCCAAAGGATCAAGTCCTGGGTTATCATTTCATTCTAGAGACGATTTGCTGATGTGGGCACTCCAGTAAGATCAGGTTTGATGCCATCTCATTTTGTTTGACACTAAGCTAAAGCAGTTATTTGCAATTAGCACACATGAAAAGAACAGTAACAAAAAAGGCAGCCTGCCCTTCCAGCTCTACACATACTCAAAGCAAAAAGTTCACCAGGTTCTGGTGATTTTCCCTCCCTATGCTCTAACTAAAACATCCAGACCAAGTGATCTTGCTGCAGAGCAAATGAAAAAAAAAAAATGTTTGTCGTTCCCTAGATGTTTCTGATGGGCAGGAATGACTGGCTAATAGAAGATGAACATTGCTCTCTGTGTGTGTACAGACAGGGTTCTCACTGCTGTGGAGCTGATCTAAGCACAAATTTAAAGGGAGGTGAGGGCCAGGCGATGGCTGTTGGTGCACTGGGACAGGATGAGGTAGAGAGCTGGTTTCGCCCCAGCACTGGGATCCAGGGCAGCTGACCCACCCTCCCATTGGGAACAGTCAGCAAGGAGCTTGTAAAATACACAGACCAAATGGCAATGACCCCTATTGACTGAAACCAGCTGCATGTCAGACCTCTCACTGTCTCTCTTGATTTGCTATCTCAAATAAATGGATGGTGGTAGAAGGGGCTATGGAAAGAAAACAAAATAATTTATTCTTCTTGAAGTCACACAACACTAATAAGCCACAGTTTTTACAGCTGAGAAAAAAAAATGTTTATTTGCAGATTAAGTTTTTCCCTGGAGGTTGGTTTTTTCTTTTCTTTGAAAAATCTGCAGTTTAGAGTTAAGACATGCTGCAGTACAGTTTTAGAGGTTTGACAAATACAGCATTGGAAGATTTTGTTAGATATTCATCACATAAAACTGCTGGCTACTGAGGGCTTGGTTATTCTGTGTTTTGGAGCACAGCCCTGTGAGGAGAGGCTGAGGGAGCTGGGGGTGTTTAGCCTGGAGAAGAGGAGGCTCAGGGGAGACCTCATTGCTGTCTACAACTACCTGAAGGGAGGTTGTAGCCAGGTGGGGGTTGGTCTCTTCTCCCAGGCAACCAGTGACAGAAGGAGAGGACACAGTGGACACAGTCTCAAGCTGTGCCAGGGGAGGTTTAGGCTGGGTGTTAGGAAGAAATTCTTCACAGACAGAGAGACTGCCCATTGGAATGGGCTGCCCAGGGAAGTGGTGGAGTCACCATCCCTGGATGAGGCACTTGGTGCCATGGTTTAGTTGATTAGCTGGTGTTGGGTTGAACTTGATGATCTCGAAGGTCTTTTCCAACCTGGCTGATTCTGTGATGCAGAAAACAAAGTTAGGACAGCCTCTGTTGGTACTTTGGCTTAGATCTGGCTCAGGCCCATGGAAAAGATCTTAGCAAGTTTTGAAGGAGAATATATATGCAGCATGACTTGATCTATTTATGCATTGTTACCCATATTTTCCCTAATACACTCCTGGCTAACACCAGTTATTCTGAACAGCTTCTTACAGTAACTAGGGTAGCACTTCAATTCAGAAATGTGTGGTGAGTTGAAATTACCCCCCAACTAATTTTCAGAGAGAATTGCCCCCAAAATAAAATTTGCCAGATCAGCTCAGTTGGAAGGCAAATGAATCTCTATTTACAAGCACACCAAAATCTAGAAATATGGAATGCAATGAATATGTACAAAATATACAATATTTACATGTATTTAAAATTTATAAACAACACAAGAACCCCCCTGGACAAAACCAGAGGGCTACTAATAGCTTCCCCTTCTCTGCTCCCTTCCCTCCTGTACAAAGTAAAAGAGAGATTAAAGCAGAGAGTAGCCACAACAAGCAGCCAAGGTCAGCAACAGCCAAGCAAAAGCCACCAGCTGGTATCAGCTAGAGCAAAGAAGACAAAAAAAGTTAGTGTATACAACTGATTTTATGTTAGTTATCAGACCAATGGGATTATTTAGACCTTATCATTATTTTCCCTTTACATCCCATGGTAATTTATTTACATTCTACCACTTTTCTACTCAATCTGTAGAAAATTTTCCTAGGCATCAGCCTAAAACTGCCACAAAATGTTAAGGGCTCCTCAACTCCTCCATTTTATACCCATGATGGGTTACTGCTATTGATACCAGATTGAACTCTGGTTTGACTTTGGAGATGAGGAAGAAGACATTTAACCTCATTGCCATAGTTTCCTCAGTCCTTCTTTGAGAATATTGTCAGGTTGTCATAGATGCTGCAATTTCTTAAGGAAGCTTCTTAAAAGTCATCAGCCTGATTTTCCTTCACATGAGTTGAGGCACTGATGTGTTTTGCAAATGCATCTTTTCTTTTCTTCTTTTCTTTTTTTTTTTAAGATTTTTTTCATCCAGTTGATTGGTAATGAGATAAACCACCACATTTGGATTATTAGAGTATCTCAGTGGAATGACTTTCATGATGTCTGCAAAAACACATGGGATGCAAAAAGTTGAGGGTGATACTTTACATTGACCCTCTTACTTCCTTTTGTCCTCTATAACATTTTTTCCCTCTTTTTTTTTTTTCCCCTCTCCTTAAGAATTTGTTACTTCTTCAGTCCCAGGTGCACAAATACAATAGGGTGGCAGCTTTGAATGCAGGATCCTTTATCTGTTCAAGATAAAGTAGATTGAAATTCCCATCTATAGGTTCTGAGTGTCCTGGCAGTGACTCTCTTTGCTTAAAAGACAAAACCACAATGTTGTTCAGTCTGGTCATTGCTCTTTCACTGGCAGATTTTAGCCTTGTTGGCTTGTGACTGTCATCTGTGACCCCAGGGAATGGTGCACTTCTGTTCCTTGTATCCCTGCTGTTCCTTGCTGCCCACAGGTGGCACCTCTTGCGGATGAGCTATCCGGTATTCATGATTCTGCTGCCTGGGTAATGAATTAGGAGCTAGTTGATGGGTTGGTTATTCACAGCATGCTAGTCTGGCATTAAGTGATACTATGGATGTTCTTCCATTTCTATCTTACCATCCTCTGCTGACTAATCATTTGCATTTAGTGAGAGTAAATTAAGCTTACACTGACTTCTTCCAAAATGTAAAGAGATAAGAGGTCTTGGGTGGATCACAGAATCAAAGAATGTTAGAGGCTGGAAGGGACCTCAAAAGATCATCCAATCCAACTCCCCTGCCAGAGCAGGACCACCTAGACCAGGTCACACAGGAACCCATCCAGGCAGGTTTTGAATATCTCCAGGGAAGGAGACTCCACAATCCCCCTGGGCAGCCTGTTCCAGTGTTGTAAAGAGCATTCTATGTTGAGCAAGATGCAGGAGACTATGGATGTAAAGAAGGGTTTAGAAGGTGCTCTTCTAGCTGACATCTAGGCTCTACCTTTTGCATACTCTTCTAGGATGGCAGTGATTTCAGTAGTCCACAGGTAGAATGACACCCACTGTAGAGTGTATTTGAGCCTGAAAAACACCTCCATGCAATATATTTATCAATTAGTCTTTAATTTCCTTTAATCAGTTTTTCCTTTTTCAAAGTTGCAAGAATACAAGTTGGATGAAGCCAATGCTACTGAGCTGGCCAAAGAGAAAAGTAGAAGAGCCAGTTAGTTTTCCTAAGCAGCACAGCAGGAAACGTGTAACTGTTAAGTTTCAGCTTAGATGTTTATATCTTTACATATTTATAGTGGAAAAGTAGATTAAACCCCAAGAATATGTTCTTTCTCAAACTGAAATAAGATGCCTTTTATCAAGGGAACAGCAAGACAAAAGCTACCTAAGTCTCAAAGCACAGGACAAGGCACTGGTTCTACAACAGCAGAAATCTGATTCTGATTGCTCAGATGGTGTCATGTGTGACTGTTGCATTTTCTGCCTTGTTCTGTTCCAGAGGCTGAAGGCAGCCCTGACTCACCACCCTGGAGCCATGTCGAACGGGAACATGAACACCATGGGCCACATGATGGAAATGATGAGCTCGCGACAGGACCAGACGCCGCACCATCACATGCACTCACACCCTCACCAGCACCAGACACTGCCACCCCACCACTCGTACCCACATCAGCACCAGCACCCAGCGCACCATCCTCATCCTCAGCCTCATCACCAGCAGAATCATCCCCACCACCACTCTCACTCGCACCTTCACGCACACCCGGCGCACCACCAGACCTCGCCGCACCCCCCGCTGCACTCCGGTGGACAAGCACAGGTAGAGCTTCATACCATGCTGCATAGCTGAATCCTGCTGTTATGTGGAGTTAAAGCCCACTCCCTGGGTTGTACCTTCCTGCTCTGGGAGGGGGGTTGGACTCGATGATCTTCGAAGGTCCCTTCCAACCCCTAACGTCCTATGTGATCCCGTGATTCTCACATGCGTGTATCTTGTTAGATACAAGCCCCTCGGGCTGCTCAGCATTGTCTGCTGCTGGTGGTGTGGAAGTGCAAGCTTTATTCAGAACATGCAGTGATGCAACAACTGCTTAGCATGATAGACATTGGTTTTTAAGGCCAGGCTGCATGTGGCTGTGAGCAACCTGATCTAGTGTGAGGTGTCCCTGCCCATGGCAGGGGGGTTGGAACTAGATGATCCTTGAGGCCCCTTCCAACCCTAACAATTCTATGATTCTAATATTTTACTTTATAAAGGAGCTCCAAGGTTTGTAAATTCTCTGAGCTCTGCAGCTTGGCACATCCTTTTGTGGATGATGTTTATTATGGAGTTTGGCACACTATACATGTTGCTTAATGTCCTTGAACCTGAACTTCTCATGCCAAGATTTAAAGAGCCGTATGTGTTCTACCTGCAGAAACGCATAGCACAGTTGTAGTGAAGTAAAAGGGCACTGGGGTGTGTGTTTGTGTGTGTGTGTTTTCAAGACTGGACACACTAGGGGTAGTTCTAAGGTAAGATATACTGCTTTAGTGGAGAAGAAGAAAGGATCCAGCCCTCATCTGCAGAGCATGAAAGGAAGCTCAGATTAGCTGAGAGTGCAGGCAATAGTTGGCAGATGTTGTGCAGGAGAAAAAGATGAAGCCATTCCAAGGAGAGAGATTTAAACCAGAAAAGCGTTTGGATGATGAGAACTCAGTGAAGGTCTCCATTGAATGAGATGGAGGATTCAAGTTTTGGACCAGATATAGTGGCTTCAGCAGTTTGGATAATTCTGTATCTGAACTGAGTGTTTCTTGAACTAATGACCTAGTGAGCACAGACTTCAGCAGTCTTCCGCATCGGGATCATACAAGGAAAGCAAAACTCTGGGGGCAGTGGCTGTACTATGTCAGGTCTGGGGAGCAAATTTAGGGAGGACAAGCAGGCAGTGCCTAGGATGAAAACAAAGAGGAGTACCAGCTGTAAGAAGTTCAATCTGTGAAGTATTTTGTTGCCTGCAAATACCTTTCAGAGAAGCTCTTAGAAAGCATTAAAGAAAATCAGAGAATTTGGCTGATGTCCCAGTGTCCCACGACATTAACTATTTACTAACATCTAGCTTTATTATCACAGAGGCTGCAAGCATGTGGGATTTCCCTACAGCATTTGCTAATGTAAAATGCATTGTCAGCTTTAGACAAACAGCCTAAATAAGAGAGCAGCAGACTCCCCTGTGAGAAGATGTCCGGAGCTTTCCTAAGTTTAGTTCAGTGTTTACTACATGAATTCAATTATTTTCCCATCTGTTAATGAGTTATTTTCCTTGGAGTTGTTTAAAAACTCCCATAAAAAGACATTATTTCATAACAGAGAAACCAAAAGTAACCTGATGGTTGTCTTGGAGATCCATGAGAGAATAAGGATAAAGCTGTGCTTAGCAGACTGAGGACTTCATCCCTGGCTCAGCTGAAGTCACCTTTCTGAGGCTTTTAAAACAAGGGTAATGGCACTGACACTTCATTGAGAGGCTGGGAGGAAAAAATGCTAATGCAGGTGAGTGAATCAGATAGCATGGTACAGAGCTCTACTGCAAAGCATCCCTATTACCATTTCTAACAGGTAAGGAGAATAAAACAGCCACCAGAGAAAACAAACCTAATTTTAACATCATTGAGCCAGTGACCCTCCTCTGGACTCACTTGAGCAGGTCATGTCTCCTACACTCTTCCAGTTAGGACAGCCTAGACTTCCTGTGCTTTGCATTCCCTGTTAGCTAGGCATGCCAAAAGGCTTGCAAGAGGGCAAGAAGTTACAGATTATGTGGGCTGACTGGCAGCCACTGTCAGATTCACCCTGTATTCCAGCACCAGTCTCTGGAGCTGGGCTTGTGCAGTCAGATGAGCTCTGCTATGCACAGCATGTCACTGAAGGCAACAGGCCCCATCAAGGATCAAGGTGGTCTTCACCTGGACCATACCATGGGTGTAAGTATCACCAAGAGGATGGGAATAGAGGGTGATGGAGTAGGAATTCTAGGGTCAGTGACTTCCCTGGGGTGCTGCAGAGCTCGTGCTGCATATCTACCCACAGGATGCAATGGCAATGGTGATTTCTGAACAGATACATTAGTGAAAGCTTTGCTGAGTAATAACCACATGGTTATTCCTCTCTAGGCTCACCCATAGTCCCCATGATAATGGTCTCTTTAGGGCTCAGATTGTTCCAGCAGACATTAATTTTATGGTGCATTTTACTGATTATTAACCTCCTTATGCTTCTGAGCCAGATTCTTCCATTCCAAACCACCTGCCAAATGAGAGCGTGGTCCACACTGCTGTAAACTGTGTGCTCCCATGCTGAGGTGGTTGTTATTCCGCTCCACACCCTTTTGTAATGTCAGAATTCATTTCATGCTTTTCACCTACCATTTTGACATGCAGGAACCCAGTGAGTTATGCTTTCATAAAACAAGTGGATGGGTATAAGTCTTGTGGTAAATTGCAAAGACCAGAGAGAAGTATTAGACCAAGCTTAAAAGCAGAAATCACCTTCTGATAGGTATCTGTCTGAGAAAGAGAGGTATTTTATCAAGTTGTAGCTACGTTGCCTCAACTACTATAAAAATGATACTATTGTTCTTGTGTTGGTCCTATGAAGACTTGGACAGACTGAGAGCTGGGCAAAGAGGAACCTAATGAGGTTCAACAAGGGTAGGTAAGTGCAGTGTCTACATCTGGGAAGGAAGAATAAACTGCACCAGTACAGGTTAGGAGGTGATCTGCTAGAGAGCAGCCCTGTGGAGAAGGACCTGGGAGTGCTGGTGGATAACAAGTTATCCATGGGGCAGCAATGTGCCCTGGTGGCCAAGAGGGACAATGGGATCCTGGGGTGCATTCAGAGGAGTGTGTCCAGCAGATCCAGGGAGATTCTACTCTACTCTGTCCTGGAGAGACCTCACCTGGAATACTGCATACAGTTTGGGGCTCCCCAGTTCAAAAGGGACAGGGATCTGCTGGAGAGAGTCCAACGGAGGGCTCCAAGGATGATGGAGGGACTGAAGCACTGCCCTATGAGAAGGCTGAGAGCCCTGGGGCTGCTCAGTCTGCAGAAGAGAAGTCTGAGAGGGGATTTAATCAATGTTTATAAATATCTGAGGGCTGGGTGTCAAGAGGGAGGGGACAGGCTCTGCTCACTTGCACCCTGGGATAGGACAAGGGGCAGTGGATAGAAACTACAGCACAGGAGGTTCCACCTCAACATGAGGAGGAACTTCTTCACTGGGAGGGTCACAGAGCACTGGAACAGGCTGCCCAGAGAGGTTGTGGAGTCTCCTTGTCTGGAGACTTTCAAGCCCCATCTGGATGCATTCCTGTGTGACCTGTGCTGGATTCTCTGGTCCTGCTCTGGCAGGGGAGTTGGACTCGATGGTCTTCAGAGGTACTTTCCAACCCCTAACATCCTATGATCCTGTGATTCTTGATTTCAAACTTGCCAGAGGGACATTTTAGGCAGAGTAGATGTTTGGATGTTGTTTAATTCTCTTAGTGTCCTATGCTTGTCTTCATTATGGATAGATGATTAGCATCTTCTAAAAAAAAATAACCTTAATTTTAATATATGTTTATTTTCCTTCTGATGTCCCTAGGCAGGACAACAAAATCCTGCTAGAGAATGTTGCCTGGACAGTTACTAAGGTATAGCCCAACAGGTTTCAGGGCTAAGAGCTATCTAGTAAGCCTCATGTGACCTTATTAGTGATGTAATGGCATCCTTTATAATTAATATCTGCCGGAGATAGAGAGAAGATTTTGTCCTTCCAAAAATGGGCTCCAGCTGCCCAAAGACTGACTGGTACATTCTGAAAATAAAATCAATCACAAGTTATTCAGGAGAAAATGACCATATGAGAGGAAAGAAAAAAGAATTGTGTAAGTTCTCTTTTTCTACCTGTGTAGCAGTTCCCACTGAGAAAGTTAAGAAACAAGACATTTTCAAGCTGAATGAACAGGGAGAGAAATGAGAGAAGGAAAGCTTTTGGTGTCCAGAAATATAAATAACAGATCTCTGGTCTGGAAAGGTGTTATGTGTGAGAAAATGGAAGGCCTTTGATGACATTAAAAGGGATCTCTGAGGCCTCTGCACTCAAACATATTGCTAAAGAGGTAGCATGCCTGGCCTCGGTGGGCAGGGAGCAGATGGCATTCATAGAATCATAGAATTGTTAGGGTTGGAAGGGACCTCAAGGATCATCTAGTTCCAACACCCCTGCCATGGGCAGGGACACCTCACACTAGATCAGTTTGCTTAAAGCCACATCCAGCCTGGCCTTAAAAACCTCCAGGGTTGAGGCTTCCACCACCTCCCTGGGCAACCTGTTCCAGTGTCTCACCATCCTCACGGGGAAGAACTTCTTCCTAACATCCAATCTGAATCTACCCATTTCTAGTTTTGTTCCATTCCCCCTAGTCCTGTCGTTGCCTTGACACCCTAACAAGTCCTTCACCAGCTTTCTGTTAGGCCCCCTTAAGGTACTGGAAGGCCACAGAATTCCTATGCACTGATCTCCTGGCAGCAGCAGGAGGATGATGGTGGGGACAAGGACCACAGCTGCTGGTCCTGTGTGTTGCTGGCTAATGGTCCTGTGTGGTGCTGGCCAGCGGTGCTATGTGGTGCTGGCCCTGGAACTCCAACCCCTGGAATGGACAGAGGGTTGGAGATTTTACCAGCAAACATACGGAGGTAACACACACTGAAATGATAAAAATCATTCCAAAAGTGCAGGTTGGCTTATTTTTACAAGATTATTTTAAAACATTTTCCTGCTCCTGTGAGAGACCTTCCCTGACTGCGCAACCTAAAGCTGGCAGTAAATTCAGCTTTATGCAAAATCCTTATCAGATGCACAGAATAATTGCACATAAAATTGCCACTTTAATTGACACAAGTCAGCTGGGGGAGGGAACAAACTCTTCTTCACGGTTTGTGGTGAGATTCTAGACAGAAAAGCGACCTTGCAAGACGATAGTATCGTTTTAATTGAGACAGACAGAGGTGTTAGGCAAACATATGTTAATTGCTGCAATTGAAATTCAGGGCTCAGTCTGACAAAGCGCTGAGTACATCCACTCCCTGGAGTCAAAAGGAAGCACCTTGGAGGTTTGGGTCTTTGCCAGAACAAGAGGGTTAATTATGAGTCAACAATTCCAAGTTTCCAGACTGTTCCAGACTGTGCCACAGCTGCAGCAGCAATGTGAGCCGCAGCAGCTCCAGCTGGGCAAAGGGACCCATGAGTTAGGGTCTTAAGCCCCAAGCACAGCCAAGAGCACTGTGACTTGGGTGCCACAGTGAGGTAGGAAAGCAGAAGTTGGCTATTCCCAGGCAGTTGGTTATTCCCATGCAGTTTCCTGACAGAGATATGTATTTCATTGGCCCCAGAGCTGGAGCACAGACTACATGGGGCTCCCCCCATCATCATTACTCTCTTGCATATACCTAGTTTTCTATAGTTTCATAGCATCAGGGCTGGATGTTTTCTGCCTGTAATGTCCAAACCAGACTGCTAAATAGAAAGGACTGTAGCATCCACAGGGATCAAATGAAAACACCTGGTAAGAGGAATATCCCTTCTCCATGCATTGCAGGGATACCAAAATGCAAGTTTGAGTTCAGGTACCTAAATCCCTTCTTCTGCCCCTAGAATGAGGGGCACCAAGGTCCTCCCAGCTCCAAACAGGTCTCAGGTGCAAAGAGCACTGCAGTTTCTGTCTCCAGAGTTGGTAAAGCCTGAGATGAAGACGGGGGAGCCTGTGAAATAGGAATGTCGTCAAATTTTGGAGGCTATTTGCCAAAAAAAGAAAACCCAACAGAAAAAGGGAGAGCGTTGGAGACAGAAATAAGGCCACTACAGTCCTCTGGTTTGATTAAAACAGTTGCTGAGAGAAACTTGACATTTCAGGTTTGAAATAGATGGTGGCAGAGAAAGCACCTAAGTGAATGTTGTTTTCAATAGCCAACCGTAAGGGGAAAAATATTTTCCCTACTAATATTCTGAGGATTGTTTCACAAAGATCTCCCCTTTGACCACAGTAAGGAATCGCCAGCAGCTAATACGAGTGGCAGCCAGCGCGGCCTTCCACCTTTTGCAGACCTTGCCAGGGCAGGACAAGGGTGTGAGATTTGCCTCCCCATTTCAGCATCCTCCCTCTGTAAGGTGCCCCCCTCAGCACCCCTGCCAAACCTCTCCTTCCCCAGCAGGTTTCGCCGGCAGCGGCGCAGCAGATGCAGCCCACGCAGACGATACAGCCGCCACAGCCGACCGGAGGTCGCCGCAGGAGGGTGGTGGACGAGGACCCGGACGAGAGGAGGCGGAAATTTCTGGAAAGGAACCGAGCTGCTGCCACGCGCTGCAGACAGAAGAGGAAGGTCTGGGTGATGTCACTGGAAAAGAAAGCAGAAGAGCTCACCCAGACAAACATGCAGCTTCAGGTGTGAGCCACTGTCCGCGCCCCCGAGGACACAGAGAGGCTCTTTGTGCCTGGAGGGGCTGGCGGTGCCTGCAGGCCTTTGCCACCTTCGGGGCTGCCCCCACATGGCTGGCTCCGAGCAGCAGCGTGGGCACCATCAAAGTTGATTAATCAATTAAAGAAATAATTACATTTTAGTGGGAGAAGCCAGGAAAAAGCTGTCCTGGGATTTAGAAACCTTCGCTAGATGGAGGTGTATTTATTTTCTTTCCTTGTCACTGCTCTTTGTGGGGATTATTTTTGGAAGTGCCATTAAGTTGGCTGTAAAAGACTTACTTCTTCAGAACAGTGCATGTAACTAAACCCTTATTCAAAGCCAGCAAGATAGGAGTATAAATAGATCAATCTACCAGTAAGGAAAATGGAACAGATGGATGAAAATACCCCAAAATAATAAAAGCTTTTCTTACAGCGCTGCCCTCCTTATGGTGGGCACTCTACTTCTGCCCCACAGAGAGATGTGCCTGTGTGCTGCCATGAGCAGAAAGACCATGTGCACAACGACACTGCCCAAAACACATGCCCCCAAAACACAGAGATGAGAGCAGCACCCAGGCACTGTATGTAGCAGAACTATAAATGATATGGTGTAGGTGACTGCAGCCCCACCACCATGCCCCAAAGCACAGCAGGCTGCCATTTGTCCCCATGGGTCTGGCCCACCCTGTCCTGATGCAGAGAGCCAGAGTGTTTCCTAAGTGGATTAAAGTATTTCCTCAAATATCTTTGGTGCTGTGAAGTTGGTTCTTTTGTCGGTTTATGTCACCAAATCTGGAAGCCAAACTGTCTTCAGAAGAAGTTGTAAGATAATGTCATGGAAAAATATCAACATAAACCCAGCAAGCGAGCACTGAGTGCCATTTTTGCAAAGCTGTGGAGCAGTTTCTGTGTTCCTGTGTTTAAACTTTGCAGAAGAACCTGGTTTGAGCCGTATGAGCAAACCAAACCCTCTCTTTCTTTTCCAGAATGAAGTTTCCATGCTGAAAAATGAGGTAGCACAGCTGAAACAGTTATTGTTAACACATAAAGACTGTCCGATAACAGCTATGCAGAAAGAATCGCAAGGATATCTAAGTAAGTAGCTGGTATGTTTGCAGTGTCTCCACACTCCTCACAGGAAAGCAAAGTTTCCAATTCCTCCTTCCAGAACCCCTTGTCGGTCATATTATGACTTGAACCTGTCTTCTCAAACATCATCTGAGCTATCCGGTCTCCTGCCCTTATTTTCTGAGCCCTGCTCAAAACCAGGAAAAAAAAAAAAAAGCCCTGGTTTGCATCCCAGACAGCAGAGCTAGACTTCCCCACCCCTCCCTTCTGCAAGGAGATGCACATGGATGGACACTCGCTCCCCTGTGGAGGATCCTGCTTGAACTCACAGCTCCAAACCTGCAAGAGTCCTCCTCCTGGGCGCAGCGCTGCCAGCACCTTAAAATAACTCTTGAAAGGGAAGTTAAAAAGGAAAACATTACAGTCCCCTCCAGCGAAAATGGTACTGTGCTCTGACAGTGGCGCAGACCAGGCGTGGCACAGGTTTCCAAGGTTTGTTAACTCTTTCTTAACTCTTATTTTTCTTTTTTTTCCCTTTTTCTTTTTTAAATTCTCATCACGTGAAGACACTGAATAGATTTCGCCTTGTTGATGCATTTTACAAATGTGGTAACTTAGGGTCAAACTGGCTGTAGAACAGCTCAGAATGGCCTCGGGGGGTTAATATTTGCTAGATTGCAGCATTCTCTTAAAATAGAGCCCATTTCTGTCTCCTCTGCATCACTATGCATCTGGCTCTTTAGCAGCACTGAATGAAAAAAATACATAATTGCATTACATGCCTATCAACTGTTGCTTGAATTAGATTTTCTGTGCTGCGGTGCACTGCACTCTGTTTTTGATTCATGCTGGAGCAAATAAAGCATTTTAAGCATCCCAACTGGTTTTACAGACCTTAAGATGTCGGACATTGCTTTTATAATCATTAAGGTCTTGGACTTTTTTTTCAAGGTCCCAACTCCTGAAGTCAGGTTGGTATCTGAGAAGCTGGCTTTAAAAAAAAAAAAAACAAACAAAACACAACAACAAAAAAACCAAACCCAGAAAAAGGACAGAAGAAAAAGGATAGCTGTGTATTTTGAAATCCCAGGACTTGTGCAGGCCTCAGGTTGTTAACGTTGCTGCTGTAGTAGTATGTCCCTTTTCCGGGAGTGTCATTCAACCTGGGCTCATTACTCTGATGGAAAAATGAATGTGTTGTCTCTGTGCACTCACTTCCTTCCCAGGTCCTGAGAGCAGTCCTCCTGCAAGCCCGGTCCCAGCTTGCTCCCAGCAGCAAGTCATCCAGCACAACACCATCACAACCTCCTCCTCCGTCAGCGACGTCGTGGGAAGCTCCACTCTCACCCAGCTCGCCAGCCACAGAACAGACATCAACCCCATCCTTTAAAAGTGGTTGATCAGAAACTGCTAGGGGAGTGTGGTAGCAGATCAAAGCGTCCTCTGTGCTAAGGACTTTTGCAACCGTAACTCAAGCCTGGAAGATTCCTCAGTTCTTGAAAGACTCTGGCTTTCATTTTTATAGTTATTAAAATGTCTTTTATACTTAGTTACATAAAGGGAGTTATGCAATTAATATGCTATCAGCTTGAGAAATGCTTTGGTGCTTTCTCCAGTTTTTTTGGTACCAGTTTCTTGTTTATAAACCTAACTATTTCTGTACATAGTCATGTTTCCTTCCCACCAATCTAGCCTGAAGCCTCAGAAATAAGGAGTTGTGTTAAACTGCAGCTTGTTAACCAATGTGAGGCATGAAAAGTATTAAACAGAGTAATACATAGGTAACTAATTAGGCTATAAATATATAGAGAGGGCATCTGCCGACAGCATAATAAAAAATGAGTTAGCATTGTGCTATCAGCAGACTCCATCTTGCATGCAGAGCCTCTTTCAAAGCGGTTATATAGGATGTGGCTATCAGGACAAAATCAAGCCCAAATAATGTGCTCTTTTGTCTAGCTGTACCACTTCTTCTCTCTCCCCTGCCCTGGCTTTTTTCTCTTCCAGTTATTCTTACACCTTCCTTTTCCCTTTCCCACTCCTTTTCATTCCTCAGCTTTTTTTTTTTGCTCCTGCTTTTTTTTTCTTTTTCTTTTTTTTTTAACATTCTACAGCTTTCTTGCTTACCTCTCTTTTTCTCAAAGAATGGTGATGAACAAGCAAAAACTTCAAGCCCACCTAAAAACTGTCAGCACAGCTGCTGCTTTCACTAGCTCTTCACCTGCAGCTGGGCTGCGAGGAGCGTTTGGCTTTTAAAAACAAATAGAAATACTCCTGATTTAGTGTTTTTAATAAACAGCAAAAGGCAAAAGCAGTGCAGCCCCAGGTGAAACAGGATTGAGAGCCAGCTGTGTTGATGCTAGCAGTCCTGTAAAGCTTTGGTGGCATGGTACAGGCATAGCAAGCAACACCTGAGAATCACAGCAATTCTTTTGCACTGCCAGTCATTAACACAGAAAACTCCATGTAGCATGTAATAACTCGGAAAAGATCTGTTCCCTAACCCGGCTGCGCCGCTCTAGCAATGAAAGCTAACAGTCTCAGGTTTCAGGGGCTATAAATGAGAAATAAATCAGGGTAACGGTTCTGACCACTTGGAAAAATGCCATTTTTCATTCCCATGGAAAGATCTGTTTTCTGCAGCCGTTCCTTTGAGTGGCCACGGCCGATCCCAAGCTGGGAGCTTCACTGGCTTTAATGGCACTTAATGCCCGTTTGCCATGGGTAAGGAATTGTTGTCTATTTAGGATGCTACAGAATTTTCAGAAGGCCTGCAGCCAATAGAAAGCACTGCAAGAACAGCAAATCCCTCTGCTACAAAATCCAGACCTTTAGAGAAGGTCTGGAAAAGAGCCTTATGCCACAATTAAGGTTTTTGTTTGGACTCTGGGCCTGCCCCACAGCTGATCTGCATCCCCAGGTGGTACCACCAATTGGTAAGAAAATCAGATGGAGATGATGCCAGTTCATTACAATGCCTTTCTGTTTACTGGGACCTGATTTTGCTCTCAAATCTGTCTGCAGCAAAACCTCCTGCAGCTTACCTGGAGAGCAGGCTCAGCTCTGAGCTGGTGATAAATGTTGTAACATTTTGAGCTGTACCTTTAACAACAAAAGCTAATTCATATTATTCCCAGCAAATCCCCTACCTTTGAACACACTTTGTTCTGAAGCAAAGTTCTCCTCCTCAAAGACTGTGTCTTTGGTTTTTAGAGGAACCATGAGCTTTCAAAGGGTTGCTCCTCTGTGCGGCAAGGAGAGTGAAACAACTGAAGCGTGAGGTGCTGTAGAGAGCAGGGCTTGCCTGGAAGAGAAAGCAAAATTCTGAGAATCATCCATTTCCAAATTAGTTCTTGTCTGGATAACTAACTTTTGATCAGTATTCTTTTCTTTAACAGCTTGCTTTCCATTTATGCAAATACACTCAAAAGAAGAAGATTTCTAATGTACAGTGTAAATCTTGACTTGATTCTATAGTCTAAGAACCAAAAAAAATTACAAAAAACCACAAATGTAAAGGATTTTCTATTATATTTTAGACAGACATATACTTTTAAAGTGTTTAAATACTGAATCTATCCTTTTTTTCTTTTTCTTTTTTTAACCTCCAGTTGTAATAGCTAAATGGTTTTACTTCATCACAGCTCCCAAGGGAACTCTTTTCAAATATGCAGGCGAGCAAAATGTTCCAGTTGAGTATCCACTATGTAAAAAAAAAAACAAACCCAAATAAGCATTTCCCCTGCATCTGAATTTTATCATTCACCATGAAAAGGAAAATGCCATCGCAGGGTTAATTTGAAAACACTTTTCCCCCTCTATATGGGTAGCACTTGAATACATTAAAAAGTAAAAATCAAAGTTGATGGTAATATTAGAATACCCAGTTGAGCTACACTGCACTAGAATTACGGTTTAGCTTCATTTCATTCAGTCTCCTCAATTAAAATATTTAGCTGTTAAACTGAAAGCATCTACATGAAAAAGACAAAAAAAAAAAGGGGGGGGAAAAAAATACAAAAACCTTGCCTAAGTTTTGTTAAATTCAGCAACTTGACAGTTTGACTGATGTGTATTATATATAGCTCAATTATTTCTTTTTTTAATGCTAACTAGGCAAGCCAACCCCACGTTGGCCTAAATGTGTAATTACAATGAAATGTCTTCTCTCTATACTATTGGCCTTTAGGTATAATCCTTGCTAGTGATGTGGAAATAAGTAAAGGATGAAAAGCTATTTGCTATTGCTTCTTGTAACTCTGTCGCAGGTTCACAGGCCGAGACAACACGCAGCATATTTATATCGGCTTTATCATCAGTAAAAGGACCAACTGTACCAGGCACCTTATATTATTCATCAGATTTGCTTCCACATTCAAATACTCTTATTTTCCAGGGGAGTGATCCTGCAGCCTTTCCTCAAACTGCTGGTTACCACCCTGGCACTGGAGGTTGCCTGAGCAAGGGCTGCAGGAGAAATTCCTGCCCCTCTGTCTCTGGGATGTCCCTATGCTGTGTGGTCGGTGGCAGCAGCCTCTTCCTAAGCATGTCACTCTAAATGCACTTCCCAGGCTCTTTCTGTCATGGAGAAATCCCACTTCTCCACAAGCTACAACTGGAGACTCCTCTGCTCTCTTCCTGCCCTGCCAACCCAGCCAGTCACTGGGCCTGCTGAGCTCTGCACCCTGCCCCAGCACCAGCGGATAATTCAGACTGCTTCCCGTGCCCAATCTCCTGGGCACTAGTAGAGCAGCAAGCCTCGGCCAGTGCCATGCTCAGGAGGAGATGTTTCTGCAGACAGCATCTCTTGTCTCATGACATTGGAAGCATGTTGGGGATCTCAGCCACGGACACCTGCAATACTTTGATCAGAAAGAAATGATGCTGTGATCCAGCTCCTTCCACCCTGGCCCCCCTTCCCCGAGTCGTTTTATGCAAGCCATATTCATAATGCTGCCTGTGGGAGACAAGTAGTTTGTGTGCTGTCATGGTGTGTTTTATATGGACGATGGTGATGATGATGGTGGTGATGATTTATGGAGGATTTCATGCAGTTGGGGAGTTAATTCCTGCTATGAAGTTAAATGTCTGCTGCCCATCTTCCAAATAGTGGAAAGTCAATGGTTCAGTGCCTCAGTGCGTGTGGATTAGTGTTAACTAACAAGCCAGCTATAACTGTTGTTAAATGCCCAACTTTTGAGGATTCATATTTTTTTAAGCAACGATATTTAGTGTTGAAAACCAGCCTTTTAGTTTAGGCAAAATGTGCTTTTTAGCAGCTAAAAGCCTATAGAGTGAATTTATGAAAATTCATGAGGACCAAAGCAATTTTAAACAGGAATCTATTAATTTAGTATTCACATAGAATTTTATAAAGTATTTATTAATAAATGTTATTTTAACACATTCCATTTGAACAGTGTTCTTGTACAGAATCTGTTTGGGTTGTTTTTTTTTTAAGTTACAATATTAGTTTTGCAATAAACTACTCTAGGTGTGTGTTGCTGCATCTTAATCCTTCAGGGTCTCAAGCAGATGTCACCCATCTAAGATGGAAGAACTTGCTGAGGTCAGTTGTACAGAAGTTCCTATAATTAAATGTTTTTCTTAAAGCAGCATCTGCTTTTTTTTGTTTGGTTGGTTTTGGTAACAGCAAAGCAAATTATGAACCTTGTTTCCTTTGTATTGGAAAATGTGCTTTCTCATTTTAGAAAGCACGAGTCAACATATAACTGGAAAGCCTTTTTATTTTTCCCCCTTTTTTAAGGCTGATTTTGTACATCACCATGGAAAATCTAACCCCATCTTGTTTCTTTTCTAATATCACATAGTGAGTTGCACTATACTGCCTTATCATTGCCTCTTCTGTCCTCTTACTAAGCAGTGTTCCTTAGATTTAGACCATTGAAACTCCATTATACATCAGAGAAGATTACTGGAGAGGGAAGAAGAGAAAAAAGATTGATCTGTAGACATAAAAATTAAACTGTGCCTATAAAAGAAAACCAGTTACAACTAATTAGTATCTTATTTCTACATTTCAATTATTTATATTATTTTTAAATTGCACTTTAGCTCTCACTCTCTTTCTTGCTCTCCCTTGTTGAATCATTTATACATACTCTTGTAAAACATTTGCACCAAATACATTTATATGCTTTCACTGGTGGCATATCTACAACTTGTCTCTCACACCTGCCCCAACAGAGAGGCTGAAAACAGCCAGTCTACAGTGTGACTTAGACTTTACACCCTCTTCCTGACAGCATATAAATGTTGTATTATGCAAAGCGCGTGAGGCAGCCTCTAAGCTACGTTTATAATCTTTCATCCCGAGAACCAAAGTGTCCTGTAAATCATAAGGTCAGGAGACTGGCTCTGTTGTGCATCGTTGTGCACTTTGACTGTTGTCCAACTCACAGTAGCTGTGAAGCTGCAGTGGTAACAGTGGCCATACTATGTATTAGAGTTCTGAATCAATTAAATATGTTGCCTTATAACTTGACTAGGGACAGCACCTTTAAAAAAAAAAGAAGAGATTAAAAACTTCTAAGGACAGACAAAGCAATAAAATCTAAAATCTCAAGTGATTTGAACAGAAAGAAAAAGAGGAGTTTGATTTTTCATCACATGAAATAATCTTACTGCAAAGACAAAAGAGACTGTTTACAGCTGTAACCTCAGTTTTATCAGTGGCTTTACACTTAAGAGCTAAAATGCTTACCATTATTGGTTTCCATAGCATTCAAAATGACTTTATAGCAAATATTAAGCTGCATGAGGCCAAAAAAATGTCAGTGTTTGCACACAGTCACACATGAGATTGATGCTTTAAGTCAAAATCTCATCCTTTCCCAGGCTCTCCTTGGACTGGAAAGAGTAATTGCAACTTGCTGTATTTAGACCAATGTGTAACACCTGGGATTCAGGATCTCCATTTTTACATGTATGCAACTTAAATGTTAGTAACGTTGAGTTTCACCTTGGTGGGCCTGTTCCCCAAGTTCATGGTAAAGCACTCCATTTCATGCCATGAGACTCTCAGAGCTGAAGCTCCTTCTTGAATTAAAATCTGTGCAACATCCTTCTGAATGAAGACTGACAGCTCCTTCTGGCTTTGCAGAAACTGCATCAGTGTCAGGAAGTGAGGGAGAGGGGAAGGCTGATAGGGCATTTCAAAGGAAATACTTTCCTTGCTGGGATTTAGGAAATTCCAGAGAAATTTTTTTCCCTCACCCCTCAGATCTGAGGTTGCAGAGAAATCCCAGTCGAAGACAACCTTTACCATGCTTCCACAAGATAAACTATTTTGCATGAAATGTGTATTTACTCTTCTGAATAACTGCCAGTGAGAGTTTTGCCAAGGACTTTATCATTGGGACCCAAGTGTTCCCCAGCCCATGGCCGTGAGCTCTGTCCCCATCTCTGTAACAGCTCCATCCAAACACTGGGTAGAACTCATTGGTGAATGTTGCATCTTTGGACTATTGCCGTTGTCCTGGTTTAAAGGAACTTTTAGCACTGCTTGGAGTAAGCCTAAACTATTGAAGTTTATATATAAATATATATATATGTTATATTAAAAAAAAAAAAAGGTGCTGTCACAGTAAGTTTTGGGCTTGAGGTTGTTTGTATTGTATGCAAAGTTTTTTGTGTTTGTTTGTCTGTTTGTTTTTATTCTGTAAAGCAACCACCTTCCTTACTGGAGGGAGATAATTTTTTTTTCTTTTTTTTTTTTTTTTTTTTGGTACATAAGTGTAAATACTTGCTGCAGCATTTAATATGTTTATGTTAAGCTTTTTGTTGCATTGTGAACCCATTGTTACAAATGGACAATAAGTTCATTGAGACTGTTCAACTAGGTCAGATTTTTACATCTCTTTCTAGCTAGAAGAGACAGGAATTTTGTGCATTTGTACAAATGTTAATAATATCACTGCAATTCCAATATAATAAAGCACTCAAATACAAATAGTTCCAGTAGTTTGGCTCTGTCTGTAACCTGGACATTTTAGGATATAGATAATGCCCTCAAGTAAACCAAGCTACTCTTCAGTGATTTGTATTCTGAGCTGCAATCCTGCATCTGGAGGAAAATGGTACCAGGCATCTTTACTCTGAGGATGGTGGATCACTGGAACAGCTTGCCCAGGGAGATGGTTGAGGCCCCTTCTCTGCAGATATTCAAGGCGAAGCTTGACGAGGCCCTGAGCAACCTGATCTAGTTGAGGATGTCCCTGCTGACTGCAGGGACATCGGACTAGATGTCCTGTGGAGGTCCCTCCTGGCCCAGACTATTCTATGATTCTAAGATCCTCCTGCCTGGTGGTAGGAGCAAGGGGTTTTGCAGACTTCAGAGCCCACTGTTGCCCTCTAGCAACCAAAGCAACTTTGCAAGAACAAGTTCCCCGAAGCTCTTCCAAGCAGGAGGCTGCAAAGCCTCAAACAAAAAGACGTAGTGGAGCCTGATGTGAGGCCTCCACATAAGGACGAGACAAGCTGTTATTTCTTGCAGCTGGAGTGTGCTTATATCAAAATACTCTCTACACTTGTTACCCCGCCAACCTCACCTCTTGCCAAAAGCTGCCTGGAAATGGATTTCCTGCTGGGCTAATTACCGCTAATTGTGATGCCCCTGTTATCTTGCCAACCTCATTTCTCACTATAAACTGGTCCAATGCAGACCTTGGCACTAAAGTTAGTCAGAATGGTCCCAGGCCCACCTCACCAGTGAGAAAGCCAGCTTTAGATTAATACAACTTGATGACCTTGCTGGCAGTCCTGGAGCAATGGCCTGACCTGAGGGGGTCCAAGCGATGAGAGATGTAATCACAGCTACAAGGAGCAGCCCACCCACAAGCACTTGGTCCCAATGTCTCACTGCAGGAGATCACTTCCCATGCAGCATGCTCGTGCTGCTCCCTTGGAGCCCCTGGCACAGGCACAGCTTCCTGCTGCTCTGCCCCTGGTTTTCAAAAGGCTAAATCTAGCCAAGAACGTTCACCCTCCTAAAATGGGTAGGAAAAAGGCAGAGCCACCCCTCTGTTCCCATTCCCCCTCCGCAAAAGACAGGGCTCCCTCTTTAAGGAGAGTACAGCAGATGTTTTCCCCAAGCATCCAGACATGCCATTAGCTAGAACTGTTTCTGAGGACATACCCTCCTGCATCACCTGTCATGCCACAGCTTATTTATGCAGCAGAGCTCTTGCTCTAGGACCAAATATTGAGAGAGGATCATCTGTCTGTAAAAACAGGTGCCTCTCATGAAGGCCTCTCACAGGACTATTTCATTGTGCACACACTTATAGCTAGACCTGAGACTATGAGCTAAGCAAGATGTATTCAGGCCGAGGTAACACTGCCCTTTATAGCTGATTCATGATTTCCCAAACCTGATCGCAACATTTGTTCCTCTTCCAAGCAGGCCACTGTGACTAATGCTCTCTCTGGGTTGCTCTGCACGTAACAGAGTTAATAGTAGAGAAAAAGGAGCCTGTGCAATTGCACACTGCTTCCCCTCTCTTTTGCACAGACACAGACAGAACTAGACTGAGCTGAGGACACTCCCCATCAGCAAGAAGATTGCCCCTTCTTATCTCGATCAGAGCAGTGGTGCAGAGAGAGACTCCTTCCCCCTGTCACACCAGCTCCTTTTGCCTTGGTGGCCCGGCTTTGCCACTCAACCTCACCCCAGCTTAATCCCTAACCCCAGACGCAGCCTGAGCCACTTGCTGTAAGGCAGTCAGAACGAATGGCAGTGTAGCACAGACTTTGGGTATGAATTGTAAGCTAGCACGGAGGGCAGTGTGCACCCAAGCACATGGCCACAATGTAGACAGCATAACAAATCAGGCACAACCATCTGGAGAAAGCAGACACCTCCCAAAAAAAGGATTGTGGGTCTACAGGACGATGTCAAACACAAAGGAGTTCAGACATAAACAGAAGCAAAAGCTGAGAAACTGGAAGTCATCTTGTGCTAAAAAAACCTTTCTGCAGGGAGATGGAGAACCAGGCAGATGGGTATTTTTTTTAGTTTTGAGGTGATCTTTTTAAAAATACTGAGGTAGAGGGAACACTGAACATGCAAGGAAGCAAAGCAGTCTGATGTCACGTTGACTGTTGGGATAAAAGAGCTCAAATGAGTCTGACACCTTCCTGGTTAATCTTCTTGCATGCAGCACTTGGAGACAGGCTCAGAAATGGTGAGGTTGTTTTCGCTCCCTCTATCAGCAACTCTTGCTACCCACAGTTGTAACAAAGCCTTGCAGCACAGACCTACCTCTCAGCTCTCCTTGCCCATCCTGGAGCCAGCACTCCCTGGCTGAAAGCAGGCAGTGGGCCAATAACTACTGGCTGCTGAGGCCCCACTATGGGAGACTCCAGCTCTGGTACTATCCCCAAAATTACCCTCTTTCACCCCCTTTCCTTAAAGAAGGGTTTTACTCACAGTCACAAATTTGGCCCACAAGGAATAAGGATAGGATTAAACTCACAACTTCCTGAGAAATAGTTTCAAGGGAGTCAAAAAGAATTAATCAAGTATGAGTAGGAAAGGAAGAATTAAATTTAAACCAGGCCTGCCACCACCCTTCAGATCAGAGCTAGTAACTAAGGATTCGGGGCCATTTCCTCAATTCTTTGGTCTGCTTTGTTATTGCAACTGCCCTAACTTCTTTCTGCCTCCCATCTGCCCTGCTGCGACAGGGACCTTTGTTTTAGCAGCTTTAAGCAGGGCAGTAGTGCTTGTTATTTGCTTAAAACTCTCTTTCTGTAGCACTCCAGCACCGTTTTTCCTCCAGCCTGTCCAATTCACCAGTGCAACACAATGCCACGGTATGAGAGTGACCCTGCAGAGCTGATAAAATATTTAAGACGCGTGTTCTGATTGTGTTAGGTAAGCAAATACCACAAGAGCTTGACCATTAGTGAACCAGATCAGCCCATTCCCCCAGGACTTGCCTGCAGAGCAAGCTGGAGCAGCCTGAACAAGGAGCAATGGGGCAGCTGCCTTTCCCAAAAGAGAGGGAAGCTTGAAGGTGTGTTTGCCAGGGGCTTGAGGAATTTGCAATATGTGTTTCCCACTCTGAAAGCAAAGGATACAGACAGAGATTTATATTGAAGCATAGACACAGACCTGTATAGGCAAGCATAGATTATATTAGATATGTACAAATCATATAGGTAGATGGAGAAGGTATAGATGTGTGCATGTGTGTGCCTCTGTGTATACAGCAGGTCAGCAGGTGTTTTCACAGGACATTGCATTCAGCTGACAGCAAGTCAAGTTAAAAGAAAGGAAAATACTTGACATAACTGGCCAGTTCATGTAGGAAATAAAGTCAAGAAAAAATAAATAAAGGCAGAAACAGATTAGTTTAAATCTGGGGCCCTCTGGATTATAATGGATCACGTAGGAAGACAGGAGGCTTTGTACTGAAGGACTCTATATCCTCCTCACACTTTCTCTTTTGTTTCTCTAATCATTTTCATTCTGTGCTATAAGATGTCTGAGCTAATTCCAGCGCAGTAAAAGTTTTTGTTTGCTTCAAGAAGCTGTGCTGCAAAGACAACACATAGCTGTGGATGGGAAAGAGGAACCGTCCACAGCAGGACACGGCCATGGCCTCCAGTTACACATGATTGTGTTTTGTATCACAACACTGGCTGTTGTTTTGGCTTGGGCTTTCTGTTGTTGGCGCTTTGCTGTAGCTATTCCCTGCGCTTTGATCTACAAGTTAAACTGTCAGAATTGAAGTTAAAGCCAGGTGGTTTCCACAAGCTAAACGGGGAGGGTGAGGAGCTGGTAGGTTTGCTTGTGTCCTGCTGCAATGGCAGCTTGCCTTTAGAGGAAAAATTTTTATTATTCAGCTGGAGTAGGTGCAATCTGCCCTGACTGACAACCCCTTCACACCCAATTCCCACAATCCCAAAATCATCCCCTAAAACAGCTGAACAACTTATTTGCCCACCACAAAGGTGTTCCTGCTACCTCTTTGTGCTAGTACCCTGTGGGACGAGGGGGAGGGCCTGCAGGGACACTCACAGCAACACAGTGTGGTAGCACCCTGGCCATGCTGGCAAACAAGGTCTGCAGGGGTCCCACTGTACTGACCAGCTTTGCTCTGGCATTACTGGTGACTCCTGCCACCACACTGCAAGAGCTGAGTGAAACCAAGGTCTCATCTTTTGCCTGACTGTACCTGAAGCCAATCTGACCAACTAAACCCAGGGAAACACACATCAAAAAGGTACCTACCATGTTGCCAGTAAAGTGAACTGGTGTGGCAAACCATGCAGCTTGCTGTGTGCAGAGCCCCATGCTGGAAGGGAGAAACCACAGATGGGTGGGCAGAGAGTAAGCAGAGCACAGGGAAGGCAGTGGGGTGAACATGGCCAAGCTATTGTGAGTTGCTGCATGGTGAAACTGCACCCCTAAGTTGTGCCCAAGGCATCATACAGAAACTCAGGTAGAGTCCATGGTTTTTGTCATTGGTGGCAGTGGTGCTGCTCTGTTGCCCCTGTGGGGTTTACCCACCTGACAGCACTTCTGGTTCTGACCCTGAAAAAAAGGCTTCATGCAGAGCTCTTCCCTTCCAAAGCCCAAAAAATCAAAGTAGCTTTAAAATGTGACCTGCCCCCTGCCTTCCAAGAGTCAGCAAATCTCACTCTCTAGATAGACGGAAACCCAAGCTGCCGATTAGAACAATTTCTTTTTTTGCTTCTTTTTACAGCTGCTTTCCAGAAGAGAACTCACATTTTTAACTGCTTAGGATGAGTTTCAGGTGTATCTTCACAAGGGCAATCTCCTCTGCCATATTATGCTGCATGCCACACCAGGAGAATTCCAGAAACTCCTGTTTGATCTCACAAAAGTCCTCGGTCCTCTCACAAACCCATTTCTTTCTTTATAAGCCCCAGCTGAGCACAGGGAGGGCATGAGGCTGGGCCCTGCTGAGGGACAGTGCCGCAGGAGGAAACCACATCACCTAATGAGACCCTGGCACACCCAGCTCCTGTTCGGGGTGGGATGAGAAAGGTTCAACTTTTCCCAGTCAGAAAGTAAGCCCCCTCGGCTTGCCAAAGCCATGGAAGACATCAAAAGCAAAGCAGTCCCTTTTCCAGGAAAGCTCTGCTTCTAACATGGTATGAGAGCTGTAGGATCTCACCGGTGCTGCAGAGCAGAGCTCTGTCAGCCACTGCTGGGCTAATCGGAGCCAGCAGCTGGGAGGGGAAGCCAAGGACAGCTTTTAAACACTTGCAGCAGAGAGTGGAATGAAAAATATTAATTTTAAATGGGTCGACGCTGGCCTTGGAACTAGGCAGGCAAACATCCAAGCCTGTCAGAAGGGAGTAATGAGGGCTTTTAAATTAGATGTGATCACCTGTCTGTGGCTGTACAGTGTTTGCTGTGTATCCCCGTACCCTGGGGAGAACCCAGACATACAAGGTTACAAGTGCGCTGTCCATGTATGGACTCTTTCATCAGAGTTTCAAGTGCTTCTCAGGCTTTAATTTAGTGCCTTAATTACCCAGGGATTTAGGTAAATATAATTGTCTTCATTTTCCCCAGCAGCATGCAGAGAGGAATAGACTGACAGAGAAATCAGAAAACCTGAGCACAGCCCCCCACTTTCCTACCCACCGCTTCCTGCTCTTGCCAACAGCCTGTACATCAGGGCCCTGCCAGGAGACTTCAGGCAGGTGAAGCTTTACCTGCTGAAGGCATACCCATGCAGTGCTCTCTAGAAATTGTAATCCTTGCCCTCAAGGAGAAATGAGCTGTTTTGCTTTCCATCTGTCTTCTTCAAAGCTCTGGCCAAGCTCATCCTCATTAGGAGGCCATTAAAACACTGATGTTCTTCACATTACGATTTCCTCTTGGATCAGATGGGGAAGATTTTTATATGCTGTAAAAAGATTTTCTGGTTCTGCCATCTCTTTTTTTTCTGTTTGCCCAGACCAAAAAGTTTGCAAAGAACAGGAATGGGAAACCATATCGGCATTCAAATAAAATGCCACAATAATCCACAGAGACAAGGGGAAAGCCCTGCAGTCTCATTAGCCAAACTTGCACATGGTTCTAATCAAATGAGTGGGAGGGAGACATTCCCTTGGCCACGGATACCACCAATTTTTTCCTTAGGTTCCAATTCTGTAACTCTTATTCATCCGAAGATAAACGGGCTTTTCAGGCAGGGAAAGAGGGCTTTGGGACCAGGCTCTAAGGCTTTTCATGTATTCAGTTGTCACTTGCCTTTTACATTCAAATTCTGATGGGTCAGACTTCCTAGACGGTGTCTTTCAACACCTAATAACTCACCCAGCGAGCTCCAGTGCTAATACAGATGTCTTCTTATCAAGCCTGCAATAGGGGAGGAGGGGTGTTGGGATTATTTTAAAGACACTTTTTGGTGCTCTCTCCCTCAAAGTTTATACCAAGTCCTTCACAAGGATTATTTATGTGGCATTTCTTTCCCATTACAGAAAGGGAAAGTTGAAAACATCACCTGTTTTAGCAGGAGATTTCTGGGGTGAGTGCAGAAATATTTTGAGGAATTTGGTCATTGCCATTTGCTAATGGAAACTCTAGTAACCGAAGTGGGTTATTTTAAAACCACAATAAATTTTATATTTGTTGCTGCTGGATTCCCATTAAATACATTAATTACAGGAATGTTTAATGAAGCAAATGAAAAAACCCAACATTATGTATAGAGCACTGTGAAAAACAAGGTATTCAGCAGAGTGTGTTCTTATACGCTCTTAATAAAAGACCTTACCTTAAGGTAAAACCCCAATAAAATATGCCATAACGTGCTATGGGACCCACCATTGATTTATAATGCACTACTCCTTGAGCAGTAAGCAACCTTTGCACAATACACAGCAACCTTTTATATATTTATATACAAGACCTTTTTTTCTTCTAACAAGGTTTTACTGAATTTCCCCAGAGCATATTCATTTTTCTAAAAAGTCCTTTGTTTTGCTCTCCTTATATTAGTTGTAATAAAGGCAACAATCTCCTTCCTGGCTGACATTTGTGATATTAAAATTACCAATAACATGAGAGTCAATATCACAATACCTTCTACAGCAACACTCCTCTGTACACTCCATGAGACTAAATGCAAACAGAGCTGTGCTAATATCTGGCATTCTGCAATACCATCGCACACTGGGAGAGGCCTAGAAATACATGGGGAAATTATCGTAAAGCCCCAGTTTCTAATTCCTCCAAGGAGCTATAAATGAGTAACTTTTAAAAGAAGTTCATACACCTTCTTTTCCCACAAATTTAAACGATGAATATGTAAAACCCATGCCAGCGAGTTCAATCCGAGAAAGTTAAATTATGAATAGCGTAGTGAACAGGGGTGAAATCCTTCAAGAAATTAAGGAGGATTCCCTGAAATGCACTTGTCAATCCTTTGCATGTCATCAAAGACTGTTTTTTCAAGCACGATGTAATGTCTCATGATATAATGGAACAGTTCTCAGTGTTCCCTATTAGTCACACGGATTATTATGGTTGGCACAGGCTCCTCTGCCACATTTGTTCCTCAGAGGGGTGCTTGCTCTCCAGTTCCCATTCACTCCCTCATAAAATCCTCTGGTTTAAAAACGGCTCACTTCTGCCTCAGCCCCACCTGTAACAACGGGAGGGGAACATGCAAGACCCTCATCCTTCAAATGCCCACACATTTGGGACAGTCCCACTGAGGTCCACCCACAGCAGTTCCCCCCCCCCCCCCGCCCCCTCCGCCCCGTGCACAGAACTGGCCTACAAGTAGAACAACTTCAAGATACTTTTAAGGGGAAAAAATGCTTCTCTGCTTGCCTGGATCACCTAAGAAAGGTCTCAGATACCAAGTGTCCTGTGTGTTCACACGGGTTTGGGGCAGCAGAGCAGGCAGGAGACGTTTCTCAGCCTTTCACGCTTCCTCCAGCTCCCCCAAAGGCCTCTGCTACCCACTCCCAAACCGTCAGAGTGCGCACCACGAGGACCTCTCCTCGTCTGTTCCCTCACCTGCCACCAGCCCCGGTGGACCAAGCCCAGCTCTTACCCAGGTCAAGGAGGCAGGTGGCCTGGGACAAACCCGGAGAAGCCCCAAGTTTTGCAAGGTGTGGGTTAGGCAGCCCAGGCCCCGCCGCACCAGCCGAGCTGGTCGGAGCGCGGCCGTTACGCACCGGGCATCTCCACGGCCAGCGCTGTCGCAGCAGTACCCGCGGACGCTGACAGGGACAAACCTACGCTAAGGAACAGCCGAGGCCGGCTGCGGGGACTACAGCTGAGCACAACGGGACGCGGCGGCGGTGCGGCTCGGCCTGGCTCGGCCCATGTCGCCTCGTCTCAACTTGGCCCAGCTTGACGCGGCTTCGCTCGGCTGGGTTTGCGCAGCCCGGCTCGACTCGTCGACTCGGCTTCCCTCGGCTCGGCTCGCCGTGCGTTGCCGGTCCGGCGGCGCCCCCCTGTGGCACGCCCGGGAAGCTCAGGCAGCCGCCGTTTGACCCCAGGTAGCCCGCTGCGAGGCGGGGTCTGAGCCCGGGGCCCGGCCCGTCCGGCTCAGCAGTTGACGAACAGCACGGGGTGGCAGCTGGTGCCGGCGTTGGCCCCGGGTGTAGGTCGCTATCAAAAGTGGTGGTGCTCGTTTTCCCATCTGCCCGAAGAGAGGTGTCTACGGGGCAAACTGTCCCCCCGTGAGCTGGTCTGATTGCAATTAACTCATGAGAAGCCCCAGCAAAGACAAAATTACCACCAGAACTGGAATTGTTTCCTGCCTACATTAACCGAGGCCGTGACTGCACAGATAACTAGGTCTCACGTGAGAAAGAGACCCAGTACACAGTACACCAGGTTACTAGCAAAGGGGAAACGCTGCCCTGATTCACCTACTGAGGGCACTCTCTCATCTCGGGGAGGGCACTGAAAAGCACCATGGCTTTAACAGGCTTCAACAGCTCACTCTCTCTCCAATGCTACTATCAACTGAAGGGGATAGTACCAGCGGTTTTTTCCCTTTCCTATTTCAGAGCTGACAATTTTCACTGTCCTTTCCATTAGCTTACCTGAAATTGCCATCTACATCTGGTTTTCAGCAAGAAAACAACTATGAAGATGCAGCTGTAGGAGTTAAAATGAAGAATTCCAGACAGAGAATGAAAACAAGGGAAATGAAAGAGTTGTTGCCCTAAGTAGTATCCTTACTCTTTAGAATGATTTTATATATTTATATATGTCTGTGCACTGTGCTATTTCTGTTACTGACTTCAACTACTGTAGAAATGACAAATTGAATATTTGACAAGAAATGCTCAGTTGGAGAAAAGCTCCAGAGCTTATGAAGAGCATACACAGCCATGTACTGTGAATAATGCTTCTCTCTTTTCTGTACAGCAAGAGCAGTCTTCAGTTTTGAAGCTTTTCCTTTTAAAATGCTGATCCCGAAAGAAATTAAATGAGCAGCATGGAGGTCTCTCTAGAGGGGAGAACACAACCTGCAGAGAGTCCTTGTGCATTTGGCATACATGGCAGGGATTTGGTATCAGGGAATAATCAGCGTGGAAGGAGGCCATGAAGAGTCAAATGCCAATCTCTGAAACACATGAAAACATCCCAAGACGTGCCAAAACTTCTGCTCATTTGAGGAGCACATAGCACTCTGGCTCAGACATATTTAAGAAAGCAAGTAGTGGCCTTTGGGGACAAGTGATGCTCTTGGAGACAGATGTAGGGCTGGTGATACTGTGGAGGAGGTGGCTGGGGAGAGAGGGGCTCTTAGCTGGAGGAACTCCATGCCATAGAGAGGGACACGTCTGAGGGGTCTACACTGGGACAGGCACAAGCCTGAATGCCTACAGCCAAGAGTGGCCCAAGTAAGAGGTCAAGAGGAAACCAGCAAAAATCATGCAGAAGCCCAAAGAAAGCAATATTCCCAACATGGCAGACAGAAAACAGTTGCCTCAGCAAACAGGTTGGGTCAGATCCAGTGTAACTTGTGTGGAAAATGAGAGAAGCTGTGATAAGGCAGAGCTAAGAGAGGTGTCTGACCTAAGCTGAACATTGGGAAGGGGGAAAAAAGTTGTATACTTTAATAGTTGGGGCTTTGCTTTTCCTCAGTACTCTAATCAGTAATCAGAAGTTTATGTTAATTTGCAATAAGTAATATTATGAGTAAAAATTCCATGATTTGAGACTCCTTTTGCCTATGGCACCCTGAGGGCATTATGCTGGCTGACATGAATAAGGAGGCCATAACCCCTTATTACCCACTCACACCATAAATCTACCCTAGTACAACATGCTCTGCACTCACCATCTTGTAAACCACATTATTCATTGCAAAAGTTACTCATGCATTTCCAAGGACAGAATTAATCTTTGGACCTGTATCCTATGGGAATCTGGCAAATTATCATTGAGGCTATTGACTTACCCTTGGTGCCATCTCTAGGCATATCAAGGCTAAGAAGGTCATTTGGAACAGTCAGCTTGGTTTTACCAAAGGGAAGTCATGTTTAACCAAATCAGTAGCCTTTTATGAGGACATAATCAGGTGGACAGAGGATGATAGAGCAGTGGATGTGGTTTATCTTGATCTCAGGAAAGCATTTGACACCACCTCCCACAGCATCCTCGTAGCTAAACTGAGAAAATATGGTTTGGACGATAGGGTAGTGAGATGGATGTGAACTGGTTGAAAGAAAGGAGTCAGAGAGTTGTGGCCAATGGGACAGAGTCTAGTTGGAGGCCTGTATCTAGTGGAGACCCTCAGGGGTCAGTACTGGGACCAGTAGTATTCAATAAATTCATCAACAACCTGGATGAGGGAACAGAGAGCACTGTCAGCAAGTTTGCTGATGACACAACACTGGGAGGAGTGGCTGACACACCTGAAGGCTGTGCTGCCATGCAGTGAGACTTAGGCTGAGAGCTGGGCAGGGAGAAATTTAATTAAATTCAAAAAGGGCAAGTGTAGAGTCTTGCACCTAGGAAAGAACAACCCCAGGTATCAGTGTAGGTTGGGGACTGACCTGTTGGAGAGCAGCTCCGGGGGAAAGGACCTGGGAGTCCTGGTAGAGAGCAGGATGACCATGAGCCTGCAATGTACCCTCGTGACCAGCAAGGCCAATGGCATCCTGGAGTGTATTAGAAGGGTGGTTAGTAGGTTGAGAGAGATTCTCCTCCACCTCTACTCTGCCCTGGTGAGGCTGCATCTAGCATATTGTGTCCAGTTCCAGGACTCTCCGTTCAAGAAGGACAGGGAACTGCTTGAAAGAGTCCAGCACAGAGCCACAAATATCATTAAAGGAGTGGAACATCTCCACAGTGAGGAAAGGCTGAAGGAGCTGGGGCTCCTGGAGGATACGGAGGGGTGACCTCATTAATGTTTATGAAGATGTGAAAGGCAAGTGTCAGGAGGGTGGAGCCAGGCAGCCAGTGGTAGGACAAGGGGCAACAGATGCAAGCTGGAGTGCAGGAGGTTCCATGTAAACGTAAGAAAAAACTTTCTCACTTTGAGGGTGGCAGAGCACTGGAACAGGCTGCCCGGAGAGGTTGTGGAGTCTCCTTCTCTGGACACACTAAAAACTCATCTGGACACATTCCTGTGTGATCTGCTCTGGGTGATCCTGCTCTGGCAGGGGTGTGGGACTAGATGACCTTTTGAGGTCCCTTCCTACCCCTAATGTTCTGTGACTCTATGATTCTGTGTGACACTTCAGCTGTCAATGGGAAGAGCAGGAACTGAGAAGAAATCTAAATCTCTTGGTCACATGGGACTTCTCAAAGCAGCCAGAAAGCTTTCCTGTACAAATATTTGAAAGTTTTCAGGCCATGTCCAAAGATTTCAATCCAAAGAAGTGCTCATGCATTTTAGGTAAAACCACTAAAGCAAAAAATTTAGAAAGTAAGAGAAATCTGAAATATCTGAATGAAATTTTGAGTTGCACACATCTGACAGTTAAAACTTGTAAGTAAATAGGAGATAAAAATATTGTTATTATTCACCAGTGAATAGTTTTTACTCCCTTTTGCTGTGTGTTCCAGCAACTCTGTTTCATTGAAGGGATCTTTAACTCAGCACAGCTATCCTGCTTAATGCTGTTGTTTAGAATGAATGTCTGAAGCAGACAACTCTAACACAGCAGCCTTTTGAATCAGCCTACCTAAAGTGGGTTTTGATGGAAACTGCTTCTAAAAAATAGTCATTAGGTTAAAAGCAAAGCCAAAACCTTCCTTCTTCATCCTCATACTACAATACAGTACAAAAGCTACCTGTGTAATTGCTGATTTTTATGCCTGTGCCTAGCTTTTAGTACTGTGGGACTATTTGTGATAGTGCAGCTAAGCACAAGTATGAGTGTTTGCAGAAACTGAGCTTATCTCCAGCCTGTATTAGCAGGATTCAGGGTACTCAAGTAGACACACACTGCTTTCTCCCAGGAGCCACAGGGTGAATAGTCTCCAAGTGTCAGATCTCCTTTTCCACTTTAAAGTTAGAACTTCAAAAGTCTGCAGTAAGAACCTTCAGGGATTAATGTAATTCATTCTTTCCTGTCCAAGTTTTACATTGTGGGGTTATTACACTGCTCACCACAACTGCAAGCTCTTGGCCACAGACAACTGTTTCAGTTTATTTTAACAGGGTGTTTACCTTATTAAAGTAATAACAAAGAAGGATGATTGCATTAATTACTACATCAAACTAGCTGCCATGGTACTCCTCCACCAACCCTCAAATCAATTAGTTGCATCTGTAAGTTGAGTGACTGAAGGTTTATTATTATTATTATTCCTCTTTTTTTTTTCAGTCCATTTTTGTCATTAATAGTGCCTCTTCAAGTGAAAGCTATTGTTCTTCACTGAGAGGATGGGAAGACTTAGATGGCCTCCTAATATGGGGTAAGAGGTTCAAGGCTTGATTCATGGCTAGTCAGAACCTTCCAAAGTGATACATACCCCACAAATTGATTTTTAAATGCTGCTATAGTCATCTGAGTTTAAATACACCTTTCTCTGGTGTAACTGGTCACAGGGGTGCCAAAAAGCAGGAAGCCTTTGGGATTGCCATACCTCTGTGAACAAGTAGCATTCCTGTTGTCACATTAATGTAAATCCAGCACTAAGAACATGACCATAAATAGTTACAGTATTTGTTTTTGTGTTAGATCAGGTTTCCTAAGGAAAAAAAATGTGCTGCATGCAGGGGAGAAAGTGTACATCTTTGTCTTCTCTTCAAAAAGTGAGATGGGCAGCAGTGACAAAGCTCCAACCACATTGATAAAGGAAAGAGCTGGATAAAGGAAGAGAGAGTGCTTGCCTCGTTATTGAGGGAGAGGTGAGGACAGTCCTTGCCATCCACATGTGAGGCACAAAGACATGGTTCCATCACTCCTGGGCAGTGTGGGCTGAGCATGTAGTCTGGTGGTGAGGCCCACTGCTTCTTCACACACAAACAATTGCAGATGAGCATCCAGAGTGTTCCTTTACCCCTGAGACTCTGAAGGGACATGTGCAATCAAGACTTTTTCAGAGAAGAGTTCATTTTTCATCAGAGAGTGAGGGAATGCCTCTTTATGGGAAGCTGCCTGCAGAGATGGCAACAAGCACAGCCTCCTGTGTGTCTGATGGGGAGTCCCTCAGCATTCTTAGCAGTACCCTACAGCTGCCAGTTGCAGCTATAAGGTAGAATGATGACAATGGAGCTGGCTGCTGCTTCTCAGTTCTAATTTTATCTCAACCAGATCACGAGCAGTTTAAAAAAGAAAAAAAAAAACCTTTGGGATGCTTTAAGCTAAACCAGCTGTTTATCAAGAGCTCACAGAGGGCAGGGAACAGCAATACTATTCCTGTCATCTCCTGTCTTCAGCGTTCTGCCTGCCACCAGCTGCAGAAGCCACTGGGGCTAAAGATTTCCCAACAATGGAATACATTGCACAGTGGGAAGATCCATCTCTTTCTGGTCCCATTGTTCTAACAGTACAAAATGTCTCAGTGCAGCAGAGAATCTGGCTCTTCATATCTCTCCCAGCTTCTAATAGGTTACAGCAAGAAAATGTGTTGCTTGTCCTATATTACTGAGAGGACATAGTCACAGTAAGAAACATTTAAACATTTCTCTGGGGGGGAAAAAATGGTTGCACATTGGACATGCCAACTGAGGTTGCTTGAGATGGGAATAGGGGAAGAGGCCTCTGCCTGTGCAATAGAGGAGATCTCCACAACAAAATTACCAAGGTGGAGGACATCACTTCTCCATGTAAATAGCAACTTCAGTGTCATCATTGCTGTCGGTTACCAGGACTAGGAATTTCTCAGGCCTCTCAGGGTCAGATGCTGCTAGTGGACGCTCCATTTGGCTTCTGTTTCCTTCAGCTAGACCTCATGCATGCACCTAAGAGTAGACTTGGCCTAAAACAAGGAATTGGCACTTCTGTTACAAGCAGAAGCATTTGGTACACCTCACGTGGGATTTCATTCCTGGGCAGAAAAGTCTGGGGAGATCAAGAGGGTTCATTTGTTTTGATTTAAGGTGTGTTGATTTGCATGACTTCATCTTCCATCTTGCAACACTCATGAGGCTTTACTGAATTAACTGAAAGAAAGAGAGGCAGCAGAGGAGTGGGAGAATGGGACCATCTCACACCAATCATTCATGTGTGCTGGTACTCAGAACATGAAGAGAATTCCTGTGTCCAGCAGGAAAAAGAGCCCACCCACCATCGCTGCACCCTGGTGCTTACAGTATTACACCATGCAAGTAGTAGAAGGTATGTTTGTATTTAACAGTGTTTCAAAGCCAAGTGTGGTAAAGAAAACACCTAGCAAGATAATAAATCACTTGAGATGTTTGCAATCTTACAAAACAGGGGTTGTTGAGAATTTCCATGTTTCACTCCATGTTTTCCTTCAAAGGGATGGGAGGAGAGAGAGTTCCCCATTTGTCTCCCAGACACGTCATGTTCATGTGTTTAATTGTCAGCCAGAAATTCTCAGCAGAATTTGCTCCCATTGCAGTACCTTCAGAAATGAAGAATGAAATTCCTTGCTAGTTGTAATGATAGGAGAATTTTCATCTACATAACAAAAAAACACCCCCACATTCATGGCATTTAACTGGGGCTCAGGGCACATAAAGAATAATTCAAGTGCTGAACCACAGGCACTTAATGCAATAGGTGGAAAGTAGCCTTTGATGCCCTACGGCTTCAAGACACCTCCTTAAGACTGGCAGATGTGACATGGGACTCTACAGAACATCTGCAACCTCTGGAAAGGCATGTAAAGGGCAGACAAGGTGTCTAATAATGACACTCTATTGTCATTTTTTCCTGCATAGGTCTGAAATTCTTCTTATCCTGGCTTCAATAAGAAACATGCATTTCTGTCTTACTTATTGTAATATCCTAATCTGCCTCTCACCATAAAGGAAGTTCTGGTATAGACTTACTAAAACTTTTCTGTTCTGGGGTCTTTTCTGTGGTACAATACTAAAAAGGAACTATTATAGCAACATTCTCAGTAATTCACTACAAATCCAAACATTCCATCTTTTATTGCAGGCAGGTAATCTTATACAACATCCTACAACATTCACCTACTCTGATGGGGTTTTTTCCCTGTACTGCATGATACTTAACATTGATGATTAAGTGGCCAATGGGTGCTCATTTAGAGGCTGCAAGAGCTTAAGCTTTTGACAGTATGGATGAACAGTAGATTAGAATCATAGAATCATAGTCAGGGTTGGAAGGGACCTCAAGGATCATCCAGTTCCAACCCCCCTGCCATGGGCAGGCACACCTCACACTAGATCAGGCTATCCTAAAGCCTCCTCCAGCCTGGCCTTAAACACCTCCAGGGATGGGGCCTCAACCACCTCCCTGGGCAACCCATTCCAGGCTCTCACCACTCTCATGGGGAAGAACTTCTTCCTCACATCCAGTCTGAATCTCCCCACTTCCAGCTTTGTTCCATTCCCCCTAGTCCTGTCACTACCTGAGCAAAGCAAAGGCTGAAATAGAGTTGGGATGCATTTGATAACATTAACATGCACTCTGAGAAGATGAACGTACTAAAGAACTTATGCTAGAATATTCAGACAGAGGCAACAGAAGCTGGTGGCAGGGCAGGCTTTAACGTGGTGGTGGCTGAAAAGAATACAAGTTGATGTAAAGTAGAAGAAGAAACAACATCTCTATGAAGAAGCAGAGAGCAAATAGATTGGACAGAGTATATTTATGCAGAAGTGATTTTAGAGCAGACATACGTGAACAAGAAATACATAGAAATGATGTCATGATGTTTATTGGATCTCTCCTTCTATCTTACTGACAAGTTGAGGATCCATCAGAAGTTAACTGCAGGTGGGAAACCCAGAGCAAAACCAGGAAAGTATGCTCAAAAGCATAAAGAAAAATTCAGGAGCATTGGCTTCATCTAAGTTACCTCATGAAACCAGTGTGTTCCAACTGACAACAGCCATTCACCTTCACTCTGATCTGAAGAAAAAAAATGTCTCTGGACTTTTCTGCAGTTGAGCATGTAATGAAATAGCTACTCCAGAATAAGTGTCCTTAGCAGAAGTTATGCCAAGTGAACTGAGTTGAAATCAGAATTGTGTAGAGTAAGACTGTTTATGTATGGACTTACAGGAAAATAACAGTTCTGGAAGAGTTATCCTGGAGAAATTCAAGGTTAATCAAACCTATAACCTTGCAAAGAAAATAAAAAATAACTTTAAACAAAGTTTATCAGTGTTGTGCTTCAAAGCTTTCCCTCAGCTTCTTTATTTTTATTTTTTGTTGTTGTTGCCTAGGAATTGTCAAAGGAGGTGATTCTCCCTCTCTACTCAGCTCTGGTGAGACCCCACCTGGAGTACTGCATCCAGTTCTGGAGCCCCTATTACAAGAGGGATATGGAGGTGCTGCAACGTGTCCAGAGAAGGGCCATGAGGATGAACAGAGGGCTGGAGCTCCTCTCCTATGAGGACAGACTGAAGGAGTTGGGGCTGTTCAGTCTGGAGAAGAGAAGGCTCCAAGGTGACCTTCTTGTGGCCTTCCAGTATCTGAAAGGGGCTCCAAGAAAGCTGGGGAGGGACTTTTTAGGATATCAGGTAGTGATAGGACTGGGGGGAATGGAATAAAGCTGGAAGTGGGGAGATTCAGGCTGGATGTGAGGAAGTTCTTCCCCATGAGAGCGGTGAGAGCCTGGAATGGGTTATCCAGGGAGGTGGTTGAGGCCCCATCCCTGGAGGTGTTTAAGGCCAGGCTGGATGAGGCTCTGGCCAGTCTGATCTAGTGTGAGGTGTCCCTGCCCATGGCAGGGGGGTTGGAACTGGATGATCCTTGTGGTCCCTTCCAACCCTGACTGATTCTATGATTCTATGAATTATATTTTGACTAGAGCTTTGTTGCTTTTGAAAGGTTGCAAATAAGAGTACCCAGTTGTACAACATCATGGAAGTTAGGGCTTTGACAGCCCAGTGTGGTACTGTTCCCCATAGTCTCATTTGGAGGAGAACCACCCAAAGGGAAGCTGTACCTGTGACTGGGAGCACTCACGCTTCTCTCTAGTGGCAATAGAACTTTCATAGGCAGACCTGGGTAGTGAATAGTGCTGCCTGTTTACTGTAAAAATTGGTGGTAAGAAGAAACATAGGAAAGTTCTCCAGAGCTTGTGCTTTGTGAGAAGGATTGATACCATCATGCATAAAGTATTGAATAGTTAAGTGGGCTGGTGAATTTCATCTGCTGATTACTTCATGTCAAGATATGTCATTTCAGAACTCGGAATACCCTTTAAAGAAATTTCTAACTTCCTCACTCTCTCTGGAGTCATTAATTATACAGTTTTGAGAAGCAGTCAAGGGACATAATAATTTTCTTTTTTTATTCCCCTCTAATATGCAGAGAAACCCAGTTTAAAGTATTCTACCTAGTCTCTCAGCAAATTAATAGACTGCCATATATACTTGCTTGGCTAGCACTTTTCACCTGTGACAACTGCAGGTAATTATTTTGCCCAAGTGAAACTGATTCTGGGCATTCTCAATGAGAAAACCTTTCTTTCCAGGTTCAACAGAATTTGGTATGCATTTCACCCTTGGAACTTAGATCTTTCATTAAAAAGCTGTATAGCAGTAAGAGCTGACTTTTTGCATTTGAATATTGGTCTCCAAAGAGACAGCGACAGTGGGAGCAGGAGTGCCAATGATATCCTTTTAAGATGAGGTAAGTTACATCTTGCCCAAACTTAAGAGAGAAATGAGTTTGTGACAGTTATTTTATTAGGACTGCTTGTAATGGTTGGGGGGAAAAAAAGTAGCTGGTGTAAAGTTTAGTAATTCTGCTGTTTCAGGGAGACTTGGCTATAAATTGATACAGAAATCTAAAGGCCAACAGGGTTTTGGATGAAACCACTGCTTCAAAACTACTCATTGTTGCCCCAGTGTTTTCAGAAATCCCATGAGAGCAACATCAAATGGAATGGTATGTTTTTCAGGTGTATTCCCCTTTGCAAACATCATAAAAAAATAAAATAAAATAAAATAAAATAAAATAAAATAAAATAAAATAAAATAAAATAAAATAAAAATTTTAAACCAATTAAAATAACAAAAATATAAAATAATAAAGAATAATAATGATGATAATAATGATAATGATGATAATAATAAGAATAATAATAACAACAACAACAATAATAAGCAACCCAGCAAAAATACAATGAGAAAGCCACAGGCTCAAAACTGAAACCAAAGGCAGACCTCTTCGGTCGCAGTGGCCATAACCCACCCAGAAGACCATGTCAGTAATGCCTCCCTTCTAGTGTCACTTTTTTCAGACTGACACTACCGTGTGTGTTGCTGTACCTGATGCTGATGCCACATCTCATGTCCCAGTCAATATTGCTGCTTGAGTTTAGTTCTACTTCCTGAGCTTCATGGCCATTTCCAGCATCCCAATGCAGACTAGTTTGTGTGCACTCAAAGAAACTTTAGGGCTAGTGCAAAGAGGGAAGGAAATGATGGCTCCACTCAGCCTTTGCTATGTCTCAAGCCTGTAACCTTCTCTAGTCATTTGAGTGATCTAAGAAGAAATAAGCAGCACAGTAAGGAGACAGCATAGAAAAATTAGTGCAGCCACAGTATTCTGAGACTTGTAAACCACTTCCAAATACTCAAATGAAAGATGGAAGAGGTTGGGTTATTGCTAGAAAACTCAAAGTAACTTATTGAAGAATTCATGAGGTGAATGGAGGAGTTACATCATTAGCCTTCTTAAAGCTTTTCACAATTGAATTCTACAAATCAACAAACAATGAAATTACTCCACTGGTTATTTGGTGTGGTAATATTTTCTCCACCACTACAAGTTGCTTTTATTGGGCATTGTTACACCAGCTAATCATTAGCAGGTCTGCCCTTAGGAAATTTTGTGTAGCAAACCAAGAATATATCTCTTTTTAATATGAAACAGTTGACATGAAGGATTATGGATATTAAATGAGGGTTTGGATTTCGAAAGGGGGAGCTGGAATGTGAGAGGCCCCAAAGCACATATATTCTGGAGCCATCTGTTGTGCCAGTTATACAAAAGCCCAAGAGGGCCAGGAACTCCTTAAGCCTGTGATTGCTGCCATGAATACCAAGGGAAGAAGGACCCACAAATAGGACCCTAACAGCCACAGACTTTGGAGCTGAGAGGAAAGAGGAGCATCCCAAGGAAACTCAGGATCCAAACTGCATTCGCTTTGTTTTTCAGGCTCCAGCACTCCCATCACCCACATGCTAGAAACAACTGCAGCCATTAGAGCAGTGAGTACTTCAGAAACCTTTCAGGACAATGCTAGAATTTGGATGCTGATGAGTGCTCAGTAAATTCATTTCCCTCATCTCATGTTGAGAGCCTCTGCTCCCCCCCCCCCACACACCTTGCCCCTTGAAAACCCAGCCTCTCTCTTTCCCCTGGAAAAATTCTAGTACTAATGAAGACTGATAAAGTATTTAAAAAATAAGAAATAGAAAAAGGCCCCAGCCCTTCATTCCAGGTAGAGAGGAAATCACCCAAATTCCCATAACTTTATCAGAAACACCAGAGTTATTTCTGTTCTTTTTGCAATAACCACTGGACTTTTGGCTCAGTTGTTTTCACAGTTCTTTAAAAGTTGAATTCTATCATCACACACTTTTGAAAAGCAAGTATTAGCTTCTTGAAAGGCCAAAAGATACCATAGGGTCAGGGAAACATTAAGATGCAGCAAAATAGCTACGCAAAGGAAGTTTAAAAGCTTTATATCACTTGAACAAAACTTTTGCTGCAGCAGAAATATACAGCATTGACACCCCAGGCAGTGGAAACATACAGGAAGTGGTTACTTCAAATCTCACGTTCTCCCTCACAAGAACCAAACACTTCTGAATGCCAGTGTGATTGCTTACAGAAGGAAGCAGAAAATCACAAAATTTTCAGGTTGGGACTCCCTAAATCAGAGCTCCTCAGATGTGGACTGAGCCCTTTAGCAAATGCTAGAAGACAGCACAGGTCACTACATTAAAAATTGTGCAAACTCTGAAAAAAAACCCCAGAAAGTTAAAAAATATGAAATCTGAAGTTTGTTTGCCCTATGAGAATTTATGTCTAGAAAATAACAGGAAAAGTCTGACCCACTGAAGTGCCTTGAGTGATGCCAATGGCTCTGTCCAAGACAGACTGAGAGAGCTGGGGCTGTTCAGTCTGGAGAAGAGAAGGCTCTGAGGAGACCTTCTTGTGGCCTTCCAGTATCTGAAGGGGGCTACAAGAAAGCTGGGGAGGGACTTTTTAGGGTGTCAGGGAGTGATAGGACTAGGAGGAATGCAGCAAAACTAGAAATGGGTAGATTCAGATTGGATGTTAGGAAGAAATTCTTCCCCATGAGGGTGGTGAGACACTGGCACAGGTTGCCCAGGGAGGTGGTAGAAGCCTCATCCCTGGAGGTTTTTCAGGCCAGGCTGGATGTGGCTGTGAGCAACCTGCTGTAGTGTGAGGTGTCCCTGCCCATGGCAGGGGGGTTGGAACTAGATGATCCTTGAGGTCCCTTCCAACCCTGACAATTCTATGATTTTATGATTCTCTACCAGCACCAGGTGAGAATTCACACTAAAACAGCCTGCAAGCAAATGGAAGAGTGCAATGCATCTAACTTGCATTCATTTCACATGGATGGAGAAAACCATTCAGAGTAAATGTAAATCTTTCAGATCTTCAGAGAAAAAGACTTGTTTGATCTTCTGGCCCACCACAAAAACCTCCTCTACAAGTCCATGGAAAGATACCTGTGGAGGTAGTGGTCTTCTGGGAACTAAAGAGCACATTGTTCAGAACAAAAGAAAGGTGATGGAGTTGTTTAAACTGCTTGAAGGAGATGACAATTTCAAAGGCAACACAGGGAACAAAAGCTCTGGAACATCTTTCACATTTAAAGAAACTGGTGAATATAGTAATTCACAGTATCACACACAGTACATTAGAGGTTAGAAGGGACCTCCAGAGATCATCAAGACCAACCTGCCAAAGCAGGATCACCCAGGGTAGTACACACAGGAATGCCTCCAGGTGAATTTTGGAAGTCTGCAGAGAAGGAGACTCCACAACCTCTCTGGGCAGCGTGCTCCAGGGCTCTGTCATCCTCACTGTAAAGAAGTTTCTCCTCATGTTGAGGTGAAATCTTCTCTGTTCAAGCTTGAACCTGTTTTTTTTTTGTCTTATTATTGCCAAAAAGAGCTTGGCCCCCTCCACTTGACACCCACCCCTCAGCTATTGATAGACATTGATCAGATCCCCTCTCAGTCTTCTCTTCTCCAGACTAAACAGCCCCAGGGCTCTCAGTCTCTCTTCACAGGGGAGATGCTCAAGTCCCCTAATCATCCTCGTGGCTCTCTGTTGGATTCTGTCCAGCAGGTCTCTGTCTCTCTTGAACTGGGGAGCCCAAAACTGGACACTGTTTTCCAGGTGTGGTCTCAGCAGGGCAGAGCAGAGGGGGAGAAGAACCTCCCTAGCCCTACTAGACACACCTTTCGTGATGCACCCCAGGATCCCACTGGCTCTCTTGGCCACAAGAGCACATTGCTGTCCCATGCGGAACTTGCTGTCCGCTAGGACTCCGATTCAGATTGCACCAGACCTTTTCTGTGGTTCAGGATTTAGAGGCTGCGATTTTACTGCAGTTTTACTCTAAGAAATGTAAAAAAAAAAAATCTAAAGACAATACAGCAATTATCCCAGTGGTGCAGTCATAAAACACCATTGAAACACTGAAACAATGTAACAGCATAAGGATATTGTGCATCTGAAGAGAAGGGTTTGAATATATCAAATGTACATAGGATATGTGGATATGATGTGTTCCACTGAGCTTTTTGCAAACTTATAAACCATGCTAATCCTAATGTTCAGCCAAATTTTAATTGTAGCAATTATTTACTATTTCTTTGAAGTGTAAGAGTGGGATTCAAGCAAAAATAAGAGCAAGGAACAACACCCTTCCCCCAGGGTCAGTCCAAACCATCTGACAGTTCCTGCCATGACTGCTACCAGAGAATTAATGAAGTTTTCTACATTTTAACAAGCAGCCTTATATAATCCCTCAGTTTTAGAATTGCCTCAATCCTAGTGAGCTCCTTTTGTGAAATTCAGGTTATGAAATCAAATTTCCCAAACTGAAATAGTCACGACTGAAGAAAGTTAAACCCAAACCCTTTGATTTGGGGACCCAGGGTTTGGTGTTGTTCCTGTGAAAAGAAGCAAAAGCTTCCCAAAAACACACACACACACAGATGCCACGCTCAACTGACATTTTGGAGAATTTTTTTATCAGGAAGGACAAAACTACATCTTTATGATGCTGGAATAGATACCCATACTATTCCTCACCTCACTGTCACCCAGTAAGGGGTCCAACTCATAAGAACTCACTGAGTTTTTAAGCAAAGCCCAAGGATAAATTTGTTGAGAGCCCATGATTAAAATGAGAGCTTTGTTTAGTAAATAGAAGCAGGCATTTCAAAGAGGCTTTTGCTTCTGGATACAGCAAGCTGCCCTACTTTTCAGAAATGCTCAGCACCTGCAGTCCTCCCTGCAAAGAGGACTTGAGAATGAGGCATTCCACACCTCAATTAGTGTACTGAGGGCACAAAAACTTTCATTAACATAAAATCCAATGCAGTGATTTATGCAGAATAACCTTACTCACAAAGTGGAGCTTTAACAGGTGTTTTGCCATCCTCCCTCCAAATTTAACAGTTTTAATTTTCACTTCAGCAATCAAGCTCTAACAGAAACTAAAAAAAGTATGATTCTGCTTTTGCCATTCTCACTTCACAAAGATCATTAAATGACAGAAGACTGGACATCATCATAGCAAGAAAGAATGCCTTATAACAAAGAGAAGAATTATGAACAATCCTGCACATGTAAGAATGCCTTCCAAAAGAGACTGAATGCTGATCAAATTCTTCCTGTCTTTGCAGTAAAACTTTATGTATTATACCTTCACGCTTGTATTGTCAGCATTTTGCCTTGCCAGTTCATAATTAACATATGGTGTAGCCAAAGAACCCAATGTCAGATGTGAACTGCTAAGGATGTTTTAAATTGTTGCACCACAAGTGCAAAATAAATATTTTGTAATAAGGGGAGTGAGGTTCAGGATATGCTCTACAGAATGACTCACTTTTTAAAGTCATGCATGGCATTATTTAGCTAGGTTCTTTCTGTAGTGATCTGAAAAGTAGGGACAGAGACTCAGCTGGTGAGAAGATGCCAGACCATCATGCTGTGTCACCACTACCTCCGTGGCCTGCCCCTGAGCCTTCATCTTCACCTGGCACCTCAGATCAGAGAGGTCCTTTTGCCTTTGTCTTACCCAGAGAAAAGACTTCAACTCCATTTGACCTATTTGCCTGTTCAGGAAGGATTTCATTAGGGTCACCTTCAAATCTTTTTAGATGGTGGCATATAAACCTATGAAACAGATGTAAGAAAATAACCTGGAGATCTCCAGTCATAAATATTCACATATTCAGTAAGTGGGGAAGTGAATTTAAAGGTGACAAGAACCAGAGCCTCCTCCAAAATTAAAATTTACTGTGGTATCAGCAAGCAAGCTCTGTGTGTGCATACAAAATTAACACTGTCTGTGAAAATAAATAGCCTTGGCAACAACACTCCAGAGCTAGAGCATAATTGGCCTGCATTTTACTCCCTTCTTTTTCCTTGTAATTTCTTTGTGCTGTGTTTCTTTGTGTAAAGAAACCCTCATTCTGGGGATTTATAGCCTTTCAGGGAGGAAATTAAAGATTCAGTGTCTCTCAATCACTCACAAAGAAAGAGATTTGATTTTTAAAATAAATTATTGTTATTATTTGTGAATGCAGTTTATCTGCATATCTTCAGACAGCTCCAGCTGTTCTTGCATGAGAATGTGAAATACAGCAACTAGTGAGTGTTACAAGAGGGAGCTTAAAATAGGCAGCCTTTGTCTTTACCCTCCAAGGAATATTCAGAACATGGGGTTCATCTGAACAACGAGGACACAGGCCATATTTGTACCTTTCCTCTCCCACTTGTGTGGCTCAGCCTGAAGAAGGGACCAAATGTAGGTTCATAGCATTCCTCCCCCCACTCCTCCTAACACCTGACAAAAATAAAACTCAGGCAACTGAGGATGGATATTTCCCTGCCCCCCACTCCAGACATTACATTGAAACTTCAGAAACCACGGATTCTAAAGGGAGCATTAAAGAGCAGGATGAGAGGTTATTCATTACCTCCTGCAAACTGGGTTGTGTTAAGTGCCTGGTCCTCAAAAAGATCTGATCCTGTGAGAGGGGGAAGGCCTGAGTCCCACAATGGGCTCAGTGTGGCAGCTCCCCTTGCTCGCACAGAATCCCATTGACAGCACTCAAACAATCTCACCCACTGATGGTGGTTTAGAGGTCTACACTGGCCACACCACAGGTTTTTTTCCAAGAATAGCTATGGTTATTCATCCTAAATGGCCCAGAAAGTCTGGAGACAGAGCACATATTTTTATCAAACATTATGGACGCTAATCAACTCACAAGAATTAGATGCAGGCTTGAGGAGAGAAAAACCTCAAGCTCCCAGGTTGGTTCTACCCCTTTAGATACTTTTTTTTTTTTCCCCAAAACACCTGTGAGAATTAGTCTGATGATATATAACTGTAGTCTCTCTGAAGATTGCGGCAAATGGAAACAATGAGAAGTACTAAAGCTAAATCCAACCCCTGGGTAAATGACATAATCCTCCCTCCTGCCAAAACCTTGTCTGAGGAATTCCTTGTTTTACACTAACCTGCTGTAATTCTTTTAGATGTCCCTTAGCTCTCATACACCTCCCACAGGCACATGAAATGTGGCCATTTTACTGTGCTCGAGTGTTGGGACTGCACAAACAGCAAAAAAGAATTTCATAGGGAAAAAAAAAAAAAAAAACAACAGGTATGTTATGAAACCAAGCCAGGACAATTTTTCAATACAAATAGCTTAAAGGATGTCACTGCCTCTTTGTAGTATAAGCCTCATGTAGAATGAAAATAGCTGCTCTTCTGACCTTGTTGGCCAGATCTCCCTCATAGCTCATTTTGCCTCCTTATTTTGGGACAGCTATCCAGTATTTCACCAGTGGGGTTTTCACTTTTCATTTAAAAAAAAAAAATCTAGTAGAAAAAGCTCTTTTTGTTTTAAACTCAACTGTAGACCATCGTGCTTTGTACTGCTTTACACCTTCAAACTAATACACCTCTTTGGATATATATATTTGCTTCATACAGCAACATCTCAAATGCAACAGTAATAAGGAATTCCAGTGATAGGACACTTAGGAGTTGAATCCAAAGTTTTTCCTGGAGATGTTCTGAAGGAGACTTGAGCAAGATTCTTAAGTACAGAATAATACCCTGGCCAAGAGAGGAAGGGAACTCACCACTTCTGGAGAAGAAGGAGGAACCTGACTCTCCCAGTCACGAGCCATACAGAATGTGCCTGCAAACTATTCCATCAAGTGTCAGTTTTGTGGCTTGAAGAAGCATGCAGAAGGTTTCAGTGGTAGCTGTAATAAAGTTATATGTAAGGAGTATTATGATTAGATTAATAATTGCACAGGGAATAGGGAGGAAGAGTCTCTGATACCTCACAAATACATTAGAGCTCATTAAACAAACCAGACAGGCCATGGTCAAGGAAGACATGGTTGATTGTTTGATGCTAGACAAGGTCTCTCATCAAAGCTTGCAGAAGCTAAACTGCCATGAAGCAAGAGGGAAGGTTTCTCCTGAGAACAGGAACAAATTCTCAGGTTTCTCAATAGAAAGAGGACATCAAATACTCCTGTAGAGTCATGTGCTGTGAGCCACACTGTTCAATAAATTCCTAAACACGTACAGGGGGGGTGAGAAAGGGGTACTGAGGTAATTAAATTGTTGAGGATTGTAACAATAAAGGACAACTGGGAAGAAATGCATAAATATGATGAGATACTAACTGAATGAGGAAAATGGCAAGATGAAATTCACAGGGAATACAGTCAGGAAAGCCAGCAATCACATGCATATTAGGGACATGGTGGAGGCTTCTGAGTAACTCATGACTATTCAGGAAAGAGATTTTGAAGTTAAAATAGCTGTATGAAGATGTATCAGATAAGAATGGTAAATCAGATGACATTAAATAGCACAAAAGGAGGAAGAATAAAATGCTAAATGTTCCAGTGCTGCACCTACAAAATTCCTATCACCATGCAGTTCTGGCTCTGCCCCACCTGAGAAGTTATAGAAGAGCTAGAAAAGGTGTGGGAAAGGCAACAACGGTAACTGATGCTAACGTACAAGCTGCCATTTCAGGGATGATTAGGGAGGAAAATTCTCCAGACCTGACTACAAGGTGCTATACTACAGGCTAATCAAATCATTAATGACAAGAATAAGGTAAATAAGGAAAGAAAGATTGTACATTGTCCTTTAGTCCAAGAACTAAAATCTATCTAAAGATACAAGCGAGAAGCAGGTTCAGATAATCAAGAGGGAATATTTTTTTCTCTCAGTGTACTCTTCAGCCATAGGACTGTGCTGTGTCCAAAATTACCTATGACAGATTAGAGTTCAAATTTATGGAGAAAAATCTATGGGCACCATCTTGGGGCCAGGCAATTCCGGAGCATCAAACAACTACAGGCTGGGAGAGTTTGTCAGGGCAGTGTCATTACATGTTCTTCTCTCCTGAAACTATTCCCTGGAATCTACTGTTGATCAGTGTCAGAGACTTGGCTCTTGTACATCAATTAAACCAAAAAAGCCTCATGTGCTAGAATTACAGGAGAACCAGCACTTGATTGAGCATCTTAGAAGACAGGTTACCAAAAAAAAAAAAAAAAAAGACATGGGAACAGTATATAAAATACTGCTTTGTTCACAGAACATAGGCCAAAGAGAAGTTCCTGATCTCTGTCATAAAATGAACTCAAGGAGGCATTCAGTCAAAGTTAAATGTTGACAAAACCCTGATCTGGCTGAAGAAAACACTTTTCTGCATGATATGCAAACAGGCTTCAGCATTCACCACAATGGGAAGCTGTCAGGGCCATGAGCAAGAGTCAAAAATAAACCAAAGATCATGTGCATAAATCGTTGTTAATGATGATAACTTTGGATGGGACATGAAAATTCACACTCCTGAAGTTGTGTATCCTTAGAGGCTAACAGCAATGAGGGAGGCAAATCATCCAGCACCTGCTGATGCAGGATTCTCACACCTTCCCTTCTTGCAAGGCAGGACACAGGCATACATAGCCCCTCAGATCAAACCACAAAAGCTGCAGTGGGAATGGGTTTGCATCTTTTCCTATTTTTTTTTTTGTACCAGTTGTAGTTTCAAAACTGATTCATTAAGTGCTTCTTCCTCTTTTTAACAAGAATTACTAAGGCTATTTAAAATGGCTTTGTGTTCTTTGGGGAAACTGTAGGAGAGGCACAGAGCCTCCAAAGGTATTATTTGTGACCATTTCCCTTGGCCAGGAACTTGATTTATTGGCCATGCCACCACATCCTTGGTAATAAACATAATAACAAACCTGTGAGAACAGGATAGAAATGTTCAGCCATATCAAAAAGTAAACCACAGAAAAAAACAGGTCAAAGTGATAAAGCATGGAGCTATTACCCAGAGCCTATAAAGCAAGGATTGTAGTGGTAACATAAAACAGCACCAAATTAATTCATCCAATTAACAAAGGTCATAGGAAAACAAAACCTAAAAAAGACAACATAATTAACCTTGCCAGTTGAGACTGTCACATATAAGCACAAGCCTGGATTATGGTTCCTGTGAAATCAATATACAACCCAAAAAAAGCTTCACCAGCCTGGGAATGGGGAGAATTGTTTTAAAGCAAAGCCAACAGGTTACATTTAACCACAAACCATTTATTTTCCTAAAATTAGGGACCAGTCTAGACCCATACTTGAGAAATGTTTCCAAATTAGAAATTAAAACAAAATGGATCTCTTCAGAAAGCAGTGCATGAAAAGATTTTTTTTGTCCCATCCACACTGTATCATTCTGTGAAATTAACTGAAAAAGGAGTTAAAATAAATCAAGTGAATACATTCACATGGGTAAACAATGGAAAGCCAGCATATAGGAAAGCTAAGTGATGAAAAATGCTTTCATATTTTCCGGTGTTTCAAGAACTGCTGTTTCTGGTAACAACAGGCATAATTCACATCTTTTTCTTTCTTCCCCCACACAAGTGAAACTCACAACTAGTAGTTTACTCAATGGTGTGACCTATTGACCCAAAGATATCATAATTCTTTATCTACAAATTGGAGATAGTTTGACTCTGTGGCAGGAGATACCTGCATCACCCACACTGAGGCCATCACTGTCCAGCCACCAACAAGGGCAGGACTGGGGAGCGAGCAAGCAGATGTGGGAGGTGAAAGAAGAGGGACATGACAAACCTGGACAGGGACATGGCAAAAGCAGGGAGGTGGCTTCCTGGAAAAGACTATGGAAAGACACTTCTGGAGTAATAAACTTCAGTCCTAGTCCTTGTTTCCCACCCTTTCCCAAGTTATCACACCCATTAACTTCATAAAGGTGGCAGAAGGCTTCACTAACATCTGGGAAGTGCCTTAAAATTATGTCATGTTATTAAATGTGTGTTGTACATGCCAAAAGGGCTCAAATCCTGCAGCTCTGGCTTGCCCAAATGGTTCAGCTGAAGCCAATGGGAATAATAATATCTGGGTGAGCAGGAAAAGAATTCTCTTAAGGAATAACATGGATCAAACCCCAGTACATTTACTGGGAGGAGAAGGGAAAATGCCTATCGCAGTCATTTTAACACAACCATTGCAGAAGGCTGCTCTCACTTGCTTACCCCCAAGGGGTTATACCCTTGCCAGGGATAGTGGTCTTTGCCATTTGCATCAGCCATTTCAGTCCCAAGCTCTGTTCTCATCAAAGTTAAAAGAAGTTTCACAAGGGCCTCTTGTGGCAGTCTCCCTGGCCTTGCCCTGGCTGTTGACATTCCAGCGCAATCGCTCTCATTTCCGCCACTGAAGTGAGGAACTGTGAGATCTTCTGTGCACATGGTTACTGAAGTGAGCATTTACAAGTCAGCACACAAAGCACTGATTGAAAAGCTACACGAAGACGACTTCAGAGGGCACTAGACTTTATGACCCCCCACTACACAGTTAGAGTGGATGGACAAAGGGATGGGGGAGATATGAAAGAGTTAAAGATTTGTAAAGATGGAGTTTTAAGAAGTTTTTCTGGCATGGAAATTAATATGAAAAGGAGACCCAAAATACGTCTTTCTTGGATGAAAACATGTGACTTAGTCCATCCTGCTGCAGACAGAGCTGTTTCTCTCCCTCACCCCAGTTCACACTGCTTGCCCTCACTCTCTTGTGCCAAGGTAACTCTGTGTAATTGATCCAGCTGAAAGCTTCTCATTTTTTCTTGGTTTACTCATCAACCAGCTCAGTTCCCAGAACTGTCTTCCCCAGCAGATATTGGTGCCACAAAGTAGTGCAGGTGGAAAAGGAGCTAAACTACAAATAAACAATGAAGGGACAGAAAGGAGTAAGGACTTATCTACAGTAACAGGTGAACTAATAATTTACCAGGAATTCCAAGAGAGGTCATTTCCCACTCAAATAAATAAAATAAATCCAGCTGTGGATCATTGTGAGCTAGCAATCTCAAAGGGGAAAAAAATAATCCCCAAACAATAAAATGATGAAAGTTTGCAACCTTTCTAACTTGCCAGGCCTGATAGCAATTTGCTACATAGCTTTCAAATCATAGAATCATAGAATGCACTGGGTCAGAAGGGACCTTTAAAGCTCATCTAGTTCAACACCCCCCTGTAGTAAGCAGGGACATCCCCAAGCAAAACAATGTTTTGTTTCAAATGTACATATCGCTCCAAAAAGAGCAGCAGAAAAAGTGCACAGAGACTCCCATGTTCCAACATTCCTATTTCCCATCTGTTTAAAGGCTGAACAGGATAACTCCACCTGGATTTATTGTATTAGATGGTAAAGAACCCTACAAGAGTAACAAGTAAGTAGATTTTAAGCAAGTCTCTTGCTGTCTGTTTTAGCTACTTCTGGTGGGAATATGCTGCATGAAGCATCTGTGAAGTGTGCTCTTCAGCAGTGGTGGAAGGCCTCTGTAAAGCTTCAAGCTGTGGTCAGCTGCTTAAATATCAGCCCAAGCTCTGAAATGAACATCTCTTAATTATGTCTCGAAGGCAGGAATGTGTCAGCAAAACCAAAGGAAAATAGTGACATTCTTAGGGCAGTCAACAGATTGTGGCATGTTGAAAGGAACAGGCTAATGTTAATCTCATACTTAAACACAAAATACTTATCTTCAGCACATCTTAATTTCAGCTCAACAGTTCTATATTAAAAACAAGTGGTTTACAGGTACGTTCTTTTTCTTCTCCCCCCCCCCACCCTGCTTCTTTCTTTTTTCATTTACCTACCTAGGAAGTTAAAGTGTAGCTTCAAACTAGAGAAGAGCAGATTTAGATTGGATGTTAGGAAGAAGTTCTTTACTATGAGGGTGGTGGAACACTGGAACAGGTTTCCCAGGGAGGTGGTTGAGGCTCCTTCCCTGGAGATATTCAAGGTGAGGCTCACCAAGGCCCTGGGCATCCTGATCTAATTGGGGATGTCCCTGCTGACTGTGGGGGTCCCTTTGGAGGTCCCTTCTGGCCTGACCCTTCTATGTTAAAGTATTTCAGGAACCATGACTGGTACTGAAATGTGGGCTAAAAGCCTAATAAAACGCACAGTGCTTCCAGACCCCTGGAATGTCTGCACACATCCCTAGTGACAAGCTGAGGGTATGAATAAGATCTGATAGTTTAAAAAAAATTAAAAACAAATCATAAAGCTGCTAAAAGTTAGGGATGGAAAAAGCTTACTAGATCATCTGTATCACCACCTCACTGATGCACAAAGATCTTAAGTGCATCATCCAGCACCTTCCAGACTTTGTATCTTTAGTTCAAGTCTGAAATTCCTTAGATTGTAATGAAGGCCTCATCAAAATAAAATAACTTTAATTGACTGGTTTTGTATGTGACCAGGAAGACTTTAGACTCTGTAAAATGAAGATACAAACGTGTGCGGGAAGCCACTATGTTATTTTTCATTGTCTATGGTACATTGTCTGGAGCACAACCAGAGAAGGGCCACGAGGATGATCAGAGGGCTGGAGCTCCTCTCCTGTGAGGACAGGCTGAGAGAGTTGGGGCTGTTCAGTCTGGGGAAGAGAAGGCTCCAAGGAGACCTTCTTGTGGCCTTCCAGTATCTTAAAGGGGACTACAAGAAAGCTGGGGAGGGACTTTTTAGGGTGTCAGGTAGTGATAGGACTGGGGGGAATGGAGCAAAATTAGAAATGGGTAGATTCAGATTGGATGTTAGGAAGAAATTCTTCCCCATGAGGGTGGTAAGACACTGGCACAGGCTGCCCAGGGAGGTGGTAGAAGCCTCAGCCCTGGAGGTTTTTGCAGCCAGGCTGGATGTGGCTCTGAGCAACCTGATGTAGTGTGAGGTGTCCCTGCCCATGGCAGGGGGTTGGAACTGGATGATCCTTGAGGTCCCTTCCAACCCTGACAATTCTGTGATTTCTTTTTTACTTTAGCTTTGTTCCTGGTTCCATTTTCATGAGGAAGAACTTCTTCCTAACATCCAATCTGAATCTCCCCATTTCTAGTTTTGCTTCATTCCCCCCAGTCCTATCCCTCCCTGACATCCTAAAAAGTCCCTCCCCAGCTTTCTTCTGGCCCCCGTAAGATAGTGGAAGGCCACACACAGCAATATGCAAATCTACCTGCCACTATGTTTATCACATATATGTGTTTAGAAGTATTTAGCAGCCAAGCTTTTTTTTCCTTTTTAAGATTTTACAGTAATTTCCTCACTGTTTGCAAACTTTTCAAGCTCACAACCTTAAATGCCTTTGAAACCAAATTCAATGACTGCTTGAAGGTTCATTAAAAAATTGTTTCCTACTACAAATAAAAAACATGCTACATATCAACTGTCTCACTAACTAATCCTACAATGAATACACTAAGCTGAAGGGGGTTTTGGTAACTTCATTGCCAGTATTTTTACAGTTTCATGAAAACCAGCTGTTGGATTCAAGGTTTTATTTTCACAATCTAGAGGTATCAAGCAATTTTACGTTTAAAACAGGCTTTTTGCTCTGGAACACTCAAAATGAGGACAAAACAGATTCAGACTTGAAGACTTCCTGTAAACATAATACAGAGGTAAGCTGTGTGAATCTAATAGCAACAGAATAATGCAGTTAATAATATGACAACTACAACAGAAGATCAGTTCTATCCTTTTTTTATTCCTGCAGTTTCCCATTTGAAAGGAAGCTGTGATCACTGATGGCACTCAAACTTTTTTGAGGCTGCATAGTATTTGTGGGTATCCAAACATCTGTAGGTTTTAAGTTAGTATGCACCTTTTGTTTTGCAGAAATATTGGCATAACCACAGCAAAATAGCTCCAAATACCTCAAACACAGGCAACCCATATGCATCCAAAGGAGGTAGCATCATCTATCTGTGTGACCCTCTACTGCTTTCATGCCTCCAGCCTTGGGAAGGACATTTGGAATCAGCAAATTCAAACTACTTTTTTAGATAATATTGGCCTCGTTTCTCACTGCTTCTTCCACTACCAAGCAAAACATGGCACTTCTATGAAGTAGGGGCTGGATCACACCAAGAGCTGTAATAATCCCCAGCACCACTGGATGGTAGCAGCTGTCTTCGTATGTGAAGCGGAGTAGCCTGCGGCCAGCAGCACTCCACATCCATACAAACCACAAGCGTTTCACGGAACCCACCATCTACTGAAGCTCCTGTGGATATCCAGGGCTGTGGATATCCTGCAGATGCTCTCTCACCATCCACATAACCTCTTGTTCCTCTCGAGAGGGCAGAGCATAGCAATGCTTGAGTACCACTGTTGCCATGCATGCTTGGTGGTTTCACTACAGCTGAGACAATCCTCTCCCAAGTTAAAAAAAAAAAAAAAAAAGAAAAAATAAAGCTTTTCTAGATACAAATATCACCTGGATTCCTATTAACAGAGATGTTCTTACATGGTAGTCCCAGTGAAATATACAGCAATGTAGACCTATATTCTTGTATTCACGTTTGTGAGCTGCACATATATAATTAATCACAGAATCACACAGAATCACAGAATCAACCAAGTTGGAAAAGACCTTTGAGATCTTCAAGTCCAACCTATCACCCAACACCATCTAATCAACTAAACCATGGCACTAAGTGCCTCATCCAGTCTTATTTTAAACACTTCCAGGGATGGTGACTCCACCACCTCCCTGGGCAGCACATTCTAATGGCCAGTCTCTCTTTCTGGGAAGAATTTCTTCCTACCATCCAGCCTAAACCTCCCCTGGCACAGCTTGAAACTGTCTCCTCTCAGTCTGTCACTGGCTGCCTGGGAGAAGAGACCAACCCCCACCTGGCTACAACCACCCTTCAGGTAGTTATAGATGGCAATAAGGTCTCCCCTGAGCCTCCTCTTCTCCATGATAAACAACCCTCATTGCTCTTTAATCCTAAAGAAACTCTTTTTAAGGAAGCACATGTCTTACCAAGACAAATAGCAATACCTTAAATTATTTTATCCACTGATGAGTCTGGACAGCCAGCCCACTAGCACCTGTAAGCAGTTGGTGTTGATGTTATATTCACAAGCAGAAATGCTGAGCAGGCTGTGCATGGCCCCAGTAGGGTTAATAGGACACCACAGGTATCTTTCAGCTTGCAGAAATCTTATTACTAGTAATGGATGAGCTGGGAAAACACAGCTTCTATCTCAAACACAGCTGGAGTCTGGGATCAGAAGTTACTAAAGGCACATTTCTACTTCTAAGCTGAAGGAATACCTTATGGAATGATTGGAGAAAACTAAACATAAAAGTAATGTACCTCCTTTCAAGCCCTCTAAAGCAGGCCAATGAGCTTGTAATGATGCACTGAGGTTCATTCTTACTGAGGTGACTTTAAAATCTTAACAAGCTGAGGACATTTTTCTCAAAATCACATAAATTCTTTCACACTGCTGGAGTGGTAAGCAATTTCTATATGTTTGACCACACTGTGGCTCAAGTGAGAGGCATTTCTTTTTCTGCCTGAAGCAACATAGTGTGGAAAAAAAAACCAAAACAAAACACAAGTGAACTTTATAAGGAGTGGTTTGTTTAGCAAGAGGAAGACCCTGGACCAGCAGCCAGTGAACTGTTGTAATCACCCATCACAGCAGCCCTGTGGCCTTGCCATCTGGATCTAACTGCACAAAAGTTTCAGGATCCCCTGTAGCACAGGTCAGTTAGCTGATGCTTAAAGCACCACCTAACCATGCCCTGCAGGCTTCAGCTTCAGACATTCAGCATCACTGCTGAAGAGAACCTGTTCAGGCTTTGGAATTTGGACACCAAGTTGGGAGCAGGTGTTGATCTGTTGGAGGGTAGGAAGGCTCTGCAGAGGGACCTTACCAGGCTGGATAGATGGGCAGAGTCCAACAGGATGGCATTCAACAAATCCAAGTGCTGGGTGCTGCACTTTGGTCACAACAACCCCATGCAGAGCTACAGACTGGGGTCGGAGTGGCTGGAGAGCAGCCAGGCAGAAAGGGACCTGGGGGTGCTGGTTGACAGCAGCTGAACATGAGCCAGCAGTGTGCCCAGGTGGCCAGGAAGGCCAATGGCATCCTGGCCTGCATCAGGAATAGTGTGGCCAGCAGGAGCAGGGAGGTCATTCTGCCCTGTGCTCAGCACTGGTTAGACCACACCTTGAGTCCTGTGTCCAGTTCTGGGCCCCTCAATTTAAGAAGGGTATTGAACATGTCCAGAGAGGAGCAACAAGGTGAGAGGTCTGGAGCACAGCCCTATGAGGAGAGGCTGAGGGAGCTGGGAGTGTTTAGCCTGGAGAAGAGGAGGCTCAGGGGAGACCTTATTGCTGTCTACAACTACCTGAAAGGAGGTTGTAGACAGATGGGGGTTGTCCCTTCTCCCAGGCAACCAGCGACAGAACAAGAGGACACAGTCTCAAGCTGTGCAGGGGAAGATTAGGCCCAAGGTGAGGAGAAAGTTCTTCACAGAAAGAGTAATTGGCCATTGAAATGTGCTGCCCAGGGAGGTGGTGGAGTAACCATCCCTGGTGGTGTTCAATAAAAGATCGGATGTGGCACTTGGAGCCAGGGTTTAGCTGTCAGGAGGTGTTAGGTATTAGGTAATAGGTTGGACTTGATGATCTCTGAGGTCTTTTTCCAACCTGGTTGATTCTGTGATTCTACATCATTTTGCTGTACTGCAGAATGCTCTTGTCTGACTCTAAGCCAAGCCAGAAGAAGCACAGAAACCCTGTGACCATCTTACCAAGCCTGGCTTCCACTTCATCTCTGGACATTGAGACTGCATGCTGCACTTAAGGGAAGCTGACTACCTGCAAGCCAAGTTGTCTCACACAGCCCCTGCCTGCAATTCTAGCTTGGACCAAAGAATTATTTTCTTCAGCTCAGACAGCAGCAGGACTTTTCCTCTTGAGCTGTTATTAGAGGTGGAATTGGTGGAGTTCCAGCCCATGCACTTAAAAGACATTAATGTGATTTGGGTTCTGTGTGACTCTCTCCCCTACACATGTACTCTCTGCAAAGAGGGCTGTAATTAATGCTACCCAGTGTGCTGTAGATATCATTATTTAATTAGAGTTGTTAAATTACATGGCAAAATGCAACTCCTCCTCTCCTTTCATGTGCATGAAGGGTCCCACAGACAGTAGAACCAGTATCTTCCTGGGAAGCAACCTTTTATGACAGGAGACAGGAATTGTGCGTTCCTTAACACACCACAGACAGTCTCTCCAGAGCCTGCATGTGACTGGAAACAGAAGCGAGAGTCTGAATGGCATTAAATTGCAGTTCCTCTTATAGCAAGGTCTAGAATTCTTCTAGCCCTGTTGCTGGGTCACTGCTGTCTTGCACAAGGATTACTTTTTGCCCTATTTCATTCCTCATTATATTTATTTCCAAGTCATAAGTTTGGTCAATGTACAGAGATGTGACTGTCAAATGTCCAATCAGCATGACAACAGGACACCAATCATCTGAAACAAGGAAAAAAAAACTTTTGGGCACATTTTAAGATTCTATGAACTTAAAACCTGATCTCACTAGCATATCCAACCCTCCAGGAACACAGATTTCAGTACTGTATCTATGTTTCCAGCTTGCTTGGTACCTGAATAGAATCCCTTCCCTGCAAGCATTTACCTACTGAAGTTGGTTTCTTTACTGAAGTTGTTTCCTTTACATCAAACTGATCTTCTCTAAGAGCTATACATCTTTCTTTCTCTGGTTCAAAAGTACTGGTTCTGCTTCAGCACACCAAGTAATTTTATTCTGTAACACAATTGTAGAGTGCAAGGAAATGAGAGGGGGTAGCTTCTCCATCTGGCAGATGATCCTCAGAAGTGGAAAAGAAGATGTGCAGGCTTATGCTATTAAACTTTTTTTGAGTTCAAATGGAATCCAGCTGTTTGGGATCCACAACATTCTTGCAGTGTAACTGCTCACAGTATGTATACTTTCAAACCTTTTATTTTTGTTTTCTTTAATTGCTGGGGCCTGAGATCATAAACGCCTCCGTCTTTCAAATGCGAAGTGCAGCTCTTGGTAATTTGTTCTAATCAACTGCAGTAAGAAATGTCTGCTCCATAACCTTGGAGACTTTTTCTCTCCCCTGACGACAGAATAGACTTCTTGCAAAAAAAAAAAAACAAAACCAAAACCAACAAAACCCCAACAAAAACCATCTGGTTTGAATTGAACATCAAATTGCAGTTACTTTAAGTGCCAACTATTAAATTACTTCAAATGTTTTATGTTTGAACATGATTTTTCTAGACAACTAAATTTTTTAACTGTAGCACAAATATACATGTAAAATTACTTCAGAAGGTTAATTCCCTTGAATACACTTTTTTGTTGTTTTTTTCTTAAATAATTTGCAGTATCTCAAGTCACCATTTTTGCTTTCCATTTAAAGAAATTATTATCCACAGAGTTTTTTTGTACAACCCAATATGCCTCAGCAGATGGCAAGAGGCAGAAAACCTCTGTCTAGAACTCAGGGAGTTGATTCTGAACTCTGTGACATAGAAAAGGATTTTCAAGACTATCCAGAACCCACTGCATCAAGCCAGAAAATCACATGGACCAAAATTACAGTCCACAGTTTGATCAGGAAGCTCAACATTAACCCCATCTGAAAAACCAACCCCCTTTATTTATCCATTTACCTGTTTTCTGGAGATGAGCCTTGCAGTCTCCTTTGCATGACATCATTTCAAATTTTCAGCTTTATATAAAGGCTGCTATTTTCCTTAATACCTTAGTACTTTCCTTATTTCCTTGTATTTTCCTTAATACTACCTAGCTCTTAATCTACCACGTTTTTGCATGGCAGATTTTTCTACATTTTTTGGTTTTTTTCAGTTTTTCTTTAGTGTGTTTCCAGCCCTTTCAGTCACAGGGAATACTTTAAAAGAAAAAAAAAAAAAAGGGAAAAAAACCCCAAACCAAACCAGTACAATTGAAACTATTAAATGCAAATTAAAATAAACACCAAATCCACTCTTTTGCTAACACTTGTGATTTCTGAATCATTGGAGTTGACAGTGTTGCTGAGGCTTCTTTATGCTGCTGCAGGGAGGTAAAAAAAAAAAGTGAACATCTTATTGATTGTGAAAGGGCTCTAAAAGGGCACAGGGAAAGTGTGAGTGAAAACTGTTTTTCGTATCCCCTTCTCAGTGTTTCTGCAAACCACTCCTTCCAAACAAAATGGAGTAACTCCAAGTGCAGGCCAATACTATCATCATTCACTTCACCTTCCCAGACAGTGAGCAAAGTAAATCCCCAAGCAGACTTGATGCCCCAAAGAGTTGAAATTAAAAGCACAGGTGACTGCAGCTGGGCAAATTGCTGGCAATTACTCTGGTGACTTCTAAATTGGAACTGACCCAGCCTCAGTGGTTGTCTCTGCTTGTGTGTTCTCCAAAGGTGATTGTAATTGTGGTGATGATAAGATTACTCTGAGGAGGAAGTAGTAATTGCAAAGGTGGGGCCACCTGATCAGAAGTTCCCATGTTTTTTAGATGGCTGTTTCTAACACTGGCTCTGGGTTTAGCAACAATGTTTGAATATGAAAACACAGATCAGCCTTCAAGTTCACTGAGAAACAAGAGGGAAGCTTGGTCACAACAAAAACCTCTTGATTTTTTACAGGCACAGCATGGGAAAAAAGGTGACTTTATAGACAGTAGATAGGAAGAATGACTTCATTTACTACAGGTTGCTGCAAGTGATCTCAGCAGGCTTAAGAGCCACAAAATTGAAATTCATCTAGGACTACGAAGAGAACACTATCATTCTGGGGAAGCAAACCCAACTGGCTCCACCACTGCTAGACATTGAGAGTGCCTAGACAATGGATGTATTTGATTTTCACTGAGTGAATTTCAGCAGCACATACCCTCCAGTGTATGGGATTATGGAGAAAACCTACATGTCTTCAACTAGCAGTTCTGCTTGTAGCTCAGGTGAAAACAGCTTCAGTTATTACTTAATGCAAATGAATATGGCTGAAAACACAGAGTTACAGATGTTGAAGGAGGTTGGAAGAGACCTCTGGTCATCTGGTCCAACCCCCCTGTTCAAGCAGGGCCACATAAAGCCAGTTTCTCAGGATCATGTTTAGACAGTTTCTGGCAATCACAGGATCATAGGATGTTAGGGGTTGAAAGGGACCTCTGGAGATCATCAAGCCCAACCCCCCTGCCAGAGCAGGACCATAGAATCCAGCACAGGTCACACAGGAATGCATCCAGAAGGGGCTTGAAAGTCTCCAGAGAAGGAGACTCCACAACCTCCCTAGGCAGCCTGTTCCAGTGCTCTGTGACCCTCACAGTGAAGAAGTTCCTCCTCATGTTGAGGTGGAACCTCCTGTGCTGCAGTTTCTATCCATTGCCCCTTGTCCTATCACAGGGTGCAACTGAGCAGAGCCTGTCCCCTCCTTAAGTGGGGACTTAGGTCCTGTAGGCAGTGCCCCTTCTCATCAGAAGGATCCAGAGTGCTTCCAGCCTGAGCTGAGAGCTGAAGAAGCAGTCTGGGACCAAAGGTGGTGACATCCAGTCAATACTGTTTGTACCTACATATCCTAACAAGCAGATAATATTCTCAAATACCTATTCAGCTACCCAAGGCAATTTTAAAAAGAAGATTAATTACTTTCTTTCCACTTTTTCATCAAAATTCATCTGCTTGGTTAGTGTTAACAGTAAAAGGGGGAAAAAAAAAGATAAGAACCTACAAGATCTCAGTTTTCTGCTGGGATGTATTACTATTCACTGAAAGCTGTGCCGAAGTAGGACCCAGTGGGCATAATGAGTGAAAGAAAGGGAGAAAAAAAAAAAAAAGATACAAAGATAAAAATAGCATATGGGACACATTTTAAAGACTGTATTCATGTCTGTGCTCCCTTCTCTCTATCACTGGTTCCAAAAATTCAACTACTATTTTGAACATCCAGTACAGCTTTCTCATTCAGTCAGTGTCTCTGGCCTTAGAAAGTCTATAGAGGGCTTGGCTATTACTGATCTCTGACTTTGAATAGAAAAGCAGGAGGTCCAAGGAGGATGGGTGTGTGCAGGAAGCCTGCACAGTGCCTGCAGTGAAGAGTCCACCTGTTTAAATGGATGCTAAAATGCTTGCCTGAAGCTCTTCTTAAAGCTAAGCCTGGCAGATTCTCCAGGAGTGCACACCAGTTAAACTCTCAGTCTTGGAAACTCCTCCTCTGAGGCCAAATCTTTCCTGAAGAGCTCTTCTACCAATCCAGGCAAGCCAGACACTGTGGAGAATTGTTCCACCTCTGCACACTCTGCATGAGACCTTCACCAGAAGCAGAGGAAGAAGATCCCATTCACTCTGGAAAAGCATTACCTTCCTGGCTTACAGCTGAAATAAGAACTGAGATTTAATCCTATGTATCTGCCTGCAAATCACCATCTTTCTCATAAGCAGAAGAGCAACTTGACGTAAAGTCCACCTACATTTGCTAAAAATTATCCTGCAACATCTACCCAACACCACCTTTACCCTGATGGGAGTTTAAATATATACTTCATTCAGCAGTGTAAGTTTCTTGTGACATTCAACAGCTTTTAAAGAAATTGCTTTTTTTTCCAGTAAATGTGATATGTGCCATTCCTTGTGAGTTAACAGCATCAGACTTTGCTGCTGGAGGTAGCAGCCTGCAATGTGGATGGATGGACCCTTTTTTCCCAAGAAAACTTCTGCCACCAGTGATCTCTGACTACTCAAGCATGCAGGTTGGCAAGGGGGATTGTTGGGTGGAGTGAGTGTTGAAACATTGATGTTCCCTTCTTCTAAGATACCTGGATCAAACAGGGAGCTTTTTCTCCTGGCTATTAGACAGGGATGTAAGAGTGGAATAATTCCTCAGGCTATAACAACCCTATGAGCATTTCTGACCTTGAATTTTCATCACCTGATCAAAGGTTCTGCTTGCTGCATCCCTTTCATCCTCACCAAGCCCTTGTTTGGCTGTCATCTTTATTGTCACTGTAGTTTTGTCTCCAGGCAAAAAAAGTGTCCCTCTATTTTTTTTCTCATCTTTGTCCTGGTCTTGAAGCTACAGTTTGTCCTCTGGGCTTCTTGCCCACCCACACTGTGGTGGAAATGTCTATGTCCTCATGCCTTCCCATCCTGCTTGCAGCTGCTCCGCTCTGGAAAGCAGGAGAAGTCTACCCTTGAATCCCCTCCAATTAGGAGAAGCCTGCAGGTGTTCAGCACTTGCACACAAGGAAAGACTCCAAGATCTAATCATGAGGAACTGCTGTGGACAGAAAGCAGCAGCAGCAAGGCAGCTGAAGGCATGTTTCAACAGTTAGAGAATAACCCGTCATGTTGAACAACCAGTTTGAGCAAACCAAAAACTACCCCTACTGCACTGAAGGTCTAAAAATGGAACCTCCTGAAGTAACTCCTTGGTGTACAGACCTACAGCATAATAATCCAAATCATCTTAATAATAAATACTTGCATTTGTCGTCCCTTCCCTGATGACTGCTTGATCTGTTCACTTTTTAGTGTGATCACAGATCTGTCATTTGCTTACTACAGCTGACTATTCCTGTTATTTGTGCATTGCCATTCATGGATGCAAATAAATAGCCTAATGATCCCATCAAACAGCAGCATGGAGAGGCAATATATACTAGGAAGCAATCCTATTACCCAGCATGTGCTGGTTGAGCAGATGGAAGGGATGAACATCCACCAGCAAACAGGACTTTTATTTCAACAGCATTCTGGCTTGTGCTAACTTCACCTCACTGGGAAACTACTGTTTGTTTTCCTTCCCCAGCTTTGCTCAGTGCACCAACAAGGGAGTCACAGATTTACCCAAGCACAGGGAAGCTTAAAATCCACACAGTGTTTTAAAGAAATATGTGAAAAAATATTCAAAGCCAGTGAGTGTTAACATGCAACAAGAACATTGACACCAACACTGCAGTCCACTGGGGATAGTTTCTTCTTAAGAAACAGCTTTTGAAAGAAAACCCTTTCCCACATAACGTTTTCTAGTCGTTTGTTTTTCTTCATCCTCTCCTGTTTTATTGCTGCATGAGATAGCTCTTGTCAGGAGAATCTAGCCAGGCTTCAAGAGCTGCCAAATTACAGAGGCCTCAGGTTTTTCACAGTTAGTTGTTCTTTTCACTGCTGGACCCTTCTAAAGCAGATGAGATTGAATTAATATGTTTTTACTGTATTTGTTCCTCTGCTCTGCTGTTTCCCATGGCCTAGAAGAGGAAGTCTGACTGCCAAGTGTTTTCTCATTTTGTTTAATCTGATACAAAAGGTCAGCTCAAGTATCCTTTTGGTATTTGCTCTAGAGCTGAGTATAATAGGTGGCAATCCCAAGAAGAATGCATGTTGCTAAACTTCAGTGATGTTTGGGTTTTTAGATACAAACAGATGTTTCCTTTTGGTAGCTTCATTTTCCGTGTGATATTCCAAGAAGCAGAATGGGTGTAGTTGAATCCCAGATGAACATTTTCCAAAAATTAATCCGATTTACACACTGCATCTCAGATTATGAGGACAAAACTTCACAATAAAGTGAGACAGATCAATAACTGATTTGTTTACTCAGACTCCTGTTTAAATAGACTGTCAATTCTTCTTAATATTCACAGCTAATTTTTTGCAGCAGAAGCAGGAAAACAGAAAGATTGGCTCACATTCAGGTCTGATGCAGATCCACTAAAATTAGCAAAAACTGGTCTGGCCTTGGGACCCATTGTGCTACACCAGTTTGATATAGTGCATTTACACTGAGGAAACAATTTTAGGATTAAAAATTAAATCAGGAGTAAAAATAAAAACAACTGTGGGTTGATGCTGTAATCCAGCAGTCTAAATTTGCAGCAATATATATAAACACAGTTTTAGTTACATCCCTGCTGTTCTCCAAAACAATCCCTCTTGCAAAATGATAATTACCTTCATGCAATAATAAAGTTAATAAAGTCTTCCTGGGTACATTGAGAGAGCTTCAGTCCTTGCAGGAAAATACATCCAATTCCAAGATTTTCAGATGCAAACTATTTGCTCTTTGGAAGTTTTGCATTTATGGGTCAGGTATAATGAATGACTTTACATGGAAAAAGTGAGTCAGAAAAACTCCACTTACTTCTTTAGACAAGTAAATTGGGAATTTGAGGACATAAAAAGGGCAGAGAAAATATGAAATAAAGACTGTTTGAAATGTTTCAGCATTACAGTGAAGCAGGTACAGCATCAATTCTAACTCCTGACCTCAAAACACATAGAGGTCATTACAGTAGCTTTGGCAGCTCTGCTATAATGACCCAGTCACCACAATCCTGATGTTTAAAAACCTAATCAGGTAAAGAAAGAGGGGACATGGATGGGGCCTATTATACAGCAGGAAACAAGCAAAACAAGAAGCAAAAATCCACCAAAGTCTTCTGAGAAATGCAGGCATCAGTGCACAGAGGGGTGGCACGGGAGAGTGGGACTGCTTTGCAGGGACCACGGAGAGAATGCTGCCTAAAATGAGATTAGTGCATTTGAGAATTATGCCAGATTCAGAATTCCTCTCTATACTGTGTATGAATCACTCATGGTTTGAATAGTCAAATTCATGAATAAAAATTCTTTTTCTGACTGCTCCAATCAGATTCTGATCACTGTAGATCCAAAGGGCAGTGTTTGAGAAGCAGGCAGCTTGGTGATATGAAAACATATACAAGTAATAAAAGCTCTACCATTGACCCATATGTCAGGAATTTACCTCTTAAGAAACTCAGGAAACTAGTTTCAAAAGTCTGACAGCTTCTAGCCTCTCAAGAGCCGTTCTGAAGAATCAGACCAAACTATAGATTGCTGGGACTGTCTGCCTGCATTATCATCAGCTGAGTGGTAAACCCTTAGACGAGAAACATATTTTCTAAATCCATAATCCTTCTTCTCTTGTATTTTGTTGATACTACATCAAAACAATTCTACACATACTGGCAGCTCTGGAGAGAAATGCAATCTGAGTGGCTACTGTTAGTCAGGACCAGGTCGAAACACAGGTACAAAACTTAACACTTCGTTACAGATCACAAAGGGAGACAAAAGGCAGCAAATCATGATACAGGGATAAACTGGGATGATAACATGTGTTTGGACAGTGATCTGTGTAATAACCACAACGTTGAACTTGAATGCCTCTCTAATTCTCTATTTTCCGTATTTTCTTAGGCGTCGTATTTTCTAAGCACCTACAGCTTCTCAGACACATTGGATGCTCATATTCCAGTCACTCTTCCTCTATTAACCCAAAAACCTGTAGCAAAATGGAGAAGGAAAATAGAACAGGGAAGAAGATGAAGAACATTTGGGGAAAAAAAACACAAACAACCAACCCCCCCCCCAACACAACACAACACAATTAAAATAACTGCTTAGTCCTAAAGGTATAAAATCAATTCTAGTGATATTTTCCACATGTCCAAGTTTTGTACAGTTCCCAACCTGAACAGCCAAATTATTATTCCAGTGCATAGACAATTTGGTCCTGCCACTATTGTCACTACTGACAGACTTTGGCAAATAGTGTATTTGCAAAGCTCTAATCCATCAGTTATTTACCACAGAAAAAAATGAAACCCAACCCAACCAACCAACAGCAACAACAAAAATAACTCAACCAACCAACAAACAAAAAACCCCAACAAACCAACCAAACAAAAATACCAAAAAGAAAAACCCCAAATCTGTTCTGGTTGTTAGAGCTTGGCTGTGTTTGAAAGGCTGGGAGAATTGAATTCTCCTGTTTCATAAGCAACTGTCCATCGGGGTGTAAGTGATGAGAACAGCAGCGGTTTTACAGTTACAGTTGTGCTCTTTGGAAATGTAGGTGATTTTAGCAGGTTGGATCAAAACATCTGATCAGGCTGAAGTTCAGGAACTCCTTAGGTGCACTTGCAAGTGCAAATATAAATAACAAACGAACCCAAAATCTAAGTAGGTCAGTATCACTACAAGCTAGCAGTTTGGAATTCATTAGTGGTTTCCACCTGGGACATATTACAAATACCTCTAAATAAAATATATGAGAGAGTGTTTTAACTGAATGAAGTGTATCCAGTTGCATATTACAGACACCTCAAAGAGCTGTTAGCACCTTCAGCAAACTGACAGTTACTTCAATCTGTGCTGACTTCAGTTTTACAGAGGAAAAGTAAGGAGGCTTTGTCTCTGAAAATAGCAGGTTTTTTGATGCTGCCTTTGGTGTGAAACCTTTTTATAACTCTCCAATTATGAAATTAGCTTAGGTCAAATATATGTTGTAGAATAAATAACATTCTTAGCCATTCCAGTGAAAAAGATGCTGACTCTGAACCTCCATTCCAATTTGAGCCACGGAAATGGAAATGTCTTTAGTTCTTGCTGGACAACTGCAGTCTCAGGTTCTTAGGGATACATTCCGGCAGGAAAACCAGAAGCCTCTGCACTTTCCTTTGTGCCAGCAGAATAGTACCAGTAGGGTCCTACTGAATGATTACCACAAGTCATACAATAACTTCAGTTTAAGCAGTACTTATTTAAAATTCATGTTCTCTTTCCTTTTCTAAGAGCAGACTCTACTTCAAATGGCTGATATCTCTTATTTCAAACCAGATAAAACGACACCCCCCCCCCCCAAACTCCCATTACATGGAATTTTTTAAATGAGGGAAGAAATAACAAATAACCAGGCTGAACAGAATGTCCCTAATCTGTTCCAGAAAATGCAGTGCCAAAGAGTGAGATGCTAGAAGGAGGTAGTGCGCTACCAGTCAGAGCAGTCAGGGAGAAGGCACAAGCAGCAGAGCAGAACTGTACTGCAAGGATCCCAGCACCTGCATCAGGTTTACAGGAACTACTGGCAAGTTTAAGATTTGTTGGCACATTTACTACTTCCTTAATTTTCACATTGAACTCAGTGAGCACAGTAAGCTCTGAGTTCTGCCACTGTTACGTCATAAAGTTGCAACAGGTTGCAAAATTTTATGTTGATACCTAATGCAGGAGTGCTGCTGGGATAAAGAAAACTGAAGGTTTTGATGACATATTTTAAATAAGCAGATCCTTTTTTGATTCTTCTTCTTTTCTAAAATTAACACTGAATTTTAGGGTACAGATCTACAATATAGTTAATTTCTTTGCTACAGGACTATTAATGATGGGTACCGACATTAAGAGTCTTGAAATCACTCTCACAGAGTGAAAACAGAAGAAGGATCAAGCTGTAGTGGCACAAAAAATGACATGTTAAAGCATCTGCTGTATGTATGGAACAACACTTCAGATTGTCTCATAAATCTAACATATGATCCTTGTCTTGCAGTGTACTTGTCCAAGATTTAGATCATGACATAGTAAAGGCAAATAAACCATGTTATACTTCAGTTATAAATAAAACAAGTTGTTTTTTACTTTTCCTGAAAGCATGCTTGTTCTAAGTATGTTTCTCTAGAGTAATATTATTTATGAGCTTTCATCTGATAGGTATCACCACTGAATTCTCTCCCTTATTTCAGATTGTTTACAGTAGTCAGATATGGGCTGTGACTGTACTAAGTAACTCAATATTTAAACTGAATTTTAACCTGGACTGCACTGGAACAGGCTGCCCAGGGAAGTGGGGAAGTCATATCCCTGTGTGGATGTGGTGCTTAAGGACATGGTTTAGTGATAGACTTCACTGTCCAAGGCTAATGGTTGGACTCAATGATCTTAAAGTTTTTTTCCAACCTAAACAATCCTATGATTATCTTTCTCTGTATTATTTTTCTCTGTTGCATGTATCCAGGCCTTTCTGTAATTTTAAAATAGCTTCTAAATATTTACTACAACTAAACATAGACTAAACTAATAACAATAAAACAAACTGCACATGAGAGGCTAAACGAAACAGGGAAATTCTGGCTAACAGGACTTCTGCCAACAACTTCACAAAAAGTTTTTTCTGCTTGAAATTCAGGTCTCATAATCAAGTCTTTTTTTTTTTTTCTCATCTCACATGGCAAAATAAAATTAACTAGATTAGACCAGACTGATGCATAAAGTGCCTGTTTTACAGTAATGCATTTATACCATAGCAAGAAGGCACAGTTGTGGCCCAGCATGATTGTTTTGTTGGTCATCCATTCTCACAAGATGATAAAAAATAAACCCCTCAATTCACAACCTCTGAGCACTTGCTACATTACAAAGTGGCAGACATGCTGACTGACAGATGTTTGGTTCAGATTCCTTTCTGGTACAGGTTCCACGTGGATTGATCTCCAAAGAGCAGAATTTTGAAATACTGAATATACAAAAAAAATTGGAATATGCATTTTGAAAATATGTTTGTCTGAACATGATAAAAAAAACTTTGTTAAAGTAAGGAATAGCATTATACCTATTTATCTGAAGTCAAGAGACACCATTTAAAGTATTAGCTAAGCTCTGCTACTTTTAACAGTACCTCAATTTTCTTTGTTGCTCTCAGTATCTTTTAAGAATTTTCTGTGTAGGGACTTCCTCATCCCTGGGCAAATATCTTAAGTCTATGATATAAAATTATTACACATAGATTATCAGTTTAAATTTACCTTTAAAAATGAGATACTCATCACACTATAAATACTCATAGATTCGAGTGTCACGATCCTTCTTCATTAGTAAATATCTCATATGTTTTCAGGCAGTTTTCTTCCAGCTATTTATTCATACTCTATTATTCATTTTAATTCTTACAGCCTTATTTGTAAAGACAAATGAGGTACAGACTTCTTTTAAAAAAATTATCAAGAAGCATCTATATAAATAAATTATTGTACAATGATATTAAGATAAATATTTGTATTTAAAGACAATTGACTATTTTTTTTTCTACAGGAATTTAATTTCTATGGGAATTAAAGCATGCTCTTGAGAAAACTCAACTTTTTATGGAGAAAAACACAACAGCAGTATTTGGACAGGCTGCCAAAACTATGCTATATTTAGCAAGGAGCAAAAAACAACAAATCCAGCATCCAGCACTCAGTTTCCTTACATTTATTCCCCATTTCCACTTGACAAAAAAAAAATAAAAATCAGATTATGTATCAATATTTATGTAGTAACTCGTCTCAAAAGAGTTGCACAGATGAAAAATGGAGTACATCATTATGCACACATAATTTGGTGGATTTGATTTTTTAAAATCTTTTTTTTTAAACCAAAGTTTCACTTATGGACCTCATACAACATATGCAAACCCTTGGTGGCCAGACAAACATGAATTAGTGTGAGCAGCCAGGGTTTTGGAAATGAAGTAGTATTCCTCTTGCTCACTGAAGGAGTTTCCTGCAAATATATATACTGTCATGAAAACAAATTATGTTTTGTGGACTTCATCCACTCCAATCTAACTGTAAGCTTGCTAGCTAAATAAATATCCTGATGGGACTGGAGTAGAATGGGTTTTTAGCTCCCAACCCCTTATTTTCCAAACCTCTCTCAGGGAAGAGCAGACAGGAAAGTGCACAAGAGATATATATAATTTAGCAGGACCCTTCCAAGATAATAACATGGTTCAAAGGATGATGGTACTTTAAAAAGGTGGCATCTGCAGTGCAGTGTGAAAACTTAAGACGGCACCACAAAGAAATCTGTCTTTGTATAACTCCCACTGTGTTAACACAGGCTCCAACAGTCAAAGGGTGCTTTTCAGCAAGGGGTTTTCATGCACACACAGACTTTTGCTGACACCACTACAGCCCTGTTGCCTTCAGATTATTTCTCTCAGCTCTCTGCTGTAATGTCAATGTTTCTAGGTTCTCATACAGAAGTCTTAAGTGGTTTTGGGTTTGCAGGTTAATGATTTTCCAATAAAGGTCTATCTGCTACACAGAATTGCCGTATTCTGAATGAATAGTGAATGAATAGTCAAGATTTTCTTGTACTTCAGATGAGAGTGCCAAGACCATTTGAGATTAAGCAGCTTTCCATATTTGATACTTGACTGTTTTTTCCTGTCAACTGCACCTCCAGATTTTGTCCCTTCCAACACTTGTGCAAGTTGAACAGAATCAAAGAAACTGAGCTTGATGAAAAATAAAGGAGAAGAAAGGTACTAAGAAAGGTTATTTTCCAGGAGGATCAGTTTTGCAGTTCACCTTCCAGCTGCACAAACAGTGCCAGCTGACTGGAGTGAAGGGTCAGGGCTTGGTGGGGGGAGTGGGAAGAGGCTACAGAACCAAGCAGCATGGTCACCGGGATGTCCTGGTACCTTTTTGCAGACCTCCCCAGCAGTGGTCTGGGACAAGATGATGGGAAAATATTCTGGCAATTTTCAGCCTTTGCTAGGTAGCATGCTCAGTAATTACTTACAGAAGAACAACACTCAGCTCGCTCTTCCCCAAGCTGCATGGATTCCAGGATAGGACAGGGCAGTAAAACTCTATTTCTGGTAGAAGGACAAACATTTTGAGCACAAAAATAATGGCAGATTCATCCATTGAGAAAGGGTTGTTTTTACAGTCATTCTTTATAAAGAAGTTTATTTTTAAAATGACCCCAAAATATATAAATACTACTAGCAAAAATAGGCACGCAGTATTTGTATCATTCAGCCACTGAATGTCACTGATGTTTTCCTTCCTCAACCACCTGCTACACAGCTCCTCTCCTGCAAAAAAAAGCTGCAAGTAACATCTGCACAAAAAGTATTTCTAGGGTTGCAGATTGTGTAACTTTTAAGAAATCACCATCTTTGTTGTCGTTGTTGTTGTGTAGATCTATATAACTACCCCTCCTAGGCTGGCACAAAAAAACATTTCCATTGCATGCATCCATATGTTTCTATACATTCATTGACTTCTTAGAACAACACATGTATCCTCAACGTGACGTTAGCCTGACACTACTGAAAAATCATCCTCATAACTGTAACTTCCAACAAGCATAAAATACCTATGCTATTCCAAACAATCATTATTTTTCTATTTCTCTTATAAAGTATCATTATTTCACTGACATAACAGCATCTTATTAGTCTATGTAGGGACAGTGTTCTACCTGTTGCAGAACTGACCATTTTCATTATTTTCGTGTTTGCACCACACAAACACATTACAACCAAAACAGAAAACACAATGGATGGGGAAAAGACACGAGAACGAATGATGAAGCACTGTCAGCAGTCCTATGAAACATCAGTGCTAGTAACAGGAAGAACTTGTAGTCAGTCAGTGATTGAATAGTGATGTGTTATGAGATACAACCTAAAACATTAGTTTTCTTTCAGCAAATTGATTTATTGACATAATTGATTATAACCATGTACAGCATCTATGCATCTCCCATTGGAAGAATATCCAGTGATAGAGCTAACGTTAGTGTGATACACAGCTTTACTCAGTACCCCCACTGCATTTCTAACAACAAACAATGGTGTATTCCACAGTCATAAATGGCCAAAAGCATCAAGATGTCCAAAAGAACAGAAAATTAACATTTTAAACAAAGAAATAAAACCTGATCCTGGGTTCCTTCAGTTTTAATTGCATCAAACATTGTGCCTTTAAGCTATGAATTTTAGTCTTTACACTGACAGCTGAGTTTGGCCCCTGATACTCATGAAAACTACTGCCTGTCAAAATGAAATCCCAAAGGGCTTTTTGCTACTGACACAAGAATCAAGACTTTTTTTTCTCCATTTAAAAGGTAGAGATTAAGGCAAACAATCTCTACACTCTCTCCTCCTACTTGAAGACTGAATAAAATTCCTTCAGAACATGAAGTCTTTCCTCTCCATTCAGTTGCTGAACTTCAACTGAAGGTACCACTTACTATGGTGTCTTTTGTAAACACTTGTTCGTGTGGAAAAAAAGAAAAAAGAAAAAAATGGAACAAAAAGAAAACTTCCCAAATTGCTTACATGCAATTATGGTAATAAAAAACTCATAGTCACAAATACCTCAGGTCAGCAATGAATGCATTACAAGGAGACAAATGTCTCCATAGTCCACTAACACTTCCTTCAAAGCTATTCAGTTTCACAAGAGTTCATCTGAGGTTGCACATTAAATTCAGAGGAGCAGAAGTAGCATTAATGGTCTAAAACAACTTACCAAACTCCCTCTAAAACATTTGCATTTAAAGTGTAACCCCTGTTTATACCTTTTACATTAGCTTATTTCTAGACTACACAGAGAGAATTATTAATGTAAACTAAGCCACCATATTTTGTAGCAACACAACCACATTCTGTAAATATTTAGGAAAGTCGAAAAGTCCAAGAAAGCAGAAAGCAACTGATCACAAAACCATTAGCATTGCTCTAAAAACAATGGTAAAAATCAAATTAAAAACTCCAACCAAACAAACCAACCCAAACCCAACTCAAACATATACTACTGTGTAAGGGTTTAAGTTCAGCACTACTCACTCAGCTACACAAAACACAGAATCTAGATTAATATACAAAAATGTTTTATTTCACAGTGAGGTACATAAAGCTTCTAACTTTAGCAGGATAAGGCCAAGAGAGATTTGCCCATTAGGATAAAAACTGTTTCACATTCCTGAAATATTCTCAGCTATTATTGTTTCTGAAGAAAGGCACAAACGTTATTTATCCATCACCTCTGCATCCACCCATTTAGAAATGAAGATGGATTACGTGAGGGTCAGTGCTCTACTGACCAGCATGGACCCAGACAACTACAGCACACATTAATGTGTACAAGTACCAAGCAGTGTTTATTCAGTAACAATTAAAAATGTCTGATTTGTAAACATATTACAAAACCGTTAGTTTTTTTCCTAGTGGTGTTAGCAATGTATTCCTGTAAAACTAACCAGCTGCATTATTGTTTCCTGTTTACAAGAAATTATGAAAACATACTTGCACTCGTTAAAATTGCCCTACATTCTGTTTGAGTTACAATGACACAGCCTTCAAACTGTCCAGTACGGCGCAGGCACTTCCAGCCCTTCAGAAGACCCATCGGTTCCACACCATCCACCAGTAAAATTAAAAGCTGATCCTCAGTCCAAATTTTTCCATTGAAAGAGCTGGTGCCTTGGAACGGTCTGTTTAAGTGTCCTCACATGGAGTCAGGACACTCACTGTACCTCGTTCCCACCTACAATCTGAGTAAAAAAAAACACCTGTAAAACACTACACTGAAATTTATGGCTCCGACTTTGTGTACGGGAGACACCAGCTGCTGTTCCACAGTAGTTCCCGCGGTTGCTCTCCTCGTGGTATGGAATGATTACCAGCAGAGTTGGGGCATTTGCTTGGGTTGTGTTAGTGCCAATTCTGAGAAAAGGCTGCCCTCTCAGCAGAGGTGACTAAGCCCATCTCACTGAGGGCATCAGCTTTAGGCTGCAGTAGGGGTGGCTGATGAAGGCAGCGACCGCACCACAGCTCTCCCCCTTGGAAGCAGCAACCCCTCCGGGCCCACGCCATCCCTTCACAGCCCAGCAGCCACCTCCCCTCGCCGTGCTGACTACAGCTCGCAGCGGGCCTCACGGCATTGCAGCATGGAGCAGCCATCAGCTGCACAGGGCCTGCCGGGAGCCGCAGCTTGGCGGCCTCAGTCGGCGAACCGCTGCAGGAGATGGTCATCGCCGTGGCGGCTGCTACCGCCGCCGCTGTCTATGAAGCGCTCACAGGGAAACTCGATGAGGTCGGCCTCGCTGAGGGCGCAGGCGGCCCCGCGGGGCGGCCGGTGGGACTGGAAGCCTGAGAAGTCATTGGAGACGCCGGTGCCCATAGAGCGGAGGGGCCGACGGGTGGAATAGAGCTGCCGGACATGGACAGGGGCCGCCTTCCGCCGCCGCCGCCCTAGCACCTTCTTCCGCAGCAGGCGGGAGCCCCAGGCGGCCAGCGCCGCGAAAAGCAATAGGGCGTTGACTGCCAGCAGCACCAGGGTAAGGAGCTGCTGATCGGGTCCCCGAGGCCCGCCTGCTGCCGCTGCCGCCGCCGCCGCCGAGCCGCTGTCGGGCAGGGTGACCAGCCCGGCGCAGTGATCCCGCGGCGCCACCGGACACACGCGGCCGCCCAGGACGCCCTCGATGCAGACGAGGTAGGGGGTGTCCGGGCGGAGCTCCCGCAGGGTGGCGACCAGCTCTCCGCGCTCCGGCAGGTAAACGAAGCGCTGGAACTTGACAGCGGCGCCAAAGCGGTCGAAGAGGAGTCGGAACCGTGCCGGCCCTAGCAGGCGGGGAATGCGGTGCGGCCGCACGGCCCAGCGTACTGTCACCGAGCTGGAGCCCACCGCCTCCACCGACAGGTTGCAGAGGAACAATTTGTTGAAGTCGCACGGGTCGGACACCAGCGGCAGAACGCCGACGGCCGGCGCCGAGCGGGCCTTCCCTGCTCGCCGAGGCCACGCCGCGCTGTCAGGCGCGGCCACCGACGGCGTGGGACTGGACGCCGCCGCCGCGTCCTCGGGCGCCCCCATCAGGCGGGCGGTAGAGGCAGCCGGTGGCGCCCCGCGGGTCAGCCCTGCGCCAGCGCCGCTGCTGTTGCTGCCGAGCCAGTCGGCGGCGGTCGGCGGCCGTCGCTGCACCTCAGCCGCCGGCGGGGGGGACGCGGAGGATGGGAAGGCACTGTCGTGGCAGGGACCGCCGTCTTCTGGCGGCTTCAGCTGGGCGTCCTGCAGGTAGTCGAGGTACTTGCCCGCCAGTGTGGGCGGCAGGCGGCACTGCACGAAGACAGTGAGCAGGCGGCCCTGGGAGTGCCAAGACCCCAACCAGTGCTTGAGGCCACGGAGGCGGCAGTCGCAGCTCCAGGCGTTCCCTTCCAACTCCAGGCGGTAGAGAGCCGGGCTGGAGGCAAAGAGCTCACCGGGGAGGGTGGCCAGCGCGTTCTCCCGCAGGCTGAGCTCTCGCAAGCAGCTGAGGCGGCTGAAGGTGGTGGGGTGCAAGGCAGTCAGCACATTGCGGCTCAGATCCAGCACTTCTAGGCTGCTCAGTGGTTCCAGCAGGGCAGCAGGCAGGTGGCTCAGCAGGTTTCCCTCCAGGCGTAGCTCCTTCAGTGAACTCAGCCCCATGAAGGCATCTGGGGCAAGGTGAGCCAGTCTGTTGCCACTGAGTGAGAGCTTCGCCAAGCTGGGCAGGTGCTGGAAGAGCCCCCCTGTTAGCTGCTGCAGGCTGTTGCTTGCCAGCAGGAGGGTGTGGAGGGAGCGCAGTGGTCCAAAGATGTCTGGATGGCGAAGGGAGCTCTGCTTGTTCCCTGAGAGGTCGAGGAAGCGCAGCTTAGCCAGGCCAGTGAAGGCACCACGGCTCAGCCAACGGATGCGGTTGGATTCCAGGTGCAGGTAAAGTAAGTTTGGCAGATCTGAGAAAGTGGAGTCACCCAGTGAGCCCAGTTCGTTGCCGTCCAGCCGCAGCTTGACAAGGCTGCTGAGGCCGGAAAAGGAAGCAGCACTGAGGCGGACGATCTCGTTGGCATTCACATAGAGAATGCGCAGCTTGGCCAGGGCACTGAGGGTGCCAGGAGCCAGTGCTGGCAAGAGGTTGTTGCCCAGGTAGAGCTCCTCCAATCGACCCAGGCGCTCAAAGGCCTTTGGATGCAGCGAGCGGATCCGGTTGTACTGTAGGTCCAGGCGCTGGAGTCCTGCCAGGCGGTGGAAGTCGAAGGCAGAGATGTTAGCGATGAAGTTGCCCCCGAGGCTGTAGGTGAGGATATCCTGCGGCTCGGCAGCCTTGGGTACCGAGCGCAGGCCCCGGTTGGTGCAGAGGAGGTGCTGGTGCTGCTGGCAGTCGCATGGCTCAGGGCAGATAGGCTCAGCCGGGGGCAGAAGCAGGAGGAAGAGGGGGACAGAGCCCCAGAGCATCCGCGGCAGCACCATCAGTCGGACCCGGCGCGGCGCCCCCATCCCGGGACAAGCCGTGGGCTGCATCCCCCGCTGGCTTTGTGTCTCTCCGGCATCCCCTCTTCTCCGCAGCTGCTAATCGGCCCCTCCTCTGTTGTGCGGTGGGCTGAGCTCCGCGCCGGGCAGGCAGGCGCGGCGGCTGAAGGTGGCGGTGCCCGGCACCATGGGTTCGCCCGAGGCGGCCGGGACGCGGAGCGGCCGGGAGGGCTGCAGGCTGCTGCCTCCCGGGTTCTGCCGCCCCTCGCGGCCTGCAGTCTGCGGTGGCGGGCCGGTGTTGCCGCTGCCGCGGGGGGCGGGCGGGGATGCGTGCGGCCGGCGGGCTTCGGAGCGGCTGCTCGCTGCTCCGCCGGCTCTCCTAGGGGCGGAGGGGGCGGGCGGAGCGGGAAAGGGGGGAGAGCGGCGGGCGGAGCGGGGAGCTGGAGAAAGACGAGCTCCGAAAGTTGCCGAAAAAACTCAGCGGAAATTCGTACTTCCCACACTGTGCCCTGGGGGACCGGAGGATCGGATGGAGCGGGGGAGAGGGAGGACGACGCGGCAGGGGGGAAGGAAGCCCGGGGCCGGTCCTGGCTCGGCTCAGACCCGGCGGCGAGCAGGGGCGCAAAGTGGGAAAGTAGGAATTGGAACCGGCTGTGGCTGCCTCCCAGCCACATGGGCTGCAGATAGAGCTGAGCATCGGGGAGGGGGAAGGGAACAAAGTAAACTGGTCGTCGCCCCTTCTCCCTTAGTTGTTGTGTTTGGGTTGTTTTGTTTTGTTTTCCGCTTGCATACAGAAACCGGTCAAAAAGCAATAATTACAGTTTACCGCGGTTTAAGGACATACTGTTTGTCTTAAGCAAACGGTGACCACCTATAATACATGATGAATACCAATGAATTTTCGTTTTTCTCTGCACTGTTCTGTCCAGGCAAAGCTGCCAGTGAAGATGCATTTGAGCATTGCTCCAGCTCCCTGAGGGGGTTGTCAGTGTGATTTAAGATGCTCTTCAAGAATAATTCTTATCTTAAATAACCCTCTCAACAGCATGTAAATTCAGAGTGAAAGGAGGGCATTGGAAAGCATACTGAAAACAAAATAGACTGTGTTCCCCTTCATCCAGTGACTTGTCTTGATTTCCAGTTGACAGGTTGTTTTCCTGAGGTGCTGCTAAGGGGTTAAATAAGTGTCTATGGGCAGCAGGAAATACCTAGATATGAAGAGTATATGAAGGCAGTAAGGGTGATGCAAGAAAGGAGATAATACCAAAAATACCGTGTTGCAAATTTAATAAATACATTGGAAGCTGTTATCCTGTGAAGTTGTATCCAACTACACACACTTTGCATACGCTCTGGACTAGAACAGCGTACCAGCCATGCTCTTTTCTTTCACCAGAAGGCAGAATTTGGATAGCTTTTATGGAAGCTTCATTTTTAGTGGCTGTGTCAACATGAGCAGGTAGCATGGCATAGTAGTTTGTGCTGGGTCCCTGCTGACTTTCATGGAGAGGTGTTTACTTTGAGTGAACTCTCATATAGTTCCAATTTTTAGCTGTTGGAGAATGTGAAGTGTGCTCCAGACCTCCTCTGGAGCATGAAGCAGTGTTCTACGTGGAAGTGATCAACAGATCTGCTTCAAAATCACACTGTCAGTCTGAAGAAATCTTGGAGAGAAGGGCTGAGACTTCAGTCAAAGGAGTATCACTATGAGCATCTTGATTCTTAGCTCTTGTAGCTAGCTGAGGCAGGAACTTAAGAACATTTTTGTGGTAGTAACTGCATTGTGCTGGTGTGGGTAGTCATATTTGGGGCAGGAGAGTGGCATTTTAGATAATCTGGATGAATTTTGCAAATACCATCTAAAATAAAGTTACCATCTCTGAATTGTAACTTGCTCATTGGGAAAACCAGGTGTGAATAATAATGTGCCGGGATGTGGTTATGGCAAGAGGAGCTGGTTAAAGGGCGTAATAAAATTTAAAAGTAGAGATTTTTTTTCTAGTGACAAGTCGCAGTTGCATAGGCAACGCTGATATGCTAAAAAGTGACAGAAAGATTAGGTACTTACACCCAAAAATCTACTCATAGGGGAAGGGATCATAATACATAGCATCAAAAATTTGGAAGCAAAAATGGTGAAAATGAGATTTGTTATATTCTAGAACTTGCTGACTGCTGCAGACATGCACTATCTTGTCATCAAACAAGCATGTTTTTAGATTTTAAAATGTGTCCTAAATTGTCACTGCATTGTTTTCTGAGAGTGGACAGAAGTTTGTCTGCTTCTTGAATGAAGTGGAAAGTTTCTGGTTTGGTTATTTGTAATTGCTTTATTTTGAACAGTACATGGTTGATCAGTAAGGTTTTTTCCTCCTGAAATAAGTCTAAGGAAGTTTTCACAGGAATAACTTTTTGCTAGCTATTTTTCCTTCTTTTCCTAGGTTGTGAAAGAAACCCATCCAGCACTCATTCATGATTCTAATGTCCATGGGCTAAGGATCCAAAGCTCAGGCTTTTCCTTATTGAATATGCTTTATTTGCCAGCTTTTTCTTTTCAGGACTATGTAGATGGGTATTTTTTGCCTTACAAAGACTGTGTGTTCCTTTCCTCCTTCTCAAAGACACTACAGTTCAAGGGAAAGCATCATGGCTCTCAAAGTTTTCTTTAATTCTGAGCAAAGCCTAATTGACTAGTGGCTTTTCCCCTCAACAAATTTGCTTCCCTCTGGTGTACTTTAAATACAGAAATTTTAGAAAAGAGTTCTGTATAGGCAGATTCTTATTTTCTGTTCCTTTAGGTTTTTCTTCGGAAACATTTGAGCTTATAAGAGCAATTTATGAACTATCCTTCTATCCTTCCTGTCACATGTCATTGCAACTATTAAAGATTTAAGTCAAATTGTTCTTAAGTGTTACTCTTGATTTATGATTGCTGACAATTAGCCAACATTATTATTTTCCCTGGGTTTCGGGAATTTTAAGTGATTTTGAAGAAGACAATTCATCACACACTTGTTTTCACACTGGAAATATTTTAGACCAAAATAAATACAGTGGAGGTTTTGCTGATTCTATATCTATATCTATATCTATATCTATATCTATATCTATATCTATATCTATATCTATATCTATATCTATATCTATATCTATATCTATATCTATATCTCTATATCTGTATCTCATCTATATTTCTATATCTCTGTATACCATCTATATATATCTGTATCTATATATCATCTCTATATACCTCTGTATTTAAATCAGAAAAATCCCCAATTAATATATATATAAATATTCAAATAGGGTGTTATTATTCATAATACATTAGGAAAACATCTGTTCAGATAAAAGATGCCACATTTGTTTTCCTGTTTTGGAATAGGAACTTCCCAGCTGCAGTAGTTAGTTCTTGTTTCTTTATCCAGGCACACAAGAAAATATTTAATGTGTTGTTGAGAAATAGTAATCTTATTTTACCTCAAACTTGCAAAACATGAAAAACTGAGGGGAGGATTTAAAAGTAGATTATCTTTTAAAGCTTTAAAGGTTATCTTGAAGTACACCTTCATGATTAAGATTTGAAGTATGAGGACTTTTAAGGGCTGAGAACAAAGAGCAAAACCAGAAAGACTGCCTTTCCACTGATACATATCTATTCCTGTGAAGATTAGGAGAGAAATTGCCTTCAATAAGGTTTTGTTTCGTGGCTAAATAGTATCCATATGTTTGTTATACCTAAGACCAAATACCTCTGTGATTTTCTCGTTGCTTTTTCAAAAGATGTTATCTAGACACTGGTGGTTGAACACAATGGTTTATAGGCAGAATGCAAAATGGAGTGAAAGAAGTGGCACACTCAGTGGCCTGTCCCTGTGTATACTGAGACTATGGCAATATCCCCATGAGAAACTTCCATTAAAAAAATCACTCTTTCTTGATTCCAGAATAAGAGACCTCATGCTGAACTGGTAATTTTAAGGGCTGAGATCTCACAGGTTTTTGTAGTTGCCAGGAATGGAAACTAGCTGTGTGCAACTGGAGCTTCATTTTGTAAGAGGAATTTGTCTTTGCTCTGTCCAGTTCTTCAGCCGACTGTGTATCACAAGTGTCTTCATCAGAATTTGGACAAAATTTTTCCAAAAGTGTTGGCTTTAAACTTTTATTTCTGAGTCAGCCAACTTCTAGAAACTTTAAAATATTCAACCTTAGTGTCAGAATTCCCATTTAAAACAAGACAAAAATCATCTGTAAGTTGATACATTAACATGTTCAGCTGGTTATCATATAAAACCATTGTGGGGTTATTGGGCTTACACTGTCGTTGGAAGTGATAGTATAGATCATTATTCCCAAGTTCCTCCCTGGTAAACGTAAAGAGAAACAGAAGCTGCACCATTCCTGGGGTTTAGCTGTTGAATTGTCACTGTTGAATTGGACTTAAACTTTTGTAGCTATTTTTGGTTTTGAAGAGAGAAAAATATTGTGAAGCATTGTAAAGTATTAACAAAACAGTTCATACACCATCGGTGTCTTTGTCAGGAGTTCCTTCAGCTCATGGATTAAAGCATCTTTCAAGTGGTCACCATTTTCAGTGCTATTCTGTACGTCAGTGCCAGTTGCACAAATACCATAGTGTTGGAAAATATGAGAATTCTGCTGCCAAACATGCTATTTTTTTTCCCCTTGAAATTGCACAAACAGTTCACCTGTGTTGTATAGTTTATGCTGGTTGCACTTACTATAGTAATAAACATGTTAAATAAAACTTTTTTTTCCTGATATGATGGCTCATGTTCATTTGTAATGAAATGCCACATCCTGTTCATCAGAAGACAGGACACCCCTGGACCAGCAGTTAATGTTACATTCCTGTTCTTCTCCATGGAACAAAACCTACCAGATGTTTCTTAGATATCTGGTCCCATCTTCCACAGAGGTCTGAGGCCTACAAGGCTCTGCTGATTGCACATATCTTTAAATCTTTTCAGAATTAAACATCTGAGTAAAGTATTTGTGGTTTTTTGGCATATGATGCTAGTCCAGACATGCTTTTACCGTTGTGTGCATGCTCTGTCCAACAATCAAAACACACTGAATTTCACATAGTGTAGGTTGTGCCTCTTACACTTCCCTTGGGCAGGCGGTTCCAGGACTTCCAGCATTACAGCAATTGGTTCCTTTGTGCATATTAGTTTACTGCCCAAGCAATTTTCAATCTGCTCTTTGGGTTTTCCTGTGTAGACTGAGTGAAGTAAATTGTAGCTGCAGCCACAGGTTAACGACGTGTTCACATGTTCTGTCTGCAAGTGAAAGTCAGCTAGCTCAATCTGTACAATTAAATGCAAATCGAGTAATGATGTTGTTGCTTTAATATTAGTGTTTCTTAGCAATAAGTGGAGAGTTTGGTATCTGCTTTCTTCTGGGTAGTGATCTCTGCCAGTATGGATCACCTGCAAATTAGCTTTCATCAGTTAGACAGAATCATACTTGCAAAAGTCTAACCGATGATTATCCGACACTTAGGTCCTGAGGGAGAAACTCCTGAATGGAAGGATATACTCTTTTGTGTAGTTTAGCATCTGTGGCAGGAAGAAAGGAGAGAACCTTACTTGGGTCAGAGTAAGAGTGGTGACATTTATGTAAAACAAATGCTTGTGCATCTTATGCAGGAGCAATTATCTGTTGCAGTGTCTGCAGTTCTTTGTGTGATAATCTATTTCTATACTAGATCTTTGCAGGATTGTTAGACCAGTCTTTCCATAATGGGATAACAAACTGGGCAAGTGTTCCTGCAAACATTTTCTACTTTTCTTTCTCCATAAAAGGATATGTGTACTTAGAGCAGTCTCTTTCATAATGGGTAATATTCTCTTTTAGTGTGATAGACACTCTTTCCTATTCCTCTCATCCCATAATTGGGAGAGTCTGTAGCAGAAAACCCCTAAAACAAAGTACCACTTGGACCAGGACTTCTGTTGCTAATTGGTAAAATGTGTTCTGGTAGATATGCAGAAAAATAGAAAACACTCACTGTTTGATGCAATTAACCTATGTCAGGCTAGGAGGGATCACTCAATGCCATTTTATCCAGCCTCCCAATTAGGTCTGGTTGCTCAGGGTTCTGTCAGCTCTCTGGGGATGGAAGTACCATGGTGCCTCCCATTAGCTAGCCAAAGACAGAAAAACTGTCTTACAGCAAAACAAATCCTTTTATTTCAGTCAGTCCTCATACATTGACATGCTTCAGCTTTACAATATCTGTGTCCTGCCACTGAACCCGCTTCAGTATCTCAATGCTGTTCTTGTATTGGGGCAGCCAAAACCCAACAACTAAACCCTCAGGACCACCACTGAGATGATTAAGGGACTGACTGTTGTATGAGAGAAGGCTTGGGGAGATCTTATCAATGTATACCTGAAGAGGGGGTGCAAAGATGGGAGAGCTGGGCTATTTTTGCCCAGTGACAAGATGAAGGCAGCAGCCACAAACAAACACAGAAGGCTCTGCTTGAATGTAGAGTAATAGTTTTTCACTGTGAGGGTGACCAAGCACTGGCACAGGTTTTCTGAGGAGGTTGTGAGTTCCACATACTTGGAGATACTCAAAAGCTATCTGGACATGGTCCTGGGTAGCTTGCTCTAGGTGACTGTGATTGAGAAGGGGCTGTTGGACAAGATGACCTCCAGAAGTCCCTTCCAATCTCATCCATTCTGGGATTCTAAAGGTGGGCACAGTACTTCCGTGTGCTCTCAAGTTCCTAATAAAGGACAGTAATCACTTTCATTTACTGGCTACACCCTTGGCAATCCAGCACAGTATGCAGTTGGCCCTATTTTCTGGAAGGACACACTGCTAACTTGTGTTCATTTTGTTGTCTATGAGGTCTTCCATGTCACTTATAATAAAGCTACTGCTTAGCCATCTTAGATTGTGTTCCTGCATGGTGGTTGTACTGTCCCATATGCAGGACTTTGCGTTTACCTTTGTTCAATCTCAGGAAGTTTCCATTGTCTCTTTTTTCCAGCCATTTGAGGTCCTGCTGAAGATTGGTCTTGCATTCCAGCAGATCAAGTGCTTTCCATTGTGTCATCATTCATGAAGCTGCAGAGTGTGCACTCTATCCTGTTGCTAATAGGTGTGTTCAAGAGTATTAAACAACATTAAAGAGTGGGTAAAGACCCACTTTTGATACTTGGGGGATGCCAATAGTAATTGGCTGCCAGTTGAATTTAGTAGTACTGGTCAGATCCCAAGGTATTCGAGAGTCCAACTGATTTTCCATCCACTTTATCCACTTATTTAGCCTGTGTCTTACCAGTTTTCCTGCAGTGATACTACAAGATACTGTGTTAAGGCTTTGTTAAAATCAAAGTGGAAAATCACATTTTGCTCTCCCTTTGTCCACTGAGCCAGTCATGTTATCACCAAAGGCATTTTGGTTGGTTAGACCCAGTTTGTCCTTAATGAATCCACACTATGTGTTTTCAGTCACATGTTTATCCTTTTGTGTTCTCAGAAATTGTATCCTGGAGGACTTACTGCATAACTCTCCTGGGTCTAGAGGCTGAGTGGCCTGTAGTGATCTGGATCCTCATTGCTGTCCTCAAAGGTGTTTTGTTTTTTTTTTTTCCAGTCATTGAGGACCTCCCACAGTTTGCCTGACCCCTTGAAGATGGTAGAGATCGGCCTTGTAATGAAATCAGCCAACTCAAGTGCAGCCTGTCTTGGGCTCATGGACTGATTAGCTTTAGTGGTTCCTCATTTCATCATCATTTGTTGTGTGTAATGCTTCACTCCCACTGACTGCTATTACAATGAAGGAGCTGCAGCGCTTGAGAAAAAAGACCTTACCAGTAAAAACAGAGGCTCAAAGACATTTAATACCTCATTTTCAATTCCCTTTATCACTAGGTCCCTCATGCTGTTAAGTAGTAATCTCACCTCTTCTTTAATCTTTATTTTGCTGCTGGTATTGAAGTCTTTCTCATTTTACATTTCTAGCTAGTTCTGGCTTCATCTGAGCTTTGGCTCTGGTGTCTGCATCCCTGCATGCTTAGGCAATCTCTCCCTTTCTCCAGACTGTTTCTTGTCCATCTTCTATGATTTTCTGCTATGCTTGTTTTCCTGAGTGTCAGAAAAGACTGTTCCTGTGCTTTGATAAGGTTGCCCTTGGAAATCAGTCAGCTATTCTGGGCCCTCACTGTATCTCATGGGTTTTGCCAAGCAGATCCATGAACAAGGCAAGATCTACTTTCTTGAAGGTCACTATTGCAAATTCTGTAATTTATCTCACTCCCTCAACTCAGGATCTTGAACTCCACAATGTTATGGTCATTGCAGCTACGGTTCCTCTATGCTTTCACAACCCCAACTGATTTTTGATTGTTCATGGAAGCAGGTCCAACAGAGCACCTACTTAGCTTGTTAGTCACTTGTATGAAAAAGTTGTCATCCACACACTTTATCAAATATGCTCCCAACTCCTATTTCCTAATTAGTATAAATGAATCTTAAATAACTGAAAACTACATGCCAGACCCTGAAGGAGTGACTCAGCCTACCTTTGACATCAATAGAGCCATATGCTCACATGCCTCTACCCAAAGACCTGACCTCATGTTCTTTGAGAAACCATTTAAGCACATGACTAAGTTTTGATTAAAAGTCATCTGCTGTCAACGTATCTCATGTCATATGAGTCCATTCAGGGTATTTTGCTCCTTTTGTTGCTATGAAGAGGAGATATTGTTAAATCTTGGAGAACATTCTGTCTATAATAGGCAACCTTCCCATTTCTGACATAACTTCTTCCTCTTTAGGATCTGAATTATCCTTTAATGTAAAACACTCTGCATATATGTGGTATTTAGTGTTCAGGTATTTCCGAAGACCCCAGTCCTATCCCTTCAATCTGTTTTGCTGTAACAAACAATCCAAGTTGGTTTAAGCTTCCATAGACATACAGACAACTGATTCCCCTGTAGATGCCAATCTGTCTCATCTCTGTTTTAGTTACTCTTTCTTGGATATGAGTGAGAGAATTCTACACCCAACTACAGATAAGAGTCTCTTCAGTGTCTGGAGAGAGTTTCATATGCTTAAAATTACACCTGGTTTTAAATCCCTTCAGGCCATTTAATTCTACCCTTTTCACCAACTTGTCCATGTGTGTTACATGTCAACAGTGACATCTGTAAATGTAACTGAAAAATCTGTAAAATCATGTCCCTGCTTCTTAATAGCATGTTGTTGCTATATATGGTGATATGTGTTACTAAGAGTCATAGTTTTTAGTGAAAGTGGGCAGTAAGGCAGCATTAGATAATCCTTCAGTCTTAAGCACTGAGCATTTCTGTATAAATTGACCTGTGGATATGTGTCTGTGTAGGAGGACAGACATAAACATTCTTTCTTTCTCTTAATGCTGCAGACAGTGAGCCTTTGAAGCAGAGAAGTACATGTTCTTAGTCTTGTATTGGGAATCACTCTGTACAGCCACTTCGTTTGTACAAGTACCTTGATAAAGTGTTTGTAGAGTTTTTCAAAACATTTACCAATTAAAATGAGAGGACGTAGAAAAATGGAGTAGAAACAAAGCCTTTGTAGCCCTTGCATTCTTTTATTTTTATAAATATTTGCATTTTGATTCAACTGTACTTAATACCACATGATGAAATGTGGTATTGGATCAAAGCTGTTGCTGATGCTGTAGCTGTGACTTGTTTAAAAAGGCTGATTTATTGGTAGTATTCCATTATACTTCACAGTATTGGGTTACTGATTATTTCAGCTGAATATCTTCCAGTCAGCTTCAAAGAAGAGCACATGATATTGTCCAGCATTGTGGGCAACAGAGAGGCTTGCTATGACACATAGCTTAATGTATAGGGCTGGTGAAGAAAGTGTTATAAGAACAGATAATATAAATAAGAAGTTACTCTGATATTCTCAGAGTCTAAGAACATATAGACTGTATGGTAACAGTCTAAGGCAGAGCTTAGTGACCAAACTTAGCCCTCATCTGTGTTGGTAACTATTCTAAAACTTGTCGAGTTTATCAGCTTTGGTTCTGCAAGGATTTACCCTGTGTCTGCTGGGTATTGTTACCTGTCATTAAAAACTCTGGATGGTGGAATAGAATATGTTCATTTTATTTGCTGGCAATGCTACACAGAGGAGGAGCTGCAGGTATTGGAGAGTAGGGCCAGAGTTCAAAATTAACTTGACAGTTAAGTGGTCTGGGGGGAAAAAGTAATTCATAATCCCAAAAAGGACATGGTGAAGAGGAGAATGTAGGCAGGGAGAGCAGCAAGGATGATGAGTGTTACAGCAGTTTCAGGAGTCGGAGAGGACACATAGGATGGGTGTCCTGCATGTCAGTTGCTTTCACCACTATGAGTAAGAAGTCTTATCTTAAAAACATGCTGGTGAGACAAGGAAGGATTGCTTTTATTTTTGGAGTGGTTAACTGAGGAAGAGAGCTCAGTAATTTTTGAGTGTCTAATTTGAGAGGCACACCAACTTTTATAGTCATCAACATTTTTGCAGTATTTACATATTTAATATATAGCTTCTGCTAACTATACTTGAATTTTTAATTTAGGGGTCACTTATTTTTAAAATCAGACTTCCCAGATGTTTCACATTACACAGCCATGAAATAAAGGACTCCAAAATTATGGGGCTTGTGGGTTGATCTGTGATAGAGACAAGCATAGCATCTACTTGTCCATGGCAGCATTGAAGCATTTGGACTAAAGAAATGCTTTTTCACCTTAACCCTTCCAATGCTTACCTTCTGTTCAATTTCATTCTCATGTTCTGCTGAAAACAACTTCCTCAAGCCTTTGAGTTTCCATGCCACTCCCCTGAGATCCCTGCCCATTTGTAAAGAACTGTGCAATACTTAATATCAGAATGTATATTAACATATTTGTACATAAGTGCTGACAAGGTTTGATGGCAACCTAAATGTTTATCTTTAGAATCATAGTGCATTTTAAAGTGATTTTAATGCATTATAAACTTAAATTCTTAACCTCTGTGAACTATGGTGGTACTATATTTTTCTTAATACATTTTAAAAGAAAATATCTAAATATTAACTGGGGTTTTTTTCCATATCAGGTTGTGAATAACAATCCTCACCTGCTCCCAGGTATCACCATGGTGACTGATGGGTCTTGCTTTAAAGTCACAAGGTTCTGGGAAGTCTGAAATTTATTGGCAGTGGGTGCTGAGTCGTGTTCTAAACTGAGAGTTTTCTTTGATGGAAATCTTGTTTATTTCTGATGTACCACACTGCTTTTAGAATATGCAATTTGCCCTGGTGGCCAAGAGAGCCAATGGGATCCTGGGGTGCATCAAGAAAAGTGTGTCCAGCAGGTCTATGGGGTCTTCTTCTCCGCATCTACTTTGCCCTGCTGACACCACACCTGGAATACTGTGTCCAGTTTGGGGCTTCCCAGTTCAAGGGAGACAGAGACAGGGACCTGCTGGGGAGAGTCCAACGGAGAGCCATGAGGATGCTTAGGGGACTTGAGCATCTCCCCTGTGAAGAGAGACTGAGAGTCTTGCGGCTGTTTTGTCTGGAGAAGACTGAGAGGGGACCTGATCAATGTCTATCAATATCTGAGGGGTGGGTGTCAAGTGGAGGGGGCCAATACTTTTCGGTAGTGCACAGTGATAAGCCAAGGAACAACAGGTACAAGCTTGAACATAGAAGATTTCACCTCAATATGAGGAGAAACTTCTTTGCAGTGAGGGTGACGGAGTGCTGGAACAGGCTGCTCAGAGAGGTTGTGGAGTCTCCTCCGGAGACAATCAAAATCCACCTGGATGCATTCCTGTGCAGACTACCCTGGGTGATCCTGCTTTGGGAGGGAGGTTGGACTCAGCGATCTCTGGAGGTCCCTTCTAACATTGATGATCTCTGGAGGTCCCTTCCAACCTCTAATGTACTGTGATACTGTGATGTTAATTTCTGTAGTCATACAATACAGTTTTTATTTCTGTAGCCTTCTATAATATGAATAGAATAACATGTTGTGGAATCTCCAGAGGGCTTGTGCCTAGTCTTGTTCAGTTAGTCATTGCAAAATTTAATATAAAAAGTAAACTATTTCAGATGAATGTTGTATATTTAGGTATCTACATCCACATTGTTCCATCAGTGTTGTTTTAACTCACTCTTTTTTTTTTTTTTTACCTCTTTTTTTTTACCTCTCCACTCCATTTGTTTAACATGATGACTGGTGGGTTTGCACAAAATTAGCAAACTAAGCCTGTCCAAAAATTAACATCCTGAAGGTAGTGTAACTTACTAGAAGCCACTGCTTGTTTATAGCAATTGGTAGGATCAGTACAAATGCATCATGTTACAGATGTCTGTCTGTGGGTTCAGAAAGTTGGTTTCAGAGGCAGAGGAAGGTGAATAGAGGCAGAAGGGAGAGCTACAGAGAGAGGGGAAGAATTTTATTGCTTTTTATTTTTAATGGTATTTTCAGGTTACTCCTTAGGGAATTCAATCATTCTGATCTTCTGTTGGGTACTGTAGATGGCTGGCTTGATTGTCCTTACTGTTTCGTAAATAACTCTATATTGCAGTGAGTAGTTACAGCTGACCTACTGTTGATTGTACAGTTCATGTGAGAAAAGAAAGTAAACACCAATGCCACCAGGATCGTTGTTTAACACAAACCAGTTCTATCCAGCCTGAAAGTATGGAGGCTGGCCTGTATAAAATACTCCTTTATCTGGAGTCTCTGATGAAACAATACACTGGAGTCTGTGGTATAAAATATACATGCTTTTCTTAAGGGAAAGTGCAGTTAGCACAGAATATTTGACTTTAATTGATTTCTCTGCCTCAGTGACTCCCCTGTTAAGGTGAATATAAGCTGTATTGTGGGCCATATTTTTCAGTGGGCATCATTCGTTGTACTTTTTACTGCTTATTTGTTGTACTTGTTACTGCTTTTCCTTACATCACTTGAAGTGCTGGCTCATCAGCATGCCACATTTTTACTCAACCCCTCCTGCAAACATTTGAAATGCTCTATCACCTGGAGAGATTGAGTTAAATATGAGGCCAAATTACCATAGTTTTCAATTGCAATATTACCCTATTACAAAGTAGAAATATAGTAAGAAAGGTGCAGAAAGGATAGTTGCAACATTTTGTACATGGTGTAGAACTGAAGTGTGTTTGAAGCAGATCATTCATGAAGACTTGCTGTGGACTTCATCATGAATAATAAACATGAGACAAGGAGTTGTACATTGAGCATGAATTATAGTGTATGTATATCATATATATACACAGTATACAGTGATAAAATTGTTTGAGCACATTATTAATGTTTCTAATAAAAGATTAAGCAGTGTTGGACTTCTAAGTGGTAAAAAACCATTTCTGATTACTCCCTTGCTTAGAAATTGTGAGAGAACTTCCTCTTCTCTCCTCCAATGTGATCTGTGTTAAAGACAGCTTTGTGTTTTGGGATTGTCCTCTCCAGGTTTCATCCTTGAGACAGATTTATTTGAAATAAACAAATCCTTATTCCCTGGTCTGTTGCTTGTTATTTTTGTACTTGAAATATCACATGAAATATAATTTGTGTGTTGAAGAACTGTTATACCTTTGGGAGATGATCATTCTCATTTCCTGTTAGTAACAAACAGTGCAATTTTATATTATGCCATAATTAATTGTGAATACAACAGATCTAGAAATTTGCAAGTTAAAATGAGCAAACTGATAGATCAGTTCTTAAAAGAATAATTGTATTAATACGTGAGGAAATAAATATCTGCAGCAGAAGAAATGGAAGAATTCCCATCATCTGGCACTTGGACATAAAGGCTGTAACCATGTGGGAAGCATTCAGACTTCTCAATCTCAGTGAAAATTAATCCCCCTTCCCCCCTAGTTTTAGAGTTGTCAGGTCCAACAGCAGAGTAAACACAAAATGGGAGGAAGCTTAAAGTACACTTGGGACTTCAGCTTTAGGGGTCTCAAGTAGAAAGCATCAATGGCAGTGGGATCAGTCCACTCTTTCTGCCTTAATAAAAGTGAGTGAGTCTCTGAACTTGTTCCTATTTTAAAGCCATACTCCTGGCAGCAAAAAAACAATGGCCTTGGTAGGGTCAAGAATAGAACCCTCTTCAATCCCACTGCTCTCTTTATGTTTAAAGTAGATGTAGATGGAATAAAAATATGAAATATGCAGGCTTTATTCAATTGACAGACATGATAACAGTGACCAAGTTCTGAAAGAAAAATAAATGCAAGGAATAACACTGTAATTGTGCATAAACATTGCTAGGTCACGATTTCAACTTAGGATATTTTAAACACTGTACTGAAGACTCCTGCTGTGGGCTAATCTGGTCTTAACTGTCCTCATGTGTGACAGTGATGCCAGTATATAAAAGGAGAATGGTTTCTGAGGTTAATCCAAAGCTGTATGTGCAGTGTTGTGGAGTTGGAGACAGAAGGGGATATATTGTGTTGGAATGCTGAGAGAACAATTACAAACTAGAAACATTGCAGATGCAGGTGTAGAATGACCTAGCCCCATCCCTGGAGGTTTTTAAGGCCAGGCTGGATGTGGCTCTGGGCAACCTGATGTAGTGTGAGGTGTCCCTGCTCATGGCAGAAGGGTCGGAACTGGATGATCCTTGAGGTCCTTTCCAACCCTAACAATTCTGTGATTCTATGACCTATACTATCACATGCACCAACCTCTCGTTCACAAACCTACCCCTTTGTTTTATATTTCCTTCTTATTCCTTTTCTTTACATGATTTAGTTATCCATAAAAATGTCAGATAGTCTAATTTTTTTTACATTCTTAATTCTTTCTTTTGATTTAAATATCTATTTTCTGAAAATTAAACTTGCTTCAGCAGTAAAGGAAGATTAATAAGCTCTTTATGCATCACTACTTGCAGTTCACTATGAAACTGCTCTTGTGCAGCTTGATCAGCTATTTCTGTTGGCACACAACAGAGCTGGAGTTTTGCCTAGAGTAGCACAATCTTTTTACTCGATGGAGAAACAGCTAGTCACCACCTCAGCTATATGATACTCTGCCTACTGCTATGCAGGGACATAGTTACACACTGTTTGTGCTAGTGCCCACACCTCTAAACCTCTCTAATGTCCACACTTTATAATTTCTTTTCCTAGCACTTCTCTGTATTCCTGGTTTTTATATGTTTCTGTTGGTTTCTTTCAGCTTCTTACTCTCAGCCAGTGCCTGACTTGGCTACTTGCTTACAGTTGTCATGCCAACTCCCAAGCTTTTTTTCTTTTTTTTTTTTTTTCTTAAGTATTTGCTTCACAGTTCCCAAGCTGCATGAACAGAATGCATAAGTGTGGCAAACAGCTCTTTGACTTTCATCTGACACTTAAATTTCTAAATATCCGTTTCTGCTTCGTGAAACTTTTTCCAGCCTTTCCTTGATCCTTGCTTAATCAGGAAAATCAGAAAGAGATCAGTGAAGTGGGGATAGGATTTTACAGACTGGTCATTGCATTTTTCTTATTTAAAAAGAACTGCAAACATATTTCAAATACCCTAGATAGAAATACTTCTCTTTTTTTTAAACCTGTGTCTGTTCAGTCTTTCTGAAAGTTAGATATTACTGAATTTGATTCACTTTCCATGCTAAGTCGTTCAATATCTATGTGCATCAGCTTTCCAAATAACCAAGTGAAAAGTACAAGAGAGGTACAGGAAATTAAAAATGCAAACTCTTAACTCCTTATACCAAGGTTATATGCCATCATTTGCCTTGTTCTTAATGCATGTAAGAAAGATGGGATTCTGTGAATTAACTTCGGTCCAAAATAAACAGTTAATTTAAGAGGCTTGCAGTGATTGACAGCTACATTCACAGGTGAATCACTTTGGAAAACAGAATGTGTTTCAAGGGAGTTGGTTTAAAGAGGAAGAAACATGGAAATTTCATCTCAGACAGCATTGCTCTTTGGAGATTTCTACAGGTAAATTTGTTCTAGGTTTCACAGGAGCCACCTCTATGATTTGTGTAATATTGCATCTAACACATATCTTGATTTCTCAAGTTCAAAAATATGTGATTTATCATTAAAGCTGTTTTATATATATAACTATTTAAGGCTAATGCACGAGAATGATCAGAGGGCTGGAGCACCTCTCCTGTGAGGAGACTGAGAGAGTTGGGGCTGTTCGGTCTGGAGAGGAGAAGGCTCTGAGGTGACCTTATTTGGCCTTCCAGTGTCTGAAAGGGGCTACAAGAAAGCTGGGGAGGGACTTTTTAGGCTATCAGGTAGTGATAGGACTGGGGGGAGTGGAATAAAGCTGGAAGTGAGGAGATTCAGACTGGATGTGAGGAAGAAGTTCTTCCCCATGAGAGTAGTGAGAGCCTGGAATGGATTGTCCAGGGAGGTGGCTGAGACCCCATCCCTGGAGGTGTTTAAGGCCAGGCTGGATGAGGCTCTAGAAGCCTGATCTAGTGTGAGGTGTCCCTGTCCATGGCAGAGAGGTTGGAACTGGATGATCCTTGTGGTCGCTTCCAACCCTGACTGATTCTGTGATTCTATGATTGCAGTTCTTACTTGAAAATCAGCTTTCCTGGCCGCAAACTTGTATTGAGAACATGCATTTATTTTTATGAAGGACTTTAGAGAATCAACTAGACTGGCTCAGTCTCTTCACAGCTGGTTAACAGTAATCTTTTATTCTGCTGCACTGGATAAGAAACCATCCGGAAGTGGAAGGCTTCTCGATCTCATTGAAAGAGGCAAGAAACTTAGATATGTAAAGAAGCTTTCATCTAGGAAGCAGCTGTTGTGAATCAGGGTTCCAGAGCTATATTAAACTTTATATTACTCTTAGGCCACCGTGTTATAATCTCAGGTAATTTCACTCCAAATGCTGGAGACTCTTCAGTTTCTCTAAAGCATTGACTTTTTCTTCTAATTGCAGCCCTTATAAAGACAGAAGGTAATTGCTTTGGTCAACAGCTCCCGGTTTTAGTGATTGTAGATAACTGTGCAATAGATGTTTAGTTTAGAAGTATCTAGAAACTATCTGTACGTATTACCATCCCACACTCTACCAAAGCCTGTGAAAAAGGCAGTGTTAGAAACTGCTGTAAGAAGAAAGATGAAGCATTGCGAATGTCTTGGGATCCTGTGATAACACAACAGAATCATAGAATCATGGAATCACAGAATCATAGAATGGTCCAGGCCAGAAGGGACCTCCAAAAGTCATCCAGTCCAACTTCCCTGCAGTCAGCAGGGACATCCCCAACTAGATCAGGCTGCCCAGGGACTCACTGAGCCTCACCTTGAATATCTCCAGGGAAGGAGCCTCAACCACCTCCCTGGGAAACCTGTGCCAATGTTCCACCACCCTCATAGTAAAGAACTTCCTCCTAACATCCAATCTAAATCTGCCCTTCTCTAGGTTGAAGCCATTGCCTCTTGTCCTGTCACTGCAGGCCTTTGTAAACAGTCTCTCTCCATCCCTCCTGTAGCCCCCTTCAGGTACCGGCAGGCTGCTATTAGGGCTCTCTGGTCTTTTAAGAACTTTAAGAAGTATATATCTATATCTATATCAAAATCTGTATAATCTCTATCTCTATCTCTTCTCTCTCTCTCTATCTCTATGTATAGTGTATATATACATGCTGTAGGAAAAAAAAACAACCTTGACAGGATTTATCTTTCTGATCCTAAATCATGTGTCTTGTTTAAGTGGACATGGAGGCAAGGCAAAAAATGCTGGTCTTGAGAAGTTTTAGTACTTTGAGGAGCACCAGCACAGCCCAACTTGTTTATTTCTTCTTGTGCTTGCCATGCTAATGCTTGCTAATGATGGGACAGGATATAACCCACATAAAAACAGATGATCAAGCTGCAAAATGAGCAAGGGAGATTGTTTACATTCTACATCTGCCAAGAGGAAATAAACTCTTGGTCTTCTATGCTAGGAATGTAGCTTGAAGAGCGAAGTTACTTTCACATCATCTCCCTGGTACTTCCTTGATAATGCATTTTATACAAGTTTTTCATAGCTTGATTTACTGTAAGAAGATCCAGGGATAGGAAGATGTAGAGCCAATTAGGAATGTTAATCAGCTGGAATGCTGAGAACCATTGCTTTGGAGGCCTCCCATCCACGAGGCACCATCAAATGCACTTTGCTGAGGAAAGGACAACTTGTTTGTTTTGGCCATGGCTGATGTGAGCAGAGATAGCAAAAAAGCCAGTGAATCCAACTGGATAAAGAACATCTGCAAATGATGTGCTGTTAATGCTTATTGTAGCCAAAGAAGCTTTGCTGCTTGCTCTCAACTCTGGTCTTGACCACACATGTTGCTTTGTCAGGTTCATTCAGAATCTTTTGTTTCCTGTGAGTAAAGGGGGTGCAGAGTCTGGGTTTTGCTATTTGACAATAACAGTGGAAACTACTCAGGGAAAAACAAAAACAAACAAACAAAAATAAAAAAAAAAAGAAAAAAATGGAAGGAGAAAATGTTTGGTATATGGAAACCTCAAGAAAATAACTGTGGATTTAGAAGCTTAGTCAAGTCTTCTGTTGTTTGAATCTTGCCTATATTTCTCTGTATTTTCTTTTGCTTGAGTAACTAAATAAGATGTATTTGGCAGTCCATCAGTAGAGTGTAAGAAATAAGTTCCCTGAGGCTCCATGTAATACAGAGGCCAAAAAGTTAAATATAAAATATTGAAGAGTAGGCTAGGTGACTTTAGAGAGAAAATTGGGTCATATTGCTGCAGGGGAGGCTATTTAGTGTTATTTGTATACTTTGATTTCAATCTAGACAGCTAGGAGGACTGATGGAGGTTGGGTTTTTCTCCAGTCTTGTTTCTATGGATACTTGCAAGGTAAAAACACCTGATTCAGTATTTGTTACCAGTTGTGTGAACTGAGTTACCTTCTAGGAGAAAGCAATTGGCTTTTCAATCTGTTAGTCTTTAGTCTTTTTAATCTGGAGAAGACTGAGAGGGGATTTAATAAATGTTTATAATTTCCAAGGGCTGGGGATCAAGAGGGAGAGGACAGGCTCTGCTCAGTTGCACCCTGGGATAGGACAAGGGACAATGGATATAAACTCCAGCACAGGAGGTTCCACCTCAACATGAGGAGGAACTTCTTCACTGGGAGAGTCCTAGAGCTCTAGAACAGGCTGCCCAGAGAGGTTGTGGATTCTCCTTCTCTGGAGACTTTCAAGACCCATCTGGATGCATTCCAGTGCTCACTCACATTTAGTTCAGTTGCTTAAAAGCACAGGCTGACTGTCATGTCTTGCACAGATGCTTTGCATGGACTCATTGTAAATTGATAGCCTCTATCATGTCCAAGGAGATATTGTTGCAATACCTCTTATGTCTCAAAAATTCAGCCCTTAATTTAGATTATCTTATCTGCAGCCTTTTTGTAGTGAAGCAAAAAAAAAAAAAAAAACATTCATCATGGAGTGACCTATGACACTTTAATTTTTATGGTGCAGTCTCTAACAAGGTAAGCAATAAGATGATGGGCAGTGGTACACTGCCTAATCACCACAAACATTTGTCATGCTCTTAGGAATTTTGATTGTTTGGTAAATTAAGATAATATTGGGATAATATTAAATAAGTTATTAATCTTTATTTATTTTACTACAAAGTAACTTACACTTGAAGCTCCTTAACATTTATGCAGCTGTTTCAAACTTAATATTACAAATCAAAGAGCTTTAATACAAGTGATCGTTTGCACAATAAACCATAATAAGCCAATCAACTAAGCTTTCTTAACTGACTTTTGAACTGACTGCTGTTGGGTTAATGTAAGACATTTTTTTCTCTTTATTTTTTGGATGCTTATATATTCTGTGTGGTGGATGTGTATGACTTGGCTGACAGTGCGTGTTTCTTGGGTTTTTTTGTCTCATTTGAAGTTCTTTGATGCTCTACTTTTGTTAAACTGATTCTGTTAAACTGATAGGGAAAGAACACACATGCTCTGTCTTGGCATTCATCTGCTGTTAACTGGGCCATGGTATCATGTTTCCAGATTATGAGGAACATACAAGAAGACAGTGAGATTTCCAGTCTCTCTTCATCTTTATATGTAGATCCTGTTCTCCCTTCTGCTTTTTCAATAATACGTTTAAATAATAAAAAGTCTTCTTTTGTTTCTTCATGCCTATAGTGTATCAGACTGACATAACAGGAGTTTGGATATTAGAGGAGAACAGACCTTGAAACTGAAGAGATTTAGCTCTTTATATGTGTATCACCACTCTAATCTAGGAAAATTTCATTTTGTAACCACACAACTCTAAACCAGCCTGTCAAAATCATGAAATATCCTAAGTAGCAGCTGAATTGGAACCAACTGTACTGGTTTTCTGTAAGCTAGGAGGTCCAGTCAACCTGGGAAACATTTCAGTTGAATATACCACTTGAAAAATGAAATAAAAATGGAAGACAGTGCAAAATGGACCTCATTCCACAGTGCTGGTCCACATGAAATAGTTACACAGAATCACAGAACATTAGAGGTTGGAAAGGACCTCCAGAGATCATCAGGTCCAACCCCCCTGCCAAAGCAGGATCACCCAGGGTAGACCACATAGCCATGCATCCAGGTGGATTTTGATTGTCTCCAGAAAAGGAGACTCCACAACCTCTCTGGGCAGCCTGTTCCAGGGCTCCGTCACCCTCACTGTAAAGAAGTTTCTCCTCATGTTGAGGTGAAATCTTCTCTGTTCAAGCTTGTGCCTGTTGTTCCTTGGCTTATTATTGCACACCACCAAAAAGAGCCTGGCCCCCTCCACTTGACACTCAGCCCTCACATATTGATAGACATTGATCAGATCCCCTCTCAGTCTTCTCTGCTCCAGACTAAACAGCCCCAGGGCTCTCAGTCTCTCTTCATAGGGGAGGTGTGCAAGTCCCCTAATCATCCTCATGGCTCTCTGTTGGACTCTCCCCAGCAGGTCCCTGTCTCTCTTGAACTGGGATTTTGTGGTGAGATATACTGCCTGTACCCTCACTACATAAACTGATTCACTCTTCCAGATTTAAGAATTTTCATCAAAAATTTAGGCAACTTCAGAAAGTGAGATGCAAACATTGTTCTCCCCGGATTTGCATCCAAGTATAATTTTCATCAGAGAATAGCTAAATAAAAAGGACACTTCCATCTTCCATTCACTTCAATACTGTTGTTCTCATTTTAATGATAGTGTTCTCTCTACAGTTCAGTCATAATTTCTCTGAACCATTTGGAAGGGCAGTTGATTAATACTCTCTTTTTAATCTTCATTACCCTATCTTCTTTCAGGCCAAATCTATCCATCACATCCAATGTTCTTTCAGGCTGGTTGGGGCGATGCCTGTGCTACATGTTGAACAAGTACCTTTGAGATGATGGGGGGTGGATTCATACTAAGTCTTTAGAAACAAAAGGTACCTTTTCAAAGTTCATTACTGGTTATAAAAATACAGATTTTGGAGAGCTTGATGATTTTTTGATACTAAATAGTGACTCAGAGTCAATAATTAGGAAACATACCCAGTTTTATTACAGAAGTACTTCAACATTAGCATCAAAAAAATGAAAAATTGCAACTGATAATCTTTGATGCATCACAAGAAGGATAAGGGTTAGACTTCAGGTTAACTTACTGTGTCAGGGCAGGAAAGGTTATGACATTGACATTAATCCTGAGTTTGAAAAAAAAAAGCATTTTGACCTAGAGGAGAACCTGGTGTCTGTTGGCTTCCTGTAGATAGTGTTTTCACTTCAGCTGAGCTTAAAGGGTAAAATGTTTTTAAGGGTTAGAAGTCAAGCTGACATAGTGGTTGAGTCCACATTACTGTAGGATTTAAAAGGGATATTAGAGTATTTTGAGTGTGTTTTAAACAGGAGCTAGTAAACCATGCTTAACTTTTGGTGTGGCAGAGGCGGCTGGGGAAGCATAAGGAGCTGACTTACAGAAAGGCTTTGTGAGGGGAAAGGTGAAGGACCAGGAGATATGAATCAAAGAGTGTTGCTGCCCAAATCTAGGTATTATCAACGTTTCTTAACTTCATCACCAGCAGGAGCCACTAAGCTGTGCATAGTTCAGTTTGACAATGATTGCTAATCCAGGTGTAGCTTTAATTTTAGGATTAGTGTTAATGTGGTGGTATGAACAGGAAAGGTTCTGCAGTTTCTTGATCTATTCAAGACAGGCTGGATTTGTGTTTTTGATGGTAGGATGCAAACATTGGTCCTAAATGTAACAAAAGGTCCTTTCCTTACACTCTTGAGAGCCCTTAACAAACTTGAGACCCCTGCTCAGCAGAGCCGTAACCTTGTGCTTTCTGGCTCAAATCTGAGGGCAACTCAGTGACAGGATTCCATGAACTGGAGGGGGACAATTCTGCATAGGCAACTCTGCATGGCCAACTCTCCACAACAAGCTATCTATCACTGGACAACTCTACAGAGAAGTCTCTCATGGGAGGTGAAGTGGGGACCACCAGTGAGCTCATTCTTGCCATACCTTGGAGACTTTTAATCCTTTTTTTGGGGGGGTTGTTTTTAAAACTGAGGGACTTACATGCATGGCATATGACCACCCTAGCATCCTCCTCATCCCCAGGCAACTGGGAACATGGGAAACCAGCAGTCCTTGGCATCATGTCTCATCCCCGTCTGCACAACATGCATGACAATACCATCATCAGAGCACATGTGGGGGCTTGGTTGGTGGCAGGAGGCACTGGGGCAGCTGGCTGCTTCCTGGCTTCCCCCACAAAACCCTCCTGTAGTTCTTCCCATTGGATCTGTGATAGCTTGTTGGGTAGGCTGCTATGAGTTGTTCTAGACCCCCCTCAAAAAGAAGAGAATAAAACCCAACAAAGCTGAGGCCAACAACATGGTAGGCACTCCTGCCAGGCAGCGCTCAGGTATCTGGCTTCCCAGATCTGGCTTCTCCTGTGCCTGGAGCTGTGCCTGAAGCTGCTACCCAGCTGCTTCCCCCCCATACATCCCCTCCCACTTTCCCTCTTGCCTGTGTGTTTCCTCTTTTGCTTCCTAATTTAGGAGATACTGCAGTCACAGCAGGAACAATCTGGTGGGCGGTGCAGGAAGGACTGGCATGGCACTGCACACCAAAGTGGACCAGCAGAATCTGCTGACCTGTGTTGAGTTGTCACCACATAGAGTTAGTTGCCCAAGGAGATTTGTCCCATGGAGAACTGGCCATAGAAAGTTGTCCTAGACCCAACTCGTATTAGGTTAATACACAACTGACCATTTAGAAGACAGAGGGACAGCCTTTCCAGTACAAATTCTTCATGAGAGACCCATGTCATGTGAAGATATAAACAGGGAGAAGTGTTTCTGGTCACAAAAGGTGTGCAAAAGATTTTTTGCTGTTGTAACAGCTAGCCCTTGTGTTAGCCTTTAAGTCTGAGGCTCAGGAAGAGAGTGCTGCTTCCCTCAAACCTCAGCTGAGGCATGGTTAGGTGATTTCTAATACTCTTGAAGTTAGCTCATGGATCCTTTTAGGACTTTGGTTCACATTTGAAGGTAGTGCTGATCCTGATCCTAAGATAAAAGCAATGACTCCTATCAAGTCCAGTAGTAGTTACAGCTGTATTGCCCTAGTCCTCAGCAGCTTTTTGTAGACTCAGCAAGAAATCAAGTTAATTGGGCAACTATGATCCCTCCTTAAGCCTGAAGCCTTCCTAACACTCTGCTGTATTCAGAGGCCAGTGGATTAGTGTCACTGTTAATCACTACTCCAAGCAGCACTTGACAACTTTTCCAGGATCTGTAGCAATGTGGGTTTGCAAGCCAGTATCCCCTGCCTACCTAGGACTATGGTAAAGGAATCTGCAAACAGATATCCACCCACCCCAAATTAAGCTGCCTCTCTGCAGCTGCAGACCTTGCAGCTCGCCAGTTTTTATCAGCCCAAACTCTCATGCTACACCCTTTCTGAACATGTTGGGCCTGAAATCTCTTAATGAATGCCACAGCTAACTGCAGTCATCTGGCTGTAGCAATGCTAAACACACCTTGATTGCCCCATCTTTAGTAATCCAAACTCTTCCATCATCCATCCTGGGCTGAAATCCAGTCCTCTCCTGCAATCTCTGCTCAGGAGCATAGTCACAATTCTTTCACTGTGTCTGGGATTAGTGAGTAATTCAGTGCCTCCTCACTTCAAGCAGAGACACTCCTTCAGTGTTAATCAGGGGCAGAATCCTTCTGATTCAATAAGTAATTCTTCCTGCTGAGCTGCTTTTTAGTGCACAGCAATGAATGTGTCTTTTGCAGCCCAATGAAGTACAGAGCAAATTTTGCTTACCTCCAAAACACCATGCAGCACAAAAAAAGGGCATGGGTTGAAGTTTCTGAATTTCTTTGATTGGCTAGCAGAGAATTTTGAAGTGGCAATTAGGGAAATGGTTTCAAATGCCTTTAAACAGTAGAAAGACTGAAAGTAGCTTTTGTTTTGTGGTGGGTTTTTTCATAGTTTCTTTTTTCCCTCGTTTCTTTTTTCTTTTTTTCCCTCGTTTCTTTTTTACCCTTTCTTTTTTCTTTCTTTTTTTTTTTAATAAATTATTTATGATATGCATCCAGCTTGCTTCTGAGAACAGGATAAGACACTTGAAAATTTCTCCTCATATTATTAAGATGCATTTTTTAAAGCCCCTACACTTTAGCAAGTAGACATTTGCAAACCAATTATTTGTATGCCACTTGCTCTGTCAAAAAAAAAGTGTGAATGGATTAATCATGTCAAAAAATGAGGGCAGTTAACTATGAATTAGATTGCATAAAGCTTCAGCACAGCTAGAAACCTCCAGTACAGAGTGACATCTGAACAATTCTTCCAACTATATATAAACAAGAATAAGGAGGTCTATTAGCTAGTCATTGTTTAAAAAAGGGAAAAAAAAAAAGGTAAACTCACCAAAGCAAAGGAAGGGAAAATCTGATTTACATTACAGAATAACAGCTTTTCTTTAACCTCTTAGATATGTCCAACAACATGTGTGTTAAATTCTGTATCACTTGTGTTTTGCATAATATTTTAATTCAGGGCTTTACTTTCAACTCATAAAGTTCACCTTCAAAAAAATCAATTACTTCTGTCCATCTCCTTTTACCTGTTTAATTAAATTCCAAGAAGAAAATGTCTGTATCTGACTTTCTAAAGTATGAGATTCTCTTTTCTGAAGATGTGTTTAAAATGTGTAATTATTCCTATGAGAAGATTAGTAGATTTATTTTTAAATGTCTAAATTCTGCTATTTTTGACATTCACATGAGAGAAGAAGAAAATGCAGGAGAAACTTCACTGCATTACTCTGTCCCTTCACCTTGAGAGAGTAGGAAAACCTGGACTTCAAAGGGTGAGAGAAAGTTCAGGCTTCATGCTAAATCAGTTTTGGGCCTTGCTGTCAGGATTTGCCAGCTATGCCTTTTTTTTTTTTTTTTTTTTTGACATAAATTGTAAGATAATGTTAATGGAAATAAAACCACAGCCACCACGCTCATTTTCCTTCAGCTGGGGTTTAGTTTAAATCCCCAGAGCAGCCAGTGCTGTATCCTTCCAGACAGCCCTCTCTCCCCTAATCCAATCACCACCATGACCAGAAGCTGCTAACTGTGCTGTGGATTTCCAGATTTCTGCCTTAATTGCCAGCCTGCTGGAACTTGAGGCAAGAGACAATAGCTGGCCCAGTCACTCAGCTAAACATCTGCAGCCCTCCTGCTCCAGGCTCTGCTGCAGAGGGCTGCTGGGAGAGGGTCCCCCACGCAGAGCCTGTGTGCTTTGGCTGCACTTGGCACTCTGATAAACACTGAGGGCAGCAGTGGGATGTAGTGTCCCTGCTTACATTGCCTGTGACCCAAGCTTGCTCTTTGACCTCTGTGCTGCTGGTAAGAAGTGCACTGGCTGTAGGATGTAGCTACCCTGTGTGATTGTATTAGAAACAGTATGGCCAGCAAGGCTGTAGGGAGGTGGTCATCCCCCTGTGCTCAGCACTGTGCTGGTTTGGGGCCCTCACTACAAGAAAGACATTGGGGTGCTGGAGCATGTCCAGAAAGGAGCAACAACACTAGGGGAGAGTCTGGAGCACAAGTTTTAGGCAAGCAGCTGAGGGAACAGGGGTGATGGGAAGAGGAGGAAGAATTATTTCACTGTGAGGGTGACAGAACACTGGAACAGGCTGTCCAGGGGGCTTGTGGAGTCTCCCTCTCTGGAGATATTTAAGACCTGCCTGGATGAGTTCCTGGGTGACCTGGTATAGGTGGTCCTGCTTTGGCAGGGGGGTTGGCCTAGATGTCTCTTGAGGTCCCTTCCAGCCCCTAATATTCTGTGATTCTGTGATTTAACCTGGAGAAAGGAGGCTGAGGAGATATCTGTCTTGAATGGAGGTTGTTGCAAGATGTCAGTCTCTTCTCCCAAGCAGCAAAGGACAGGATGAGAGGAGGTGGTCTTTAGTTGTGCCAGGGGTTTAGATTGGATATTAGGAAAAAAAAAATCACTGAAAGCATTGTCAAGCATTTGAACAGGCTGCCAAGGGAAGTAGCTGAGTCACCATCCCTGGAAGTACTTAAAAATATGTAGATGTGGTTGGTACTTAGGGACAGGCTTTAGCAGTGGACTTGGCACTGTTAGGCTAATGTTTGCACTTGATGATATTTTCCAGTGTAAATGATTCTACAATTCTATGACAGGAATTTAAATGAGATCAACAAGTGTCGAGCTGGTTGAATGGCACCATCATGGTGTGTGTCTCAGCAGCCACACTTGTGTTACATACAGTCACAATTAAAATAATCCTAACTAAAATACTCTGGTCTTTGGTTTTATTTGAACTAAGACTTGCTTAAAAGGTTGCAGGCTCTCTTGCATGTGGCATCCCATAGATATGTCAGGCAGGGGGAACTGCAGATAGAAATTTTTGCTTTCACCACATGTCCAGTTTACCACATACAAGGACAGGCAATAGGTTTAGTGTCATTTGCTTCTCTATGAAGGAAGCTACAGTAGCTGATTGACCTGGTGCCATGCCAGATCCCACATGCCAGTGACACGCAGAGCAGGGCAATGTTTCTCTCTGGCTGTATTTACCTTCCATTTACTTTAAGCCACCTTTAAGTCAGGGAAACAGCCTTTCCTCCCCCCCCCCTATTCTTCCTTTTCCAGAAGCTGAATAAAAGTGTCTCCAGCTATCCCCCTCATACACGTTTCTCTATCCTTTCCTTCTGCCCTCTACTTGTGACAACTGTTACTCCCTGGGTGAACCTTTCTGATAGTTGTGATCAGCGATGCTCTAGTGAAGAGTGGCCAGGTCTCCACAACGTAAGTCCTGCAGAGAAATCAAGATCATGATTGACATAAATGCTGCTGCTATTTACTGTGCTCAGCAATGGACAGAATCCTAACACTCTGGTGGCTTCCTGAAAGGAAGGCTTTGGAAAGTCCTCAAGGCACTTCTGCAGCACTGCACATGAAAGAGCTGGAGGGAAGGTGTTTTTCTGTGCTGCACTTTTCCAACACAGAGCAAGCATTGTCCCACATCTTAAATGAGCAACAGTCAATGTGCTGCAAGTGATGACTTCTAAGTTTAACCTAATTTGTTAAATGGGTAAGTCTATTGTTTAGAATAAATACTAAAACAATCAGTGGAAGTAGCCAATCTCCCTAAAGGATATTATTAGAGAATTAAAGATTAAAGGGGCAGTATGTTTGTTTGGATCTCACTGAAAGCAAGCTCTCACTGACATCCTTCCTTTTCTCAAAAAAACCAAACCAAAACAAAACCCCAACAAAACAACCAACGCCCCCCCCCCCCCCGCAAAAAAAGCCCCAAAAACCTAAAACCAAAAATAAAAGAATCATTGCTAAGAGCAAGTCAGAGATTTAGAGTGAAGACTGCAGATTTTTTGAGGGAAAAAAATTAATTAAACTCATGTGTGTAAGATCTTCAAAGAGAGGATTTATGTCCTATCTGCTTCTCTGATGCAGAACTAAAGATGGGTTTGCATTTATTTTTGTTAAAGTGCTGCTATTTCTTTGTCTTTGTATTCTCTTTTCTTCATTAGCTGGCTTTACACAAGTGGTCTCTTGTGGTTTGTCTGAGGTATCAGTCAGCATGTACAATTAAGCCAGTGAGAGAAGTGCTGCAAAACAGATGTGGACAGACCCCAGCAAAATGAGGTGGGAGAGCTGCTGGAAGCACCGAGTGGAGAAGGCCAAGTGTGTTCTTGTTTTCTGATCTCTGGCAGGGGAATGGAGTTGGCTGATAGTGGGTGTTTTGAACAGCTCTGTGGCTTTGTGGTAATACAGTGCAATGTCATTTGGGAGAGCAGCTGGTTTCCTGATGTGGAATTACTGTTCCCTGGCTGGGATGTGCTGTGGAAGCAGCGAGCTCTGCTCCAAAACTCAAAGGGAACCTGCCTTGCTTAGGGAATGCTGGAGTGGAGATTCTGTCAAGAAGACAGCTTCAATCCTCATGCAGATGGTTAGCAACTGCAGGAAATTGAGATACTCAATGTGAAGTGAAAGATGATCAAGAGCTGTGGGGTGGGTGAAGATCTAAGAGCCTTAGATTGGTTTTGGAATAGCTCTGAATGAGTAGAATGGGTGTCTCGGCTTATGGTCTCATCTGTGGTTCCCAGTAGCTGTAGAAAACTAGACTGGAGTACCAAATTAATAAATATCAGCACCACCTAATTGAAATGTTAAGGTTTTTGCAACCAGATTTTGTCCAGACTTTAAACATCATTTGCATACAGACACTGTGAAAACTTCTTTTTATATAAAACTGTATGAAACATTCGAGAGAGGTGTTCAAGATTTCCTCAATTTAAACTTTAAATTAAATAGAACTATAGCAATTACTTTTGTCTTAAGAATATACCCTGAACCTTCTACAATGGCTTCACACAGTAGTAAAGTGAGAATTTAATGTGAACCAACTCATGTACTCAGCATGAAAAGATGAAACAACATCCTGCAGACATCACTGTGAAATCTAAACCAATTGTACTGTTTAATATGGCCAATTTTTGATGAATGAAATAAGTGTGTTTCCTTTGTTGGCTCCCTACAGCAGCACTGGAAAAGGAGCATTTATTGTCCTTTGCTCCTCTATTTTTTGCAAGAGTTACTGCAACGGAAGAGGATTCTGCTCTCCCTAAGGCAGGAAATCTGATGAGGAATGACTGAGGGAGCTGGGGCTGTTTAGTTTGGAAAAGAGGAGGCTGAGGGGAGACTTCATTGCTGTCTACAGCTACCTGAAAGGACCTTGTGGAGAGGCTGGTGCTGGTCTCCTCTCCCAGGTAGTTAGTGACAGAACAAGAGTGAACAGCCTCAAACTGCGACTGGGTAGATTTAGACTGGACATTAGTGTCGCAGTGAGGGAAGACTTGGACAACAATCAATATGATTAAAAAGCAAGCTTCAAACTTTATTGAACATCAAGGTGCTTATATCGGATAACTCAGATACAATGACAATCTTTAAGCAGAACCATGACAGTTTATTGGACAAAAGCTGAGAGCCAAGCCCTCCCACCTGTGACTAAGTATCGTGTCGGCAGTTCAGGGACACACCGTCCTTGCCCTTGATTGGCTCAGGCCAGCTGTGTTCTGCTCCTTGCTGACTCCTCTTCACCCAGCAACGTGACCTCTATTAACCAGCCAATCCTCCACACATTAGGAAATTTTTTTTCAGGGCAAGAGTGGTCAGGGATTGGAATGTGCTGCCCAGGGAGGTGGTTGAGTTGCCAGCCCTGGATGTTTAATGGTCGTTTGGAGATGGTGCTTGGGGATATGGTTTAGGGGTGAACCTTGTAGAGTAGGGTTATTGATTTGACTTGGTGATACTGAAAGAACACTGTGGAGAGGCTGGTGCTGGTCTCTTCTCCCAGGCCTGAAGCTATGACTAGGTAGGTTTAGACTGGACATTAGGAAAAAAATTTTGAGTGGTCAGGCACTGGAATGTTCTGCCCAGGGAGGTGGTTTAGTCACCAACTCTGGATGTGTTTAAAGGTAGTTTGGATGTGTTGCTTGGGGAAATGGTTTAGGGGTGAACCTTGCAGAGTAGGGTTCATGGTTGGATTTGGTGATCCTGAGGGTCTTTTCCAACCTGAATGTTTCTGTGATTCTGCCAATACAGATGCACTCCTCTCTCCACAACATGCCCCAGAGAAGTTACCACTGTCTCATAATCAATGCTGGCAATATCTATTTTGTGTCAGCTGTGAACACTGGGCAATATAAAGATCCTTTTTATTTGTTGCTACTTATTCCTATGAAAAGGAAAATTGTGCTATTAAAAGCTCCTTTTTTTTTCTTTTCCCCCCCACACAAGCACAAACGAAAATGTCTTCTCAGCTATTTCCATACACCAGTGGTTTGTGCCTGTCCAGTCTGACCCTGCCCAGGCGAGATGAATGCAGCAGTTCTTCATTCTGCACATACCAATGGCAGGGCATGCTGTGTTTTGAAAGCACTACATAGGCTCTCCATTGTGGCTGCCCTCCTGTTGTATGTCGCGATGGTGTCAGCTGCGTCGCAGTCTTACAGAATCACAGAATTGTTAGGGCTGGAAGGGACCTCAAGGATCATCCAGCTCCAATTCCCCTGCCACAGGCAGGGACACCTCACACTACATCAGGTTTCTCAGAGCCACATCCAGCCTGGCCTTAAAATCCACTGGGGTTGAGGCTTCTACCACCTCCCTGGACAACCTGTTCCAGTGTCTCACCACCCTCATGGGGAAGAGTTTCTTCCTAACATCCAATCTGAATCTACCCATTTCTAGGTTTGCTCCATTCCCCCTAGTCCTATCACTACCTGACACCCTAAAAAGTCCCTCCCCAGCTTTCTTGTAGGCCCCCTTCAGATACTGGAAGGCCACAATAAGGTCTCCTCGGAGCCTTCTCTTCTCCAGACTGAATACCCCCAACTGTCTCAGTCTGTATTCACAGAGAGGAGAAGCTCCAGCCCTCTGATCATCCTCATGGCCCTCCTCTGGACATGCTCCAGCACACCCAGATCCTTCCTGTCATAGGGGCTCCTCTGTCTTATTCAAAGACCTCTGTCTGGTGATTCAGCAATTAACTGGTGGGAATTTGAAGCTTCAAAACAAAACCGAGGTCATTGAAAACTTGTTTGAAGTTACTTAAAGCCATCAGCTTTAAATAAATGTGGTAACAATCTTGGAGGGGGAGGTAGAAGAGGATTTTGTTGATTGCTCTATGAATAAAGCCCCATCAGTGAACTAGACTGGGGTCAATCGTACTTTTTTGTGTGCGTATCATTCAGACCTTCTTGTGGCCTTCCAGGATCTGAAGGGGGCCTACAAGAAAGCTGGGGAGGGACTTTTTAGGGTGTTAGGTAGTGATAGGACTAGGGGGAATGGAGCAAACCTAGAAATGGGTAGATTCAGATTGGATGTTAGGAAGAAATTCTTCCCCATGAGGGTGGTGAGACACTGGAACAGGTTGCCCCCAGGGAGGTGGTGGAAGCCTCATCCCTGGAGGTTTTTGCAGCCAGGCTGGATGTGGCTGTGAGCAACCTGATGTAGTGTGAGGTGCCCCTGCCCATGGCAGGGGGGTTGGAACTAGATGATCCCTGAGATTCCTTCCAACCCTAACAATTCTATGATTCTGTGATTTTACAGTAATGCCTATGAAACACCTATTTAATACTGCAGGGTCCTGTTTTTTTGGGGTTTTTGGGGGGTTTTTTGAGCTGCAAATCTACGAACATAGCTGTTGATTTAGAGTACAAGGACATCCCTTGGACTTAATTTGCATTTCAAATTAAATGACATAGCAGGTAACTTCCACAGAGTATGACAGTGTGGTGAGAGTATAATTAGTTCTGTCTCTTCCCAGGCAATCTTTTGCTATATATTTGCTTGCATGTTTACCTCAACCAGAGACTGCAAAACAAGGACTGTGCTATTTTTCTTGGTATATGTGAGTAATCTGATTGCTTAAGTCACATCTGTGTAAGTAGTTGAAGTGAGAAGCTCACAGCCACTTCGCAGGGTGAAAGACAGAGCAAGAAATACAAAGGTAAAAATTAAACTACTAACTTGCATTTCAAAGTGTTAACCACGCAGGCATTTTTGTTACTCAGGCTACTCTTGGAAGCCTCAGCTGCTGCTGTAGAAGTCCTGGAAGCACAGTAGGCAATCCAAGAACAGACTGAGTTACCATGCATGGGTCTGCAAGCGTATTATCCCCATTTCACCAGCAATAGTTCAGGTGGAAACCTACAAATCACTTGGCATGTTAATTTTTTCAGTGGCTGGACAAGTGTTTATTTAACACATTAGGGTTACAAAGGCTGTGAAAATAAGCAGGAGCACAATAAAATATAAAGCACAGCTTTGGACCAAATGGGCAGCCACTAAAGATATTTTAAAACCTAAATGTGAAAGATTATTGTCATTGGTGACAATAAGCAACTGTTCCTCCACTTCCTAATTTGCAGAATTGTTTCCTATTTAAAATCCTTTCTATCTCGAGAATGTAGAAGATGAGTTAATTTCCATTGTATGTGACTACCCAAACAAAATCCTACTGTAGTTAAGCTTCTCTGAACTCAGCCTGTGATACACATGATTGAGTTGCTTGGTAGTGGAATGGCAGAATGAACATACACCGAGATTTGTATTTGGGGGGAAAAAAATAAATTTAAAAAAAAAGAGAGTCTAAGGATGACAAAATGCATACGCATCCCTCTGTTTGGTTTGCACATACATGTATCTAGCAAGAACTAACAGCAAATACTCCGAGGACCTGTGCTGCCTATGTGCTACACAGAGTTTACCAAGTTTTCTTTTCAGAGAGTTGTGCCTAAGCAGCAAACATGAATCCAGTTCCGTGACTTCCAGAGCAGGCATCTGCATTTTTAATTTAACAATGACCACAATAATATGAAAACTTTCTTCCTGAGAAAGAGCTACTCCAGCAATAATTATCCTAAATCTATTTAGCAGTTTGCAGATTGACTAATATGATGTAATGCAATGGGGAAAAGCAGAGATATTTGATCAGGATTTGTTGGTTTGCTGCCTATTTATTTTGTCTTTAAAAGTTATGGCTTACAAAGCTACTAAGCATTTGCTTTTATTTATTTATTAGTTGCTTTGGTTAAAATTCCAGACTACTTCCTCTGAGGTCATTACATGCAGTGACTTTAAAAATTATGTTGCAAATATTAAGGTTTGATGAATATCACACCTGCTTCATTGAAATTAAACCAAATCATCTTGGCAAAGTCATTTGGATTTATTTGGGGAATGTTTAGGTTTTGGTTTGCTGCAAGGCCAATCCATGTGGAAGAGCTACCTGTTCTGGTTTGGTATAGTAAATTAGCGCTTGGAAAATTAATCATAATCCTGTTTTCAATGTGCAGATGTAGCAGTCTGTTACTAAACTAAGCTTTAACATGACTTTTTCTCAAATGCTTTCACATTCCAGTGTGAATGTCTTTTCAATGTGTAATCATTCTATGCAGATTTTTTCTTTCTTTACCAAGATATCATCATGTGACTACTTTGCAATCATTCTCCATTTCTGTCATGTATTCCCACAAAAGCTGAATATTGCATGACTTCATCTTTTCTGCACTCCACTCCCTCTTCTGCTGAAGAAAGTTAAAGCCGAACTGGGAAATGTGCAGAGAAGGGGAGGAAGAGAATGGAGAAGCGTCCACATAAGGAATGTTTGGCCAAACCAAGTTGCCTGAATCTGAAAAAGGCAGTTCAAATAAAATATACATCTAATAAGTCATGAGAGACATGATGTGGGTAGACAGCATTTGATATTCACTGTTTTCAATGGCAGCACTAGAGAGTATGTAATCAAGCTAATATAAAGGAAACGGTTTTTAATAAGGAGGACATTCTTCATCTAAGTCATAGGCAGGCTATGAATTTCTTTGTCTCGTGGTACTGTGAACATTGGAAACTGATAGAGAGTCAAGGGGAGACTATGCAGGGATTGCACAGACATCACACTTGATTCAGACAGTCCCTGAGTGGCTGCAGGCTGGGACAGCCCTCGCACAAATCTCATAATGTTCCCTGGGAAGCTGCTTTTGGTTGTTGTCAGAGGCAGGACTTTGGGCTAGCCTGACCTTTAGTTTTACCTGGTTCCTATAATACTAGTCAATGTATGAACTCACCACAGAATCACAGAATACATCTGGTTGGAAGAGACCTCAAAGATCATCCTGTCCAACTGCCGACCCCACACTGAAGGGTCAATACTAAATCATGTCCCTAAGTGCCAGGTCTACACACTGCTTAAACACCTCCAGGGATGGTGAGTCCACCACTGCCCTGGGCAGACCATTCCGATGTTTGATTACCCTTTCTATGAAGAAATATTTCCTAACATTCAGCCTGGTGCAGCTTGAAACCATTTCCTTTGGTGCTGCACTTGACAACTAAGGAGAAGAGGCTGCCCCCTCCTCACTCCAGCCTCCCTTCAGGTAGTTGTAGAGAGCAATGAGGTCTCCCCTCAGCCTCCTCTTCTCCAGACTGAACAAACCCAGCTCTCTCAGAAGCTCCTCACTGGTTATGTGTTCCAGGCCCTTCAATGTGCTAAGAATCATATTGTCAGTACTAGAGACTTAGGACATGTAGCATGTCCTTAGATCTTCATCTTCTCCTTTCCTTGGCCTCATCTATTATAAAATTAATCAGCCAATAGTGCAAACTCCAAAATCATACCTACACTTAATTGTGTTGAGCTGACATCTTTCAATCCAGCTTCAGCTGGTAGGATGCTAGCTTTGGTTCATTCAAATAATAGGTTTGTACTGCATTGAAGAGCAAAACTTAACTGCAGTCAGTTACTTCAGCTCATAGAATCATAGAATGGGCCAGGTCAGAAGGGACCTCCAAAGCTCATCCAGTCCAACCTCCCCACAGCCAGCAGGGACATCCCCAACTAGATCAGGCTGCCCAGGGCATTGTCCAGCCTCACCTTGAATACCTCCAGGGAAGGAGCCTCAACCACCTCCCTGGGCAACCTGTTCCAGTGTTCCACCACCCTCATAGTAAAGAACTTCCTCCTAACATCCAATCTAAATCTGCTCTTCTCTAGTTTGAAGCCATTGTCACTTGTCCTGTCCCTGCAGACCTTTGCAAACAGTCTCTCTCCATCCTTCCTGTAGCCCCCTTCAGGTACTGCCAGGCTGCTATTAGGTCTCCCCAGAGTCTCCTCTTCTCCAGGCTGACCACCCCCAGCTCCCTCAGTCTGTCCTTGTAGCAGAGGTGCTCCAACCCCCTGATCATTTTTGTGGCTCTCCTCTGGACCCTCTCTATCAGGTCTATGTCCTTACTATATTGAGGGCTCCAGACCTGTACACAGTACTCCATGTTTCTTTGCTCTTAATTTTGTGACTTTTTAAAAAAAGATAGAATTTTCTCCCTTCTCTTTAGCACACAGCATAGACAGCAGGCATCTGTCATACTGCAGTTGGTTTCAATCTTAAGAGCCAAAGGGTTGAGCAGAAAGAAATTTCATTTTGGTCCACACAAGCATACGCTTCTGGTTTAGGTATCTAATGCTGAAATAAAAGTCCACAGCAATTACAGCCCATTTTTCCATTACCACATGCCCACCATTTGAAAAGGCTCTACAGATCCAAGTTTCATGGAGAATACTTTTTTTGTTACTGCTCAACAATCATCTTTGACTGTTGAGCAGTGAAAAGACAGGTTCTCTGCCAAAATTTTTAAATCACCTATGTGAAAATGCGAAGGCCTTTGTACAGAATGAAACACTTATTGCAAACACACAGAAGTCTCTTTCCCCACCTCTTTCTGCATGTTAGGAACAGTTAGAATCTCTTCTCAACATATGTGCAGTGGCATTGTGGTCTGTTAGATAAATCTCTAGGCTTAGACTTCTAAAGCTTATATATTCTACCCTTGGCTTTGTTACAGGGAAAAGCCTATCACAATCTTTCTGGACAAGGTTTTCACCAGAAAAATGTCATGATGATAGATCCAGGCAGAGGGTATTTATTTATGATTATGTGCTTTATTTTATATGGACAATTAACTGTGCCCTGTAATTTGCCAGTAGTTTCTGATAAGGCTTTCAATAAACCAGTTTTGCTTGTCTTTTCACATACCTGCAACTGTCTTGTTCTGGTTTAAATTTGGTCTAATTTCCACACTGCTAAGTACTCCAAGAGTACCAGCTGTCACAAAACCAAACAGAAATGTGGGAAAGTGTATACACAGAAAGAAAATAAAGGAGAAAACCTGGAAGTTCCTAGGATCTTGTTTTTGAAAGAGGAGCTAATTGCGTCTCACGTTTTAGTTCTGCTTACTGTATATTTCCAGACACAAAACAGGGTAAAAAACCAGACACAAAGCCAACTTTAAAATACTTGGTTTACACTCTCTGCAGTAGATTAAACTCTAGAAAGGCTTAGTTATGTTTCACTATAAAGTAGGCAGCAACAGAGGACACTCAGGCAGGCTAAATATTTCAACTAATCCTCCAGCTGGTGCCCTGTAGTAAATCCACAGTCCTTCAAAGAATCACTGAAGTGACTGTGGAGACCCTTGGGAACAGATGTAACAGATAAAGAGCAACCTTACTGTCTTGGGGCTGTCTTGGGGCAATTCAGCACCGTGAGGATGGAGGGATTTGGACCACGGCAGACCCACGGTGGTTTCTGTGTGGTGCAGTGTGGTGTTCTAGGACAGGACTGGGGCAGGAGCAAGGAGAGACAGGATGTGGCAGGGCAGATGCTCAAAATGCTCTGTGCAATATGCAGCTTAGAAAAGTTTTCCTGTTTGAAAGAGTTTGTCATGGAACTAAATATTCAGAAGGCGTTTCTGTGACCTCCTAGAGGCAAGGAACTGAATGGCCTTCAGGCAAGAGCTGCCCTGTCTCCAGGTGGCAAATTGAATAGAAGATGACTGTGTGGGTGGAGGGCAGAGGGGCAAAAGGAGGAACAGAGACGTGGGTAGTCAGCAGGAACAGGGCAACACAGAAAGTTACAAACCTTTTCTCAAAAGAGATTACTTCAATTTGCACAAGAAAAAATGTAGGTGCAGACTAAATTCAATACAGAACATTTACAAATCCATAGGATGTCTGTGCTCTCCAGGGTAGTGTTTTTATGCTTTTCTGAATCGGATCCTGAAAATCACAGGCAAAATTATTCTTGGCTTTAACTATAGGATCAGTGTGTGCTCTGGCTCTTTTCTTTTTAACCATTTCATGTGTAAGTCATCTGGACTCAAATCAAGTTTCTTTTTTTAATGTGTTTTCATTTTCTCATTTTAACCAAGATGCAACTACAGACAATTTAAAGCATATTGTAGCAAGATAGAGTTCTGGAAGAATATTCAGAAGAAAATGAACCACTCTGAAGTGCTATTTAATAAAGAGATGTGTTCTCTTCCACTCTGACAAACCTCAACTGTCACACTAGGCTATGTATTTTGATGCCTTTAGAAGAGATCACTAAAGATCTCACATAAGTTATCAGTAGTGATATGAATCTACATCTGTTGTTAGCCTCCGTCAAGAATTTGTCTTTCATATTTAAGGACATTTAGGGAAGCATTTTGCCAGCTTCTTAGTATAAGAGGCCTCAGAGTCTCAGCTTTCATAACTATTTTCCAAAATTAGAGTGTTCTCATTAACTGGCAAGTTTCCAGTTTCTGAAACAAAGTACATGCTGGTAAAATCTGTCACTGTGAGCTATTAGCACTTGTCTCCAACACCAATGTCTAAGCACCTCTGTACTGGTGTTCTCCAGCTACCCACAAAAGCTACCTGTACCATGGTAAAGACATTACTTCAGTTAAAACTGTAGCTCACTTAATGGCAAATTTAACAAGGGCCACAAAGAAGTTGTGCTTAGGAAGAAATATATCCCAGAACCTTATGCACATGTAGTAGAGAATCTGGATTATTTTCATGCTTGTCTTCCCGTTGTTAATTCTGTAGTGATTTCTCTGGAGGTTTAAAGAAAGAAACGCCTTTTCAGCTGGGGGCCAAAGTTTTGCTTTAATTCTGAACAAAAGTGCTAGTGAGGAAATGCCTCGAGCCTCCAAGTTTGTGACTGAACACAGGGACAGGAGACAGTTGGATTGTATCCGCAGTTGTGGGCTGTCTTCTGCCAGGGTTGTGCTGGTTAATCACAGAATCACACAGAATCAATAAGGTTGGAAAAGACCTCAAGGATCATCAAGTCCAACCTGTCACCCCAGACATCACGACCACTAAACCATGTCACCAAGTGCCACATCCAGTCCCCTCTTGGACACCTCCAGGGATGGTGACTCCACCACCTCCCTGGGCAGCACATTGCAAAAGCTAACAACTCTCTTCGTGAAGAACTTTCTCCTCACCTCGACTCTAAGCAATGATGTTTCCGTCTGTATCCTTTGACTGCACACCACCTTGACCTAAATAAAGAAGATACTGCTCTTGGCATACACAGGCTCAATACTAACCATCCTGATTTGCCTTCATTATCAAGCAGAGAGCTTCTGAAGCCCTGTGGCTTCACTGAATGCATTTCACTTCCTGGTGAAGCACTCTGTGCTTTTCAGTTTTTGAGAAGCCACTTATCAGAAAAATACCCTGAGGAAGATCATACAGCAGCAGTGGATTAAACTCTTGATCCCAAAACACAGCTACAAAAGAGCATAAAAACAAGATGCAAAGTTGGACTGATATCAGTCATCTATTCTAGTTCTCATTTAGTGGTAGCAGCTTGAATTCTAAGGGATCTCTTGTCTATAGCTCTTTCCAGTTTGGACTTTCAGTTCTGTATCATCAGAAAACTTGCTTAGGGTGCACTCTGCCCCATCATCCAGGTCACCATGAAGGTGCTGAACAGTACTGGACCCAGTAGGAATCCTGGTGAATATTGCCAGTTCCTGCCTGATTACTTCATTAGGTTTATCACCTTTTGAATTGGCTTTAAATTTCAAAAGTGAGAAGTACTTCAAGCCATCTCTACCTGTACACTTTGCTTTTCTCCTTCTTCACCAGGGCTACTGCAGGCCGTAAGTTCTCAGCCCTGCTCCTTGAGAATGAAATTTCTGAGTGATGATCACTAGCACATTCATGGAGACTGTGCTAGGCCCAAATTGCTGTCAGAAAGACCTAAAACTCCAGAAATTACAATACACCTTTGACTCCAGTGTTCTCCACAGACACCTAACAATTTTCAGAGACTGCACAAACCAGAAGCTGTTGCTTTTTGTGAAATTTCAGTGGCAGCATTTTGCTATTCCGACAAATTCAGCACCTGGCTGTACAGTGTACACAGATTTCATATTTCGGTGACAAAGGAGAAACTGACAAAGGTTCACCTCAGTGGTGGTGTGTCAACAACAGGGGGCTTTGGGGGGGTTGATTTAGAGCAAGAGCTTAACTTCAGACACTCTAAATTGTACCTCTGAAGGAGCTCTTTTCTTTCCAGTGCCTGTAGAGGAAGTGCAGAGAGATTAGTCTCCATCAACACTTCTCTAAATGTCAATGCGAAGGACTGCATATGACGGCAGTTAGGAAATCAGATAGTTTAATGCAGGCATTAATTAAACAAAAACACTAAGGCTGCCTCACCACACATTTTTCCTAACTGTAATTGAACTAGAATTTCAGTGTTTGAAAATATTTTTGTAACTAACCACTTCTGTAGGAGCAGCGAAATGCTAACAGTGCCTGAAAAATTACCCCTAGATGCCCTTAGCGCATTTCAGGGAGCAAAAAAAAAGGTATAATCTTTTCATAAGTAAACTTACAGTACAGAAAGAAATGATTTGGTGAATTGTCATTCAAATAATGGTATGTAAGTGGTGAAGAATGTAAATAAAGCAGAGAGAAATCTTCATTAAAAATATTTACACACACTGTAAGATTTAATGTTTCCACACAAGCACCATTTACAAAACTGGTTGATAGAGTAAAAAATGCACTTAACCCTTGGACTGTGGGTCTGAACTTTTCCTGGTATAGGTTCATGGTGGCAGCATGAGGAATCAGAAATACATGGAAGATACTGTGGTAAATGCACCAAACAGATGCTCTTGAACTCCATCATGGGGTGGACTCCATCAAGCTGCAGGGATGAAGATTGATAATTTTTGATTTCCATTGGCCAGAGGGCAGAGGTGTTTGGACTAGGTGATCTTCAACCCAAACCATTCTATGAGTCTATGAGTCTGTGAAAGCTGTACCCAACTGCAGAAAGCACATGCTGCTTTAAAGGAAACATGTCATCAATAGTCAAAAAACCCCAATGCATTGGGTGATACTCCTTTTTAAATTCCAGACTGAAGTACTAAATAAATTTTGTTATCAGTTAGGAACCAGCATTAATGTTGTAGAATTTAAACCAACGTGAAGATCTTTTGCCACGTAGAATTTGAAGATGCTTCCCACATGAGCTACTAAAAATCCCAAGGCAAACACAAAGCTGGGTTTTTTTGGTTGTTTTTTTTTTTTAAAGGCTCATTTCAGCCAGATGAATGACTACTTGCAATGTTGATGTATGAAAGTAATGATAACAGATCTGGATTCCTCGTAACTTTAAGCGAATTTTCTGCAGTTGCTGTTTACCAGCATAGACAGAATCATAGAATGATTTGGGTTGGAAGGGACCTCTAAAGGTCATCTAGTCCAACCCCTTCTGCAGTCAGCAGGGACATCCTCAACTAGATCAGGCTGCCCAGAGCCCTGTTGAGCCTCACCTTGAATATCTGCAAGGATGGGGCCTCGACCACCTCCCTGGGCAATCTGTTCCAGTGTTCCACTACCCTCATAGTGAAGAACTTGTTCCTAACATCCAATCTACATCTGCTCTTCTCTAGTTTGAAACCATTGTCCCTTGCCCTATCACTGCAGGCCTTTGCAGACAATCTCTCTCCGTTATATCTGTCATACACTACATCATGGCTGAGAACACAAAAAAATTACTATGTGCCCAAGATTATGCATTTGACTGTGATATTCTTTTGTAAAACATTCTTTCTAAAATGTTAAGGAGCACGTGGATTACACTCACTGTTAACATTATTTTCCCTATTGTTTGTAGCTGACAAATGTTTTTATTGCAGTGTGCATAGCCTTATCTACACAGAAAAGGCAAGAAGATACATTCCAATGTAATGCAAATATGGGACTACAATACGATTCAGATGGAAAACCATAGTCTTTCTTCATCATTTTCTCCATCAATAATTGTTGCAATATCATCTTGATGCACAAGAATTAATCGCTACTTTAATGACTTTTACTGTAAAGAACAAGAAAGCTCAACAGGTCTGGATGTGTAATGACATTACTTAAAAGACACAGTATGGGAAGATGAGCTAAACTGTTGCAGTGCATATTAAACATTTTCTCATTAATGCCATTTTATTCAGAAGCAGTTGGAGACTTATTAAATGCATTATGAGCTTACCAGAATTTGCTTTTATTTTCGGTTGCTATCGTTTCTCTTTTTCTCTCTCTTTTCTCCTCCTGAGGCTCTAGGATTGCTCAGTGATAATTATTCATCTGATAGCAGTATTTTGGCCCCCAGTATATAAATGTGTATTAGACATGCAGGTACTGAGCCATGCAAACACCATTGATTTTCAGATGAGGAAAGCAGAGGGACATGTTCATGGCAGCTGAGTTATGGCACATTCGGTATTACAGCTGGGCTTCCAGCCAGCCTTAGGATCCTTCCCGTCTAACCAGCCATCCAGGGCACACAGTCCTTGGTGAGATGTCAGCTTGAGGCTGGATAAGAAAGCTGAGACCCCAGGAAAGCCAGCCATATGCAAGTCAGCTCTGAGGCAGCCTGGCAGCAAGTCAGCTTCTAAGTAGTAATGCTTCTATTAAAGACATTCTGCCTTCCACACTTAACAGTAATAAAGTTGGATTGAAGACATGTTCAAATTGCACTCTGATGCCAGGTATTTGATATTAAGCAGTTTGGGGAGTTTTTGCTATCTGAAGCAAAAGAGATTTAGATTTATTCCAGGCTTTTTATAGTAGAAATTTTCTCTATGGCCTGGAGCCACTGAGCTAGGAGGACAAAAAAAAAAAAAAAGGCTACTGGAGATGTGATCATCTGCCTTTTGGCAGAAAAAAACATGGTTCTTTGCATGCTTTTCAAAAATCATTCCACTGTAGGAGGAGTTACCCTTTCCTGCAGCACCAGGAAATCCCCCTTTTGCCATGAAACTGGTGCAAGGTTCAATATGATGATACCATTTTTTTCAGACAGTACAGAACTCAAAACTCCTGTGATGATGATCTCCCATCTCCTTCTCTCACAGAGGCAGCTGTGTTTTCCAGAGCCCTCATGTTTGCAAAGTTAAGCTCGCTGCAAACAAGCAGCTCAAAGACAGAGAAGCAAATCAAAAGAGCTACAAGTAACATATTGGCTTTTTTGTTTGTTATTTAGGAAGCCTCCTGATTCTATGGCAATCTAATTATATTTGAACCCCAACTCATGATTTCTGAATGCTTGATGGCACATCAGGTATCCTTGGGGATCCACAACAGGCTGTGATGTTCCATAAAACCTCTATTAGGTTAATACACAATTCACCATTTAGAAGACAGATAGAGGGCCAGCTTTGCCACTACAAATTCCTCATTTACTTTTAGGTGATAGGAAATACAGTGCCTGTATTTGAAGCTCTGATTAAAGAATCTATTAGCTCCATATTTCATCTCACTAGCTAACAGCACACATACAAATACATATCCTATTCATGTGAATTTGCACTTGCAGGGGTGGTTTTCCCTATAGTGCAGCAACAAACATTTAGAGGATATGAACTGTCAATAATCTGTATACTGAAGGAGATAAAGCCCTACCTGGAGCATAAACAAAGAATGTAAAATTCAGGACCACTGGTGTAAAGGGTTTTAAACTGTGCCTACGGGCTAAGTATCCTTTTGAACCTAAGTGCAGGTAGCAAGAGAAAATTCTGAAATTCCACACTGTGTCATGGCTTGGGAAAGCAGGTGACTGGTCAAAGCATGCAAACAAGTCACATCTTCCTGAACAGCCTCAGACACACCCTTACAGTAACAGCTGGAGATTCCAGGCTCGCTCCTTGATGCAGAGAAAGATTTCCTCTTCCATCTCAACCCATTTTGCATGTTAAAATCATTGTGATTGTATGTCCTGGTCTGTTTCTAGGGGATTATATCTTGCAGACAAACCTGTAGGCCTTTCCTAATGTCCCAGTGACCTAAAGCTTAAATATTTTATGGATTCCTGCATGAAGAAGCAAGGGAGCACTTGGCTTCAATGCATCTGCATTTTGACTGCTCTTTTATTCACTGACCAACACAAGCCAACAGCGGGGATAGCAGTGAAACATCTGCAGGGAAGAGAGTATGTTTCTTGCTTCTACTGCTGGAGGTTCCTAGCTGATTTGGGAATGCTTTTGGCTACAGCAATGCAATCGCTTCAGGTTTGTGCTGTTTTGTACATCCTGTGTTTTTCCTCTGCTACAGGGTAGGAAAGGAGAAGAGGAGAAGGAGTTTCCCTGGTGCAATTGTCTGTGTCAGGTAAACTTTCCATAAATCTCTTCCTGAGGAATTCAGTTCATTAAAGCCCAATTAGACATCAACGGCTCAATTTACCTCATTAAGGCTATTTTAAAGCAGCAGAAACAGCGAACTGCTGTTAGGGATTTATGGCTAGAGTTTCAGCAGACTGTGACCAGACAATTACCAAGGCCAAGACAGTTCCTTTCACTGTACTTTTCACTCCTATTTTTGAGCATAAATGCATATTAAAAGGCATTTACTAAACCTGGAGTAAAACTTTGAACACACAATTACCAAAGACAGTAATTTACCTACAATTCTTTTCTTGTCTGTTTATTTAAAGCATAACTGTATTTTTCCTTGAGCTATATTAAGTGAAAAGACAAAGAAAAGAGAAAATAGTCTGCATAAAGCTTTTCTTTCCCATAACATTTGTATCAAAAAAACAAAAAAAGAGAGATCCTCCAGAATTAGCATCTTCTTGCACTACACATCTACCAGCACTGCAAGAACAGGTTTATTCAGCTTCTGAAGCAATTAGGCTTGCAAAAGTCTGTGAATGCCTGAAGGAGAAGCATATGGACATTATGAAACACTCAGAATTTCAAGAGCTTTCCTAGCAAACATTCTGGGTAAGCATGGCTCAGCATTTTCAGAGACCCAGAGACCCTGTGAATGTGAATTTCTATTCATTTCCTTACAAAGATGAGAACATTATCTGACCCTCCAGACAGCTTTATCCCAGAAATGGCTGCCTGAGTACGGCAGGAGAGCACCCACACACGGTCATGGGAATCTATAACTATGTGTTCAGAGTCATAAACTCGTGTTCCCAGAAGCCTCCAAGCAATCAAGAAGTTTTATATCTAATCTATACTGCTCATCCAGACTCCCTCTAAGGTTAACAGAGATGTGAGAAGACTTTTATAGATCCTCTACACTGTATAGCAGTCATCTTTATTGACAGATTGCATGCTGCACAGCTGGATTTACTAAGGTATGTGGCTTTAAGAAGGTACAAATTAGGTAAGGTCCCAAGTTTTCTTTTTCAGTATAGGTATAAATGTGTGTGGATGTGTGTCTTTGTCTGCACATACCCATAATACCCCATCTGGCAGACAAAGGATGTCATAGTACATTCTCTGACTTAGACAAAATACTCTTGCCTAAGAAGAGCCAATCTCAGGAATTATTTCAACTCCAAATACTTATTCACCTATCTAAAGTTATGTGTACTTTAGACAAAAATATTCAGATACATCATTGCCACTGTGCTTTTTCAGCCTAAGACTCCTGGAGTATTGAGTCCAGGTTTGGGCTCCCCAGTTCAGAAGGGATAGGGATCTACTCAAGAGAGTCCAATGGAGGGCTACAGGGAGGATGAAGGGACTGGAGCACTGCCCTGTGAGGAGAGGCTGAGCGCCCTGGGGCTGTTTAGTCTGGAGAAGAGAAGACTGAGAACGGATTTAATAAATGTTTCTAAATATCTGAGGGCTGAGTGTCAAGAGGGAGGGGACAGGCTCTGCTCACTTGAACCCTGTGATAGGACAAGGGGCAATGGATAGAAACTACAGCACGGGAGGTTCCACCTCAACATGAGGAGGAACTTCTTCACTGTGAGAGTCACAGAGAGGTTGTGGAGTCTCCTTCTCTGGAGACTTTCAGGCCCCATCTGGATTCATTCCTGTGTGACCTGTGCTGGATTCTCTGGACCTGCTCTGGCAGGGCAGTTGAACTTGATGATCTCCAGAGATCCCTTCCCACCCCTAACATCCTGTGATCCTGTGACAGTTTGCATAACTCAAGTGTTTGAGTATTTGAACTTAATGCTTATGACTGAAGTTCATAATAAAGTTGTACAGCAGAAAGATGGCAAGTTTTAATCACATTTTTCTCTTGCACTAGAGATATTGCAAAGATGTGCTCTATCAAGACCAGTTTCAGGTTAAAATACCAGTTCCTTCCAGTTAAACCCTCAGCATGGGAGTTCATCAAAGCCTTTGAGCTGTGTCAGACTAATTCAGCAGTCACAAACAAACGCAAACATCATAACAAAAGTATGCATCCATCTCAAATAGAAAGTTATTTCTGACATTCTGAAAAGAAGCTACTAAAGCATGAATAGCAAGAGAAGATGAAATGTAACTGCAGACTTAAGGTCACCAGAAGTTCTGTGGAAGCCTGATAGTCACGTCTCTTAGTAACAAAGAGATAAATCCTAACCTTTGACTTCTAGAAATTCATCTTCAAAATATCTACAGCTGCCATAGCTTGCTGTTCCCATCACTCTCTCTGACCCCTCTCAGAGCTCTTGATTAGAAATGAGATGCTGAGTAAAGACAGTGTCCCAGATCTGGAAGCTTCTTTGTGATTTTTTTAATCTTCTTTTTTTTTTTTTAATCTTCCTTCTCTGACTTTCCTTTCAGTCACTGCTAAGAAATGCCCATCTCTTCCATGCTAAAATCACTATTTTTTTGAATGCTAAAATCTAGTGTTTTCAGATGTCCTTCATTTGAAGAAGTTTGGGTTTTTTTCCTGGTGATATTCATGGAAGAAATTTAGAGGTGATTTGACACAGAAAATCTGAAACCTGTCACAATAATTTAGGTCACATAGAATCAGTTCTCTCACTTAAACTGAATTTTCACTTTTCCCACAGAAAATATAGCATCTGAAAATTTGCAGAGGGCAGTTAAGGGGAATTTTCTAAAAGGAGCTATGCAGAACAACCTTCTTCCATCTCTGCCTGGACTGTGACTGAGTCTATATTTACCCTAAAGTTAAAATCAACAGTTAAACTCTTAAACTCTTAACTGTGTGGTCTGGTGAGCAGCTGAGCTGATCTAAGAGTCTGCTGTTGCCAGAAGGCAACACCTTCACTCCACTGTCCCTCCTCCTTCCCCCTCAATCCCCAGCATCTCACCCACTGGCTCACCTCTTCTGTGGAGACACAGCTCCCCATGCAAAGGAGCCTCAGTATGAAAAAGAAGGGAAAACAGAGGCTGAGAAACTAAATGACTGCCTCGAGATCACACAGTAATCCAGCAGAAAAGAGTAGACCAAAGTTCTGGGTTTTCAAATGGCAGCCCCTGACATGGGTCCGCTCTGTGCCTCATCTAAACAACCACTGATAGGCCAGTGGGGGAAAACAGGAAGAGATAAAATAAGCAGAGGGATTTTTTCTCCCTCCTTTTGGGGAAGGGAAAAAAAAAAAAAAAAGCAGCACCTGGTCAAATCAAAGGAGTTGATTTTCTGCTTATGTTTAGAGGAAGGCATGTGTGTATAGATCATGTTGCAGTTTGACAAGTAATACCAAATAATACCCACTTTGTGTAGGTCACAAAGGAGTGAAGCAGTCTGATATCCAGCCTGGTTGCTGAAGGATCTGGGACTCCTGCAGCTGTGGTCTCCGTCTGGCTCTCCCCCACCTTACCCAACCACTTTAGAACCCACTAGCTGACTTCAGCCCAGTGTTCATGAAAAGCCATGTGTAAACGAGGAGAAAGAAACCTAAAGCAATAGCTCACAAAAGCAAGATTGCAGTCTGCAGTAATTCAGGAGGCAGAGGAGAGAGACCACAGTACCGTGGGAGGATTTAGGAAACACAGAGGTAATTTATTGATAGAGGAGCAAAGAGTTACGGAAAGGAGCAGAGGCTAGAGGGTCATAGGAAACACCACCATAGGAATCAAGGCTTGTTTCATGGATGAAAAACTATCTTTGTGAGGTTTTAAAAACAACATTAGGTGTTTGAATCTTCGAATTAAAATCTTTTCTTCGGGGTCATCATTTGCTTTCAGAGAGGCAGGAAAAGCTTGTTCGAGTCTTTTGAGGAGGAAGAGCCTACAGAGACAATTAATGATTGTTTTGTATCATTTGTGTGCTGTGTCCAGCAGCAGTAGGGTAGTGACTGTCCCCTTGTACTCAGCTCTGGTGAGGCCATACCTTGAGTATTGTGTCCAGTTTTGGCCACCTCAATACAGGAGAGAAGCGAAGGTGCTGGGGCCAGTGCAGAGGAGGGCAATGAAGCTGGGGAAGGGACTGGGGAAGGGCCTGGAGAATAAATCTTATGAAGAGCAACTGAGGGAGCTAGGGCTGTTTAAGTTTGGAAAAGAGGAGGTTGAGGGGAGACCTCATTGCTGTCTACAGCTACCTAAAAGGACATTGCAGAGAGGCTGATGCTGGTCTCTTCTGACAGGTAATTAGTGATAGAACAAGAGGGAATGGCCTCAAGCTGCCACTGGGTAGGTTTAGACTGGGCATTAGGAAAATTTTTTTCAGGGCAAGAATGGTCAGGGATTGGAATGTGCTGCCCACGGAGGTGGTTGAGTCACCAGCCCATGTTTAATGGTCATTTGGATGTGGTGCTTGGGCATATGGTTTAAGGGTGAACCTTGCAGAATAGGGATCATGGTCGTACTTGGTGTTCCTGAGGGTCTTTTCCAACCTGAATGTTTCTGTGATTCTGTGATTCTGTATCACTTAAAATCTTACACATCCACATGCATAAACCTGCACCAGCATCTGTATTTATTTTGGCCTTTTCAAATTGAAGTTCTATGAGTTTTTTTTGGCTGTGTGTTCTTAATTGCTAAATAAAGATAAAATTAGATCCAAAATTTGAAATACAATACTGCAGTTCCTGGTCTAATTGAGAAAAGAGATGTTTCTGCTAATTGTTTTCCAGTGAGATGCAGACAATGCAATAATGGTTGTGAGTAGAGGGCTGAATACGAAGTATACAGTCACAGGCCATTGCAGGTCATGGGCTTTGGAAATTAACAAGCAAGGTAATCATGAAACAGACTTAAGACTTTCAAGTTCATGCAGAAACAATGATGACTATTATTCCTGCAGGACTGAAGCCCAGAGAAGTTTCAGTAAAGGAAGCCCAGCATTTAAGTAAATGTTACTGTGCTCCAGAACTGTCACTTCAGTTATAATTACTGGATGTTGCAAGTGGCATGTTCAGCTCTGAGAGCCTAACACAGGCATAGGTGAGAGTTTGCCAGCCTCTAGGGGACCAGCACATTGAGCAGTGCTGCTTTCATCTTGAGAGGCTTTCACAACACAGTGAAAGAGCCTGAAAGAGCAAAAGAATCCAAGTTTGCCCTCAGTCTGCTATTCTGACTAGTGGAAATTCAGGGGTTAAACAAACCTGTCTACAGGAGAGCCACCATCTCTGTAACAAACAGAGGTATTTCAGCAAGATTAAGCAGTATCAACTTTGAAAACAGTAAAGCATGGGCATGCTTTAGTATATAAAACAGGCTGCATGAAGAATATCCCCTCCAGAGTGCTCAGCTGTCCTGTCCCCTTCATACTATACTAGACAACCACAAGAAACAGGGTCTGAAGGGAGATTTTTGGCCTGCAGCACTTGATAAATTAAAGCAAACTAATAACTGATCTGTGATGAACTGTAAAATCAGGGCTGAACATTTGTATTCCTGTGCAGAGAGAATGCAGGGGCAGAGTGCCTCCACATCAGTGAGGACAGGAAGGGGAAAAGACTCCAAGAAGTCTATTGACTAAACAGCCATGCGAAGCCCTTGGAGGCTTTGCTGAGGAGCTTGGGACACTGCCTCATTTATTCCAGATGTAACCCACAAGACTCATTTGTTCTGATGATGGCTAGATTGCAATATTTCATATATGGGTTTCAAGTGGTGAGTGAATAGTGGTTAAAAATAGCAGTAACACAAGTACTGTTCACATCAGCAAGCAGGAAGACCTGGGATCACACTTAACCAGACCATCATTTGTTCTGGGTCCATAAAGGCTGAGAAAGTGACACCAAGAGTGGCATGAGTTGACTCTGCTTGGTCACCATGTGAGCTTTAGCATCAGCTCCTTAACATTTTCCTCTGTCATTTGTCCATTGCTAACCTCTCAGGCTCTTGGTTTTTTTTTCATCTATACACTGCTCAAGTTCTGCAAGACCTGACCTATTAGTATTTATAAACTTGCTCATGAGACAGTATCAATGTTCCAGAGTTTCTGAATAGAAACAACTGTGCTGAGATCCTCTTGGGAAAAGTAATAATTATTATTCAGGGATCATTATTTAGCATCAGAAGACTTGTGGGCAGTGTTGCAGAACTGCATTGCCGCTTTCTACACATAAAAGGGTAGCTTTATAAAAACTAAATGCATGCTGTGTTATAGCCTAGAGAAATCTTCTTGTGTTTGGTAGATTTTTAGATTAACTGCAAATTTATTTTTAGATTATATTGTTTTATTGTACTTTAATTTAATTTTAATTTATTTTAATATTTTTATTTTAATTTATTTTTATTTATTTTTATTTTATTATTTTACTTTATTTTATTATTTTACTTTATTTTATTTTAACTTTATGAGTTTTCTGCCTTCAGGATTGATCTGTATCTTTTGCAAAAAAAAAAAAAATGTCGAGTGTCTGAAAAGGTAGCCCATAGGTAAGCACAATATAATTAACAGCATTAATCTAGCTTAACAAATATAGCAAAACCTAGTAAAACCAGTAGCAATAGGTAATGTATTAGCATGCTTGCAACTTCAGCTCCTCATAGAAAAATCACAGTGAGAACATATCTCCAAAGAGAAGGTTTAACTACAAGTGAATTTGTTTACCAAGGCTGTTCATTTGAAAAGACACTTTGAATCTTTCTTATCAGGAGGGAATAACAATGAAAATTTCAGTGGTCTAAATGTAAATTAATTTGGAATTATTCCCACTGCTACAAATATTCCTTAACTTGTATTTAGCAACAAAAGGAAAAAAAGAAACAAACACAAAAAAACCCCAAAGTGTTCTGTCAATTGGGATGGGCAGTTTGGGGAGTGTAAGAAGAAAGCAATATTTGCCTCTTCATATAGGCATGACTGAAAGTAATCAGTTTCCATAACATCAAAATAAAAGTCAGTTGTTCAAGCAGGGATAATTCTAAGCTCAGTGCATGTCACCTCCACCTTCAAAAGCCCATTCTGGAGGAGAAAGCCCTCCGTCTCAACTGACAGAGGATGAGGGGAGACCTCATTCCTCTCTACAGCTACCTGAAAGGACATTGTGAGGAGGCTGATGCTGGTCTCTTCTCACAGGTAATTAGTGACAGAACAAGAGAGAATGACCTCAAGCTGTGACTGAGTAGATTTAGACTACACATTAAGAAACCTTTTTTCATGGCAAGAGTGGTCAGGCATTGAAATGTGCTGCCCAGGGAGGTGGTTGAGTCCCCAAGCCTGGATGTGTTTAAAGGTGGTTTGGATGTGGTGCTTGGGGAATACGGTTTAGGAGTGAACCTTGCAGAGTAGGGCTATTGGTGGGACTTGGTGATCCTGAGGGTCTTTTCCAACCTGAATGCTTCTCTGACTCTGTGACTCATGAATTACTGCTGAGGTAAACTCATCTGAAATGATGAATAATTTTAAGCTGTAACTTCTGCTTTAATTTGTCATAATCAACCTGATGCATTTTGTGTGAATCTGTGAATTAACAGAAAATACACAGTTTTGGTAAAAGCATCTAAGAATTAGGTGCTATTTATATTTAAAATACAAGACACGATGTGTTCCAGCACACTTTTTAAGTTGGGCATCAGCAAGAGAAGTTTTTGGATGTGAAAATATACTTTTTAATGTTCTAATGAAATGTAAGGGTGTGTTATTCATAGCAAATAACCTCTCAAATACTTTTTCTTGTGGTTTTGCTTATGAAACAGACATGGCTCTTCCCAGCAAATCATATGATGGCAAACATGTGATAGATAATTTATAGATAAAGTTACTAATGAGAAGAAACAGAAGGAGTGAGAGAAATACAACAAACAAGAAAACGAAAAAGAAGCAAATTTCCTGCCCAGACTGGAGTATCTTGCACTAAAAAATACAATTTCCTCTGCATTTTCAGCCACTTCTGGGAATAAGCATTTACCTCTTGGAAAAAAAATTGTCTAAAGGATTGAAAAACTAAGTCCAATCTCTACTTTTCTGCCCAAGTTTAACCTTGGCATTACATTGTTTTCTGTACAAAGACTGACTAATATAAAGAAAATAATTTGGATCTTAGGATTTCAGTGTGCTAATTAGGCACAAAAACATTAGGACCTGGATACTAGGGTGAAGTTGCAATTAGCTGAGATTTAATGAGCTGTGTAATGATAAGTGACAGGGCTATGTAACTTTACAGCCATAATTTCCTGACTAGATGAACTCTTAAACACTGCAATCCTACAGCCTACCCCAAGGCTTGTTGACCTTTCTATCTGCCCAAAGGAGAAACAACTGCCTGCAAAACTTTTAGGACCAACACAGTGTTATAGCAACAGGAAATTCCTATACTTTCAAGCCAATTTCTCACTCTGATCAGAGCAAGCATTATTTTCCATGCTAGTCTAAATATTTTTTCTGCTCCTTATAATCTAGTTGTTGTGGCTAGAAGACTTTGTCTAATGACAAGAGGATCCTCTGAAGCAGCCAGAGTTGGATAGGACCTCAAGGGCATCCAATACCCACAGCCACATCAAATACAATTTGGGTGATGGAAAGGATATACAAAGAAAGTCTACAATAAAACACTTCATAAAAGAGGACCAGAAATGCAACCCCAGAAAGAAGGCAAACCCTAACATTAGAAAAACTCTGTAACATTTATGAACATCAAGGAGCAAGTCTGCTAGATGAAGCATGGCTCCAAGAATCAAATGACTTGGGATTAATTGCTTCTGACTGTCCATGACTCACCCCCAGTCTTAACATGGGGAATGTTACAGATAAAAAAGTAATTTGAAACACATAAAAAAGTTATTTGAAGGTGATTAGGTCCTCAGATTTCCTGTGGAAGACACTAACATACTGCTAATGATTTCAAAACCTAATAAAGATAATATTTTCTTTTAAACCTTAATCTTTCTAGGATAGATAAACTGGAATATGTGCCATACCTGTGTGACCACTGGTATTTTTTTTTTATTCTTTCATTTTTCTGTCTCTTTTAACACAGAGCACACATTTGCTGTGACTGATAAGCATCCCATAAAGCAGGGTCTGAATTTTACCCCTATTCTTCTTTTCAGCCACTAAGCCCATGTTCTGTGCTTCCATTTTAACAGGATTTATAATGAACAAGACTGAGGGATAATGTAATGAAAGAACACCTGAAAAATCAAAAATGCCAGATTCTGCTTATACTGAGATTTTGGCAGTCAATGAGAATTATAAAAATCCCATTCTTTCGGAAAAAAGAAAGTGTTTGCAGGGCCCCACTAGACCCTGTGAGGTCTTGGTGGCCTGTCTGTACACACAGCAAGAGGCTAGGCTGAGCAGTGAGTTCCCTCTCACATTCAAGCATGGTCCAGGATTTCTGCATAGGTCATGGAGGCATTGAACACCCAGGATTTGGCAGAAAACCCAACAGCATGGTCACATTCACAGAAAAGGTACACCAAGTGCATAGAGACATGGTGCATGACACTGCTTGGGACTTCCAAACTGAAAAGATCTTTTGAACACGAGTGACAAAGGAGGAAGTGATGACAAAGCTTGGAGACCATGTTCCCAAATACCATGTCTACCTCTGCTTTTATATATGTGTTACAGAATGGGTATTCTTCTGTGACGCTGTGAAAAGTGAGGTACCACCAGTCTTCAGGAGGTGAGCAGAAGAATCACACAGTCCACACGGGCAGGTCACAGACCACCAAACCATCGCTTGTTCCTCACAGTGCCAGGATTTGGTACCTTTCTCCTACACCTGTGGCACAGCAAACTCATGGGTGCACAAAAGTCTGATATGTTAATTGTGTTTCATGAACCCTCATTCTCACCCAGTCACAGGGATTTGAAGAATACAGTACCATTCCCCATTCTCTTCCATTAAAATAATAAGTCAAACGTTTAATGGGAGAAGATTAAATGTATGTGAATTAATTCCTGAGGTCTTTTTCTGATTGCACTGTGAACAATACAGCCACAGCTGGGAGAGACTCTTGAAAAAGAGCCAATTTGCTCATGTGCCATATTTTAATCACTGCCTGAACCTGTTGGTATAATATTTCCTTGAAAATGGCAGTATAAAACATCTCCTGGAAAAACTTGATAAAAATCTGTAAACAATGCAACGAAAGCTGCAAGAGGCAACGCTACCAAATTATTTCTACTTTAAAGGCAGCTTGATACAATCATACGTTCAAAGAAACAGAGAAAAAGCCCACATCTTAACATCTAAAGCATAATCAGAAAATAGCCCAAGGGGGAAAAAATCCCTGTCCTATGTCCAAGCAGTGAAAATATTTTAATAAGGCTTTTCTACACTTAACCTTCAGTGAAATAATACAAATTCTGAAACATGTTGGAATCTAACATGATATGAGAGGAAGAAGCAGCAAGGAGTTCACCAAGTTTTTGATCCCTCCAAGAGGACTGACTCTGTTTTAGCCATCTATTTTCCAAGACTTTCCAGCCAGAAGTCTCCCTAATGCGGCAGCACTCTCAGAACTGTAATTTATCAGATAGATAAGCTGATGGAAATTACCCATCCCCTGAGCCAGCATGAGTGGTGCATGATGAAGAGTGACCATTTGGAAACAGTCACCTTCCCTCTGTTTCCTCCAGTTTCTTCAAGTAATTCCAGTAGACCTCTTACAATAAGATCTATAGCCAAGAAATGGTTTCCCAGAAATTCTAACTCAGTAATCATAGAATCAGAGAATCATAGAATGGTGTGGGGTGGAAGGGACCTCCAAAGCTCATCCAGTCTGACCTCCCCGTGCTCAGCCCGGACATCCCCAACTAGATCAGGCTGCCCAGGGCCTCCTCCAGCCTCACCTTGAATATCTCCAGGGAAGGGGCCTCAACCACCTCCCTGGGAAACCTCTTCCAGTGTTCAACCACCCTCATAGTGAAGAACTTCTGCCTGATATCCAATCTAAATCTGCCCTTCTCTAGTTTGAAGCCATTGTCCCTTGTCCTGTCCCTGCAGGCCTTTGCAAACAGACTCTCTCCATCCTTCCTGTAGCCCCCTTCAGGTACTGGCAGGCTTCTATTAGGTCTCCCCAGAGTCTCCTCTTCTCCAGACTGAACACCCCCAGCTCCCTCAGCCTGTCCTCATAGCAGAGCTGCTCCAACCCCCTGAGCATTTTTGTGGCCCTCCTCTGGACCTGTTCCATCAGCTCCATGTCCTTCCTATACTGAGGGCTCCAGACCTGTACACAGTACTCCAGGTGAGGTCTCACCAGAGCAGAGCCAAGCGTCAGAATCACCTCTCTGGCTCTGCTGGCAATGCATCTTTTGATGCAGCCCAGGCTGTGATTTGCCTTCTGAGCAGCAAGCTCACACTGCCTGCTCCTGTCCAGCTTCTCATCCATCAGCACCCCTAAGTCCTTTTCCACAGGGCTGCTTTCTATTGCCTCATTCCCCAGTCTGTATTGATAGTGAGGATTGTTCTGGCCCAGGTGCAAAACCTTGCACTTGCTCTTGTTAAACCTCATGAGGTCCACCTGGGCACCACCTCTCCAGACTGTCCAGGTCCCTCTGGATAACATCTTGTCCCTCTGGATGACATCTTATCCCTCTGGTTTACTGACAACATCACACAGCTTGATGTCATCTGCAAACTTGCTATTGCAGTCTTGGAAACAGTTCCATATATTGATATTGCTTCACCAACAAGATCCCTTGCATACAATTTTCAAAACCAGCTTGTTGCCCCTAGCCACAAAAGCAGCTTTCATATTAATTCTACCTGTTTTTGCTGCCTTGGTATGAATGCTCTGCTCTAATCAGGGCAATGAGGAGCTTCAATCCCAATTAGTGCATTGAATTTGTAAGTATTTTACACTAATGCGCTCCAAGGCAATGTGAAAGTTATTCAACTGTGTACTTCTGTATCTGTTTTGCTTTCCTTGAAGTTTAATCTTAGCCTGGACTTCCTGAGGATGTAATGCTTATTCTTGTGATAATTATCTTAAATGGCTGATTTACACACAACCTCAACTACAGTTTAGTACTGCTTTCAAATAAAACTACTTCCTTTTGGTTTTAAAATTAAATTTTTAGTACATATCATCTAGTTTTTAAAGTTAAAAAAAAATAGTAGAATACTTGTTTGAAGACATATACCAGGAGATAATATTTGCTCCTGCAAAGTGGTGGGATGGATTTTCTACCTCTGGATGCTCCTTGGTGCTTTAGAACAGCTTGAAGCAGTGAGTACCCAGCCTTGGTGGTTTCTAGCACTATTTGGTCAAGTAGGGGAAAGGTGTGAGTACTGCAGGCCTTGGAAATGGTGAACAAGCCCCAGTTAGGACTTCTGCCTGTGCGGAGCAGCAGACTCCAGCACCAGGACCAGCCCTGAAGGAGGAACTGCCTGATAGCCATTGCCTTCTCAGCGCTGCCTAGAAGGGTACTTTGGGAGCAGCCACTCCTTTTCCTTTGCAATACTAGGTATAGAGATACAAAATGAGCTAGGACACAGTCTCAAGCTGCACCAAGGGAAGTTTAGGCTCAAGGTGAGGAGAAAGTTCTTCACAGAGAGAGTGGTTGGCCATTGGAATGGGCTGCCCAGGGAGGTGGTGGAGTCACCATCCCTGGAGGTGTTCAAGAGGGGATTGGACATGGCACTTGGAGCCATGGTTTAGATAGTCAGGAGGTCTTGGGTGACAGGTTGGACTTGGATGATCCTTGAGGTCTTTTCCAACCTTACTGATTCTGTGATTCTGCGACACTTTGCTGCAGGGATATTGAATAGCTTCTGGCCTCCTGAATTCTATCATGCCAGTGCTAGCTACTGAGTCTAGGAAGTACACAGAGGTAATTCTACATGGGATTAAGAAATGAAATCTGCTGCATGGGAAGAAAAGTCTTTGAAAGGGTAGCTTCATCTCAGTGAGAAATGGGGAAACACAACCATTCCACATTTCCTAGAAAAATGCATGGAAGTTCACTAATTTTTAACTAAATGAAGTGTTTAAATGTCTGTATTGTTATTCAGTTCAAAGACATTTTTAGTAAGTAAGATTGCATTTCATCCAAGAGGTTTATTTCTTCCCATTCGATTTTACCCAATAACTGCTAAATCTAGCCATATTCTGAAGTTTTCTCTAGATCCTGGGGGCACATGTGCAATGTCATTTGTGCTTAATGAGATGCTTGGAAACAAAATCTGGCACCTAGATGAGGAAGAGCAGAAGTGGCTGAATTATTTCTTAGCAAATAATTTTCTTTGAGAGAAAGAAGCACACTGTGTGCCTGATAAGCATGACGATGGCTCAAAATTAGTTCAGACACATGGAAAAAAATAAAGCATGTTGCATAGGCCTTAAGCTAATTGCAATCACTAAGTTGAAACCCTTCTGGCTTTTGGACGAGCCTGGGCCAGTTACTTCACTTTGAATTTGCATTCTGCACAGGTAAGCTGTGAGATACCTGCCTCAGCAAGTATTTAGTCAGAATTTGTGTGTTAGATTCAGCCTCCTGCTTCCAACTTGCAGCAGGCAAGGTATACTGCGACAAGGATTATACTCAGTTTTAGAGGGCAAAACACATATCACTCATCAGCACAAAGACTGTGCAGCTAAGAAGCTTTATAATTAAGAACCCTCACAATTGCCTTCCATAATTTATTCATAGTATCAATTACAGAATTCCTGGTAGAGGAAGTCAAACTAATTATGTTTTTTAAAATTAAAATTAGTTTCTTCTGTTCAATTAAGGGAAGCCAGAAAATCTTCAGGGTACCCACACTGCCAATGGCAAAGTGTAATAGCTTTGCAGCAAGACCATCAGCTGGAGCAGCTGCTGGATGAACACTCTGCAAAACAAAAACTCCAGTGAAATCACATCAGCCACTTTCTTCTTGGAGAGTAAGGGCTGATAACATAAATCCTGCTGGTATTACACATGATGGTAATTCTGGGAGTTTCAAAACCAGAAACAATGACCAATATATTAAAGAACTACTGTCTGCCTTACAGGATGATCAATAACCTCTGTTGGCCCAGATCATAAATGCAGGTATTGTCTGTGAGGTGTGTGTTAGGGACACACTCATCCTAGACCCAAATCACCTTCTGAGGTGAACCTGGTCCTCCACATCTCTGAATGAGGAGTACAGAACACCCACTTTATTAGGACAGGCCCCTCAGACACCTGAGTTCAGGGGATGGATTTGTTGTGTTTATGTCACCCTAATGTGATATGAGTTCTGCTGCCCCCTCCACGATGACCATGATGGTTCAGGGTGCTGTATTCAACAGAGACCCCACCCCCTTACATCCCCCCTGCATCCCTGCCCTCATTTCACTGGGCCAAGGATATCACTGCAGCTTTTCTGATGGCTTGGTCAGAGGGGGGAAGGCTTAAGGTTTCACCTAAAAAACAAAGCTACTTTATTTAGATTAGATTCTCCAAAGAAAACATCTTTGTTTGCAAGCAAAGCAGCGCAACAAGCGATGTTTCCACCAGAAAATGCTATGGATATTTTGTGATGTAATTTCAAGTAGCTAATGAAAAAACACTGGGCATGTACTTCACCCACAACTGCTTATGTCCTGACAAAAGAGCTGAGGGCCCCAGGACCCATCACAGCAGTTATTATAGGACATTCCTTCACATATCCCACACAGTGAACTACAGTCTGTTGTATTATAAATCCAGCTGTATTTTTAGGTACGTTACTGATTGCTTGACTACAACTGAGCCTGGTCAGAGTTCAGATATTTGGTGGAGCTTTGGTTTTTTGGTTTTTGGAGGTTTTTTTATTCCCCTCTTTTTTCCTAAGAACTGTAAACTCATTTTCCAGACATTTCACTCAAAATCCTCAGGGCTGCAACTTCCATTTATTGATTTGGAGGGGTTTATTTATTTCTTTCAGGAAAATTTCCAGAAATATTAATATAACACCAAGTAGTTTATGGTGTTTCCTAATTGCAAAGAGAGCAGGTTACCAGATCTAGCAAAACCCAACACCTTATCTTTGATCCATTCCCTGTAATATACCAGTAACCTTTTGTAGGAACTTCCCAATGTCTGAATCAATGATTTGTGGATGGCCAGGAAATGGGATATAGGCAGCATATAAGCAATGGAGAAACTTATTTCTGCACAGAAACAAGACCAGAGACTAGGTGGTTAAAATGTCTTGGGTGCATTAATGCAGCTAACAAGGCCTTATTGTTTTCATCATATTTTCAGTTAAAAGCTATGCAACTACAGTCCCATTGTGGCAAATGTGGTTTCTCACATGGGTGAATTTATTCAGTTCTGGGAGCAATGAAAAGTTTGCAAAATCACTCCAGTCTTCAGGCTCCTGTTGATTCAAGGGGAATTTGCTGGGAAATTTGTTGTAGGCAGAATAAAAAGCACCCTAAACAACCCAGTCAGAACCTATTCCAAACACTGTGATGCAGAGATTCAATAGCATATTAGGAAAATTAAGGCATAAATAATGTCTCTCCTGATTTTTGAAATCTCTCTTTAGCACTTCAAAGCTCTTAAATCATTTGTCCCGTTGCATTGTATTTTAGCCAGAAGGGTTAAAACCAACAGCAGCAAAGGGACACAAACACCTCCCATGCTCTGGAGGGTGACGTGTTTTCTAACAGAAGAGAAGGTGGAAGACTTTCTTTGCAAAGCAGTCATGTTTCAGATACCACAGCTGTAATTCCGCTTTCCCCCAAGAAAAAACACCACAGGGAAGCAAAGGTGTCATAGGTAGTCTGTCTTTGCTCCCCCCTGTGAGAAAGGGAGGGAGCAGCTAGTTAAATTATGTTTTATGCATGCCAGGCAATGAATTGAGGCTAATTGTATCTAACTTACTCCCAGGAGTATTTTAGGATATTCCTGGTCATTTGTACTCCAAGCTCACAAGGTCACATACAAGGCTTTGCTTCTGGACTGTATGACAGGATGCAAAAATGTATTTCATACAAAATAGATGAACCATTTGAGCTGCAAATTAAAATTTTAGTCTTTTAAATATCTCTTTGTGGCAAAACACACAGAGTTTGAGGTGCATTTGTATTTTAAATCAGTCACTTATACAAAAACCTGCAGTTATAGTAAGTATCTGTTCTCCTCCCAGATGCAGCACGTACGACTAAGACACTTTTAAGGATTAGTTTCCTCTTTTTAGGTAATTCCATAAAGTGTATAAACATCTTCAGACAGACTTAAATACACCAGTAATCAACGAATAATACCTGTAACAGCAGCATCAAGCAAAGAAGTCTTTTTTTCAAAGGAGTATTTACATGGAGCCTAAGCACTTATCAAATATACTATTATCAAATATTGTGGCTTGTTACAGTGAAGATTCAGAACGTTCCTGGCTCTAGAAGAGATTACATCAGTTATGGGGAGTATAATTAGATACAACATTTCAGTTTCTAGTTTCATATCCAAATGCCAAAAAGCACTAAGCAGCAATTTTCAACAGTTTGACTTCAGGCACCAAGAGCAGGCCATAATTCTTATTGTTTAAGCTTGTTCACAGAAATTGAGTCCACTACAATCCTCAAATAACCACTACTGTAAGGGGATGTGCTTTGACAAAAATTTAAGTGGAGGAGAGGTGAGCCAACAACCATGCAGTTAAACTGTTCTGTTTCTCATTTATGTGGAAAGGAATCACAGAAGCACTCAAGCTCAGAATTACTGAGGCTTGAAAAGACCTCTGAGATCATAAAGTCCAGCCTATGACCTAACACCACCACATCAGCTAAACCATGCCACCAAGTGCCACATCCAATCTTTTCTTAAAGACCTCCAGTGATGGTGACTCCACCACCTCCCTGGGCAGTCCATCCCAGTGCCTAATCAGCCTTTCTGTCAGGAAGTGCTTCCTAATATCCAACCTAAACCTCCCCTGGCACAGCTTCACATCATTCCCTCTTGCCCTGTCACAAGTTGCCTGGGAGAAGAGCCTGACTCCCACCCAACTACAACTTCCTTTTAGGTAGTTGTAGAGAGTCCCCTCTAAGTCTCCTGTTCTCCAGGCTGAACACCCCCAGCTCCCTCAGCCTTTCCTCATCCCACTTTCCTTCCAGCCCCCTCACTAATCTCATTGCTCTCCTCTGGACCTGCTCTTCTCCAGATAGAGACAAAGCTCTACCATAAAACATGATTGGGCTTGAACACAAGGTCTACCAAGAAGCTCATTCCTGTTTCAAAATCTCCTTACTAAAGGTGTCTTCTAGTCTACTCTTTAACCTAAATGAGTACATAAGCCAAATATTATATGCATGAGTAGCGTCTTTGACATCAGTGAAGCTGCTCCTACATTTGGCTCAACATACAGTGAAATGCATGAGTAAATGGCAAGTACAAACGAAATTTTACACTAGATGCTTTTAGGCTATTTCCTAGTGCTGCTATAAGAACAAGACATTTATTTACATTATTCTTTTATTTTTTTGGTGTATACCAACAGAGTGGTGTAGCAAGGTCATTTGAATTGTACTGCAGGCTTGCTTGACAATAAAATTATAGAAGTTACTACATTCTATAATATTCTTAGAGAGGGAAGGGAGACAGCTTTTATTATTACATAACCAACCTGATACTATCTGGGTAAACTACTGTTTCAAAACAAGATGGGTGTCTGGTTTTAAAGTACAAACTCTGTAATTAAAATTTTCTTCTGCTGGAATTTGTTTTCTTTGTAATTTTCTGTTGAAGTTCAAATTTGAATCTCATTCCAGGTATATATTAAATGGCTTTGCATTTCTTGTGGTGAACTACAGTAAAAGAAGAGAATGCTTTCACATTATAGCACAATCTGTTCCCTTACACCAAGAAGGAATTGTATCACATTTATATTTAGGCAGTTTCAAAGTCACAGACTAGCTTCAGCATAAAGAAGAGTCAAAGGTTATCTGTTGTCTGTGGAAGTTAATTTAGGATTATTTGTACAGCATGGAACAGGTCTGTTAGTATTTGTCACTACTTGCATTTACTTAATGTCATTGAACACTCCTTTTTGTCCTTCATTTTCTACAGCAGACTGATGACTACACTTGACAGCAGAGAAAACTCAGTTTGAACTGAAATATTCTGGGTTTCAATGAATAATGGGGTTCCACTTTATTTTCCTCTTAACACTAGGTTCTGTTTAGTTTCTGGGTACCGTTCAATTTAGAATCATAGAATCAGTCAGGGTTGGAAAGGACCTCAAGAATTGTCTAGTTCCAACCCTGAAATATTTAGATCTTTAGTACTTCATGACACTTCTTACCTCAATTTGATAAGGCTTGAATTCATGCTCAGATTAAGGTGTTTTCAGAACGTTTCCCAGTTTGGATTTTAGTTCAAAAGACTTCAGGCTTAACGTTTCTCACAGCATCATGTAACAGTCCAGGCCGTGAGGGACCTCCAAGGGTCATCCAGTCCGACCTCCCTGCAGTAAGCAGGGATATCCCCAACTGCACCAGGTTGCTCAGGGCCTAGTCGAGCATCTCTGTTTTGTTTCCACACACAAAAGGCAGCTAAGAGAAGGCCTATGCATGCATATGAACAAGTCCCTGCAGGGCTCATATTGGACTTCCCTTACCTGTGTTATCATTGAAGCAGAAAATACTCATGAGGAGACAGATCCAATTATGGCAGGCACAGTGCAACCAGAGAACAAAGATGCAACATTTTCAACTACTTTACAGGTTGAAAAACAATTTTGTAGATAGTTTCAGCTAATGTTTTATAAATCTCTATAGTATTCATGCATTGTGCTCCAAGAAAAGTTCAGCTACATTGGGTGTTGGCTAATTACCACCAAACTTATTATTCAAAGTAACTGCGATGCAATTTATTTTCTTTAACAGCAACCAAGAAGTGCTGAATTATCATTTGCCCCAAGGTTGTACCATAAAAATGAAGTGATCCCTAAGTTTGAACTTGTCTTACAGAATGGCCTGGCATGTATTTCTCTGAAGTCTTAAATCACTTCGTTTACACCTGTGTTGCAGGGTGCTCCAAATCCCCTCACCTTCTCTCATTATCTCTCAGCAGAGGTCTGAACAGGGGAGACAGACAAAGGTGTGAGCGGTCTGCCCCTGCCCTGATGACAGTAATAACCACCAATTGTCCTTGCCGGGCGGAGGCCCCACAGGGATTTATCAGTGTGAGGAGAAGCCCACTGGCATTTGGGAATGTGTTAACGGGGATATGTCACATTTTGGCCTGGACAGCTTGTCTAGGAATATATAAAAAAGCGAGCAGAGAGCAGTCAGGGCTCTCGATTTTCACCACTCACCCGTGTTTCGGGACGCGCTCCCTTCGGCTCTACCATTCTGGGCGCTCATCTCCCGCCGCTCTTGCTCACCTCTCCCCGGCCCGGCCCGCCAGCCGTGGGACCTGCCTGCCCCCGCCAGCCTGGGACCGATCCTGCTCGGGAGCCTGCCAGCAAAGCCGTGACCCTGCCTGCCTGGGACCTGCCTGCCCCCGCCAGCCTGGGACCGATGCTGCTCGGGAGCCTGCCGGCAAAGCTGTCAATCTGCCTGCCTGGGACCTGCCTGCCGTTTTGCTTCTCGCTGGGACCGATCCCGCAAAGCCTAAGCCTCGAATTGGATCCCAACTGGACGGTTTCTGAAGCCTGTCAGCAGAGAGAGCGAGCTAGGGACCGTCTCCAAATTCCTGCTCCGATTTTCGTGAGTAAACCCTGGCCTGTTGGTATCTCCCTGAGGGTTATCGGTCGGCCTTTGATTTATAAGTGGGTGAAGCTATTTGTGGCTTAGCCTTTTCCAGTCTCTGAACTTTCCGAATTGTATTAAAAATTGCCGTAAGCATCCTGGAAGAATTTGCGACCGAATAGAACCTGTAAATAATTTTTATCAGTTTTGTACATAGTTTTGGTGCGGGGTTTTGGGGAAAATACAAATAACTATATTTTTACAATATTAACTCCAGCTCTGCCAAACCCAATACACCTACTTGTTAATTTAACCCCAAACTAATACGATTTGGTCTTTGTGGCTATCTAAAATAGCATAATTTATTCCACTGTTTTAACAGAAATCTTATCTCTTACGATACGAGGTACATTGAATCTCTTCTAAACTTACTCAGTTTTTCACCTTGGCTCCCACAGCAGGCCTTCCATTTCGAAACACCAAAGTTTGTGGTTGTATGAGAAAGCTCCACGCTGGGTTTAGAACTGTTCTGGAACCTCTTGTAGTGCTCTGTGACATTCCTGTCACAAGTTAGTTCATTTAAGAAGGCATCCAGCAAGAGTAGGCTCAGAAAAATTTAGGTTAATGATACCTTCATAGCCACCGAAGTTCTGGCCTGAAAAAATGCCCTCTTGCTAATGTATTGTGATAGCTTTTAGTATGGACACTGATGGAAGATGTGAATATACTCAGACACAAAAATTTTGTAACTGCTGTTACTGTCTTGGAAGGCATCCAAGGGAGAAAAACAAATCTGCTGGAGGGGTTGAAAGTAACTTTCTGTGAGGAGCAGCTAGGGAATTTGGGTTTGTCTAGTTTGGAGAAAAAAAGAAGCTGAGGGGCAATCTCATCACTCTCTTCAGCTTCCTGAGGAGGGGACGTGGAGAGGAGGAGCTGACCCTGGCACATGGGGCCCTGCGGCCTCATTGTAAGCCATTAAAGGCATTGATGTAATTGGAAACAGGCAGGACTGGAACCAAGAGGCAGTTTAGGTCAGGTAAATTTTCACCTTGCCTATCTGAGAAATTTCACAGGTTTTGAAACATGGGGACATGACAGCAGCGGAGTGCTTGCATGGATGCAGCCATACAATGTGTGTGCCTGATGCAAACAATCCCTTCAAAGCCAAACAAGACACGGCAATGAAAGCTGGCAGAAGCCTCTAGCCCCTGTGCAATTTTTCTGGGCTGTTTGTTTTTTTTTTCAAGCACTACTAAGCAGCAGTTATATCAACATCTCATTGTCCCTGGGACAGCTGTCCCAGCGTTAGGGACAGGCTGCTGCAGAGCTGGCAGTGCAATGGGAGGATGTCCTTCTCCAGCTGCTGAGATGGTGGGCGCTGTGCTGCCGAGCCAGGACGAGGTGCTCTTTGGTAGGAAGTGTCTGGGTTGGTTAAGCCTTGCTCTGAGCAGGGCCTTGGTGTTTTAGCCCAGATTGAATGTGAAGTTTCTAAGGTATCCAACCCTCAGCATATGTGCTGATTGAAACTTTTCACAATGGTGGGCATGACAAAGAACAATGGGTTCAAACTTGAACAGAGAAGATTTCGCCTCAACATGAGGAGAAACTTCTTTACAGTGAGGGTGACAGAGCACTGGAAAAGGCTGCCCAGGGGTGTTGTGGAGTCTCCTCTGGAGACTTTCAAAACCCAGCTGGATGCATTCCTGTGCAGACTACCCTGGGCAGGGGGGCTGGATCTGAGGATCTCTTGAGGTCCCTTCCAACCTCTGATATACTGTGATACTGTGATTCCTACTCCAGTTTCAGCAAGAATTCTTTGTCAAAATGAATATTGTACTGATGAACATCTTAGAAGATTTCTAAGAGCAATTCACTTCTTTTAAGTATAACATTAGTCTTAGCTTATTACTTTTCTGGCAAATGTTAATGAGGGACATGTGTTAAACATGTAATACCCCAGATACAAGGAATGGGCATATATGATGTGGAAATACTTAAAAAAAGCAAAGTTACACATTAGGCATAGAAATTATAAGATTATAAAAGAAGAATTTGCTGTAATGTATTGGGAGAATATTACTTTGTGCTTAGAAAATGTCTGTGCCATAACCCTTTTGGCAGCTATGATCTGGCATCCATCAGAAAGTGCAGTGCTTCCCTGCATTCCCTACTCAGCTGTGCCTTAAAGCAGACCTGCTGCTTCTGAATGAGAAACTTATAAAGCATCTGGTTGACTCTGCATCCTCTCTCTTAGCTGCATTTCTTCTGATTTCCATGGGATAAGTCAAACCTTCAGGGCTCACAGGCCCTTAGTTAAAGAAATTAAAACAGCTCATGAAAGACAGGATTGTATAAACAGAGTCTGAAGGAGCTCTGTTTGAAATTAGGCCAAAGCAAATGCTGTGGTCAGCTCTTCCTTTCCCCTCAGTTGCCTCTCCCGCCTTGGCGCCACTTTGAAGGACACCTTTGCAGATGGCTCCTGACCTCCCATGTGCCCCTTTCTGACTCCCAGCTGCTCAGCTGGTTTTAATTGCAGAAGGCTAAGGCAAGGTTCATCAGCATGTGCTTTAGTGGCATCTCTCTGTTTCTTCTGCTGGATATATTTAGGGGTCTGTTCAGCCAGCTGCTCTTCCCCCATGAGCCCACTGGGGAGGGGACACTGCAGCCCTCATCTTTTCACATGGACATGCAAGATCTGAGGCTGCTTCCTGGTGAAAGCACGTTTTACTGCTGAAAGATAATTTTTGTTTGCTTTTGGTAACTCTAACAAAAAAGTTACATGTGTTAGACACACTTTATGTTAGACAATGAAACTGATAATGGGCTTGATGACATCTGAATTTTCACAGAATCACAATCACAGAATTTCAGGGACTGGAAGGGATCTTGAAAGACCATCTAGTCCAACCCCCCTGCCAGACCAGGATCACCTACACCAGATTACACAGCTACTACAGGCTTTGTGATATTAGAAAATAATTTGCAAAATGGCTTTTATCAAAACAGGGCAAAGGAGTCTACTTAATTGTAAAGGAAAATAATAGAGAAATAAAGAAAAGGTAAAGCTTATACCATCCACCTCCATAAGCAATTCCTTTGAAGATGATCATAACCTAGAGTTATAGGTGTGAATATAGTACCTGAGAGTAAGTGGAGATTTCCCATTCTAAGATGGGAGGCAGCACTAAGGAATTGATTCAATGAGATTTAAAATGTGATTATATGCTCTGTTGGGTGTTAGGGCTGGAGGATTTCTCCTTTTGACTGCCTAGTAATATTTTAAAATTCACCTTTCATATGGTGACTATAGATTTCTGGCCTTCTTATTTCTTTGAGGCATTCACCTAATCAATTCCTAATGCACAAAAATCATACTTAATATCATAATCAAAGGGATTCTAGATTCTCTGGGCAAAGCTGTCAAGCCATCCATAGGATTTGAATAATAAAATCTCATTACTTACAATGGAAAGTGAGCAGTCCAACCACATAGAAATCTGATCCTTCCAAAGTATTTTTACTGAATGATTTGATGTCATTAGCCAGGAACACAGAGGTCTGACATACCTGCTTGTTTCTGAGCTCCTAAGGCACTGTGGACAATATGAAGTCTATTTGACCAGTGTCTATAATGGTTATGGCTATAAGAAAAAGGTCAATGTCTGAGCAGAATAACAGGTGCACAGCACCTGGAACAGTACCAGGACCAGTGAACTTCTCTATTCATCCCAGGGCACCCAAGGTGTAATTTTATGTTACAGTTGAGCCACTTGCTGTTTGGACTGCTCATAAACTGGCCTTACTCTACTCCTTTATAGTTTCCTTTGAGCTGGCTCCAGTGGCTGCTTGAATATGGACTAAGACAGGGCATAGAAGAAAGCTTGCCTTCCAACCCTTCTCTACCCTCTAAAAAAGAGAAGGAAACATGAATAGACTTCTTCATGAACTGAGAGGTTGAGGAGAAATGGCTTTGAAATCTGTGGCCTGCAAATTCAAGAATCTGCCCTTAGGTCCCTCCTTAGGTAAAGCTCAGTAGCCATTTTAAAATCTTCTAATCACAAAATCTAGTTATCTTGTTAAAGATCCCTGAGTAAACCCTGATGATGCTAACATACCCATGCTGCACTGGAACAGGTCCCGGGAGCACATTAGCCACAGTAGCATTTTGCTGCTGCCAGCCTTGAGAGCCTTTGGATGAAGGGAAAGAAGGATTCAGCTGCCAGCAGCTTCATGCTGACATGGGACCTTGATTGGGACTTTAACTCCTCCTGAGTTAGCATGGAGGTCGCTATGCTGCAAGGGCATTTTGGGGGTGACAGATTATACATTGCAGTTCTCTGGGAGGCTAACATCTATGATTTCCTCTCTTTCACCAGATGAGGTTACCCACTGCTTTCCTAGGAAAATACTCATGCTCATTCTCACACTCACTCAGTGAGGACAGGCATAATCCAGGGGAAAGGATGGGGCAGGACTGGTTTGGACAGTTCTTTTTGGCATCCTTAGATGGGCTTTAGCCCAGGAGAAAATTCAAATATGCACAAGTATGCATTTATAACAATGTCATCAATACTTTGGACTGGCCTGTTCACTGGCAATCACCTTCCAATGTGGTGTCCTGTGTTGCTGTCATTTAGGTGACTGATTGGCCTTATTTTATTAAGACCAAAGGTCAGTGATCCCACAGAGTTCCTGGACTGGAGCCTTATGAAACTAGGGTATGCATAACTTCCATGTATCTGATTTCAGAGTCTTGCATTGGCAATAAAAATGGGAAAGGTCCACCATTTCCCCCTTATCTTACACTTTGGGATATCTGATAGGGAAGTTTTACTTTTAAGATGAGCTATAATCAGAATCTCTGACACACCAAATAAGAGAGGGAGACTTACTCTGGCAAGCCTTACCAAATAGAGAGTGAGTTTCTAATTTAAATTTCCTGTTTCATCTAGTGACTAACACAGCATCTTCAGGAAATTAGATGCTGAATGTCGAAGCAGCTGGCACAAACTGAATCTGGCAGGGATGGAGTGATTCTGGTCAAGAAACGCTTCAGAAAGCATGTGGCACATAAACACTATCTCCCCTTGCTTCTGTCTCTGCTCCTGTCAGCACACAGGTCCTAAATCATGCTAATCCCATCATCAAGTTTAGAAAATTATTCAGGTATCAGCAAAATATGAGTTTTGCTTTCCTTGCAAGCAAGGACCTAATCTCATTGTTCTTGATGCTAGAAAAGTGGGGGCAGTGGTGAAGAGTCTCATTCCAGCAGAAAACCACAAGCTACCTGTGCTGGCAGCTGCAGACGTTCCTGCTGATCACCATCTCTTTGTCTTCCAAATCCTGCTGGTCCAATTTCAAAATTTAATCTGCACATTCCACCACCACCTCAAAATCTACCTATCTCATTTCCCAAACTAATTATTCAAGACCTAAAGAAGACATTTTCATTATCAAAAGGAGCGTAGTTCCCACAAACAGAGGCTGTGGAGTAAATTTTTAGTAGTTAAAATGGAATTAATCTACCTTTAAAGCATTCCTTATCATTTCCTTTTGGACAAAGACTTTCCCCCTTTAATATTATGTACATTTTTTTCATTACCATAACTCCACTTCATTACCTAAAGCAGGAAGAGAAGATACCTCCTGAAGCACAAATGAAAAAAAAATAAGTTCAAGCACGATTTTCTTAAGGCAAAAGCAAAGAACTGTAAACTGGGTCTCAGTTACTCTTTTACTCAGTTACTCAGTTACTGTAAATCTGAAAAGACACAAAGAATTTCAATACCATAAAAATCCAAGTCTCTTATAATTATATTTCCTATGACCAAAAAAAAAAAAGAGGTATTGTGTTTTGATCTGGAGATGGATGGTGCTTCACAGGAACATGAGACCAGGTTTCTGCTTCAGGAAACAGGAGATCAGTTTTACACTAAGTCAGTGTAAAAGGGTGGGCTGTTGTTACAGTTTGAAGGGGGACCTCTAGCCTAGTTCCTGCAAAGACTGAAAATAAAATAAGTTACCATTGGATACTAAAGAAAAATAATAGGGTCTATAGAATTCATTGGATTGCTAGTGGGAATATAAAGCAGAGGCATAAACAGTTCTTGCTCTCTTCTTATGTTGCTTCTGCTTACAAGTTCCCTCTCTCTCTCTCTTTCTTTGGCCTTGCCAGGGGTATCTGTTTTGAATACTGTGTGAGGTAATGGGAAGGAGGGAGGGAGTGAGGGAAGAAGTGAAAGGTCCCCTGGTTCTGTGCAGGGGGATCTGAGGAGTTTCTGTGTTGTTTGTGAACTTGTAAATATATCTATATTGTACATATATTGTATGGTTTGTACGTATTCATTGCATTTCATATTTCTAGGTTGTAGTTTGCTTGTAAATAGAGCTTCATTCGTTTCCATCCCAAACTGAGCTGGTCTGGCAATTTTACTTTGGGGGGTAGTTCTCTCAAATCATTTGAGGGGTAATTTCAACCCACCACAGCTATGGTGGTGGATAAGAATAAGCAGAAGGGCAGCCTGCTTTAGCTTCTTTACAAAGAGTAGTCTACGTTTTACTTCTTTTCAAGAAGAGAGACCATTATTAGTTTATATGTCTTTTCTGGCCTATGTTGTATGAATTAACCAATTTCTGTGAAAACAGGCTCATGTATTTTCCATAAATGCAAAGCATAATGAAAGGAACTCATGCCAGGCATTCATGTTAGACACTAACCCACACTAACATTTTTAAACAAAAACAACCATTGTCAGGGTTTTTTTTTGTGTGTGTGTGTGTGCCTTTTCTGTTGTGTGTTACTACTGAAGCAGTGGCTTTCCTAATGAAGAAATCAAACTGGAATCTGACACTTTACAGAGTCAGAGTGGCTGCAGAGAACAAAGCTATAATGAAAACAATATCCTTTGACCAGCTTCACATATGTTAGCAGTTACTATTGCTGCTTTTCTCAGTACTGTCTATCTACATAATCATGGTCTGCAAAGCAAGTTCAAAGGGCTTCTCTACACAGGAATCTCCACTGCTTCAGTTCCAGCACAACACAACCTTGTGTGGACGCCCAGCAGTTTAAAGCTGAAGAGGAGACCTTGGCTTGCTTCTGTCCTACAGGAAAGCAAAACTTGGCTGGTGCACACAGAAAGATGGACCAACACTCTCCTACTGGCTTGGGCACTTCACTATTTTGTCACATCAGTGTTAAATACTCAAACTAACTCATGAACCCTCTGAGCTCTAGATTGCTTGTCCTGCTCTTTGTTGGTTTGGGGGTTTTTGTTTTGGTTTGGTCTGCTTTTGGGGGATTTTTGTTTGTTTGTTTGTTTGCATTGGGGGGGGTGTTGGGTTTTGGTTGCTTGCTTGCTTGCATTTTGTTGGTTTTGGTTGGTTTGGAGTTTTTTTTTGTGGGGGGGAGTTGTTTGGTTGTGTTTTTTTGGTTTGGTTTGTTTTAGTTTTTTGGGGTGGTTTTTTTTTTTTTTCAGTTGTTGATATTACCTGACTGCCACAGGCAGGATCACTGCCTGAGCAGGCTGTTGGGCTGGTATGATGCAACTAGTCTTATATTCATGTGGTGATGCACCTCTGTATTTAGACCAGGGATGAACACTTGGCTCTCATAAATTATATTTTGCCATTAAGCTCAAGTGGTCCAGGATTTGCACCTCAGACTTTTAAAATGAAACAGTGCTGATTGGGAATAAGTTTCAATTAAGAAAAAAAAAAAAAGTCTGTATTCTAAATAAAGGAAGATCAGCTCAAATCCTTTCATATGAATTCTGATCCAAACTATCCCACATGAAAAAAAAACAGTCCTTCAGATGTTTGACTGGAAAGTTAAGTGATGTAGACATAATAACTACCATACTGTTTCTTCTAGAAGCCCCCTAAAATCCATTGTGTCATTAGTGAAAAGCTGATGGCTTGTGCTCCCTCAGCTGGTTAATTAAAGAACGTTTCCCAGAGCTAGGCTGTTACTGATGGCTCAATTTCCTGCAACATATTTACATGTGCAAGTTTCTAAAAAAAAAATCAACCCAAAACCCCCCTCACAATAGTGATAATAGTATGGTAGAGAGAAGCAAAGAGACTCTTAGTCCCTGAATATTATCTTGGGTTGTCTGACAGTAGCATTGAAAGATAAGAAATGAAAGCAAACATTGACTTTCCTTCTCATCTCCACACACTTAATTAGACTTCATCCTGACAAATAAACAACTCGAACCTATACTTGTGTGCTCTCAGGCAGCACTTCATATGAGGTTGTCATTTATTCAGGAAAAATAATGTTTTCTACTATGGAATTCTGTAAAGCATTTATTTACTGTTTCTTTTTTTAAATTTTTTTAAGTGGATTTTTATCAGTTATGTATTGTCCTCTCAGGAAAAAACAAGCAGGACTGACCACACACTCTCAGATGCTCAGCCTGTGGAATCCATTCACTCTAATAACCCAGCATAGGCTTAAATAGACAAGGAAAGAGCTTCACATCCATCCAGCTGTGGTTTGTTTGAGGTTTCACTTGGAATAACAGGAAATTCAGTTTTGTCTCTGTGATGTTTTTGTTTGTTTGTTTGTTTTACAGAGGAAAATTATTTGCCACTGTCTTTTATTCAATCATTTCATGGTTTTTTTATTGTTCTCTTTTTTTTGCTGTCCTCTTTAGGCAAACCTAAGTGAAATGTGGTAGGCCTACTTTCCTTTCAGTTACTGTAAGATAAAAATGCAGCTTCTGCATGTTTAGTGAAATTTAATTATTCTTTTCAATTTACACCTTTTGGGTAGATTAAAGTGTTCCATGCTTTTATTGAAGGTGTAGGCTTCCTTTGGATGCCAAGGAGAAAGGAATTAAAATAAGGCTTCTAGGAACTCATTTTTTTCGAGTGAACAATTCTTCCATTATTTATGTTTCTTTATAAAAGGCAGATATATTACAGGTGTCTTTCACAAAGAGCTGTGTCGGATAGTTGCCTGCGGTAGACAAATAAGCTGAAATAAAGCCATAGGAATCTAATTATTCCATTTACCCATGCAATACTGGCACTGAATAGTGCTTTTGCAAGAGCAGATTGCTCATAGAACACCAAGCTGGAAAAAAAGTAAATATCTTGTAGATATTTTCCACATCTAAGATACAGGGAATGTTCCACAGAAATAGTACAACATTTTGCTTGTAATTGATTTGGTGCAGGACTTAGAAATCAAACTAAGAAAAACTTGCAGGTGCAGTTGAGTTCAGAGGATTGTAGCCATCTGCCAGAGAGCCCTGTGGAGACAGATTCCTGATTCTACCTAATTTGAAAGTTGTCTTTAAATTAATTAATAAAGAATTGAAAATTCTTCAAAAAAGGATTCAAATTCTTTTTGGAGTTGCCTGCAATGACTTGAATCAAGGATAATACCAGCTTGGTACAGGAGAGCAACACCACATCAAAGTGAATTGAATGCAAGTTGATAAAGCAGCCCTGGCAGATGAAGAATTTATTTTTCCCTGGGTCTGTTGAGGGAACAATGACACCAGACCATGATCAGATGTGTCAGCTTTTGCCTGAAGCTCATTATGGACCTTCATCAGGCGATACTAACTTTCAGCCAGCCCTGTAACGTGAGCCAAGATGAAGCTTAGGGTACAAAATGTGGGGGGTCATGGGGTGAAGGCCACGAAAAGGCTAGCCTTTACCTTTTTCACCTAGACTTCTGTCAGCATTTGTAGGGTCAAACGATTAGATAAATCACCTGTATACCTTTAGGCCACCCTTGCATATAATCTCGTTGTAGAGTTTCTCTAATCAGAGAAAGGAAGACCAGCAGAAATCTTAAAGAATACATCTTACCTGGAAAGTGAATGATGGAAAATGAAAACCTTTCAGCTAGTGGAAAACAATGTTGAAATAGAAATTATTTCCATACATAATGTCTAGAAACATCTTGCAAGTTTCCGGATGAACTCTAGGTCTTTGTTACAAGACAGTTAGCCAATCTCTGAATACAGTTGGGAGCCTAGCCTTAGAAGTCCAAGTTTCAGGGTGCAACTTATCTACCATCAGGAGCTGTTGCCTGTTCTACCAAAATGGGAACCTAATGAAATTCTGAAAATACTGACAGTGACAGTTAGGAAGCAGTTCTTCACCATGAGGGTGGTGAGACACTGGAACAGGTTGCCCAGGGAGGTGGTGGAAGCCCTATGCGTGGAGGTTTTTAAGGCCAGGCTGGATGTGACTCTGAGCAACCTGATGTAGTGTGAGGTGTCCCTACCCATGGCAGGGGGGTTGGAATTAGATGATCCTTGAGGTCCCTTCCAACCCTGACAATTCTGTGATTCATGAACTTACTGTAATAATGCATCCCACGAAGAAACTAAAATGGGGAAAAAAAAATAAAGTCTATTCCAGTCAGATGTCTAATCTTAAAAGTGTAAATCCAGTGTGTAATGGAAAGTAAAGCAAAGCTTTATCTAAAATTTGTCTGTAATAAGTTTAGGGAAATTGGTTAACAATTTATCTCATATACTTTCACAGTAATGGTAGCATCCAATGATAGACTGCTTCTCTCAAGCAATTTTCTGCAGGACCCAGGGAGGAATGTGTATAAATTAGAAGGATGTATCTGTCTACTCTCCCTGTGAGGTATGCAGAGAATTTACATCCATCATTTAGTCAGATGATCTTTTGCAACGCTGGTAACAAAAGTGGAATATGCCAACAGAAACTTTAAGATGCAGACTTCAAATGCTTCATATTCACCTAAAAGGAGGAACATAGGATCAACTGCTCCAGGGACATCAGATTGTGACCTTTCAGCAGTCAAAGAGGGTTTATCAAAAACAGGGACAGGATTTTAGCAAGACCTGTTGCAGTGGGACAAGGAGTAATGGTTTTAAACTAAAAGAGATGAGATTTAGACTAGGTAAAAGGAAGAAATTTTTTACAATGAGGATGGTGAGACACTGGCACAGGTTGTCCAGAGAGGTGGTGGATGCCCCATCCATGGAAGCTTTCCAGGTCAGGTTGGATGGAGCTCTGAGCAACCTGATCTAGCCAAAGATGCCCCTACTCACTGCAGAGAGGTTGGACTAGATGACCTTCAGAGGCCCCTTCCAACCCAAACCATTCTATGATTCTATGTCACTGCAACAACAACAAAAAAGTTTCCTACTCTCCTTTACCACAGAAGTCCTAAATCTTCCTTTTCATCATTCTGCTCACTGGTGTCTGTCACTGAGTGTAAGGCAATGAAGATTTATTTCTTTAGCTTCCAAGTAATTATAAAGTAAGATAGTTTCCAGGGACTGAGGGCAGTGTTATCCAGAGTAATTTCTTCAGTAACATAGAAATCATTTTTTCTGGTAGCACAGAAATGACTGGAAGGACCTGGTAAATGTACTGGATTATAAACAAAAAAATAAATCAGGCTTATATAGGAAATCATCACCCAATTTATCAACAGATTCTAAAGTACATTCACTTGAAATACACAGAAGGGTTTCATATAGTCTTTACAGGACATGATTGTTTGAATAGGTATTCTTATCATGAGAAAACTCATTTTGATAGGTTTATGGCACTTTGAAGGCTATAACTGTCTCTTTCTTTGGTGTTGAATATATAACTTCAGCCTGAGCAGCCATCTCGTCCAGAATTCACATAGTTTCTGGAAAATGCAGCCAATGCTAAAGGACATCACAGGTCACAACATTTCTAAATTGACCTTTGGAGACAGCGGGAGGTTTTTTTTGCCATGAGATGATATTTAGAATTTCCTGGCTCATTTGAAGGAAATCTGTATGGTGTTTATGCAAGCATTAAAATTCAGCTACGTTCTGTTTTCTTAATTCTGTGGCTAGCCAACAGATATCACTCAGTCTCAGTGGAAATGGGATATGACAGTTTTCATCTGGTGAAGCTCCTAACAGTACTGTGGAAGGAAAGAGACCTCTCCTTTCAAGAAGATATAAAGAGGGAAGCATAACTTACTTTGGCTTAAGTCCTGGCCAAAAAGAGGGCTGTGTTAGAATCATAGAATCATAGAACTGTTGGGGTTGGAAGGGACCTCAAGGATCATTTACTTCCAACCCCCCCTGCCATAGGCAGGGACACCTCACACTAGATCGGATTGCCCATAGCCACATCCAGCCTGGCCTTAAAAACCTCCAGGGATGAGGCTTCTACTACCTCCCTGTTCCAGTGTCACCACCCTCATGGGGAAGAACTTCTTCCTAACATCCAAATGAATCTCCCCATTTCTAGTTTTGCTCCATTCCTCCTAGTCTTATCACTACCTGACACCCTAGAAAGTCCCTCCCCAGCTTTCCTGTAGCCCCCTTCAGATACTGGAAGGCCACAATAAGGTCTCCTCAGAGCCTTCTCTTCTCCAGACTGAATAGCCCCAACTCTTTCAGTCTGTCTTCATAGGAGAAGAAGTGCAATGTTCACCTCCCTCATTACAAGTAAGCAATAAACATGTTTAAGGTTGGAGGCAACAGAATCATAGGATCACAGAAATGTTAGGGGTTGGAAGGGTCCCTGAGAGGTCATCTAGTCCAACCCCCCTGCAAGAGCAGGGTCACCTAGACCAGATCACACAGGGAACAGTCCTGAGGTTAGGGATGTGAAAAGTTTTTTAGTCTTGGGGGCAGCCATCAGCAATGACTGAGTGAAGGAACATCTAAGTGAAGGAATTGTATGTGTGTGGAAGCCCAAAAGCTAAAAATGACCCACCAGCCCTTCATGTCCTTTAGCTGGACATGCCTTTCTGGAAATTTTAAGCTTGTCTTTTCTTCCCTATCACTTCTAGGGAAAGGGACTGTATTAGAAAGGGGGGAAGATGCCTGGAAAAAAATGTGAAACCTATAAAGAGACAGCTGAAATCAGTTTTCTGCACTAGCCTTTGATTAGCTGTTCCCTAGCTCTAAATGCCTGAAGCTAAAAGAACTAAAAAAAACCCCAGCCATAAACAATGAACGCTTTGAATTAGCTTCTCTTCATATGTCATGCAAGAGGAGAGGAGTGACGTGCCCACAGTGAATGGCCACACAGAAGGTCAGCTGGAATCTGCAACAAAATCCAACAGTGGAAACTAAGAGCTAAAAGCATCTTTGGGACCCTTAAGAATAGGTGCATTAAAATCAAGGCATCTGTTAATTAAAGAAGCAAGCAAAACATTTGCTAACGGAGGAGAAGAGTCATATTGTAAACCTACCTGAACACAAGGTAGTGTTGGTGGCTCCAAACTCTGTCCCCGTGCAGCCCAATACTTCTGACACATTTCCTTCAGTATTCAGCCTGCCCTTGGATCACATCTCAGTGCTCAGAGATGCAAGGAGACAACAGATCTAGAGGAATGTAAATATATCTAATACCAGAAATCCAATCCATCCCCTAGAAGACTTTGTTCCTCAGAACACAAATAAAGCCTCAAAAGAGCAGGTGACTGTCTGCTTCAACTTGGAATGAGGGAAACCAAACAGATCTTAGTAGTTGATACAAGCTATCCGTTCTGAAGAAAATATTCTGAAATCATAGCTTTCATGGAATCACAGAATGTTAGGGGCTGGAAAGGACCTAAAAAGATCACCCAGTCTAATCCTCCTCCAGAGCAGGATCATCTAGACCAGATCACACAGGAACACATCCAGGCAGGTCTTGAATATCTCCAGAGAAAGAGATTCCACAACCCCCCTGGGCAGCCTGTTCAAGTGTTCTGTCACCCTCACAGGGAAAACATGTTTCCCCATGTTCATGTGGAATTTCCTATGCCTCAACTTCCACCATTGCCCCTTGTGCTGTCATTGGGCATCACCAAGCACGGCCTGACCTCATCTTCTTGGCACTCACCCTTTACATCTTTATCAACATGAATGAGGTCACCTCTCAGGCTCCTCCTCTCCAAGGTAAAGAGCCCTCAGCTCCCTCAGTCTCTCCTCATAAGGAAGATGTTCCACTCCCTTAATCATTTTTGTGGCTCTGTGCTGGACTCTTTCAAGCAGTTCCCTGTCCATCTTGGACTAAGTGCCCCAGAACTGGACACAATACTCCAGATACAGTCTCACCAGGGCAGAGTAGATGGGGAGGAGAACCTCTCTCCACCTACTAACCAGACCCCTTCTAATGCACCCCAGAATGGCATTGGCCTTGTTGGCCACAAGAGCACATTGCTGGCTCATGATCACCTTCCATCCACTAGGACTCCCAGGTCCTTTTCCCCTGCACTGCTCTCTGACAGGTCAGTCCCCAGCCTATACTGTTCCATGGGGTTGTTCTTTCCCAGGGGCAAGACTCTACACTTGCCCTTGTTGAATTTCATTAAATCTCTCCCTGCCCAACTCTCCAGCCTGTCCATTCAAAGAGGCCTGTAAAGATCCAGCCTCCAAGTCCTCAAGTGGACTTTTTACATAATGCAGTTTTTTTTTTTTTAAACAAAAAGATCAAGGCATCTGCTTTCAAGTGAAATAGTGGATAGTGGTGTTGGTTTTTAAGGTAAAAAATGAGACATTTATACCAAGGTGGTAGAGAAGAGCTTAAACAGATAAACCAGACAAATCTTATGAAGGATTTTTTTTTTTTTTTTTGCTAGAGCTAACCCATTCCATATCTTACTTGTGGGAATCAAGTACTGTGTAGATGAATAGTGAGGCAAGTGATTTGTTTTTATATTTTTTTACCATTTTGAATCATGAACTATCTACCATTCTTTTTTCCATTAAGATTCCTATTCCTCATTTTCTTTCATTTAATAATTTATATTACAGGCCTTACAGACAATTTACTGTGCCAGAGAGATTTCTTAACACCAACAATTATCACTAAAAGCAATAACTTCTTCATGGCCCCTTTTTACATAATTTTCTTTAAAATGTAAAGAAAAAAAACCCCCCCCACACAAAAAAAAAACACCCGCATGAACTGAAATGATTTTGGAAGTTTCCCATGTTAGTAACAGCTTCTGGAAGTCCAGAGCGCAAGTGTTTTAAAAAGAGAAATAATGTAACTAAGGAAGCAGCATTTACCTGCGCAAAACTCTTCCCACATTATCTTCATTTACTGCACATCCTGTTGCATTAGCATAACTAAAGCAAGTCCCAAACTAACAATAGAAGGAAATCTAGGATACAGCAAAAAGAAAATCCTGCACCTAGTCCTTCATCACTAACCCTGCTGGTAGGGTTTTGCTCAGTTTGGCTTTTACCATCTAAGAAAGTAAATGTCATGTTGTTTCTTAACACTCAAATAAATACATCACAGAATCACAGAATGTTAGGGGCTGGAAAGGACCTAAAAAGAACACCCAGTCTAATCGTCCTCCAGAGCAGGATCATCTAGAGCAGAGCACACAGGAACACATCCAGGCAGGTCTTGAATATCTCCAGAGAAAGACACTCCACAACTCTGCTGGGCAGCCTGTTCCAGTTTCACCCTCATGGGGAAAACATGCTTCCTCATGTTCATGTGGAATTTCCTATGCCTCAACTTCCACCCACTGCCCCTTGTGCTGTCATTGGGCATCACTGAACAGAGCCTGGCTCCAGCCTCTTGGCACTCACCCTGCACATCTTTATCAACATGAATGAGGTCACTCTCAGTCTCCTCCTCTCCAAGCTAAAGAGCCCTCAGCTCCCTCAGGCTCTCCTCATAAAGAAGATGTTCCACTCCATCGATTTTGTGGCTCTGCACTGGACTCTTTCAAGCTGTTCCCTGAGGTCCTTCCTGAACTGAGGGGCCCAGAACTGAACACAATATTCCAGATGCAGCCTCACCAGGGCGGAGCAGAGGGGGAGGAGAACCTCTCTTGGCCTACTGACCACACTCCTTCTAATGCACCCCAGAATGGCATTGGCCTTGTTGGCCACAAGAGCACATTGCTGGCTCATGATCACCTTCCATCCACTAGGACTCCCAGGTTCTTTTCCCCTGCACTGCTCTCTGTCAGGTCAGTCCCCAACCTATACTGTTCCATGGGGTTGTTCTTTCCCAGGGGCAAGACTCTACACTTGCCCTTGTTGAATTTCATTAAATTTCTCCCTGCCCAACACGATACTCCAGATACAGCCTTACCAGGGCAGAGTAGAGAGGGAGGAGAACCTCTCTCAACCTACTGACCAGACTCCTTCTTGGCCACAGGAGCACGATGCTGGAAAAGACACACTTGTGCTTTGTCCCATTTGCCTAAGAAGAAGGATATTTAGATTACATTTTATCAAACCTTTTTAAAAAAAGAAAACCAAACGAAAACCCCCCAAAAAACAAACAAAACCAACAGAAACAACCAACAACAACAACAAAACAACCCAAACCCCAAACATAAACATAATCAAACCAAACAAAACCCTCCAGGGATTACAAATAACAAACTGCTTTAGACCACATGTGAATTTCTGTCTATTCCTCGGCAGCTATGCTCACCATGCTCTAGGAGGAGGAGAGTCTTCCAGAGCTGTGGACTTGCATAGCTCATGGTGGACTTTTTTTTTTTTTTAATCTCTAGTGAGAAAGAAAAGTGAAGTTGCTTGTTTAGCCAAAGAAGCACTCAAAACACCTATTAGATGGTTGTAAATAGATGTTTATTTTCATAGATGTAAAAGCATTTGCCATTTTCCCTGTACATTCACACTGTTCAGAAAGCTCGGTCTCTCTGCAAGGATTTCTTTGTGACTTAAGAGCCTGTTGCTAAAGGGTAGTTGGCAAGCACAGACTATTTACTTACAGGCATGAAGGAGGAAATACGAGGGAGCCCCAGCTCCTTCAGTCTCTCCTCATAAGGGAGATGTTCCACTCTCTTAATCATTTTTGTGGCTCTGCACTGGACTCTTTCAAGCAGTTCCCTGAGGTCCTTCCTGATTAAAATACCATTTTTGTCAAGAAAAGGGCTCAAAAGCTAGGAATTTTCATATTAAGACTGCCAGTGTAACCATACCTCCATCTTCTTTGGGGTATTTTTATCACAACTCTCATTCAAATTAGCAACTCTGCTTTCATGGCACCTGACATCTGATTACAAGGGAATCAAAGAGAGGCTGAACAAGCCATAATCTATTTTGCTAGAAGCACAATCAGACAAAACAAGAGTTCCATTCCTTTCAGCTTTAGTTTCTCTCCGGTACAATGGTACCTCTTTTGAAACTCACCCAATACCATCTGTATCAGAAGGTAAAAGTTGATTTTCAAAAGACACTGACAAGGGATATGAAACCTTGTGATACAGCAAAGAAAACACAAAGAGGAATTAATGTTGGTGAAAATACTTTTTTCAAAGTGTAAAAGTAACAGAGAAACAGGCATTAGAGAGTTCATTGCAAGAAAAATGCTACAGTGTACTCTGGGTAAGTGTAAGTCATCAATTGCCTCATCCTTTCCTGAAAGTTATATATAAGGAAACAACCTCTATCAAACAGCAAATAAGCAAGCAGCACACTGGAAGGCAGGCAGAAGCATAGTGCAGGTACATCTATTTGAAGGTGAAATGTAAATGTGACTTGTATTGGAGGTAGGCAAAACAAAACAAAAGAAAAATATTGCAGAGGTAGGAAAGATAATAACAGGCCACAGAAAAGTACAGAGGAAATATTTCAAAGCATTATGAACGTATAAGATTTGTCTCAATAGCCTATTGATTGAGGCTCTCAAGATTTGGGGCCACTTGATTGTAGAATCAGAAGAAAAAGTCCAGTCAGGAAATCCCAATACAGAACAGTAAGACCAGAAGCTGTAGTGATTATGTGGCAATACTAACAGTAAAGATTAAGGAGGAAAAAAAAAAAGCATAGGTTAAATTTTCTTCAATTCTTCCTAGTCAAATTCACTCTGCTTGCACTCACCATGCAGCAAAGAAAAGTGAATGCTACCGACAGTGCTGTTTTCTCCCTTAGAAATGCTACAAAAATCTTCAACGAGGACTCCACTCAAATAATAATACTCTTTAGTACCCAAGGGCAGTCTATTTCAATATAAGAAAACACAGGAATTTCTGAAATAGTCTGCCTCATTTCCCAGAAACTTTTAAAACCTTCTAGATCCAAATCCTGTTATCAATGGTGACTGAACTATTTAGAAGTTCCTTTTCCCATACCCTTCTATCAAAGTCTCTTCTGGTAGCAAGCCTTTGGAGGACGAATACCTTTTGAAATCCAATTTCTTTATCAGGTACACAGAAGAACCAGAAAAGATGTAGTGAAGTGTTCGTCCTCTCTTAATAAAGTGCATTCTTCAGTATTTTTCATTTAATGGTAAAAATACTTCATTTAATGGTCGCTGTTGGTTGCGAGTTACAGTCGGGAAAGGATGCTCGGAGCCCACTGAATTCTTTTGATGCCCCCTGCAGGCCATGCTGGATAGGAAGCCTAAACCCTCGTAGGGAAATCCCCATAGGTAGTATCAAAATGCCTATTTTATTAAGAAATAGAGCTGCTTCCATTTTAGCTTGCCTCACGAAACTTACTGCTGCACCGTCCTTCCTGTTCCAACACGCACAGGCAAAATGCAAAACAATTCCAGATTGCTTCTCACTGACCTAATTAGGAAGAGAAAGAAACAAAGTCTGATGGAGCAATGCAGTGTGGAGATTTGTAATGCTAAATATGGGGGTAAAATTGGAGGGGCCTGTCATATGTGAGACCCAGAGGAGTCTCTCTATCCCTGACATGCAGTTTTGCTGTTTTTTCTAACCTAAAGACAGTGGTGCACTGTCAAACACTTTCACCTTCATGTGACAGTGACCCATACAGGTGAACAAACTTCTTCAATTAGGCCATGTCACAGGGCAAAGCAGCCAGTTGCCTTCAGGAAGCTGAGAGCTTCTCATTGTGATGGAGGAGAAAGTTCTTCACAGAGAGAGTGGTTGGCCATTGGAATGTGCTGCCCAGGGAGGTGGTGGAGTCACCATCCCTGGAGGTGTTCAAGAGGGGATTGGACGTGGCACTTGGTGCCATGGTTTAGATAGTCATGAGGTTTAGGGTGACAGGTTGGACTCGATGATCTTTGAGGTCTCTTCCAGCCTTCTTGATTCTATGATTCTATGATTCTCTCAACTAAACTTCCTCTAAAACTTCACAGTGCCTGTTGAGTGTCAGTCATTGTGGGGCTCTGTTCTCCAGCCTGGTGCAGAGTATGGGGATCCTTGGGCACAGATGTGATAAAACTGCACTAGGTGGTTATTTTTCCTGATTTTCCTCTTTAACCTTGGAGACTGCACACATGGTACGCTTCTCATAGGGGATCTGTTTTGCTAGCGGTTTGGAAAAGCTTGGCTTTCGGAGATGAAATATTCTGCTTGAGTACTCAGGAGGAGGGAAAAACTGTAATCACACATCATTAAATGAACCACTCCACTACCCTAGCAGGATGTAACAGGATATAGTGTGCTGTGAAAACCTACCTTAGAAAGTTAAAATTACTCTTTCTTTAAAAACCAGGATCAGTCACCCATTCTTTTTTTTGGAGAAAAGATGCATAAGACCTGAAAGGCACGAGGCAAGTATGGTGGGATAATTCCCAGCTCAAGAATATTAAGGGGACTGATCAAAAAAGAAACAGAAGACTTAAATTTCTTAAAGATGTTTATGAGATGAGTTGGAGGTGAGAGAAAAGCACTGAGAGCAGATATTTAGCAGCAGGAAATTAATACAAAGTAATGTAAGGTTCTCATACCCTTTTTGTTCCTGCTGTCATCTGTGTTTTACAAAAACAAAAAGCCCTCTGAGACATGTCCTCGAAGTTTGATAGATGCACACAAGCTGATGTGGACTTCTTAAATCAACCTGCAGCAGTTTGGAGCCAACATGCAGTTAGTGAGAATATGATGGGTAGGAGAGAAAAGATACAAGGTGCTTGGAAGCCTCTCCAGAGGAATTGCTGCTATTATCTGGTCTCCATTACACAGATGTTAACTCTGAGCTATTCTGTGTGCTTCTTTGATAGCAAGTGTCTAAGGTATAGCGCTTTTCTTCTGAAATATCATCTTCCTATTGTGAACAGTGAAAGAACTACCATGCTGAGGTTTGGGGGTGGCTTGTTTTGTTTCACAGGCTTTATCTCTGACAGCCTTTCACATGATAACTCTGCTTTGCCAGAGAGTACTCAGAGGAGATGGTTGTTTCAAGTCTTGCTCAGTTTAGGGAAGCCAGAATCACTTTTCACATTTATTCCTCAGAGGGAGCCAACCAAACTTAATTTCCTTCCCAAAAAAAGCAAGAGGAAATTAAGAGTCTGAAAGGAGTGGAGTATATGTGAGCAAGTCAGGTTTAGTTGATGTGCACACACGCTACTGTGATAAAGCTTTCCAGGCATCGTTTATTTTATGCATCTGCTGAAAATTCAATATATTTACACTTCAAAGCACTTCTTTGTACACAACATTGCTCACCTTATGACTTGTTATGATTTATTCTGCTAACTGAGGTGACAGTGCTGGATCAGACTTCTTTACACCACAACAAAAGTTGCTGGGTGAGGAAAAGCTCTGGTCCCAGCAGATAGTAATTTGTTCAGTTAGGCAGTTGTTCAGCAGCAGAGGGCAGATGCAGGCCATTCAGTTTAGTGAGTCTGACATTAAAAGGCATAAACTGATGGGCAGAAATTTCTTACCCATGACGAATGGAATGAGAGAAATAAGAAGGGGATAAACCAACATTATGCATCCTGTTCCCCAAGCAAATATCATTTGGGCATCCACACTTGGAAGAAGCTGATCCTTTCTGTACAGACTGTAACGAAATGCAGAATAAGGGAAACTCCACACAAATCAGCATTTTAATTTAGGATAAGTGCCATCAAGACTTCAATTGCTGCTCCAGTCTGTGGGATGCCCAGCCCAGTGTGCAGCACAAGAGTGGCACAGTGAGCTGTTGGGATCTGACAAAAGCCTCCCTCAGGGAAAGCGTGATCTGGGAAAGCGTGATCCAGGAAAGCTCCAGTCCCTCAAGCACATTACTGGACCATAGCAGTTGCCATTCTTACCCAGCCCAGTTCCAACTGAGCACATGAGTTGAGATCTAGATGGGGATAAAAGGTGATTATCCCATGGGGGGAAAATGCAAATATAGGGGCAGGGTGGGGAAAAGGGTAGTAAAGGCAGGTGGTAATTTAGCTTACTAATGATCTTATTTTTCCTGGTATGAGGCATTGCACTTGAACTGTTTTATAGGGTCCTGGAGTTTGCTAGATATTTGGCAGTAATTAGGAAAATATAAGCACTTTAAAACTTGTTATGAGACATGATCACAGAATCACAGAATGTTAGGGGCTGGAAGGGACTTTGAAAGATCACCCAGTCCAACCCCCCTGCCAGAGCAGGATCACCTAGACCAGATCACACAGGAACACATCCAGGTGGGTTTTGAATATCTCCAGAGAGGGAGACTCCACAGCCCCGTGGGCAGCCTGTTCCAGTGTTCTGTCACCCTCATAAGGAAAAAATTCTTCGTCATGTTCTCATGAAACTTCCAGTGCCTCAACTTCCACCACTGCCCCTTGTGCTGTCATTGGGCATCACCCAGCAGAGCTTGGCTCCATCCTCTTGGCACTCACCCTGCACATCTTTATCAACATGAATGAGGTCACCTCTCAGTCTCCTCCTCTCCAAGGTAAAGAGCCCTCAGCTCCCTCAGTCTCTCCTCATGAGGAAAATGATGAAAACAAAAACCTTGTTTCTTGGTTAATGAAAATTGTAACTCTCATGATTCCATTTTCCAAACTTTCAGAATGTTTTCAGAGCAGAGGTCTCATGCTTCCAAGAATTCATTTAAAAATTGATTGCTTAACAGTGTGTTCAGCAATATTTCAAGCACCAGCATGGTTACTGAACTCTGCCATTGCCATATAAGCAGCATATAGAATCATAGAATAGAATAGAATCAAGAAGGCTGGAAGAGACCTCAAAGATCATCGAGTCCAACCTGTCACCCTAAACCTCATGACTATCTAAACCATGGCACCAAGTGCCACATCCAATCCCCTCATGAACACCTCCAGGGATCAGGCTTTATCATTTCAGTCTCATTTAATCTTGTGCTTTGATTCTCGATTCTTACAGTCTCAGAAACTGACAGTGACAGGGGACTCCAAATCCCTAGTGAAGGCCAGACAAGGAGTCTATAAAGTTGTTTTCACTGTGTTGCCACTTTCAAAAGGAGGAGTAAGCAAGAGCAGCTGCCCTGGATCTCCTCTTGATGACTTGCAATCCTAGTTGCAATCTTTGATCTCTCTGAACACAGATCACTGCTGACTTCTAAGGTCTCATGCTAGCTTGGCAAAGCCAGCAGAGGTGTTGCTTTAGAAGCTGCTATTTAATCATCCAAGGTAGGAAAATGTATCACAGACCTGAAACAAGAAAGAAATTTGCTGCTGTGCTTGCTTTGCTTTGCTTGGTGCTCTTTCATGTCATTCCATTTCAGCTCCATCTTAACATGGTGTGAAGAATCCTCTAGGCACCCTTCATTTAATATCTCCTGCAGAACAAATTGCTTTCACTTCTTTAACTTGTTCTCACTTTCACAGCTATACAGCAGAGGAAAAGAAAGATTCTGATGATTTACAGCAGGAAGCAGATAATGTGCCCTCCTGGCATCGCTGAAGGAGAAGTGGAAAGCTTTCATAAACACATTTGTAGTGGCAAGATCAGAAAACAGAACATTGCAACTTCAGAAGGGCCTCAGCTACAGATTTTGCATTCACAATGTGAACATCTTGCAGTTTGGGATTGATCAGTTCACAGATACCAATCTAAGGCTGCTCTTCCATGGCATTACTAGCTGATTCTGCATTATTAAAACAGCACTCCTAAAAGTTTTATGTGTTGATTTCAGAATTGTTTCCCAAACAATGGGAAGTGAAGAGAAAAACAAAACCACAACAGCAAAGACTGGGAAGAGTAAGAGCAACTGGAACATTTCCTGGGGAGCCTGTGGGTGTTGGTCAACAGCTGGATGAATATGAGACAGCAGCATGCTCAGGTGGCCAAGGAGCCAAACAGCATCCTGATTTGTATCAGAAATAGCATGGCCAACATGACTATGGCAGTGATTGACCTGCTCTACTCATCACTGACGAGGCCACATCTTGGACCCTTCACTACAAGAAGGATATTGAGGTGCTCGAGCATGTCCAGGGAAGGGTAACAAAACTGGTGAAGGGTCTAGAGAACAAGGCTTATGAGAAGCAGCTGAGGAAACTGGGATTGTTTAGTCTGGAGAAAAGGAGGATCAGGGGAGATCTGATCACTCTCTACAGCTACCTGAAAGCAGCTTGCGGCAAGGCAGGTGTTGGTCTCCTCCAAAGTAACAAGTGATAGGATGAGAGAAATGATACAAGATATACAGGACAGTTTTTTTTCTTCTGTGTGTGCAGTGCCCTACAAACTTCTGCTCAAGACCTTGGACTGTGGGAAGAATACTGAAGGAACATTTTAGCATGAAAAAATTTCCCAGGAAAAGCCCCAAGGACTTGGTAACACCAAAATGTTTTTCAAAGGTATGTTGGTTTCAAACAAATATTTACCTGGTTCAGCAAAACAAACTCCATCATTTTGACATTATCAAAGTAAAGGGGGGAAAAAAAGAGTCTAAACACAGTGTCTGCAGAAAGGGACCTGTGGGTTATAATCATCAAGCAACTGAATATGAGCCAGCAGTGTGCCCATATGGCCAAGAAAGCCAAAGGCATCCTGGCTTTTACCAGCAATGCTGTGCCCAGCAGGAGCAGGGAGGGGATTGTCCCCTGGTACTCAGCTCTGGGGAGGCCACACCTTGAGTATTGTGTCAAGTTTTGGGCACCTCAATACAAGAGAGATGTGGAGGTGCTGGAGCCAGTGCAGAGGAGGGCAATGAAGCTGGGGAAGGGACTGGAGAATAAATCTGATGAAGAGTGACTGAAGGAGCTGGGGATGGATAGTTTGGAAAAGAAGAGGCTGAGGGGAGACCTCATTGCTCTACAACTACCTGAAAGGACGTTGTGGAGAGGCTGGTGCTGGTCTCTTCTCACAGGTAATTAGTGATAGAACAAGAGGGAATGGCCTCAAGCTGCAATTGGGTAGGTTTAGACTGGACTTCAGGATAAAATTTTTCTCAGCAAGAGTGGTCAGGGATTGGAATGTGCTGCCCAGGGAGGTGGTTGAGTTACCAGCCCTGGAGGTGTTTAAAGGTGGTTTGGATGTGGTGCTTGGGGATATGGTTTAGGGGTGACCCTTGTAGAGTAGGGTTCTGGGTTGGACTTGGTGATCCTGAGGGTCTTTTCCAACCTGAATGTTTCTGTGATTCTGTGATTCTAGCAAAAGAAAGAAAACAGATTTTGTGGAGCTTAGTTTCCGATGTTATTCCAACAAATAATGGATAGTAATTCACCCTGGAGGCTTTCTGACATTAGATATCGCAGAGGAAAAGAAGGAAGGATTTTTTTTCTGGGTTAACTTATATTTTTATAAGGATTTAACAATTACAGTACAGCAATAGGATACCAGGCCCCATAGAAGATTCAACATTTTCACAGCTCAGTGTTTGGGAAAAAGTAGTCCACAGATGGATGTAGTTCCATAACACCACATGCACAAAGCTGGCAACAAAAACTAAAACCTGCTGTTCATTTGAAGACAGGATCTGTGGCAAGGTGCAGCTGTTTGTTTGAGTTAAAACACTGCAAAATAAACCAGCTAACCAACATCATAAGTTTGCTCTCACACCCTAACATGTCTGTTCAAAGCTTTAATTGCGTTTATAACAGAGACCAAAAAAATTATGCTCCAGGAGGGCTGAAACAAACATCAGCTTCTGGGACTAAGAGAAAACAGACATATGTCTGCTAATTCAAAGGGCCAAGAAACCTGTGTGAGTTTGGAGAGGATGGGAAGGAAGGTGGCAACAGCCTGAAAATAATACTCATATGGCTCTGTAATAACTGGTGGTCTTCTGGAGATTGTCTGAGACCTGGTGGGGGTGGGGGGTGGGGAAGGAGGTACTTATTATTGCTGAAATGAAAATGCAAGAACTGTTGGGTGAGTAAGGTCATTTGGTGGTTTTGAACACAGGATAGTCCACTGAGCCTCAGCCTTTTGGGATCTGTATCAAATCAAACAATCCAGAGAAGGGGGTGGAGTCACACAGTTGCTGGTGCTGTTTAAATGACTCATTAGTTAAAACTCAAAGCCAGCAGAAGAAATTGCCAGATTTTATTGATTCTCTCACCTTCAGAGACAGAAAGCAGTATCACTTGTTCCCCAGGAGAGATCCTTTCTGGCTTTCCTGCCCATAGGAAAGGGTTGCAACAGGCAGCACAGAACGCTGAGTATTTGAGTTAAAACAACCCAAAGTCAAGGTTTCCTTTCTTAACTCCATGAAGCAAAGAGGCATCCCAAGGAAAACAAAGAAACAGAAGAACTTGGTCCCCCATCTAGAAGTCTGGTTTACTGAAAATCTTCACAAATTTACAAAACATTGTAGACGGAGCCTCATTCATACAAAGGCTGAGCTGTATTACAAACAAATCTGTTTCTCTCTATACTGGCTTTGGCTGAACTGGAGTTAATTCTCCTCAGAGCATCTGTCTCTGTAGTGCTGTAGCTGGGTGTTGATAACACACCAGTGTTTTGACTACTGCTGATGAGCACCCAGGCTGTGCTTTTCCAATATTTCCCTGCCCCAAGAGCACGCTGAGGGGTGGGCAAGATCTTGGGAAGGAACACAGCTGAGCCAGCTGACCCAAACTGACCAAAGGGGTATTCCATGCCATATGATGTCAGCTCAGATATATAAGCATCTGTCCTCCAGAGCAACCACGATGCACAGAACTCTGCTTCCCAGGACCAATCACCACCTGCTGATGGGCAGTAGAGAATAACTTCTCTCTTTGCTGTTGCTTCCATGTGCAGCCTTCGCTTGTGCTTAGCATTATTAAATTGCTTCTACCTTATTACAGGCTTTTTGTTATATTTTCCCCTCTTCCCTGTCCATCTGAGAAGGGGATAGAGAGGTTCTGGTGGGCATTTGGCCCTCAACCAGAGCTAAACCACCACACAGTCATTTTGTTCTTTATAGATTGTGCTATAGACCTAGACAGGTTAGGCAGAGGCCTTTGTTAAACACCAGATTAATTTGGGTTCAGCAGTTATCACAGGACATTAGAGGTTGGAAGGGACTTCCAGAGACCATAGAGTCCAACCCCCCTGCCAAAGCAGGATCACCCAGGGTAGTCCACACAGGAATGCATTCAGGAAGGTTTTGAGTGTGTCCAGAGAAGGAGACTCCACAACCTCTCTGGACAGCTTATTCCAGGGCTCTGTCACCCTCACTGTAAAGAAGTTTCTCCTCATGTTGAGGTGAAATCTTCTCTGTTCCAGCTTATACCTGTTGTTTCTTGGCTTATTACTGTGCACCATCAAAAAGAGCTTGGCCCCCTCCACTAGACACCCAACATTCAGATATTTATAGACATTCATCAGATCTCCTCTCAGTCTACTCAAGACTAAACTGCCCCAAGGCTCTCAGACTGTCTTCACAGGGGAGATGCTCAAGTCCCCTAATCATCCTCGTGGCTCTCCATTGGACTCTCTCCATCAGGTCTCTGCCTCTCTTGAACTGGGGAGCCCCAAATTGGACACAGTATTGCAGGTGTGGACTCAGCAGAGCAGAGTAGAGGGGGAGAAGAACCTCCCTAGCCCTGCTGGACACCTTTCTTGATACATGCCAGGATCCCATTGGCTCTCTTGGCCACAAGGGCACATTGCTGTCCCATGCAGAACTTGCTGTCCACCAGGACTCCAAGGTCTTTCTCTGTGGAGCTGCTTTCCAGCAGGGCACCCTCTAACCTGTACTGGTGCCTGGTTTTATTCCTCCCCAGATGCAGGACCCTGCACTTGTCCTTATTTAGCTTCATGAGGTTTGCCTGCACTCAGCTCTCAGCCTGTCCAGATCTCGTTGGATGGCAGCACAGCCTGATAGTTGTCAGCCACCCACCCCAGTTTTGTATCATCAGCAGACTTGCTGAGGGTACATTCAATCCCCTCATCCAGGTTGTTGATAAAGATACTGAACAAAACTGGATCCAGTACTAATCCCTGGGGAACACCACTGGCCACACGCCTTCAATGTTTCACAACATAGCAGGAGCAAGTCACAGCAAATTGTGAGAAAGAAGTAACAGCATGGAGAGGACACCAAAACCAACTCTAATAAGAGTTAGGGAAAACCAACATAAATAAAAGCTGGCAGGATGCAACCAGCAGGGTGGAAGATAGGCCTTCAGAAAGCAGGCAGGAAAGGTGTGAGGGAACATAACTTCCTTTCATAATTGTTGGTTCTCCTATCTTGGCACAAAAAGAAAGCACATGGATTTTATATTCTGACTGACTCCAGGTTGCTGGAACAAACTACTTCCTTCAATTTAAACACTACTGCTGAACAAAATTCTGCTACTCTTTCAAGAGTTGCTGGTAGGTCATCCTTCCCCTTGTCAGCTCGGAGATGCTCACAGAGGAATGCATCCATTAGCATGGCTGGGGATGACAGAATCTCAACCTCTTTTTGTCTTCTTCCCTGTTAACCTCATTCACAGTTTTGCATGAGGTCTGCCTCATGGGTCAGTCCCTCACTTCATATCATTCCTGTCTCTCCATTCTATTCCACTGGTGCAACTTAGAGTTGTTTCTAAGGTGAAACAAGTTCAGGTATAAAAAGAAGGTGTATCTAAAGTCCTTCACTGTGGTTTGTCACCACTTCCTGTGAAGGCAAGTTCTGTTGTGAGCAATTTCACCCCATTTCAGCAAAAGCCAACAAGTTTTTTCATTAAATGCACCAAGATGACTGAAATGTTGATAAGTGGGTTTTGGCATTTCAAAGTTCAGGTGCCAGGTGAGTATTACAGAAGGCTCAATTAACTGACTTTCAGAAAAAATACTTCAGTCTTTGGCGTGAAGTGACATGTTAAATGCTCTGAAGCTTTGTTGGGCAGCAAGCTATAGTTTAGAAAAATGATAAAATTCCTCTACCATAAGTCTAGCATAGCTCCCCAGTTCAGGAGGGACAGGGATCTACTGGAAAGAGTCCAACAGAGGGCTATGAGGATGATGAAGGGACTGGAGCACTGCCCTGTGAGGAGAGGCTGACAGACCTGGGGCTGTTTAGTCTGGAGAAGAGAAGACTGAGAGGGGATTTAAGAAATGTTCCTAAATATCTGAGGGCTGGGAGTCAAGAGGGAGGGGACAGGCTCTTCTCCACTGCACTCTCTGATAGGACAAGGGGCAATGGCTATAAACTCCAGCACAGGAGGTTCCATCTCAACATGAGGAGGAACTTCTTCACTGTGAGGATCACAGAGCACTGGAAGAGGTTCCCCAGAGAGGCTGTAGAATCTCCTTTTCTGGAGACTTTCAAGCCCCATCTGGATGCACTCCTGTGTGACCTGTGGGGGGGGGTTGGACTCAATGATCTCTGGATGTCCCTTCCAACCCCTAACATCCTGTGATCCTGTGATCTTTTGGATGAATGCAAATCAAAGCACTGCTAAGATAGTAAGGGATAGACACTGGGCATAGTTTGTCCATAAGTGAGCACACAAGCCCAAACTTTATACTTAGAGACAGTTATTTTCATTGTTGGTTTCATGTGACAAGACAGAAGGGATGGAAAGACAGCTCTTGGTGACATGGCTCACAAGAACTTCTGTGAAGGTGAAGAGGGTAAGAATTTGTCATCCAAAACTCTCCAAACTTTGCAGCTTATTTCAAGAGAAGGGCACACCAACAGATGTATTATTTATGTCAAATTTGTTTCTTGGGAAATAATTAAAAGCAGACATCTTGCAAGAAGCTGGATTAAGGAACTTCAGATTTTCTGTGTCTTTTGCATACAAATAATAAGCTCACAGAGAAGTTCTTGGGTTTCCATGTGAATGACAGACTACTAACTTTCAAAATGAAAGTTCTGTTGAGAGTGGATGTGGCACACTGAAAAATGGGTAGGCAGGCAGGCAGCACTGCCATCAGTTCACAGCTCTGACATAAATGTTGTTCCATTCACTTCCATCCATAGTCCTAAATCACACAAAGAATGCAGCTTACAGCAACTAAGTTTCTATATAGTTAAGTCCACAGCTATAACGTTTGATGCTGCACTCAAACCCAATTTATTTCCTTTGGGGAAAAGCTGAATATGAAATTTCTTCATACATATTTTTCCCTACAAAAATATTACTATCATTAAGGAAAGATCTTGTGGTGAAGACGTGTGACTAAAAGGCATCAGTGACAAGGCCTTCTTGCAGCTGCACTACAGCCTACATAATCTCTGGCTTTAGTTTGCAGAATGAGAATGATTTAGTCATAACATAAAGTAGGGAAGATAAAAGTGTACTAAAATCCATCTGCAGAAGTCATTAATAATTGTGCATTATGCCATATGCAAACACAGAGTGAGAAGCCATATATTTTTTTAATTGAAAATGTATTTTACACATTTTAATGAACACTGAAAACATCAAGATATTCAAGGCACTACACTGGTGCTTCATTTGAAAGCTATCCTCTGATATTGAGAGTATTTGATTTAGAAGGTGTAAGATAGAGAAATTTATAGTATCACTGATACATTCAGATTATGGAAACCTCATTCTTTAATGTATGCTCAATAATCAGATGGCCAATGGCAGCTCTGAACATGTTTTCATTGCCCTCGCTTCATTGTTTTTTAGGAGAACAGGGATCAAATTCAAGAGTTGGTTGTAAATCCAAGCAGACCTCAAGGGCAGAAAGTACCTATAGACTAACATCAATTCAGGGAGAAAATGAACAAGCTAATTCTCTCCTGCACAATATATTTGGCTTGTAAGGTCTCTCCTGTGAACACCTTTAACCAGAGGAATTCCATATTGCTCACATGCATGTTCACTGTAATGAACCAAGAATTGCAAATCAGATTTTATTAGCCATGTTAGGGAGAACTTCTTCCCCATGAGGGTGCTGAGACACTGGAACAGGTTGCCCAGGGAGGTGATAGAAGCCTCATCCCTGGAGGTTTTTAAGGCCAGGCTGGATGTGGCTCTGGGCAACCTGATCTAGTGGGAGGTGTGCCTGCCTATAGCAGGGGGGTTGGAACTGGCTGATCCTTGAGGTCCCTTCCAACCCTGACAATTCCATGATAACAAAGTTAAGAAGCAATCTTTCAGCGCAATACTTCACCATTGTTCTCTCTTCGATTATACCTAACAGCAGCTCTTGATGCCTTCAGGAAAGACAGAAATATTTCACTCTTAGTAACCTTTGTCAAGACATGTGGCCATTTGCTCTTTGCGAATGAGGAAGCCACAGTAGACAAAAAAATCATTCATAAGCACAACTGCGCAGATTTGTGTCCTCAGCATAAGCATTAAAGCTTTAAACAATTAAATTATTCTCTTTCTACAGCAAAAATCTCCTGAGTGGTTTCGAATTATGGTCAAAATAACCAAATAGATCACCCCTTGAAGACAACTGACAATATTTATTCCTATGATCTGTTAATCTGTTTAAAAAAAAATTAAAATCTGCATTTAAAAGAACAGAAAAGTACACAGACTGCTGTGTGCAGGGGTTGGAGCTACAGGTGTGGTATTTGTTACCATCTTGTGAATCATATCCAACATTATGTTGGGACTTCCAGGATAAAAAACAGGTAAGCAATGACTAAAGCAAGTGCTTGCGAGATGCCAATGCAGTTGTTTATTTCTAGGGTATAGAACAGATATTGACTCCTGTGCAAAGCTCTTGCTCTCTCCTCTGAGCTTATACTCACTTTACTTCAGAGGTCATTCCAGACAGAGGAGACTTTAACAGAAAAGGGCTTATCAAGCCATAGTTATTTTGAAACTGCCCTCTTTCTACAGAAGTAGATGTATCATTGCAATTAGAAAGAAACAAACAAAACAAAAACCCCAAACAAACGAAAAAATGTGAAAAGTAAAACTAAACATCAAAAAGATTGTCTCTTGTTTCAAGGTTGCGAAGAGAAAGTCTAAAAAGGTTTAAGAATTGCACTAAAAAATACTGTTCATGTTACTGAAAAAATGATGCTGATTCTGGATTTTGATAAATCTGTTTCATATAGGATTTGTTCTCTGATAATTTGATTATCAGTTTTTCTCTGATAATGTTGGCTTGATTCCTGGGTCACGTCATTTCACTGACTTCTTTTAGCTTCTTCACTTTTCTTAGCTGTATCTACAGCAAGTGGTTTCTAACATTACCAAACCCATCTTTCACCATTTCTGGGACAGGTAGGCAGATGTTACTGACACTGTATTCCTCTTCCATTTGCCAGTGCAGGCTGCACCTGCAGTGATGTCCTAGGAAGTTATCATAGTTAATCATTCTCTCCTGGGTTGGAAAGGGACCTCCAGAGATCATCAAGTCCAACCCCCCTACCAGAGCAGGACCAGAGAATCTAGCACAGGTCACACAGGAATGCATCCAGATGGGGCTTGAAAGTCTCCAGAGGAGACAACTCCGTAACCTTCCTGGGCAGCCCGTTCCAGTGCTCTGTGACCCTGTGGAACCTCCTGTGCTGGAGTTTACATCCATTGCCTCTTGTCCTATCACAGGGTGCAAGCAAGCAGAGCCTGTCCCCTCCCTCCTGAGACCCAGCCATCAGATATTTAGAAATATTTCTTAAATCCCCTCTCAGTCTTCTCTTCTGCAGACTAAACAGCCCCAGGTCTTTCAGCTTCTCCTCACAGGGCAGTGCTCCAGTCCCTTCACCATCCTCATAGCCCTCTGTTGGACTCTCTCCAGCAGATCCCTGTCCCTCCTGAACCAGGGAGCCCCAAACTGGATGCAATATTCCAGGTGAGGTCTCATCCGGGCAGAGTAGAGGGGGAGGAGAACCTCCCTCGATCTGCTGGACACACTCCTCTGAATGCAGCCCGCATTCCATATGTTCAGCATTCCATACCCTAAAAATGTCAGAAGGTCTATGGAATAATTTTTCTAACTATTTCTTGGATGCAATGAAAAGAATAAATATTCATAGGTCTGCTACAAACATAAGCATTTTGCCCTACAAAAAGCACTTTAAAGAGTATGAAATCTCAGCATCTCACATATACCACATCATGCACAATAATGACTCCCTGCATAACAATGGTATTAAATTGTAACTCAAATTCATGTCAGTGAAAATTCATTTAGTTTTTTTTTCACTTACAGGCATCAGAGGAAAATGAATTAAGATAATTCTGACACAAGCTGTGACAGAAACATTTGTCTTTTAATGGTTGCAAATAAGAACTGAGGGGAGAAAAAAAGGGAAATAAGGATTTATAAAATTTTGGCTGGATAAGAGTTCAGCCATTTATATGAGGCAACTGCTACTCACAGACCTAGTCTGCACCATACTGAGAAAAAAGGTTTTCCATCCAGCCTGAGGATGAAATCAATAGTCACAAAACCATACCAGCTCAGCTGTACACTCAAGTTCTGAGGCTTTTGACAACCACTTTCTGATTCTCAAAGAAGTAGGATAATGTCTTGTATTAAGAAACAAAATAATTTAAGATTAATTCAGTGACTAATGTTCTCTGTTTCCAATACCATGAGAACAACAGTATGTGAGCTAATTTTAACACGTGGTAGGAACATTTAATTTTATCAGAAGGAAACAACGAAGAATCCAATTTATTCTCCACATGAGTGCATAACCCCCATTGATATTAATAAGAGTTAAGCAGCCTATGGAGAGGAAAATAGGACCCCAGATGTGGCAAAATGTTTTAAGAAAATTATCTGCAGCTTTCTTATGGCTGCAGAAATTATTTCTTTTCTATACCAGTGGAGAAAGAAAAAGGACTTCATGTCCAGCCAGTCATGAAGTGTTTCTGGCTTCCCCAAGGCTATATGCAGTGGTGTACCTGTGCTCTCAGATACGTATAAGGGTGGTGCTTCACACACTCACACAGGCACATCCTTCTCAGTTGTTGCCACTTTCCAGAGTGTTCTTCCCAAGCAGGGATACAAGAAGATAATTTTTGCTTACTTCGTGTATCCTTTGAATCTGAGTGGTTAATGTGCTTGTAAGAGGTAACTGACAGGACCAAGAAAGACTGGCGAACAACCTTATTTGCCTTGTGACTTATTTGCCTTAATTGCAAATTTGGTGAATGTGGAGGGTTAGTCATCAGCAAATTTCCTCAGCTGGCCAGTGCACTCCCAAAGACTTCATCTTTAACATTTGTACCAGGCATTTCCATTTTCTTTTCAGCACAAACTTTGATATAAGTTGTTGGTCATTAGCGAGCCTTTCCACCTAATTCTTCATTCTTCTGGGGCATTTTCTTCTGAAGACATACAAATGCTTTGCTGTTTCTGTGGTGGAGCTCTTTCCCTTCATTTTCTGAAGGTTTTAAGAGCACAATGCTCCCAATGCTCTTGGGCAAAACTACTGTTGCTAAACGGGACCTGTGCAGAGCCTGAAAAGGTCATCTCTTTATTGGCGTTCACAGCAGGAGCTTAACTGAATGACATCCAACTTTTTGCAGTATCCTGTGGGGAATGGCCCAGGCCTTGAAATCCTGCAATGCATATTATATGTAACCAAAAACTTGGAATCTTATACCATATTATCCTCCACACATTTACAGCTCCCATTTTGTCCGACTAAGCTCATAATGCGTTAATACTATTTACACAGAGACATTTATGGCTCTATCGCACAACTTTCATCCAATTTTATCTTTAACGTGCAATTTTAGAATCATATCATCTGAGGCACCTGCCTCTGACAAATTCACTGGAATTTGCATTTCACTCCATGTTTTTGCATGTTTCCAAATGTCAGCATAATAATGAGAGCAGGACTTCCGAGGTTTTGTTTTCCTTTTATATGTGTGGAATGAAAGGTATGTTGGGCACGGGCACCTCTGTTTACGCTCCTTTTGAGTCATAGACAATAGGATCTTCAGTCCCTGATGAAAGCTCATTTGTACTCTGAATGTCTTCCTGCCCACTTAAGTTGTTTTTATAAAACGTGCACTTAATTATGCACCAAGTGGAGTAAGCCAAAGAATTAGCTTAATCAAGCATTCTTTTCTCCTTAAGAAAAGTCAACAAACCCACCCAACCAGAAACAAACCAAAGAAGAGCTATGACAGGTGTTGCAAATTAAATATCAGGGGACATTAATTCTTTTCCTGGTATGGTTGTTTACCTCTTATGCTGATTTTAAACTGGAGACTTCACCTTCATTTACTTTATCAGCTTTTTCCCTTGTCAGTCTTAGATACTTACTCAACAGAGTTCTACTTAAGGTACAAAAATATATAATGTATATATATTTCCAGCAAGCTAGTTATTGTGTATTCTTTGCTACCTTGAAACATTCCCTCAGTTGTGCTTTCATCTTTGCAGACCAAATATGCCCTGCAAAACCACCAATAATACATTTAGACATAGCAATTTCGTTAAGTATTACTCCAAGTTTCACAAGGGGAGGTTTTGATGACAGTGAATTGATGAAGGTTTGGTTTTAACTGCACTGGGCCCAAGACCTGGCTTCTCTTCAGGGTCAGGGCTGTCATGTACTTAAGACGGACCTCTCTTATGAAATGAAAAGAGGCCAACAGCCCAAATTGTGAGAGTTACCATCCCTATTACTCAGTGTCTCTACAGACCTTTACTCTCTACTCTCTTCATGTAAGATCACAGGATCATGGAATGGTTTGGGTTGGAAGGGACCTTTCAAAGACCCCTAGTTCAACCCCTCTGCACTAAACAAGGTCATCTTGCTCAGATCCCCATCCAACCTGACCTTGAATGTTTCCAGAGATGGGGCTTTTAACATCTGCTTCAGTACTTCACAACTCTCCTCACTGTATAAAATTTCAGTTCTGAATGTAAGTCAAAGTTTTTCTTTTTTCTTCCCCTGCCCCCCGCCCCCTGCAAATTTAGATAACAATTGGTTGTAGGACAAGAGGCATTGTTATTTTTAACTTCTTGGTACAACTTCATCATATCATCACTTATCTATTTTGGACTTGATGTTTAAAACTACAGCAAATGATTTCAGGCGGAAGACACGTGCTTGGAAAAACTGAACTAAATAAGCAAAGTAATCTATGATGCTATATTTTGGAATCAAGTCAAACTTACCAAAACCTAGGATTCCCCAAGATTGTGATTCAACATCTAAGATCTACAGAACATCTTTGATACTGGCCCCTTCTCACGCTCAGAATCCCACTTAGCACTCAAAATCCCATTTCTAATCTTCTTTGTGGCTGAGAAATGATAAGGACAGGTTTGTTGGTAAACCTGTGCTTACCTGACTGCTGCCCTTGGTGGAATGGTACTAGGCAGGTGTATGGATGTCTTATTGCTTGAAAGGATATATTTTCATTTAGAAATACAACAAATACTATGAGCTTTGTGAGTAGGAACATTTGTCTCTCCTGGTTTATCTCCTCCTCCCACTATTACATAAAAATACATATTGACATTGCCTTGTGGCATTATAATTTTCACTGTGGTGCATTATAGTTTACAAAGCACATCACTTTTTATGACACATGGTAGCTTAGAGGGGAAAAGTGGTATCCAGCAGGGAAATGGAGGGTGAAACACTGGTCACTTCGAAGTCAGTAGGACAAATGTGGAACTACATATTGATTTTATCTTTTAGGTAAAACCTTAGAGAAGAGAAATGCCTTTCATCTGGAATCTAGGATGCTTAATATCAGTAGGCCTTTAGGAAATTGCAGTACACAGCTGAATGGTATGTTGGTTCAATGAAACATCCATTTGACCTCTGAGACTATAAATGAAGAAAAAAGAATCCAACTGCAAAACTATTATACTCTGCTGTAAGATTTCTGTTTATATATATAATGCAGAACATCCATATCTGAACACATTTAAGATTAAAACAGCCAATCTTAAGGCTACCCTGGTCTATATTAGTAAATTGCTAAGTACACAAAATTACATTCAGACTGAATTTTATAAAGGGGCATGAAGCATTTATAAATAGAAAACACATTAAGATGGGAATTCTCCTCTTGTAGATGGCCCTTTATCATTTAAAATACTTGTAGCTAATTAAGAGAGTCTGGTATCACAGTAAACAGGGAAAATGTTGAGATAAATAATTCATGAACATCTGAAGTAAATAACTTCTAAATAAATATTTTGGCTAATTTAGTTTTTACAAATAAATGAGCAAAGCTTAGTTTTCGCAAGAGTCTGATATATGCAATCTTCAGTTCTGTAGCTGAAATAAAATTTATTTTGGACAACTGCTGATTTCTAAAGGCTTATAATGTGTGACTTAGCTAACAACTCATACAGCTCCACTACTGTTTCTGGATTTTGAGTATCTAAACACATTTTTGCATTGTGCAGTAGTCAGAGAAATCTATTGGCCAAAATTTGTCAGTACCAGGAAATGCAGCAAGGATGCTGGAATAACAAATACACTCATTAATAAATCTCTGTAGGTTTGTGTGCAATTCACATACAAGGAAAAAAATACAGAAGAGTTAAAGCAGCTCTGCTCTGAGCCTGTTGTTTCTTCCATCTTAATGAAAGAGTAAAGCTGAGGCTTTGATATCACTGCATTGTCATGGTAATTGGGAAGCTATGAATTCAACATGATGACTTTACTGGAGGTTCAAGAAAGAGGAGATGTTGAACTATGAAGAAAAGTACTTATTTAAATGTCAGTCTAGATAAAAGGCCAAAGGTTAATAAAAGTTATGCATTGCATGTCATGGAGCTTTTTTTTTTAAAGTATGATCTACTCAGAACAAAAAAGATCTACAGGAAAAATCTCAGTTTAGTATCAGTAGGTCCATATTTCATATGGGTTTGTTAACATATAGTAACTTGAGAATCAGAAGAGGAGACTGATTCTTGTTAAATTCTTAAAAAATGTTTCTATTTTTTGGGATTTATTTGTTTGTTTTCACCTCTTCACCTACATTAAGTGATGTGGTAGTGCTATTATTTCTAATAATTATAGAAGACAGACTGAGAGTAGTTTTTATATAAACATGACCTTCACACTAAAATGTGCTCCATTCTGTTTAGAGAAAGGCAATACAGAAACACGGAGAAAATGTCTCTTTTTCTATGAAAGGCATAATAGAAACATGGAGAAAATGTCTTTTTTCCTACTTACGTTGGATTTGTCTGACAGTGGCTGCCTGGACCAACAAAAAGCTTCACTGTCCAACATTTTAAGTTTTTATGATTGTTAGAAAAAAAATAAGGTATCTGCTTAAGTATTTAGTAGTCTTGGATTCCATTCCTGGAAAAATGTAAATGAAATGCTATCATATTACAAAGTAAGGGCTTGATCACAACGTAGAGGAGAACTATACTGCAAGTAGTTCTGACTTCTAAATTCTGTTCTCTAATGCAAAGTTGCTGCTCATTACTACAAAAGGAAAAACACACTGAGGTCAAGCTTCACCAGAAAATTTTCTGTACAGTTTTTCTTTTTAATCAGGTCGAATGGCAGTTACATAGTTGACTCCAGTAATTTCAAAATCTTTATCAGCTTCCAATTACAGATTAGAGCTCCACTACATAAAAAACTTTGAAAACAACATAATGAGGAAATTCTGTGCCCAAATGAACTCTCAATCTGAGATTTAATTAAAATAGCATGTATGAGACAGGAAAAAAGATGAAAGGACAAATAGAATGAACATTCATAAATTACTTATAGTAGCAGGTTTAGCACTCACAAGTGATGACCAGCTGTATGGTTTTTGCAGAGCTAATAAAATTCAATAGATGTCTCTAGTTCAATTACCAATCAAAGGTGCAGAGCTAAAAACTGTACCAGGTATTAGGGCTTCAAATCTTCCTCTTTGGAGCATGAGGCAAAAAAAAGTGAGAAATCACAGAGAGTCTTGAACTACACCACCACCTGCTGTTCCAACCATTATGACTCACATGATTTATTCATACCCAAATTCAGCATCCATCTGCTATTTATTGATATTTTGGTTTATCCTTCTTTTTACAGCTTGTACTTATGTTGAGTAAAATTTCCAGATATGGTGGGGAGTGTATAAATATGAATTATATATTGCTTATAAAGGCCTTTCCCTTTCATAATATTAAAGAATGAATAATGCATTTCCTTTCTTTCCAGCTAAGCAACATAAACATCAAATGAAGGATTAGCATTTTAGGTATTTGACAACACTAAATCTCTGTGTCATACGTCTTGCTGCCTTGTGCAGAACATTTATAGTTCTATACCTCTTACATAATCAAAGCAGTGGGACAGACATCTTTTCTTTCCTCTAATTTGCATAATTAATTAACCCCCTCCCCCCCCCCCCCATTAGGTTTCAAACTCCTGTCCTCCCTGATAGGCAGAAGTTTATGATGCCTAGTAAGCCACTGTGCTGTGACAACCCAGCAGTCAGATACAGTGGATTTCATCAGATTCCACAAACAGAATCTGAGATGCCATGTCTGCAAAACCAGAAGGGCCTGAAGAGGCTTGCCTCCTAGGAGTCGCCAGGAAGCTTGGCTCTGATATTGGATGGGGAAGCCTTACAGCTGAGGAGACTTGAGATGCACCGATTTCAGAAAAGATTTTTATAGGAGGGCTCTTATGAAATGGAGACTTCAACAGGTGGAAGATAGTGATATAAATAATTACCTGCCTTAAATTAATTTATTTCAGACTGAGTAAGCCAGACTGATGCAGAGATTCACGTCACCACAGTCCCTATCTAGTGACCTACCTTTTCTTTTTTTTAAACCTATACTTGTATTTCAGATGTCTTTTTCTGCAGCAGGAAGCATTCTGCCAAGTTAATGAAATGAAAGAAGTTCCAAGCAGAGATCTTTGTCTCCACGGTCAAAATGCCTACTGTACCTGCAGCTACAGATCAACTGGTTCAGAATTCCATTGTAAAAGAAGGTTACCTCCAAATGTAACTTCCTTTAGCCTTCTGTTGGGTCTAACCGATCTTAGGTTGTAAGTATTTATTATTTGCTGCTGTTCCACAGCATTTACTCATTTTTGTTTACCGGAGAACACAATGTGTGTAAGATCTAGCTTGAAAATGAATCTTACCATGCAGAAGTATGAGAGTGGATACAGAAATAACCTAACACACTGAAAGTTTGGAGGAATTTTTTAGATGGTCTCATAGATTTATTTGGAAACAAGCAGCAATGCTTTTGTGTTCCTTTATTCTTATGACTTTTACTCTGGGCTTCCCATGACTATTAGCTTTTGGGATACAAAGGCCTCTTCTGCAGTGAGTTTAATGTTTTTTCCAATATCATATTGCTAGCTGTGATTTAGCATGCAGCAGGCAGGCACTTTCAGGTATAGACTGAGGATCAGTTTGTTAAATCTTTGTTCTTTGGCAGACTCCCTAATCTCTTTGTTAAAAACCCCCAACAACCAAACAGCAAAATAACCCAAAAAACAGCCCCAAAAAACCCTGAACATTGAAACCAACATTGAGCCAATGTAGAAGCAATTAAGTCTTTAAGAAATCTTACCTAGGAAAGAAAACCAGAAAAATTGTCAGGTCTTTCTCATGCATAGAGCCAAGCATACAGGTTGGTATTTTTGCAAGTCACTGTTAATGTCCATGGCAGTTTAATGTCAATGTTGGTGTCCATACATGGCGGTTTTCTGAGGCAGCACACAGGAAATGTGATTTTTCTGAGTTCCTCAAAACTTTTGGAAACTGAGACTTCTCAGAAATCATGCCAGCAGGCACTACATTTAGCTCCACAGGGAATTTTATTCTTGTTTATTCTTGTTATTTCCACTATTAGTAGTGGATAAATCTGGGCTCTGCACAGGTTAGACCAGGACAGAATCTGTTCACAGTTTTTATAAAACATATATGATATATGATTGCATTGTACTCACTTAGCACTTTTTTTTTTTTTTTTACACATAACAAGGCTACTTTTGTTTCTTTTAAATTTTCTTCCCCTTTGATCTAGTAATTTTCCCTTTAATTTCATGGCTTTTATGTTCTCTGCTACTAAAAAGAAAAAGGCTGTTCTGTCCTAAAATTTGAGTTTCTTTTAAACTCCAGTATGTTTAACTTAACTTTATTAATTTAGCTTTCAGTGTTGTGGAAATTGGGATTACATAACCTCATACCTACTATTGTCACAAAGATTATCAACAGTTGCCTATCCTTCACTGACTTTGGACAGAAGATACCTCATTTGCAATTATTGGAACACCTGAAGCAGTCATTCTCTGAAGAAAGTCCTCTTGCTTTTTTTCAGATCTATATAGCTGGAAAGGTAATTGAAAACTAATTATGAAAATTCTTTTCTGCCTGCAAAGTCTCAGCAGACTGAGAAGTTTTCTTTTCTTTCAAGTTATTTACCTCTATCCATGCAGATTCTGCCAGTATTATTAACATCTCCTTGTTTCACTGATCGCACAAGACAGCCTTCTGACAGTTGCTGGAGAGACATGAGAGCAAGACAGTGAATACTAAAAGAAAGATACAGCAGGAGGAGCAGAAAAAACCCAAACATGTAGGAGACAAGCAAATACCTCTTGAGCACACTACATATTCCTCAAGTGAAAAATTCACTAGTACAATCCTGACATTTACATATTGCTATAGTATTTCCTCACATTCCAAGTATCAGCCTGGTTTTATGACCTAATCCAGAAGATAAATGAACTTTCTGCTTTCCTTATTTTGTCTTCAGCATTCAATCTTTAAAATATATTACAGAAAATATTTGGCCAAAGGTCAAAAGCAGTGACACATCTGCCCTGTTTTTAAGTCGCTTGCTTGGCAATTTACAGATTAACAAGCGTTAGTGCTAAAGCTTGGTTTAAAGCTCGTTTCTTCTCACATGGAACAAGCTGCCATTACAAAATAAAACCTGGAAAAGCAGGGGAGCGAAGGACCGGCAGCCCTGCTGGCCGCGGCGGTGGGGAGGGGAGGGGATGGGATGGAATGGGAGGGGGTGGGGTGGGATGGGATAGCCGGTACCGGTAGGAAGGATGGGATGGCTGCCACAGGCGTCGCTGCCGCTAGAGGGGGTCTCAATACCTGTTTTGCCGAGCAAAAAATGGGAACCGACTGCAGGGTCTGGGGAGCCGGCCTATAACTCGGTTCTGGGAGAGAAGGAAACGGCTGGGTGCCGGTGACAGCGCGGGCAGGGAGCTTGCTGGCTAGTTTAAGATGCTGTGTAGCTGGACGGGTAAAGAAGAGTTTGCCAAAGGAACTTGAATGCGCTTCCTCTCTCGTGCCGAAGTAACTTTTTGTTACAGACTGTTACGAAACATGGAAGGCTTTCATAAATCATCGTCAAGGCAAAGTGGTTGTAGCTTCTCACAGATGCCGTGCTAGCAAGACTTTGCCATGCCACTTGACTTTTAACAACTATATGGCAGCTGATCACCTTCCTGCAGCTTTGTCGCCCTCATTTTATGAGATAAGATGGAAGCTTAGGCTGCTGATAAAGCACTGCAAAGGAAACACGAAGGGCAGTCAATAAAAGGAAGCCTCCACGTGATGCTTTCTTGGCTTTTCTTTTTTCCCACTTGTCCACGAAGACACAGGGCAGCGGCCAGGCTGGTCTGCCACAGCCTCAGCGTAGCCCCTTTGCGTGGGTGCCAGGCGGCACGGAGGGTGCCCTCCATGTGCCCCCAGAGCCGCCAGGAGCGCTGCAGGGGGGAAGAGGGGGAGAAGCCCTAACTTTGGCGCGGCCGAGGCGCCGAAGCGCTTGTCAGGGAGAGCCGAGTGTTGGTGCTGGTCTGTTTTTCTGAGAAAACAGGTGTAGGAGAGAGGAAAAAAACAAACAAACAAACCAACCAACCCCAAACAAACAACAAATGAATTAAAGGGAAGAAAAGTAAGGGTGGGCGCGTGCCAGAGGGAAGGAGGGGAGCCGCGGGAACGCAGGGCAGCCCACAGGGGAGGCGGACAAAGGGCGGTGGGGGGCGACGCCCTGCCTCAGGTGCGCAGCTCCGCTCACGCTGTAGTTGCGTGATAGAGGAGGTCTCCGGAGGGGTGAGCCCAGCACGGCTGGGGGTGCGGAGTGTAGCAGAGCCCACACTGCGGCACTGCCGAGGGGCACGCCGGCCCGGGGCGCTCAACAGGCGCTGCCGCCCCTTCGGGCCAGGCAGGACGGGCGCCGGCACATGGCAGGAGCCGCGCTGGCGGCCAGCCGCGTGTCAGACGGCGGCAGCAGCCGGGAAGGGGTCTGGCTGCCCCTCGGCAGGCCTGCCGCGCCTCTGGGGCTCGCTCGCGCGGCACCCACCCAGCCCGCTCAGCCGGGGCCGGTAGCCCGGTCGGCAGCGCCGCCGCTTCCTTTGTGTGCGTGAGGGGAGCTGCGGCGGCGAGTCTCCCCGGCGGGCTGTCAGCGCTGCCCGCGAGGAGGCGGGGAAGGGAAGGGGACGGGAAGGGAAGGGAGGAGGCGAGGGAAGGCGCTGGCAGGGCGGCTCTCCCGTCCCCGTCACAAGGTAAGCCCTGCTCCTCAGGCGGAGAGAGGCACTGGAAGCGCCGCGGGGCCTCTTCCTCGACCTGCCGAGCGGCTTCGCCCAGCCCCGGAGAGCGGCCGGCAGCGCCTCGGCGGGGCACCGCCGCCACCCGCTGCCCGGCGGCGCGGGGAGCCGAGCGCGGGCTGCGGCGGCTCGGCGCTGTGCAGCTCCGGCACTTTGCGATGGGCTGGCGGCAGCGGCGGCCGGACAGCAGCGGGGGCCGACGCGCGGATCGCAGCTAAGGGGCGAGGAGGAGGGACCATGGCCGCATCCAGCAACTCCAGTTTGTCTGGCTCGTCGGTTTCCTCCGGTAAGTTTCTCCGCTGAGCGCTGCGTTTCCCCTTCCCTCCATTTTAGCAGAGCTACCTGCCTGTAGAGCGCCTCGCCGTCCCGACCGCCCCCCCGGCGCCGTCGGCAGCCGCGGCACTGGTGCCCGAGCCCCGCGGAGACTTTGCCTGGGGTGGGCAGCGATGCCCCTACCCGGGGCCGGCTGTCCCTCAGGGGAGCCGGGACAGAGGAGGCGCGGCGGGGCCCGACTTGCCTTTCCCTTTGTGTGGGGTCGGGGCGAGGGGAGCTCCGCGCTCAGCAACCTCGCCGGGGAGTAGCATCCCACCCGGATTCGGGAAGAGGCATCCGCGGTTCCCCGCGCCTCCGCGTCCGGCACTTTGCTGGGAGCCCCTGGCTCGGGTTGGATGGCCGAGTGTACTCAGAGACCACCTCGCCCTGCTCACGGGCGTCCTCTGCCTCCGTCCCCGCGGGGAAGGACCAGCCCCGCACCTCGGCGCGGCGTGCTGTGCGGATGTCCCGCTGGTCGGCGACTGCCAGACCTGCCCCTTCGTGGGCGTCGTGGTACCCAGGGCGTTCTGAGTACTTTTGCAATACTGGGAACGATTCAATCCCGATCCAGATGAAAAACACTCCAGGTGAAAAACAGCTCCAGGGGCGGCCACGGAGGCCGACGGTGTTTGCGCTGGGTTTTAGGGGTGCTGGGATGGGGGGCGATGTGGTGCGGGGAGGGGAGGTCTCGCTCTGCTGCGGAGCCTCAGGAAGACAGAAAAGTTACGGCGCGTTTCTGAGCGAGGCAGCCTGAAATTGAAAGCAGTGATGTAATAGTACCACCGCCTGCTGCTTAGATCATATTTAAGTTATGAGGAATCGGCAGAGAGTAATATCATGGCATTTTAGTGGGCTGAAGGAGTAAATAGAAGGATGAACAACTGTAGAGCCTTGTGACTCAGTATTTTGTTTGAGTTGCCAGGTTCAGAATTTACAAGAGTGCTTCTTAAACATAGCAATATGTGCTGTGAAAAGCAGACAAGCTCCTTTGTCTATAAATACAATAAATAAGTTTAGAAGGCAGTGAGCAGTGGTGTTTTTTAAATGACACTGTATGTGACTTAAACAGCTTATTCTATGTAAGTGTTCCAATGTGCAACAGCCATTGCAAAGAAAGAACTGTGTCCTAAAAATGTTTGTTCCAGCCCTTTCAATATAAAACACAAATATCGTGAGCCCTGATTGCCTTAACTAGAAAGCACCTGAAAGCAGCAGGCATGAGAAATTATGCCTTGTGTGCATATCTGTGGTGCAAGAGTCACAAGACCAGAACGAAAGCAAGCAAGAGTCAACCCAACTCAATAGCTTGTTAGTTGAGGTACATGTTTGGGCAATGTGATTTTTATGTTATGGATCATTTATGTATTTTTACATTGAACTTATGAGATAAAACCAGGAACTGGACTGGAACCTGGGATTCTCCCTCAGTGCTCCAACCACTAGCTGCGGAAGTATGTCCCCTGCATGTGTAGCTTCCATACCCCAGGAATCTCAAGATCTTCCTTGCATGCTGTTCCAGCTTCTGAGGAAGGATGCTGAGTGTATACCTCTGAATTGCCTTTAGCTTTACTGAATCTAGTCTCCAGGATCTCTCACAAACTGACAGATGGCGTCTCCCTTGCCATCTTAGTTCAAATGCCTGAACTGCAGGGAAGAGTGGAGTTCAGGCACATCTTTGGTCTGAGCAGTTGATAACTGCTAACTCCAGATGGCCTCCTGCTCAGCAGGTGAATCTAGCACCAAACTTAATATTTAGCCAAGAAGCTGAGCTCTGGGCTTTAGATATGCATAGTGAGAAGTCAGGGGGTTTGGCACTTGACTGTACCCTGCTTTGTATGAAGCCTTTAGCTATAGCTTACAGCAGTGTACCATTTAGCTCTTGGTGTGTATGTTTTACAAGGATGAGCACAACTGAGCCTTGGCCCATGCTTGAGTCTCTTAGATGCCACAGTAGTACAGCTAATAAATATTGTCAAAGGCTTCATAAAATAACTGAGTGTTCTTGGCTTTCATAACTTAACAACTTTGGAGTGGTTTCTGGGTTTGTTCCGGTGCATTCAGTCTATATTTCTTCTATGCAGAAACTAATCAGAAGTCAAATTTGCTGCAGCATGATAAAACTTCCAATATTAGCAGACATCATATCTGACTCTGTGCAGCTGTATTTTGGCTGTCTGTGGTTTCAGTTCTCAGAACTCAGCAAGTCTTAAGGCATATTGTTTACATAATCTAACCAAATAAACAGTCTTGCTTTTAAATTTCACTTTGGTAGAGTTTATATGGAGGTTCAACTTACTGAAATGAAGACTTCCAAATAGCATAATCACTTCTCTTCCACAGAATGGTGAAGGTTATAGTAGCACCATGCATTTTATTAATGGAAAAAGGAAGTCAAGTTTGTGGCTGGTAGCAGAATACCACAGGAGCTGCAAGACTCAGCTCTACCACTGACTTGACACTTGGCCTTCATCAAGCTGTATAGTGTGTTGCTGGATCTTTGTCCCATCTTTAGGTACAGTTTCACATTTTTTTCATCTCATAGGGTATTTCTGAAGCCAAATTAAAGCATTGCTCATATAATCCTTTTAGATCTTGAAATAATCTAGGAACAATTACTGTGTTTGCAAGTGCATTTTTAGTTTCATCAAAACATGTCTTTCGATTTTAGGGTGTGGGATTTGTTGTTTTGTTTTTTTTTTTAGTGTACTGATATACAAACATTCTGAGAAGAAATTAAAAGGTTCATCTCAAGAATGTATAAATAATTCAAGTTTGAGAGCACTTAGGGTTTGCTGTTGTTTTGAGGGAACAGCACAACAGAATTGCCTTGCTTCTGTCCTTGATGTCTGTAACATCCAAATATGTGGTTCCATTTGAGAATTAGGACATGATACTTGATAAATTATAGGGGATTTGTTTGGTTTAAGAACTTCTGGGGGTAATAGCTGACCTGCATATGCATGAGTTCGAGTTGGATTTCTTGATAACCAGATTCTGGCTCTTATGAGCAGTATGGTGCAGAGCATCTCCAGGTTCCTTCTACTCACATCAAGAGTTTGATTATCCTCTGTTGCCTATGTGGAAAGGCAAGTATTCACTTGAACTTTTGTCTGTGTTAAAGACCAGAGTTTGGTTCTGTCCTGGAGCACTATCTGCTGAGTGACACATGTCAGGGTGGTTAGCCGTGCTGTTGTACAGATGAGGAGCTAACATGCATAGACAGCAATGACTCCAGATATCAGCTAATGGTAAAGCAAGTATTTGCACTTAGGCCTCTGTAGTTAATTTGCTTTCACAGCTAGACAATGTGTTCCTCCTTCAAAACTCATGTCTGTGGTCTGTGTACTCATCTCAACAGCCACTGTGAGGCTGCTAATTGTAGGTTCAGTAATACTAGGTATTCATCACAGACCCCATCTGACAGGAGCTTATGGAGGATTTTTTCAGGAAGTTAGCATTTGCTGGCAACAGTGTCTACAGGAGAGTTGTGGGGATTTGCATAGTATTTCCTAAAATGTAGCTCTCTGCTTTTGGTGACAGAACTTCAGTTGCTCTGACTACCAACAGTCATGTTTGAAGGTGGCTGGGGGAGAAGTAGCTATAGTGTGCTGAAGGTGGGCATGACAAGCAGTTAAATAAAATATTCTTTGGACCTTGGGTAAATCTGCACAGCACATAATTACTTCCACCAGGAATTCTACTTTACTTTCCTGTAATCTCCTCTATAGCATATGCCCAGGTGATCTATTAGTTGCATTCCTTGGAAGCCCCTAAATTTTATTGTTCTCTCTAGATGAAGTGCTGATTCAACCACAAACAGCATCTTTTCTTTCCCTCCTGTCCTTTAAAGAGGACTATACATATTTCTATGCTTTCCTTCATGCTACTTTTATCCTTAAAATACACGTATTCCCTTGCTACTCCCCATCTTAGTATTGGCCCTTTTTTTCACCTACTCTGATCTTTCTTTTTTAAATATTTTTTTTTGTCATTGTTGAAACTTTTCAGCTTTCTTTTGATAAACAATTAACTTCTCCCACTGTCACCAGCTGCATCCAGTTTCCTCCACCCAGTAGCCAAATACTGATTGTACACAGCTGATGAACTTGAGGCTCTGTTTGCTGGTATGTAAACACAGTCCTGAGTGAAGAGACCTTTGTGGCTGTGGCTGTTCTGCTTATCTAAGGAGCAAAAAAAATCCAGCATGCTTTCCAGCTAGGCTCTGTGAAGTCAGATGCTTTGCCCTCTGCATGGTTTTGCCATCCAAAGCTATTACGAACTGGCTGGAAATCCCAGCTGCCTTTAATGCTTTGAGTTCTGGCTGAAAAGCCTCATTCCAGGTAATCTCCCTGTAACAAGTGGGTAGGTTAGATATCTTGCACTTTCAGGTAAGAATCCACACTGAAGGTATCTGGTAAATGATAGTTGGTGATCAGGCCTTCTCTACCAGCAGGACTTGTTGTGCCAAAACCTTTGCCTGAGTCTGTGCTGTGAGAGTGGTTACACTGGGGAAATTTGGATGAAGACCAAGGCAAATATGTAAAATGTATATGCCAGTGTATCCAGTGTTTTGTGTTTTCTGTGAGCTCCAAAGATAAATTTGCAGGTGTTAGGCTGAAGAGATAGCTCTGCACCTTTTTGCTTCCCATCCAAATGGATGCTGCTTCGTGTGCTGTGCACGTTTCAAGTTGGAGTTGAAACGTGTGCAAGCTTTCTGCTACAGGCCTGGAGAAGGACTTGTGTGTCTTGTCTGGGCATATTTACTTTTCAGCTGTGTCTGCTGCTCTAATAAAGGACACTGCTTCCTCCGCCCTCCCTGCCCCAAATTCCCTGTTTTTGTAAACTTGGGTACCTATATAGAAAACAACTGCTGTAAGTTCTTTTAAAATCACTGATTCTTCATGAATTTATCTTTTAGTTGAAAATCAGAAACTGTTTTTCTGTCCTGAAGTTCAGGGGAAAAGGCCTTAAAGTATCACTTAATGATCCTCATTTAATTAATAATGAGGTTTACGGTTCAGAAACTTAATTCCTATAACAAACTGAAAAGCAACAAATTGTTTTTATCTAAACAACATCTCCTTGTTCATTTATTTAAAGGCAGCATCTGTGTGTTTTCCCACACACTGTATTTTGAGAAGGATTAAAAAAAAGCTTATGGAGGGAAGGAGAAAACTCTTTGATGGTTCCAGTAACTTAACAAGGTCAAAATAAAATATTAAAGGCTCATGACTCTCTGGGGGTCATGAAGGTGCTATGATGTGAAATAGGCAGATGTATTGTAAAAATGAAAGTCAGCATAGGCTGATTTTAATTAAGATGCAAGCAAATGAGAAGAAATGAAATTACTATAGTACACAGATTGAGAGAGATTCTAATTGAGAGAAAGTTTATGAAAATAGATGTTTATTTTCAAGGATTTAATAGAATTAGTGTTGTGAAAATGGCACATGAAAGCTATTTAAATAATGCTGCCATTATGCTGATAAGGTGCTACTTTTGATTTTTTAAAAGGGCAATAAGAGTTCTTTGTATTTCTCTTCCTCATGCCAAGCTTCTGCTGGCCAGGGCCTTCTATATTAAAGCTGAAGCCTTTTGTATTTGATGATTACAAAGAACTCACTGTTCTTATTAAAAATAATAAAAAATCAAAAGGGAAAAATCCCAAAGTACCCCTTTCTGATGTAGCAATTGATTCAACAGTTAGTTACTGAACGTGTAGGCTGTGATTAGGCAGAATAATATAGCCTGGAAACTGGTACAATACATGTCTGCTTCACAGTTTAGCTTGTATTTGTACTCTGCAAATCTAAAGTCTTCTTACAGATCTACTTGTCTCAGAGACATATGTGGAGGATCAGACGACCAGTCTTTCATGCTGTCAGGATGATGACCTTTTTGGATACCAGTTCAGTTGACAAGTTCTTGCCTTCTGTTTGATGGTTCTGGGAGGCTTAGACGTGCCAAATGCTGAGCGATTGTAGGCAGGAATATTTTGGATCACTGGGTGTTATACAGTCTTCTTCTGAGTCCATAGTGTTTTACGTGTTTCAGATGAAAATAAGTTGGCTATTACGGTGTTTAAAACACTGTAATGTGGCTATTATAATGTTTTAGACAAAGAAATTTGGTTTTGTTTTTCTTGAAGTTCTTTGTTATATACGTATCTTTGGCTAAACGGCAACAGTGGCTGGATTTGCCTTGCTTGCAACATTGAGTGCTAGCAGAAGGTGTTCCCATGCTGAGGAGCCAGGCTGCTGTCTCTTGTTCTTCTCCTCTACAAAAGGAGGAGATACTTAGGAGATTAAATATTTGGAGGATTGTGTGTTAAGGAATGGCACATTAATATCGTATGAAAAAGCTTTTGTGGCAGGGAGGTGTAGCAGGATTTACACAAGAAGCTATAAATCCCTAATTCTGTATAGATCACATTCTTTACAGGTGTACTCACAGTTTGTCTAAGAATTACATGCAGTAGCTAATGTAAACGTATAGCTTTAACTGCTATGAACAGTAGTGACTCATTCTTGCTGCCTTTTTTTCCCTGACCATTGATTATGAGAATGTAGATACAAATTTTACATTTAAAGGTGGTTATTACCAGCTATGAATCATACACAATTCAGCAATAGTAGTTTCATCACCCTGTTTTACTCAGCAGTAATCCAAATCCTAGGGCTGGAGGGTGAGTGTATCCTCGTGGAAGGAAAATGATGCAATATGGTCCTTGTAAGATTAACAGGCTTTAAAGTTTGCCAGTGAATAGGTTGAAACTTGACAGCACAAGCTTGTGTGTTTTGTAAGGTAAGGAGAGGTTAAAGGGATTTTAAAATTCAGAAGAACGTGCAAGTGTCACACTCCTCGCTTCAGCTATTATTGATCAAGGTCATCACAAAAGAGTTAGTTCAGTAAATAAGACATCTGTTCTGAGAATATCTTCATGAGTCCAATTCCCCTGAGACAAGGTGTCTCCCAGGATGGTATTGTTACTGACAGTGTAGAAAATACTAGGTGGGCCCTTTCTTATCATTAGTAAATCACGTGCCACCTGCTGCAACCTGGGTGTCAGTTTCTCAGTTTCTTCTTGCAAGCTTGTCACGTATCTGTTTCTCCCCTTCCTTTTCGCCTTCCTGTTGTCTGTTTAAAAGTTGCTTGCAGCTTTTTAAAAAAAAAACAAGTCATGAAATGTTCATGGTGTTACACCTTTTTATTTCATTAAAGAAGAAAATTGAGTGTTACAAGAGATGGAGACCTCAGTTTGTAAATGAGGTTCAGCTTGTTGAGCAGATGTTTCATTGTTAAGAAATTATCTTGACAGATCAGTTGGTTAAATGTTTGGCTTTGTATTATGTCAAAGAGGAAAAGTGGCAAATGCACATCATGTTCAGACATACTGGGCATAGCCACTGCGGATGTTTCTGAGAGAAGGTGGTTCTTCTGCTCCAGCAACGTACAACATGCCAGAGGGCCTGTAATGTGTTCAAAAGCAAAAGAAATCTCTTTCAATGTTAAGTTGGCCATCAAAATGTGAAGGACCCATTGTAATATTTTTCTGCTGCATGAGCTGCACCAATTCTACTTTAATTCCCTAGTAAACTAGTTTAGAATCACAGAATCAGTAAGGTTGGAAAAGACCTCAAGGATCATCAAGTCCAACCTGTCACCCAAGACCTCATGACTACTAAACCATGGCACCAAGTGCCACATCCAGTCCCCTCTTGAACACCTCCAGGGATGGTGACTGGGCAGCACATTCCAGTGGCTAACAACTCTCTCCATGAAGAACTTTCTCCTCACCTCGAGCCTAAACTTCCCCTGGCACGTCTTGAGATTGTGTCCTCTTGTTCTGCTGCTGATTGCCTGGGAGAAGAGACCAACCCCCACCTGGCTACAACCTCCCTTCAGGTAGTTGTAGACAGCAATGAGGTCTCCCCTGAGCCTCCTCCTGTCCAGGCTAAACACCCCCAGCTCCCTCAGCCTCTCCTCATAGGGCTTGTGTTTGAGGCCTCTCCCCAGCCTCGTTGCCCTTCTCTGGACATGTTCAAGTGTCTCAATGTCCTTCTTAAATTGAGGGGCCCAGAACTGGACACAGCACTCAAGGTGTGGTCTAACCAGTGCTGAGCACAGGGCAGAATGACCTCCCTGCTCTGCTGGCCACACTATTCCTGATGCAGGCCAGGATGCCATTGGCTCTCTTGGCCACCTGGGCACACTGCTGGCTCATGTTCAGCTGCTGTCAACCAGTACCCCCAGGTCTCTTTCCACCTGGCTGCTCTCCAGCCACTCTGACCCCAGCCTGTAGCTCTGCATGGGGTTGTTGTGGCCAAAGTGCAGCACCTGGCACTTGGACTTGTTGAATGCCATCCTGTTGGACTCTGCCCATCTGTCCAGCTGGTCAAGGTCCCTCTGCAGTGCCCAAAGGAAAGAGGAGAGAGTGAGGGGATCATGGGAGACCCAGACAGGTCCTCTGTTTTCAGCTTTTCCAAGGCTTATACGTGCTTGCTGTTAAAGGCAATTGTATGTTTTTTTTTGTATGGCTGTACCCTCCTTACTACTACTGTTTCTTCATGTACAGTGTTGTGGCCCTGCAGATGGTGCCAGCCCTTCTGTCTCCCATTTTGAAGCAGTTTTTTTGTGTGAGCACGAGTAGCTTACTAGTGAACCGTATCAAATCTTGCTTAGGGGTTCAGTTATACACACTCACACTCTAGACCTCATTGGCATGGAAAACTAGGGATTCTAGTGGCTGATGTGGGCTCTTGCCCTGTTTAGATAACTTTACAGGAGGAAGATCCAACCACTGCTTTTAAACACAATGATATCACCTCTCTCTAAAGACCCTGGGCTGTATGTAGGCTAGAAAACTGGTGAAATATATATGCTATATGCTTGCTGTATCCTTTTACACTTAAGTATCCACTGATAGTCACTGTGGGAGATAATCCACCAAATTAAGCCATTATTGCTCTTTGTAAGTATACAGCTGGTAAAGTTACTGCTGACTCAGCATGCTGTGACCTCTAGGTCCTGCTTTCTACAGCCAAGAGCTCCTGAAACAGCACAACAGTTCGGGGTGGGTTTGAAATATGGGATATTGACGTTCTGTGTTGCAGGTTAAGAACAAAACCCCAGGCCTGTGTTGTAAGGAGATCTGATAGGAAAATCTTATTAATAGCATCCTGTATATAGATTTATCTCAAACACTCTTCTTCCATTGATAGAAAAGCTTTTTCTTTCTCTCCTTTGCTTTATGAATATATGACTCAGCTGGATTTATGGTCTAGCTACAGCTGGATCATATTTCATTCTTTTTGATTCCAATATTAAGGCTAGCAATAAATGAACTTTTAAGAGCTAGAGCAGAGTTTTTCATATAAGGTTCCTCATAGTTCCAAGTTTTAGGGCTCTACAAAAACTGTGAATGTTGCAATCAAATTTCTGTGTCATGAAAGCTGAATTAATTATTTGTAAACTATTTTGGTTTTTAAATGAAAACCCCTTGTGTGATAGCATCCATGGAAATGTCAATGGATCTGTCATGGTCTTGACCCCATCAAGCTCATTGGTACTTTCTGTTGCCACTACATTGAGGTAGTAGATCAGCAGCTTGCAGGACTGATTAGTTGCTCAACTGAGTATTTTTATGCAGCTTCCATTAAAGTGGTATCTGCTGTTATGGTGGGACAAGTTATTATAGGCTAGATAGTAAACCTCCCTTCCTCCAAGTATTGGTGCACAACATTCAGTATTCAGTGCATTTACATCAAATATATATTATATATATATATATATGCACACACACAATTATATAATTCCAAGAACTATGTACAAGACTTGAATCACACATAATTTGTATAAATGCCTGCTTCTTGGGAGAGCATACTCTCTGTAATTCCTCATATCTGCCAGACAAACAAAGATGATGGACAGCTTTCAGTATCATGCTGTGATAGCTCTGTATTTATTTTATTTTGCAGTCTGAAGCATGTGGTTAGATTGTTTCATGTTGACAAATTTATTTGCTGAAAGGATACTGAACTCTCTTGTGTCTTAAAAATGGAAAGACAAATTTCAATTCCAAGCTTCCTCATGTTCATTTGCATCTAACATGTTTGTGTATGTTGGGAATTTTGCTTAAGTTTAGAGAATAACAGTAAATAATTAGTTAAATAGAGTTGGCTGTCGTGGAGGAGATGTCAGTGCCCCTGAGTGAACGCTGGGAGACAAATTAAAGCTATGGAAATAGTGGTTGGCAGGCACGCTTTTTTCTTCTCTTCCACTATGACACTCAATTTAGTGTTAAATCAGTAAACTATTGAGGAATAGATGAACTGAGGATGGAGGCAAGCAGATGTCAGAGAGGTGTAATTACATAGTGAAGAAAAAGGTGGTATTTAGGTTGTATAGAAAGAAGAATACAGGATGGTGAACTCTCTTCACAAAGCTGCTGTATCAGACTGCGTTTTTTAACAGAGGGAGAGTTTTATAGGATTTTAATGTAGAACCTCTGGTTATTTTGGTAGTAGATGAGTATGTGTAAGCATATGAGAGCGCCTTAGGTCTGATACAGAATGTTGAATGGTGGGTTCAGGCCTTATCTGGGGTTTCTGAGTGAACGCACAAGCAGGGGAGCTCTAAGGGATCCCTGAAAGCATCAGTTGCTGGCCGTGAAAAATGAGGTAATAACCTCTTCTCTTCCAAATGAACCAACAGTTGACTGTCAAAGTGAAGCAGCATCTTATGCTGTGGTAGCATTTTGAATGCGCACAGGGTACAGTATGATTTCTAGGATAAGAGGTTTCAGGGTTTTTATGGAACTCTCCGGGAGCTGCATTTCCATTGCTGCAGCGCCTGGAGTGACCACTGTGGTGGCTCTCCACACTGCAGTGGGAGGGATTTCTCCTGCAATTTGCTAAGTACCACGAATGTAACTCGAAAAGGTTTCCTGGGCATGTTGTTGGGAGCATTGCCAGGCAGTGCTGGGGGAGGAAAAAAAAAAAGTATAAGTGCAAACTCAAGGAGTTAAGTGTATTATTTTTAATCATTAATGTAACAGTAAATCTTTAAGCGCTGGCGGCTTAAGCAATGAGCACACAATTGTGTGATTTCTTCCAGAACAACAAAATCTGGCAGGTGCATTACATGTTTTATATATATATAGGCCTTGTTTGTACACAAACATTATTTCAGAACAAGATCTTAACAGCTACCTCAAAGGAGGTTGTGGACAGGCTGGTGCTGGTCTCTTCTCACAGGTAATTAGTGATAGAATAGGAGGAAATGGCCTCAAGCTGGGACTGGGTAGGTTTAGACTGGACAGTAGGAAACATTTTTTCACAGCAAGAGTGGTCAGGCATTGGAATGTGCTGGCCAGGGAGGTGGTTGAATCACCAACCCTGGATGTGTTAAATGGTGGTTTGGATGTGGTGCTTGGGGATATGGTTTAGGGGTGAACCTTGTTATTGATTGGACTTGGTGATGCTGAGGGTCTTTCCCAACCAGAATGTTTCTGTGTTTCTGTGATAATGGAAAAAATATTCAGATGTGGAAATATTGTGGATTTTGGAACAGCTATTCCTGAACACTATTTAGTTAAATTATAGTAATGTAGATCATTGATTTGAAAGATATGCAAACCTACTGTTAGTTAGACTAATTTGTCAAGTATTGCTATGCTTCTCTTTTCTCTTTTTCCTTTCCACCTGATGTATTCTTCAAAGGTCATTGCTCCCTGTTTTCAGAGGCATAATGCCTTCTTGACATCAGAAACTTGAACCTGGCATTTTCAAGGATGGTTTTTTCCTTTTATTTAGTGTTGCTTAGCACAGGAGCCAATCGTTTGATTATTAAACTTTGAAAAGGATAAAAGGTTGTCAAGATAAAGATGATTCATTTCAGAGTAAAACTTTGCTAAACAGAGCAGGTCATTATTAATTAGAAGTGTTTGTATTGTGCATGTAAGAAGTGCAGTCAGGACTGGAGGTCTGCTTTGCTGAATGTTGTTGGGATACTATTATTACTTAGTTTTCACTTATGCTGACATACATTTATAGAGAGACTGCATGACTAGGCCACAGGGAGATTACTAGCTGCATAACTGTAGAATAAATGACAGTTTGGGGCCTCAGAATCTTGAAGAATGCTAGAAGTGTGAGGCTATAAACTACAGTCAGAATGGTGGGGAACTGGCACACTGTCATTAATTACATGTATCAAAATGTATGTGTAAGAAAATAGCAGGAACAAGAATGTTTAGGAAAACAGCAGGAAATTACCCCCTGCCTCCCATGAGCTCTTTCTTAAATTCTGTTAACTAAGAAGGAGGAGACACATTGTCTTCAAAGAATTGCCGCAGAGGGCTTTGCCTTATGAAAGTCTTTTCTGTCTTGTGTTTGTTTCAGATTCTTTGATCACTTTTGGTTTGATGAGTGTGTGTCATCACTTGGTACTGCAATTGCTTCCTCTTCCTCAGATATGACAGTAATAAATATATTCACTGACAAATCACAGAATCACAGAACATTAGAGGTTGGAAGGGACCTCCAGAGATCATCCAGTCCAACCCGCTTGCCAAAGGAGGATCACCCAGGGTAGTCTGCACAGGAATGGATCCAGGCGGGGTTTGAATGTGTCCAGAGAAGGAGACTCCACAACCTCTCTGGGCAGCCTGTTCCATTGCTCTGTCACCCTCACTGTAAAGAAGTTTTTCCTCATGTTGAGGTGAAATCTTCTCTGTTCAAGCTTGTCCCTGTTGTTTCTTGTCTTAGTATTGTGCACCACCAAAAAGAGCTTGGCCCCCTCCACTTGACACCCACCCCTCAGCTATTGATAGACATTGATCAGATCCCCTCTCAGGCTTCTCTTCTCCAGATTAAACAGCCCCAGGGCTCTCAGTCTCTCTTCGTAGGAGGGATGCTCAAGTCCCCTAATCATCCTCATGGCTCTCTGTTGGACTCTCTCCATCAGGTCTCTGTCTCTCTTGAACTGGGGAACCCCAAACTGGACACAGGATTGCAGGTGTGGTGTCAGCAGGGCAGAGTAGAGGGGGAGAAGAACCTCCCTAGACCTGCTGGCCACACTTTTCTTGCTGCACCCCAGGATCCCATTGGCTCTCTTGGCCACAAGGGCACATTGCTGTCCCGTGCAGAACTTGCTGTCCACCAGCACTCCAAGGTCTTTCTCTGTGGAGCTGCTTTCCAGCAGGGCAGTCCCTAACCTGTGCTGGTGCCTGCTGTTATTCCTCTCCAGATGTAGGACCCTGCACTTGTCCTTATTGAACTGCTTGAGGTTTGCCTGCACTCAGCTCTCAGCCTGTCTAGATCTCGTTGGATGGCAGCACAGCCTGATAGTTGTCAGCCACCCACCCCAGTTTTGTGCCATCAGTAAACTTGCTGAGGGTATGTTAATCCCTTCATCCAGGTTGTTTATAAAGATAATGAATAAAATTGGACCCAGTACTCATCCCTGGGAAACACCAGAATATAATTGGAAATTTATACTTTCCCAGTTATTGACAGGTACAGTAGCCTAAATGGTGAAAATAAGGGAGAGTCTGGTTCAGATTGATTTTTTTTAAAAATAATTGAAGGAAGCTTATCAAAACAGACTTCTCAAAAAATAAAAGAGAAAGAGCTGAATGTGAAATGATGGTAAGTGTAACCGAATAATGTAATTTCACTTTACAGGAAAAGGCTTTCAGCTTCACCTCTTAAGCCACTTTAGAGAACTACAGACTGACTGCTGGCAGTAATGCATTGCTTGAAAGCATCCAAAATGTCTAGAAAACAGAAGTGTACACTTTTTTCTGAATGGGATTTTTTTATAGAAAGAAACTCTTATCATTGTCTAGGTCTTGTAAGTATGTTAACTTCAAAAGTGCTGGACATACCATAATCTGTAATAAAGAGCTTAATAATAGCAGGGTTTTAATTAAAAAAATATTTCCTTTCATTCTGTAAATACTTAACTAATCCTTACAGCACGTGTTTCATAACTAGGCTGAAAAATGGAACCACTTAGCTACTACCAGGAACTAAAATTGAAATCAATGTGGAGTAAAACCAGACTTTTCAGGAAGCATTCTTAATTCATTAGAGAATGAACTGAGCTCCTCTCTTGGACCTCACTGGCAGCTTTGGTCCATATACAAGGGATATATTTAAGACTTCCCCTCCCTGTAGTATAGGTTATCTTATTTTTGTTTATATAATTATGTCTCAAATTGTTCTTACACGTATTTGCTTCCTCTTATGAAATCAGTTTAGGACATGCTCTGTCTCTGTAGAATTTGTTTTTTCCTCCTTTCTTGTTTGTACTCTCTCTCCAAATGTAAAGCTTTGCTACACTCACTCTTGGTGATTAAGTGGACTTATGTTTCGACCAGTTAAGTAACTGCAAGTAACATCAGTGGATTTATATCCTGACAGTTACTTAGTCTGATCCTGACTTTCTCCAACCTTGATGGTCAGACTGTTCCCTAGTAAACAGTTCAGAACAGATTTATTCACTGGTACATACTTAAAGAAGTTGATGCTGTTCATTTTGGAGGCTGTTGAGTACCATTTGGAACAGCAGCTGCTGAGGTAATGATTTGGACGTGTCCCCTGCTACCCTTGAAAGGAGAAACATCGTGGGCGCACAGAACCTTTCCAACGACATGCAAGCCTGAAAGCATTTGCATATTTTGTTTTAACAGATTTTTTTTTTTTTCATGCCATGAATATGTTTATCTTGCTTTCAGATACTGAGTCTGATTGTGTGATGTCAAGCAGGAATGACTTCAGGATTTTTTGTATATCCAAGGCTTCCGTAACCACATGAACAAGGACGTTTTCTTTCTGATTACCTGCCAGGTTGTGATAAACTTAAGGAAATATGATCTTATGGGTAAGACTTGGTAGTCAGTTCAGTTTACTGTTTCCTGTGATTTATTGGAGCCTGCAGTCCATGTAATGGGAGATGCCAGCTCCCATTTGAGGGAGCTCTAAGAAAGAATGAGAAACTCCATGTAATGGGAGGTGCCAGCTCTCATTTGAGGGAGAAACTCACCTTCAGGCCAGGACCAGCTTTTTGAAATACTGAGGGGGGCAAATAGAGTCTTGTAGTGAGGTTATTACTTGAAATCAAAACAAATTTTAGGCCATTCTGTCTTCCTCTCATTCCCGCTGCTCCTCTCAAAACAGTCCTTCTGCTTAGTAAACACACCGGTCTTTGTAGTGTGCAATCCTAAGGAACCAAACTTTGGGGAAATTCAGCCAGGTTGCACCACTGGAGAATCTGGCCTTATGTTTTGTAAGGGAAGTTAAGTTCCAGGACTAGCTGACCTGTCAGAGTGGTGTAAGGTTCCCATCAGTGCAAATGGGAATTGAAACAGAAGTGCTACTAAATAGTTGTCCTCTTTCATGTGTGTTGTCAGGGATAATTTTTCTTTGGACAGCCTTAGTAAAAGGAAAGTAAAAGTCAGCCAATAGTAGATTTATAGAATCATAGGATGGTCCAGAGGGGAAGGGACTGTCAAAGGTCATCCAGTCCAACCTCTCTGCAGTCAGCAGGGACATCCTCAACTGGATCAGGCTACTCAGAGCCTCATTGAGCCTTACATTGAATATCTTCAGGGAAGGAGCCTCAACCACCTCCCTGGGCAACCTGTGCCAGTGTTCCACCACCCTCATAGTGAAGAACTTCTTCCTAATGTCCAATCTAAATGTGTTCTTCTCTAGTTTGAAGCCAGTGCCCCTCATCCTGTCACTGCAGGCATTTGTAAACAGTCTCTCTCCATCCTTCTTGTAGCCCCCTTCAGGTACTGAAAGGCTGCCCTTCTCCAGGCTGAACACCCCCAGCTCCCTCAGCCTGTCCCCATAGCAGAGGAGCTCCAACCCCCTTATCCGGCCTTCCTCTGGACTGTCTGCATCAGGTCCATGTACAATATGCAAACCTTAACATCTGTTCAAAATGCCTCATTCATGCTTGTCCTTCTTTCCCTGCATTTAGAAATAGTAGAATAAACACAGCAGAAGGTAGGTATGAAAGAGAACAAGCAGTATTCCTATAAGGTGGCTTTGGAGCCATTATATTTCCCCCATCCTCAATCATTTGCAAGATATTTGCTTGTGTCAGGCAGCTTACTAAAGTACAGGACTTGAAGCAGTGGCTAGAGCATGTTTGCTTAGGAAGAGCTGTAGAGCTTTGGCTACAAGCTCAGCTAAGCCCCATTTCAGTCCCACCTTTGGCTACCAGGAAATACTGAGATGAGAGTGTAAGAACAGGACAAATGCACAGAGTAAACTTCTGCAGAATACTCTCTTGGCATCCAGAAATTTGCTGCTTGGTAACTTCCAGAGACTAAGAGATGGATTCTTAAGTTTAATGCTATACTTTATTCTTATATTTAATTTAATGAATTTAAGTGGTTGTTCTGTGGAACATCCTATGTTGGAGAGCTCTGGAGTTTGAGTTGCATTATGCACGTTAACACATGTTATCCATGAGTTCCTTAAGAAGGATTTCTTAATAGCATCTCATCTGTACAAATTGTTATTGTTCATCCGCTCGTTCTGTATCCTCCTCCATTTGAAATGGATGATCCAACTGGTCCCTTAAAAAGAAATGTTTTGATGTGGCAGCTTTGCCAAGCTTTGGGTTGTCTATGTGCAGAGCTCAAAATACTCGATTATTTTCTGCTTTAAGTACTGCTGTTAGCCCTTGATCATCTCTTAGTCAGGCTGACAGGACTTGCATTCAAACATGAAAAAGAGGTTGTTCTTAATTCTTACGTCTTCTGCTAGTAATTTCTTTAGCTGTCTCTTGGATTGCCATCTCTTGGCAATCTCTTGGTTTGGCTTTGCTTTGGATTTTTTTTGTTTGTTTTTTATTTTCCCATTTCACCTGCGATAGCTTATGAGTCTATTTCCTTCATTTGTCCATAACTCCAGCTTTCAGAAGGATGGTTTTTTACTTCCGATAACCTCTGATGCCCTCCTGTTCAGCTACACTGGCTTCTGCTGCTGCTTTGTCAATTGTTGTTTTTTTTTTTTTTGCCATGTGGCATGTATTTGCTGTCAGCTTCCAATGTGCTCTCTCTGTGTGCCGTGCTACCTGGAAAGGTTTAACTCTTGGAGCTTCTTCTCCATTTAGCTAGCTTCCTTTCAGCAAAATTTAATATATCCTCCAGGGTAACTTAAAAATCTGATTTCAAAGGTTTTATCAGTCCTGTCAAAATTTCCTAGCGTGTGTATCAACACTATCTACAGTTACAAACCCATTAAAAAATGTCCAAACTGTGAAATGCTGTGCGAATGTGTAAGCACCTTCATCATAGATGGGGAACAGATAATCATTCTTGACAGGAAGGATGATTTCAAATGCAGAACCCAGGCAGTCAAAGCTGGGTTTTGTTTGTTTATATCAGGCTCTAAGATAGCAGAAACTGTCCCTTCAGCTGCCCTCTTCGACACCTGTGGCTGCTTGAGGGCCAAGCTGCCTTTGCTCCCAAGGAGCCTGGGAAGTAAGGTCTAAGTTCTGAGCTGTTGCCAATTGGAATTTGGATCAAGATGGTTTAGCAAGACAACTTGTGCAACTGGACATACTTTTTGGAGCCAAAGTAGGCAACCTTTATTCCTGCAACAATCTGGAGCACTCCCCTAAAATTACAAGTCTTTGGCACAGCTGACTGTGGTGGATACTGTTGAGGAGTCATTCAGTGTTAGAGAAGGGCCTTAAGTGTGGATTAAGTGGTCCAAACAAGCTTAGTGAAGTCCTGTTACTTAGCTGTGGTATTCTTTTTAATGAAAAAGCTTCTTAAGGAGCCAGAAAGTGTAAGAGTAATTGGATTGTGTAATAAGACATCACTGACACTCTGCTGCTCAAAGGGAATTAAAACCGAGCAGGATCAGTAATTTTTAAATATTGTAATAGAGGAAGGTAAAAGACTTTTAGAAAAGATGAAGCAGGGAGCAGACATTCTTTCTTTAAACCAAAATGCTGCAGGTTGTTTAAATTGAACAGTAGAGTCACTCTACATATGCATGTACTCAAAAGCTGTCACATTATCCAGCCATTAATCTTGATCTGACCTGTTCCAGGCAAGAAGCACATGCTCTGTGAACTTTCTTCTTTAAACTTCAAACATGAGTATGATAATGTATTTTCCATGCTGTCATTCTGAACCTTCCTCTGTGTGTTTGAAATTTACAACACTGAGCTTTATCTGAAAGTTAATTCATTTTAAGACCTTGCAAGAGAATAATTCAGCTGCATGAGTAAGATGCAGAGACCAAACAGCCTGGAAATACCCCTCTCTGAGAAGCATCTCTTCTTGGCTAGTCACGCTGGAGTGCGGTTTGCCCCTGACATGAATGTGTATACTGTGTGCCAGAGTCCTTGCTTGGTTTCAGGTTGGTTATTTATAGTTTATTAATATTTTTTAATACAATTTTAAGACAAGCAGCTCTGTGTTAATTGAGTAAGGAGAAGCTCATAATGAAATGTGTTCCTCTTAATGGCTAGGGAAGACTGTTCCAGAAGCGGCAGAGGCTTTAGCCTGACTGGGATGATGTGTTCCCACCTCTCTCTTTCTTGAAGCATCTCCCTTGGGAGTTAATGCTCCTCTGTGGTGCACCTGCCCTTCTCTGTGTGGCTCCCCTCCACCTCAGTAAGCCCTGCACCCTTGCTCACCGTTCCCACTTTGCTCATGGGAATCCCCAGCACTAAAGACAATGTGTAGGAAAGCAGAGGAAGGGCTTATTAAGCCTGACTTTGAGCGGAGTCACAGGGTGAAGATGCAGGAGGCAGCTTGAACAGACTGAACAGCTTGTTGCTGCTGAAGAAAGGGGGTGTCCCAGCCTGCTCCAGGTTCCCACTTGTGCTGCTGCCGTGCACAGCTCTGGCACTCATCTCAGCCTTCTGTGAGCTGGCAGCCGGTGCTGCTTGAGAAAGAGGGCTGACAGTGAAAAGCAGAAATCTCATGCTAGCATTTGCTTAGCAACGTTCTCCTCTCCATGTCCCAGCATCTTATCACCCAAAATCTGTTTTTTCTTTCTCTGAAGGTATGTGGCATGGCAATCACTTCTTACAGCTTTGCTGCTTAGAGGCTTTTCACAGTTCCCATGCCTTTCTCTCTGCTTTTTTTGTGCTCCCTGGCCCCTTTTATTCATAACTGTAAAATCTTTTGGAGCCTGTATCCTTCTTTTCATGTAGGAAGTGATGTTAATTGTACTATTTGTACATGGCTTTTGCTAATTCCTTAGGTTTTGATAGAGCATCTGTGAATGCTTTATTTTTAGGACAGCTGACCATAGTGGGAGCTTTCTGTGGAAAAAAAGGGCACTACTCTAGATTACAAACAATGCAAAAAGGTTGATGAGGAGAATCTATTATCAAGTGATGAGAGGCCATAAAATTCCAAAGTTGAAAGTCAGGGTGCATGATTTCATGGGCCAATGTCAGCATCAGCGTTAAAATGTAATTGTCAACCACATGATGAAATGCTAGGTTTAAAAACAGAAAAACATAGCATACAGTTTGTGCTTACAATATTGGCACATCTTTCCAACACTGCCTGTTTTATTAGGTGTGTGAGCTGGAACTCAAGAAAACTAGTTAGTGGAAATGTACTTATTCAACAGATAGCAATACCCCTGCAGCAGTGAAGGATTAAAAGAAAAAGGGAAGAAGGGAGAAGTGTAGTCTAACAGGAATGTTTTAGAGTCCTTCTCTGCTGACTATATGCAAAGTTTTCTTCTTAGGATGTAGTATTGTTTCTATTTTTTTTTTTTTTTTTTTTTTTGCTATTTCTTTGAAACAGTGAACTGGAAAAGGTGATGCCATGTGACCTATTATATTAATTTGGGGTAGTGCCAAGAAAATTTTTCAGCCTGGAAAACTAGTGCAAATTTTCAGGTTCAGTATTTCATACTATCTGGGTTATAAAAAGATTATGAATTCTGTGCATCTGACAGTTTATCTTTCCAGTCCACAAATCTGTTACTAATAACTAGTTAATCCTTGGATTCAAAGTTTTCTGAAGGTTTTGCTTTCTTTTTAATTTTTTTAATCCGAAACTGTCATCATGAGCAGCTTTAGATAACATCTACAAGGGGGTATATTCTCCCACGAGAAATTTGGAACAGCACCTTTCAAATGCTGGATGAATAGCTTCTTTAATGTATTAAATATTTTACAGCTGAGATTAAGATAACTCTTGGAGAAGAGGAGACTTAGGGGTGACCTCATTAATGTTTATAAAGATGTGCAGGGTGAGTGCCATTAGGATGGAGCCAGGCTCTGCTCGGTGATGCCCAATGACAGGACAAGGGGCAGTGGGTGGAAGTTGAGGCACAGGAAGTTCTATGGAAACAGGAGGAAGAATTATTTCACTGTAAGGGTGACAGAACACTGGAACAGGCTGCCCAGGGGGGCTGTAGAGTCTCCCTCTCTGGAGATATTCAAGACCTGGTTGGATGTGTTCCTGTGTGATCTGCTCTAGGTGCTCCTGCTCTGGCAGGGGGGTTGAACTGGATGAGCTTTCAAGGTCCCTTCCAGCCCCTAACATTCTATGATTCTGTGAACTTCAAAAGCAGGAAGGTTATATCAATCAAGTCATTGTAGGAAACACCTTCTTCTAATTTAAATACATTCTACAAATGTTTCTTAATCTGTCAGTAGCTTGGTAAATTTAAATTTTCAAATGCATGATGATCTTAAGTGACGTGATAATAAAACAAGGAACATAAAATATTTGTTTCCATGTAGACCTTTGGTCCCATTGAATCTTGGGAAAGAACGCATTGTACATCAAATATCCATGCAGGGAATTTCAGAGATGACACAGATGTTCATTGAAACATTTGTGGGAAACTAATTTGGAAAACAAACTTTTAAAAATCTTTTCAACAGGGAGTAAATGCCCCCTTATACTTAAATCTCTGGAATTATTTCAGTGGAACAGTAAAAATGCTTTGGAGAGTAGTAAAAACGGAATTGGCTCTGTGGTTCAGAATATTAGACCTCTGCAAATGCTCAACAACAGATAATAAGGATAAGTGTGAAATCCAGCCAGGAGTGTAAAGAGGGGCTTGTTCTTGCAATGAGCTCCATATGGATAGACGTTTCTTCCTTTCCAGAACGTCACTTTTATCAGCAGGTCCCTACATAATAACGGATCAACTGTGTAGAGCTGATTGCATCATCAAAATGAAGCATGTGTCAACTGGTTGTGTGATATTTTTGGTTATGAGGATAAAGTCTGTGGTTGTTTTGTTTCCATTAGCTGTTTCAGTTGTGTATTTCACTCAGCTATTCTTACAGCCTTTATTTAATGTCTGGGATAACACAGGCATAGAATCAGAGAATTGTTAGGGTTGGGAGGGACCTCAAGGATCAGCCAGTTCCAACCCCCCTGCCATGGGCAGGGACACCTCACACTACAGCAGGTTGCTCACAGACACATCCAGAGCCTGGCTGCAAAAACCTCCAGGGATGAGGCTTCCACCACCTCCCTGGGCAACCTGTTCCAGTGCCTCACCACCCTCATGGGGAAGCATTTCTTCCTAACATCCAACCTGAATCTACCCATTTCTATTTTATGTTCTATTCCCACTAGTCCTATCACTACCTGATACCCTAGAAAGTCCCTCCCCAGCTTTCTTGTAGCCCCCTTCAGATACTGGAGGGCCACAATAAGGTCTCCTTGGAGCCTTCTCTTCTCTGGACTGAACAGCCCCAACTCTCTGTCTGTCTCTGTAGGAGAGGTGCTCCAGCCCTCTGATCGTCCTTGTGGCCCTTTGATTTGGATTTGGATTGAAGCTCTTTAGTCCTAACAGCAAGCTTTGGGGAATTTCTGGTGGATGTCTTGGGGAATGGGGATTAAAATAAGGAATTCTGTGAGCAGATGAGCATCTTAACCCTCTTTATTACAAGACCTCTGAACTACCCACTGACATGACAGCAGGTCTCAGTTACATCCTCTGTGATGCCCCAGCTGCAATGCTCCAGAAACTGTCCCTATCTGCTTTACCCCCCAACATGGTCGTATTTTCCCCTTTATCCAACTAACTGCAGCCCTCTCTGGTTTCTTCCACCTCCTCCCAAATCTGTATTCTCCTTGTAACAGTACTCTCTGTTTTGGGACTTGGTTGGGCAAAAGTGATGCTATTCTTGTCTTAGTTCCTATGCACTTACTGGTCAGGAAATGTGTGCTCACCTGTCAGATGAGCAGAACGATGTCCCCAGTGGGGTTCTTCCCTTTGTTAGTGGCCTTAACATTTTTGAGTTCTCCATGTCTTACGCTTGAGTCTTTGTTCAGGTGTGGAATTTCACTAAAGGAAGCTACAGGCATTTCATGCTTTTGAGATCTTTGTTAAATTGAGTGGTAACTGGGTGACAGGTTATGTGAAGTCTCATCTGCCTGTGTGAAAAGGGAAGGCTTGGAACTGATTGTAAGCTGCAATTTCAGCTTTCTAGACATAGGGCTTATTGTGTCTGTATGAGTGACTGAATTTTTGATCCCCTTCAGTCTCATTAGTTACATGCATTTTAAAAAGGGTGAAAAATGGTATTTGTTAGAATTTGAAGTATGTTAGTGGATAAAATAATATCAGTAGTAATAAACTTTGTGATTAATTTTTAAAAGAAAGAAACTTCAGCTTCCTGTGAATTCAAACCAGAGTTTTTCCCTTTCAACATGAGACTTCAGCAGTAATAAATTGTCTATGTTTTAGATAGCCTCAAATTAAAGTTTTTGTGATTACCTTTAAATTATATCTGCTTACTGAAGTGATGGGTTGTTGAAGCTGTCCATACGTTTCCAAAGTGCCAGTTTTGAGGCCAGGTCAGATGCTACCAGATGGTTTGACTGATGTTAAAGATACTTCATGTTCATGGAAGGCATTTAACCAGTCAGGAAATTAACACTACCTTGAATAGAAAGAAGAATGTGGGAATTGACTGCTGCCACAGCTTTGCACCACAGAGAAAGGTCAAGAAGGAGGAAGTTAGGAAGCATCTGCTGTTGCAAAGGAGTTTGTAGGTGAGTGGTCTGCAAGCACCCCAAGGGGAACTTGGCAGCAGCGCTGAAGCCATTGCTGCTTCTGGTATAAAATGAGTCATCAAATGAACGACTCACTGTGCTGGTTTATGGCTTGCTTTGAAAACTGCAACTGCAGACAGCATGTGGACTTTGCACATTGTAGTGGGAGAGCAGGTCAGTGCAAATGGAAAGGATGTCATTATTGTCACCTTCAAACCGAAAAGATAGGCTAAGTTCTGCCTTGGCACTGCTGACTCCAGGTGTTCAGTGAGCAGCAGTGATTATCATCAAAGTGTATCACACGGAAGCTATATTTTAAGACTTGAGAATGCTTTGATTTAAGCAGTGGAGGTAGAACCTGCCACATTTTTCTGTCTAGACATGCTTTTAGCTGCAGCGTCTTCAAATACCAGAACACAGAGCAATAAAAACTGAAATACAGCAGACAATGTCTTGATACTGTGGTGGGAAGGGCCTGTATAACTGCTTAAGACAGGGAGACATGAAACCAGAACCTGGTGGCTGATGCTAATGCACAGACTAACACCTCTTTCCCCCACAGCAAAGCTGTGCTTTTGCCTCTTGCTTGTAATGTACCTTTGAATGATAAATAGAGGCCTTGAAGCTCTCTGTTACTGTTTCTTACGTAAATTTCTGACCTCTTAATACTTTGCAAATTCAAAGTATGATTTAAAATATTCCAGAGAGCTATTATTTATTCTTAAAAGAATTTTGCATATATTACTTAAGATTCTTCCTACCTCTTTTTTTTAATTAATTTCCCCCCCCTTCCTAGTTTCTGTAAAGCACTCTGGAAGTTTTCACTAACGACTGCTGTCTTCTTAAGTGACATATGGAGAAGCCACAATGTTGGCATGAAGTTATCTCTAAATCGTAGTGCCAGCAGAGTGTTGTTTTGCAGCATTGTTTAATACAGGAAAGTGCTTTGCATTTTGTCTGTAATTTCAGCTGTTATGAGTGTTTGTGTTTAAATGCAATGAGAAAGGCTAAGGCCCACCTGGAATTAAATCTGGCTGAGGATGTCAAAGACAACAAGAAGGGTTCGGGTGCCCTAATGACAGGATACAGAGAATGTAGAGTTACTGTATGCCTTCTTTGCTTCAGTCTTTACTGCTAGGGCTGTCCTTCAGAAATCCCCAAAGCCAAAAGAAAATGTCTAGAAAAAGGAAGACTCTCCCTTGGTTAAGGAGGATTGAATTAGAGATAATTTAGGCAAGCTGGACACCCACAAATCCATGGATCCTGATGGGATGCACCCATGTGCTGAGGAAGCTTGTAGATGTTATTACTAATCACCTTTGAAAGGTTGTAGAGAACAGGAAGGGTGCCTGAGGACTGAAGGAAAGCCAGTGCCACTCCAGTCTTCAAAAAGGGCAAGAATTGAGGACCTAGAAGACTACAACCCAGTCAGCCTCATGTCCGTCCTTGGACAGGTGATGGAGCAGATCATTGTGGATGTCATCTCTAAGCATGTGGAGGACAAGAAAGTTATCAGGAGTGGTCAGCATGGATTCACGAATGGGAAGTCATACCTGACCAATCTGATTGCCTTCTGTGGTGGCATGACTGCCTTGGCAGATGAGGAGAGAGCAGTGGATGTTGCCTTGCTGAAGCTGAGGTAGACTTTTGACACTGTCTCCCATTACCTTCTGATAGGCAAGCTTAGGAAGTTAGATGAGTGATTGAGAACTGCCTGAAGGACAGAGCTTAGAGGGTTGTGATCAGTGGTGCAGAGTCTGGTTAGAATCCTGTAACTAGTGGTGTGCCCCTGGGGTCAGTACTACTTAGCCTGGAGGAGAGAAGCCTGAGAGGGGGGGATCTTATCAATCCTTTTAATTATCCAAAGGGCAGGTGTTAAGAGGACAGGGTCAGACTCTTTTCAGTGGTGCCTAGTGACAGGACAAGGGGCAGTGTGCACACACTGTAACACAGGAAGTTCCATATGAACACAAGGGAAAACTTCTTTACTTTGAGGGGTGACAGAGTGCTGGATGAGGTTGCCCAGAGAGGTCGTGGAGTTTCCTTCTCTGGAGACTTTCAAAACCTGCCTGGACGCAGGCATGTGCAACCTGCTCTAGGTGAATCTGATTTAGCAGGGAGGTTGGACTAGATGATCTCCAGAGAGCCTTTCCAACCCCCACCATTCTGGGATTCATAATGTTAATATTGACAATTTCTATTGCATTTTGAAATGTCCAACACAAGCAATAGTGATAACATAAAATATTTCTTGATTATTTTTTTTAAATTTAATTTTCTTTATGTGTTTTCAATAAGTTCTCTGTGGCAGATATTGAAGAATAGATATTCTAGGAAAAGCTGCAATATAGAAATACCAGCTTTGTGTCTGAAAGTCTTCAAGTTCTATGTGCAGTTTTCATCTCTGCACTTTTTTTCTGTTAGCTGTGTGACAATGAGCTGGATGCTTCTCTGTTAACACAGAAGGCAAAACTGTCACTTCAGGTCAAATCTTCATTCTTTGCTCATGGCAGCAGTAGGCAAGGCAGGAAGAAGGGAGTGGGATGTCCACATCCCCTCTTGTTTCCTCACTTATAGACTGATCAAATTTGATTTGGGAAGTAACTGAGACTAAGTATAAAGACTTCAAAGTCCTTTTAAATATTAACAGCCAACATTTTTAATAGCAAGTTGCAGCTGAAATCCTGGCACTGTTGAAGCCAGCATTAAAAGTCCTGCTGTCTTGAGTAGAGCCAGGATTTTGCACGTAGAGTTCAAAGCACCAGCAGGATGTGGATTGATTCTCCACTGTCCTGTCCAAGAGGTGGGTTGGTATCATTGCTTTTAATTTGCAGACCAAGATAGCAAGGTGAAATTCCTTGGTCCTTCCTTCAAAGAGAGTCAATTAGTGCTAGGACAGTAATTTGGGGTTTCCTTGGTCTCAGTAGTCAGACTGTGCCTGACACCATCTTCTACAGAGCATATTTTCGTGATATCCCTGCATGCTAATTTGGTGTTTCATTCTTTGGCCTTGTTTTTACTTGCTCATCCTTTTACTAAACATTTCATTTGTCATATGCTTCTCCAGCTAATTTTTCCCCCCCTGGTTAATTTTCACTGGTTCTATTTCTGGCCATCAGATTTCCTCTTCTCCTTTTATGGTTATAACAGAGCATGCTTGTAAATCATCCTTCAGACTGCATGCACTGACTGCCTTCTTGCTGTAAAATGTGAACAGCTCTACCTTGTCTGTATTATGCAATGACATTTAGCAGATGTATTGCTATTCACAGAATCATAGGATGTTAGGGACTGGAAAGGACCTCAAAAGCTCATCCAGTCCAACCCCCCTGCCAGAGCAGGAGCACCTAGACCAGATGACACAGGAACACATCCAGGCAGGTCTTGAATATATCCAGAGAAGGAGACTTCCCAACCCCCCTGGGCAGCCTGTTCCAGTGTTCTGTCACCCTCACAGTGAAAAAATTTTCCCTCCTATTTCCATGGAACTTCCTATGCCTCAACCTCCACCCATTGCTCCTTGTGCTGTCACTGGGCAGAGCCTGACTCCATCCTCTTGGCACTCACCCTTCACATCTTGATAAACATTAAATGAGGTCATCCTTCAGGCTCCTCTTTTCCAAGCTAAAGAGGCCCAGCTCCCTCAGTCTCCCCTGATAAGGGAGATGTTCCCCTCCCCTAATCATTTTTGTGGCTTTGAGAAGTACTGTTTTCTTAACATTTTAAAATAGTTTAAAATAATTCTTCCTAGTCTTTGATGTCTCTTCTCTCTTGTGTTATGGACTGAGTTGAACCTGCTGCTGTGATTTATACCATGCTGCAGTCATCTCAGCTTCAAAAATGAAAGTGCTGTCTGGAGCAAAGTAGTATGGGGCTTGAAGTTCAGAATTGCAACATGGGAGGCTTCCTGTTCTGGTTACTGCTTCTGGGTTCCAGGTTCTTGGGTGTGGGGTCCCTTTTCGGCAGGCATAGTGGCAGAAAGAGTGGGAGTCAGGTGGCTGCTGGGTTTGGTTTTCTGGTTTATGCTGGTTTGTTTTTTCCTCCTGGGTATTTCTCTGTGCTTCTTCTGCAAATAGACTAAGCTAAGGTATCACAGTACATTAGATGTTGGAAGGGACCTCAAGAGATCGTAAAGGCCAACCCCCCTGCCAAAGCAGGATCACCCAGGGTAGTCTGCACAGGAATGCATGTCTCTGAACTGGGGAGTTGACGTGTTTGGAAGTAGTCTGTACAAGCTTAATTTTAATGTTGCTGCCAGTTGGTGACAATTCAGTTGGGTGATGTGTCCTGGATGTATATTGTATTCTACACAAAAAACCCTTAAATTGCTTTCATAACAAAGACATCATCTGAACAATGGTGGACATGCCTGCTGTATCCAATATCTTACACTCTGCTTCTGGAAACAGATAATGTGCTATCTTTTAAAATTTCCTATTCATTCTCCTAGTCTGTTCCTTGTACTTGTTTTCAGTTTAGTGCTGGCTTCTTTCCTCTATCAAATGAGATCTTTTGGAGTACCATGGCATGTATTGTGATTAGTCATTAACTGGGTGTTCTCTGTGGACAAAGACTGATGCAGCCGGAATGCCCAGAGTTCCTCTCTCCTGCCTCGTTTTCCCTTGAGCTCTGGATTTTTAACAGCTGGGGTCTCATCTGTGTTCCCTGGTATTTGATGTGAGAGTTCATCACTCAGTAAAAGGTGGCGCTCATTTCTTCAAAACCTGTGTTCGATGGCTGCAACAGTGTCAGATGGCTTGGGGTGAGAGAGCTGAATCCAGTCCTGAACACAAATTTTCTTACGTAAAACACTCTGTTCTTTAGGTTTGGTAGACCTTATCATTTTGTTTTGCATGTGTGCAGCAAATTTATGCTGAAATTTGCAAGTTTAATTCTTTATAATGTTAAAATGTGGCAGTTTAGTAAGTGAATTGCCACTTGCTTTCTACTGAACATTATAATAGTTTTGGCCCCAAACTGAAACTTTATTCCCTAGTATGTCTGCGTTTTGATCTGGAACAAATCCTAGTTCCAGAGAGTGTTTGGTTCTGGTTGGGAAGGCTCTAGGCTTTGCTAAGAGGAGTGATTTTTACCAGGTTTCACTGCAAGAATAGCAATGTCTTTGGGACAAATAATTCTGTGAGATTTCTGCCACAGTGGTGGCAGCTGTTTTTCAGAGCAACTGCCTTTGCTAGCACCTTGGATTGCTCTTGCTGCCAAAGCAGTTGCTTGATCTACATCTAAACTCTAGTCTAAAACTGCTAAACTCTGTATCCAAACTGGTGCTTTGCAGTGTACCTTTGCCTGTGTTATCACATCACTATTGATCTCATACTTCCAAAGGTGAGAGGAGGAACCGCCACCTGTGTGACCAACTTAATTCAGTACATGCTCAGTAATGCATCCTGTGACTGTAGTGGACTATTTATTTTTTAAATATTACTGCTTTTCACGGAGGCATAGCTGAAATACTATTTTGAGCATTGGATCATGTATATTTAAATGCTAATAGTTGCAAAAAATGGTAAGCACTTATGTGCTGTGTAATTTGTACTGGAAGGATTGGATTGATTGGTATTATTTCCTTATGTGTTTGAATAATCCATAAGCTGCTTCAGCTAAAAAGTGGGAATGTGTGTTTGTACCCCAAGTATGCCTAGGGGAATGCCAGTCATGTATTGCTCCAGAAATTTTGGAAATGCATTCAGATAGATCTAATATTCGGTGTTTCTTTAGCTCTCTGAAATGTTGACTGATATGTAACATGAGATGATAGTAGGGTTAATTAAAAATTTTTTTGAGTATTCATTTAAATCTAAGAGTGCTTGATTCTCTCAGTAATTATTGAAATCTAAGTGTACTTGCCTTTCATGGAGGAATTCAGTTTTGCTGGAATACCATTTACATCAGCTCTCACTCTTCTTGCATTGTGCCTGCATTGTGAACAGGCCAGATGGTGCTTTGCTGCATGTGAGCACAGCAATAATTGCAGTTCTCAAAATGAATGACTACATTTTGCAGCATGACACCAATTTTAGATGAAAATGAGGCCCCATGTATTGACAGACACAAGCAGAGTGAAGCCATGGCTCACAAAGGGGGAGCGAACTTGCTTTCTGGCTATTCCCTCCTATTATTCCTTATGTACATTAACAAAAGTCTATGCAAATTAGGGCCGTTTGAAGAGATGTTTGCCTGGGATAAAGTTTCAGAAATTAGTCCACATCTTCCCCAAGGATGTATGTCTCAGGATTCTGAGAACTTTCTTACGGTATCACGAAAAGGTATTAAGTACAATAAGATAATTGTCAGTGTTTTGAAAGGAAAAAAAAAAAATATTGGTAGACCTGCAGATCTTTTTGCTGCCATTTACCCTTTATCACTTAGTCAAAAACTTCTGTTTCTTAACTCTACATTAGGTTGTTTCTAGTGTCCAGATAATTTCACTAACTTTACTGTTAAGTGCATTTTTACTCCCCTCTTCTGTCAGAAATTTCATCACTAGTCTCCCGGTCTGCTCAGAAATTACTGAGAATCCATCCTTGCCTTCCTTTCCTGCTTCTTTCACTTTATTCTTCTTGCCAGGATGCCTTTTCTCCTCTCTCCCTTCTTTTTGAAATTGCTGTGATCAGCTGTGAGGTCCCTCTGTTTCCACCCTCCTTTCTTGAGGTCCCAGAATTGTCAGGCCTTTGTGGATGGGAGGGGAGGAGATGTTGGAGGCAGGTTGTCAGCTTCGTCAGGTATTAATAGGAAAGGGATGGGGAGTTGGGGAGGGCAAGGGGGGGGGGGGGCTAGGATGGGAGAAGGTTGCTAGGGATTAGGTTTCCATCTGCCACTCTCTCATCTGTCCTTACCCTGCTCCTTGGCTGCCAGTGCTCCCCTCCTTTTCTGCTGTTGAAAAAGAGGAAGAAAGCGTGGGCTTCCGTTTGTTTAAAGGCATAAAAGAAAGAGGGAAAGGAGGGAATTAAGCTCATTAGTCCTTCCTTATTAGTCCCCATTGATTGTGGGGAGTAAGCCTGAGTAAACGGAGGCGTGCAAAGCGGTGTAAAATCATTCACTAGCAGAAGTTAAGGGAAAAGTGCAAGTCTGTTTTTTCTGCAAATTTGAAAAATACTGGAAGCAGATGATTTTTACCTGAGGGTATCAACATTAAAATCTGACATATGAACAATTGCATCACCAGTTGCTTCTTTCCCTCTTACTGATTGTCAAAAAGAATCTGTTGAAACAAGAATTTTGATTCATGCTTGGGTTGACTCTGCAGTACATGTGACAGGCTTGTGTTGCATATTGCTGTATGATTTTTAAGAGCCAGTTTGTTACTTTTCTGTAAGTGCTTTGAAGTCCATCTAAAGTACATGAACATTCTCAAATAGCTCTTTGCGTTTTAGGTTTTATTTGGGACACAAGCTGCTGTTTTCCTGCTCCTGGCTTTTTCGTTGGTCAGTGCTGTGCTAGAAAATAGGCTTGATTCTATGTTATCAACCCTGATTAAAGAATGGTTTCTTGATTTTAATCATAGAAAGAGAATGCCTGTTGACAAGTTACTGGGTGGACCATACTTAGAAATGGGCTGGGTGTTAAGGGTGACCAGTTAACATGTTCTTTATAATACAGAATGGCTAAACACAATGTTGAGTAATTTATTAGGATATTTTCATGTACCAAAGAGGCAGCATCTGGCAATGTGCTCTTATGGCCAAGAGGGCCAATGGGATCCTGGGGTGCATTAAGAAGATTGTGTCCAGCAGATCGAAGGAGGTTCTTCTCCCTCTCTGCTCTGCCCTGGTGAGGCCACACCTGGAATATTGCATCCAGTTTTGGGCTCTGCAGTTCAGGAGGGACAGGGATCTACTGGAAAGAGTCCAATGGAGGGCTGTGAAGATGATGAAGGGACTGGAGCACTGCCCTATGGGGAGAGGCTGAGAGACCTGAGGCTATTTAGTCTGGAGAAGAGAAGACTGAGAGGGGATTTAATCAATGTTTCTAAATATCTGAGGGCTGGGTGTCAAGAGGGAGGGGACAGGCTCTGCTCAGTTGCACCCTGGGATAGGACAAGGGACAATGGATAGAAACTCCTCAACATGAGGAGGAACTTCTTTACTGTAAGGGTCCCAGAGCACTGGAACAGGCTCCCCAGAGAGGCTGTAGAGTCTCCTTCTCTGGAGCCTTTCAAGCCCCATCTGGATTCATTCCTGTGTGACCTGTGCTGGATTCTCTGGTCCTGCTCTGGCAGGGGGGTTGGACTTGATTATCTCCAGAGGTCCCTTCCAACCCCTAACATCCTGTGAGCCTGTGACAATGAAATGTTGTAAGTTTTCAGATAAATTCAGAAAACAAATACATAGGTAGCCAAAAAGTTTATTACTACTGCTAGTGTTTTGGCAGCTGCTGCTACAAGTAACACTGCAAACAAGATAGTAACAGGAAAAATTATATTGGGAAATCAGTAGTTAGTACATTCTTAGCACATTTACATGTTTGATAAATGCAAGTGGTTTAGCGACTAGTGTGATGTATTACTAGTGTTACTAACAGCTGTTCTTCCCTTAGCTCTTCATCATGCCCACGTGCTCTTCCACAGGGTGCCAAGCCCAAGAGCATTTGAAGGGGTGGGAATGTCTTCTGACCACAATCCCTCTGTTTGTCCTGCCCATTAGATCAGAAAAGCAATTGTGCAACTTCATGGACGTGCTGTGTGCTTGTATGTCCATCAGTGTCATTGAACCAGGACTTTGGCACCGCAAGCAGCAGCTACTCCTGCAAGCCTGGCGTGCTGAACAGCAAGAGCGAGAGCTGGGGTGTTGTGTTACCAGCACGGAGAGCTCAAGTGCTGCCATTCTGTGACTGATGGTGTCGTCCAAGCTGCTGGCAAGGCTTCCCTCTGGTGTGTCATGTGGGAAGTCAGTTTGCATCAAAACTTCTGTAAACTTGGGATGGTATTGGTAGGTGGTCTCTTGCAAGTGAGACGTGCAGAAAAGGAAAATGGGCACTCGATTTCACCCTCTAGACAGCACTAGGAATTTACTCCTGTTTTGAAAGCAGTCACTTCTAAAGATTTTAAATTACATAATTGCTCCTGAAATCTTTGAAATTATAAGCATACATGTGGATTATTAATATGTCTCTGTGAGCTTTATTGTACTTGATTCATTTCCTCATGAAGGAATCTGTTTCAGTGAAGGCATTTTCACACAGAGCTTTAAGATAGGTGAGAGAAAATAGACAGCTGTTCACAGTACTTCTGACAACACCTTCATTTTTTTCTTAGTATCCTTTTATCTGCATGTCTAAAATTAAATTAGGTCTCCATTACTAAAATTAGAAGAGTCATTGGATTAGAAGTGCTTCCTTTTTGATCCTTAACTGAATGAAAGGAGCTCCTTTTGATAAAAGTGTAATAGAATTAAATGGTCTACATCTCATCTCCTGAAATCTTATGGATGGGATATTAACTTTATTATGTCCACCAGACTGAAAACACCTTAAATGGTGGGACGGAATTTTCTGAACAGGGAAATAAGGTTTATGTGAATAAGAAAGATTAGTCTTTTAGCTCCAGTATTACCGGCACATACTGGATTTTTTGTACAGGGTAGCCTTTCCCCTCTCCACCTTACACAGACAGAATTCCCATTGTGTTCAAAAACAAGTTTTGCTTGTTTGAGGCAACATGCTTGTCATAAACTTCAGTTGATTACACTGATACTTAATACAAAGCTTGTGCCTAAGTATTTTTACTAATTGGGACCATAGCATTCCACATCGTTGAGCTCTGGCATCTTAAGGGCTTCAGGATTAAATCTGCTTCTTGGCAGTACTACACAATATATGCATTATGTATCTGTATGCTTCTAAAATACTATTTTTTTCCAGAAATCATCCATAACTGAATCCTAGCCACATTTCTTTCTGCTGAGGTCTCTGGCTCAGAGGCATTGACTGAATCTTCAGTAGAAATACTGTAAGGGAAGAGTAACAGTCCCCAAAGCAGTTCAATCCCCAGTTTTGTTCAGTATCTTTATTAACAACCTGGTTTAGGGGATTGAGAGTGCCCTCAGCAAGTTCACTGATGATACAAAACAGGGGGGTGGCTGGCACCTGTCAGGCTGTGCTGCCATCCAATGAGATCTGGACAGGCTGAGAGCTGGGTGAAGGCAAACCTCATGAAGTTCAATAAGGACAAGTGCAGGGTCCTGCATCTGGGGAGAATAATAGCAGGCACCAGTACAGGTTAGAGGTTGCCCTGCTGGAAAGCAGCTCCATAGAGGAAAAAACCTTGGAGTTTGGTGGACAGAAAGTTCTCCATGGGACAGCAATGTGCCCTTTTGGCCAAGAGAGCAAATGGGATCCTGGAGTGCAGCAAGAAAAGTGTGTCCAGCAGGGCTAGGGAGGTTCTTCTCCCCCTCTGCTCTGCCCTGCTGAGACCACAGCTGCAATCCTGTGTCCAGTTTTGGGCTCCCCAGTTGAAGAGAGGCAGAGACCTGCTGGAGAGACTCCAACAGAGAGCCACGAGGATGATTAGCAGACTTGAGCATCTCCCTCCTGAGAAGAGAGACTGAGAGCCTTGGGGCTGTTTAGTCTTTTGAAGAGAAGATTGAGAGGGGATCTGATCAATGTCTATCAATATCTGAGGGGTGGGTGTCAAGTGGAGGGGGCCAGGCTCTTTTTGGTGGTGCACAGTAATAAGACAAGGAATAACAGGTACAAGCTTGAACAGAGAAGATTTCACCTCAACATGAGGAGAAACTTCTTTACAGTGAGGGTGATGGAGCCCTGGAACAAGCTGCCCAGAGAGGTTGTGGAGTCTCCTTCTCTGGAGACTTTCAAAACCCATCTGGATGCTTTCCTGTGCAGACTCCCCTGGGTGATCCTGCTTTGGCAGGGGAGCTGGACTGTATGATCCTCTGGAGGTCCCTTCCAGCCTCTAACATTCCGTGATTCTGTGAGTTCTGACCACTGTTTTCCAAACAGAGAGTACTGCCATGGAGTGCCAGGTCTCATTTGTAAACTGTTCACCCAATCTTGCCAAAGAGCTGGGGCTCAGGTTAAGAGGACTACACTTTTTTGTATATAAGCCTATTATACAGCTGCAACTGCCAAATTCTACATGTGCCCTAACACTGAAAAAATGAAAGTTAATGAAAAGTAATTTTGTTGGCACCAGTTTAATTGTTGAATGTTTGTTGGGGTGTGAAATTTATGCATTTAAATTTATCTGTGAGCTTATCTTTGAGCTATGTAAACATAATCAGCATTTGCTGTTCTTTTCACAAACTAAGTGGCATAAAAGGAAAAGCTGATACTTAAATTTCTTTTCTGTAATTGGGTCATTTATCCATGAAGAAGTTTTCTGACTATACTGAGGTTATTTTAGCATGATGCAGTGTCTTCTGTAATGCAAGCAAATCTTTCATGTCTGATATGTCACTTTTAGAAATAGAACTATAGAGGAGTATCTTTGAAAAATGCTAAGACTATATTTGTAGTTTTCATGGCCTTCTTTTATTAGTGCCTGTTCGTGCTGATACATCTTCTAGGTCAGCAGTTCCCAAACTTATCTGTTTTGAACTCTTTCCTGCCTTCCAGCCTTGCTGTTCAGTTTCCAGCTGCAGTTTTTGGAGTTACAGCATCCCTTGTAACTGATTTTCAGGGTGCTGGGATCCCAGCTGGGCTTGTGGACCTACGTTCAGACCTAATGCTTTGTGCAGTGGTGTTAAAGCCTAACCTGCCTTGCTTTAAGTTGGCTTTCACAGCAAGTGACAAGTGTGAGATTTATCCAGCATAAGAAGGTCCAGGCCTGTGTGAAGAAGGCAATTTGTTGTCATTCAGACAGACAACAGGCATCTACTTGGAATACAGAAAAACCTCTAAGGCAATGTTCATAGGGAGGTACTGACTGTGTGATGGTGTCAATCTCTTAGGGGAGGATCCCAGGAAGTGAGTAAGAAGCAGGAGCTATTGAGATAAAAGTGTCATCTGCAGCAGGATAAATAAACTATGGTCCCTAGATCAGGAGCAAGTGGGGTTGTGAAAGTCATGCTTCACAGATTACATAAAGGAAGTCTTTAGAAGGGTTGCTGAGAACACACTTGTGGTGGAAAATGTATTTAATGTAAAAAGCAGGCAAACTTAAACAAGATCAAGCAAGTGTGGTACTCAGGTTCTGTAGGTGGAGTTGTGGTTTTAGACTGAGCCTGTCTTAATTACAATTTTACATTTGATTTTTAAGAAATAAATTAGGTTGTGGATTAAATCTGAGGCAAACTGGTAATTGCAGAAAGTAAAGTTGCTTCTGTCATCTCTTTTTAGGTTGGAAGAGACTTGAATGGTAAAGGCTAGTCAAGTTCACAGGGGGGCAGGGTGTAACTGGAAGCATTTCCTTGTGTGCAGTGAAGCACTGATCTGAAGAGGAAGTGTTTGAAGGGTGGATAAATGTCTGCATGTATATTTAGCCAAAAACTCTGTGAGAAAGGGAAGACTGGAAGGATTGCCAGGATCTTGGTGTGCAGCAGTGATGGTTGAGGAGCCAGCTACCTGGAACAGTTCAACCTTCTGTCCAGGCTGGGTGTTGACAACAGAGCTTGACCTCAAAAAGTTTCTCGTTTCAACAACAATACAAAGTAACAATTTAAATAGTACTATTTTTCACATGGATTTCTGTGAAGACTATGAAAGCCTTTGCAAATACAGCATTTTAATTGACCTGTGAAATCTGTGAGGTAGATACAGATATACCTGCTTTACCAAGTTGCTGAGGAACATGCATGTTATGATCATTTTTTGAAGGAAAGGAGTGTTGGTGTACTGCAGGAGGCATTAAAAGTCCAAATTCAGTTTTGTTAATTCAGGTGTATATATATATATAGGACTTCCCAAGACAAAGTGGTTGAAAAGGTAGCCTGGGAGCTAAAAACTTTGCTTGCAAATATAATCTCATTTATTATATATTTTGTATTGTGCTGGGTTGAAAAATTCCCCCCAACATTAAATTTGCTGGAGCAGCTCAGTTGGAAGCAAATGAAAGCTGTATTTTCAAGCAAAACTGCAATCTACAATGAAATGCAGTATGTACAAATATTTACAATATTTACTGGTATTTGCAATTAATAAAGAGCACAAGAACCCCCCTGGCAAAAGACCAGGGGAGCTGCTAATAGCTTCTCCCTCCCTGCCCCCCCCTTGTACACAAAAGGGACAAGAGAAAGGAGCAGAGAGATATTTTGTTAGACTTAGCCAAAACAATGCAGTCAAGGTCAAGCAGAAGCAAGTTCATCTCTCCCAGAGTGAAGAAGCGAAAAGAGAGAGAAATTATTTACCAAACTACTTCTTATGGTAGATAACTCTCCAATGGGATTGTTTGTTTAGAACTACCATTGTTTTTTTTTTTTACAGACATAGTGATTTATTTACATTTTACCACTTTCTGTTCAAGATCTGTGAAAAAGATTGTTGAAGGCATAGCCTAAAACTACCACATGTATAAGAAAAAAACCAAAGCAAAACAACAAAAAGACCCCAAACAAACTCCTGACCTGTGAATTGTTTATTTGAGGGGGAAAAAAGCTAACTCTAACTCGTTAGGCAACACGGTATTTTCTGCAATGCTTGGTTCAGCAGATATAGAACTATTTGTTAAGAAACTTATTCCATTTAACTCCAGTAAAGGAAATCTGAGCATCTGGCAGTGTAGTAATAAAATCTGTACTGCATTTCTCTTCAAAATGCAGCTTGAATGCAGTCTTCCCATTGGTAGTTCTGATGTGATAGCTGTATCAGCTATTTTCCATACTCATTTTGACAGATTAACTTTTTGATGGGAATTTTCCATGGAATTGATCTTTTTGTAAATATGTGTTTAATAAATTGGAAGTTGACTAACAGGCAGAGATGACTAAATTGTAATGTAGGAAATATTAATATGACAAGAATTCATATATCTTAAGAGCGATTTGAGTTATCAATGTATGCAAACAGACTGCCAAGGAGCAAACAATTGGGCCTCTTGGTATATTTTTGCTATAGTTTCCAGAATAAGTAATGTCAAGTGAAGAACTGCACACTTCTTCCCCCCACCCCCACCCCCTCCTAAAGCAGCTTTGCCCTCAGCAGTACTTCTGCAAGCTCTTATGTTTGGATCTTTAGTAGTTTGTTGTCTTTCAAGTATTGTTTTCCCTGCTAACAGATCATTTCTCCTCTAAGAGCAACAAGAACATAGAATAATAGAATGGTTTGGGTTGGAAGAAACCTTTAAGATCATCTGGGTCCTAACTCCTCTGCCATGGGTAGGGAAACCTTCCACTAGAACCAGGTTGCTCAAAGCCCCATTCGTCCTGGCCTTGAACACTAATGTATGCTGAAGGCAATATCTGACATACAAAAATTCATGTAAAGATGATAAGCTTAGCAAATTAAAGCAGGGCTCAAAAGGGCTAAGGAATGAATGATAAGATACCACACTGCACTTAAAGCAAAGAGGTTTGGGTGGTTTTTTTAATATCAAGCATATGTCAGACAAGGCTTTTTTTCCTGTTAAAACCTGTAGTAGGATTAGCAGAATGTGTATGCTAATTTCTGAATGCTTGGAAGTTTAGTCTGTAAGGATGACAGGCTTATGTACTGGCTTAGTGCACAAACATGCTTGGCATATTGCCATTTGTCATTCTGAGTTTGGAGTTCAGTTCAAAGTGATGCTTGTCAATGCATTGCCAAAAGGAGGCATTGTTTGTTTCTATAACCATGCTGGTGGTGACTGCGTGCTCAGCAGAAGCTAGGAAGAAGCTGCAACTTCTTCTTTGTTCTTGTTTTGACACAGCATATATGATTTATACAAACTAGGTTCTGTGATACTAAAATTAATAATTGGCTAGAAGAAAGATAAAAGCACACTTTTCAAAACAGCCAGCTTTGCCCAGACCTTTGTTGGGTACACAACCAAGAAGAACGTGTCCTGATTTGTTGGGTGGTTCAACATCCACATGGACTTTCTGGGACCACAGCAGGTCAGAAGAGACTGAGGAACCTGGGATACTGAGGATGTACTGGGCCCTTGTAAATGACACAGGCTCTGGCATATCTGTCCCCTATCCTTAGTGATCTGTTGAAGAAAGGCAGTGTCAATGAACTGTCATCACAGAATTAATGAGGCTGGGAAAGACCTCTGAGACCATTAAGTCCAGTCCTAACACCACGACATCAGCTAAACCATGCCCCCAAGTGCCACATCTAATCTTTTCTTAAAGACCTCCGGTGACTGAATGATGGTTCTGAGTAAGCCATGACTGGGTGACAGTTCCAGACAGGTTCTAGAAGGATTCCCAAAATGTATGTAAATGCATGTCAGGGAGAAAATTCTGAACCGCAGGAAATTAATGTCAACCTGTCCTCCCCAGAAGAAAGTGTGCTAGCTCCTGTTCTGTCCTGCTTGCCAGCATGAGGTGTTCTGATCATTCTGGAAAAAAAAAAAAAAAAAAAGTGATAAATCTCTCTTTTAAAGAGCAATGGTCAATAGCAGGAAGTGGTGATGCCATCAGAAAGTGATTAGGATGTGGTCTTTCAGGAAAAAACACAACTTTAATTTCTCAGAACTAAGATTCCTTGCCCAGAGAGAGGAAGGAGTGGCTATAGACTGAATAAACTGAGAAGGGAAAATCCTGAAAAAAGTCCTTGCTGTGTTTTGTGAAGGATGTTTTAACTGGTCTAATTCAGCAGCTTCTCAGTGGCCACCATACTCAGCTCAAGTTCAGCTTTGGGGCCTTAAGCATTGCCCTGAGTTTTAACTGAGCAAGCCTGCTTAGGCACTTTACCTGACCCAGGTACCATAGGTCATACTTTTAACAGTTTTATTTTACTTGCAAATAAAATATTGCTAAATTAAGTACGCTTTCTTATACTCTTTCAAATGTATAAAGATAACTCTGTCAAAATCAAATTCTTTTTAGATAATTTTTTGTCTGCTGAGTACTTTTTCCAAAGTATTAGAAAACGAGGTGAAATTCTGTCTTTTCCTCATCTTTGTGTTTTCCACTTTGCATTTCACGTTTTGTAAATGAGTTTGTTTTGACATCAGCACTACCACTGAACCTGCAAACATTTTTAACTTCCCTAGCAAAATTAATTTCTTCTATTAATGAAAACCTTTTTTTTTCCCCTGATGTAGAAGCACATAATCAAAAATTGTTTCTACTAAACTGACAAAAAAACTTCCATGGGAGCTTGAATCTGAAGAATTCCCAATACAGAGGATGGAAATCAAGTGCAGCTAGATCAATGCGAGTCCTGTTGGTGGTTATTTATGCAAGTAACAGGAACTAGGCTATGCTAATAAGCAAGTCAGCCTTTGAAGTACAAAGCATATGTAAATGTGTTAGCCAAAATTTGGAGTTTGGAACACAATTAAGTGAGCAGAAGAAATACTGAGGATGCAGAAAAGTTTGAGTGATTGTGGCCCACTTTCCAAGTGGAATTTACTGAATGTTTTTTTTCTTTTTGTTTGAGTCTGTCATCATGTCCCAAATATTTTTTCATTCTTTTAATTGTCATCTCATTTGATAAATGATACTGTGAGCTATTGCTGTTTGTGGATAAATGTTTTGCATGTTACCGTTCATATGTTCTTCCTGCTGTTTATGTAAATAAGACCTTTGCATTTACCTTTGCATTACTTAGATCTTAACATTCTTTAGAATGCTCAATCTTAGATAACTTTGCATCTTAATTTCTGTAAACCTCTTTCCAGCAGCAGTGTTGAGCCAATACACTCAGCAGCTTTAGGAGGAATTTAAAGGGAGAGGCTGGTACAGACCTGCAAGTATGATGCTGGTCTCTTCTCCCAGGTAATTAGTGATAGAACAAGAGGGAATGGCCTCAAGCTGCAACTGGATAGGTTTAGACTGGACTTTAGGAAACATCTTTTCGTGGAATGAGTGGTCAGGCATTGGAATGTACTGCCCAGGGAGGTGGTGGAGTCCCCAAGCCTGGATGTGTTTAAAGGTGGTTTGGATGTGGCGCTTGGGGATATGGTTTAGGGGTGACCCTTGTAGAGTAGGATTCATGGTTGGACTTGGTGATCCTGAGGGTCTTTTCCAACCTGAATCTTTCTGTGTTTCTGTGAAAAGTGAAAGACAAACACATGGAGTTTGAATATTAGGAAACTGGAAAAAATAGCTTGTCAATGGATAGAACTGTTTGTAGAAGAAAATAACAATAGAGTATAGGAAAGGGGAAAATAGCAAGGCAAGAAGGGAAATTTTTCTTCAGCTGGAAGTTTGTGTGCTTCCTTGTGCCCAATTCTGAAATTTTAGAGAACACACTGCAAGAGTTGTTTTGCTCTCTTAAATAATGAAATTAATGAACAAAGCTGAATACTCTGTAATGTGGGGTAGAGTTCATTGCTCTCTGTCTGGAGGATGAGAGAAGCTATTCTTGAAAAACAGTGTTTGTAGTATTAAAAGCCATGACTGGTATTGTTCACATGTGCTGCTGCTGCAGCATTCAACTATAGATATAAAGTCTGAGGACTATTTGAAGTAACACTATGAGAGTGGTACCAGACTGGGTCAGGGTAGGAGCTTGAACACTGATACTTTAGATTTCTTTAGTGTAGTGACCTATACACCACTGGTAGAGTTGTGACAGATTTTGAAGGCAGCAGCTGACTCCAGTGATGGGGATGGGATGTTTACTCTTTCTGCATCTTGTTTTCTTGCTTAAAAAAAAAAAAAAGAAACATTTCAAAACAAATTTGAAGGTTGGATTAGGTTATATTTCCTGTGTATGTCTCCCACTTGTTTTGTAGAATGTATAATAGTATTAAGAGTATATGTAGTAGCAATTGTACAAGGTGAATTACAGATTACGTTTCTAAAGGTGAAATCCTTCATAGTAGCAAGAATCTACAGAAACCTATTTTCTTTACTTAAATTTAATTATCAGATTAAAATATTTTTAAATTCCAGAGGACTCAAATGTTCCAAAGAAATTTTTTTTTAAAGACTTCAAGTATAGAAATTATATAAAACTAGAAATCTCTTGTAGTAGAAAAATGTAAGTTTTCTATAATATTGAGGGCAACTTCACTGGAATCAGAGGTAAGTACATTGGGTTTGGTACTTAGTATTAAAAATCTGTTTTGAATTCTGCGTAGTGGAACAGTTTTTAGCATTTCCTACTTCTGATTCACAGAAGTTGCTGGCGAAGCCCAACAGGAAATGATCGTGTGCAGCCCTGCATGCTTTCACTCCCTTAATAAATTTTGTTTGCATCCTGTTTTTTTTAAACAGGTAATGATTAAATGTCTTGCAGAAAAACAGAACTTGGAAGGTGTGGCGTTGTAGTTTTGCTTGAAAATATTTTAACATTCATGGCTCTCTTCTGGGACTGGTGGGGGGTTTGGTTAGCCATGTCTTGCAGTCTGATGTTTGATTGCCATACTGCCCATAATGTTTCAGCTGAGATTTGGAAACTTGTGAGATAATCATAGAGTCATACAATGGTCCAGGCCAGAAGGGACCTCCAAAGCTCATCTAGTCTGACCTCCCTGCAGTCAGCAGGGACATCCCCAGCTAGACCAGAGCCTTGTCGAGCCTCACCTTGAATATCTTCAGGGAAGGAGCCTCAACCACCTCCCTGGGCAACCTGTTGCAGTGTTCCACTACCCTCATAGTGAAGAACTTGTTCATAACATCCAATCTAAATCTGCCCTTCTCCAGTTTGAAGCTGTGGCCCCTTACCCTGTCCATGCAGGCCTTTGTAAAGAGTCTCTCTCCATCATTCCTGTAGCCCCCTTCAGGTACTGGAAGGCTGCTATTAGGTCTAATCACTGCACACACCACCATTTACCACTTCAGAAAGCTTTATTGGTTCTTAGTCTACATCCTTTGTAGTGCAGGATACTTTTTTGGCAGAAGCGATCATCAGACTTGAAGACATTAAAATGCCATCTTTAAAGATTACCCTTTTTTATGCAATTTCTTGTTCCCATTTGCTCTCTGCTCAGCAGAACCACCTGGGTGTGAACTGCACAGTGTGGCTTCAGTCAGTAATAATTCTGCAGAAAGACTTTGCTTATCAGCTGTGACTGAAACCAAAGGATATGTTGAGATTTCTGTTCACATGCACAAGCCCTGTTTTTTTGCCCTTGTGGAAATCAGGACTTTTCCCCTGTTAAGATGCTATTTAAACTGTGTTGTCTGTACCACTGGAGTGACTTTGGATGGCAGTAGGAGGTTTGGGAGTGCAGGGAAAACACCTTATTACAATCAAATTATGAAAAACATTGAATTGGATCTCCACTGACAGAAAACACTGAAGGTCTGTGGGAAGTTGCAGTCATCATTGGTGCCCTCAGAATTAGAATAAGGTTGAAGATCTGCTGCCTTAGGCAAGCTGTCTACTCCACATCGATGGTCTTTCTGTCTTTGCCTTGTTGATATTTTGCCAAATTTAGTCTTGGGGAAAATGTTAGTTGGCATTAATGCCGTTAGGTGACTTCATGTGTGATTTCTGAGAAGGTTTATTCAATTGTAACCTTACATGCTGTTAGAAGACGAAAGGCCAAGAGAAGTTCTTATGATTGTCCAGCAAGAGGTTGTCAGAGCATTGCAGACCCCAGGGCCCTTGTGAAATCTTTATGATTATGATTAGCCTGCCCTAATATAGTCTAGGCAGACCTACAGTTGTTGAATACATCAGCAATAGAGATGGGGAGTTTGTGGGATGTGAAGAACAATATTTTCCTTTGATTTGCAAAGAGAAGAATTGCATGAACGCAGCTTGGAGAGGGGAAGAAACAGAAAGTGCCTCAAGCCTTTTGAACTTAATTGATAGAGTGGTGGCTGACACCAGGAAATTGCAAAAAAGTACAGGGAGACTTAAGAGACAAGGGGTTTTACATTTCAAAATAGATCTTTTCTGAAGATTGTCTTTCAGGATCTGTTAAAAGTGGGTGTGTTAAAGACTCTATCTTTCTTTTAATGAAATAACACCTGAATGTTTTATACAATAATACAGATTTGCATGCTGTGGAAAGTGATTTTTATGTTACATGTGTTTATTGCATAAGTTTAGATGAATGCCTTAAGGAGTGAAGCTGGTATAACCAACTTCAATATTAACAAAAATTTCAGCAAGGAGGAGCTGCTAATAGAAGCTTACAAGGACAGTTTAGAATTTTTTTTTTTTTAGTAAGAAGTCAGAATTCATCACATATACAGTCTGTCTTGCTAGAAAGATACCTCACTGTGGACTGCTATACTTAAAACCTGGGCAGAAAGAAAACAGTTGTTGCCCATCTCTAGGCAGATGCCTCAGCACCACTCCCAACTAGATCAAGCATTCCAGATTCAATAACCTAACTGAAAGCAGTTTGGCAAAGCCTCAGTTCAGAGATTATTTACTGATGGACTTGCTTGCTATTTAGGTGTATATGAGGCTGTGGCAGTTTAGGCTGGGTGCCCCCTGCCACTGCTGCATGTCCTGGGTGCCCACCCAGAGGGGTGGACACAGGAAACGACGTATTTCTACCCATAAGTCCTGCACCCTATAAGGCCATCTGCAAAGTCATTCTCTTTCTCTTTCTTCCCTCTCTGCTCCCACGGGAGATGTCCTCTCTTATCGGGTAATGCCGGGGGAGTATCCTCAAGGCCTCTTAGGCCTGTCTAGGCCTAATGCCAGGAGGAGAATGGAGGGGGGGGCAGTCTCAGACCTGGCCAGCCTGAGACTTGCCTAGCAGCGGGAGGGGGAAGAAAGAGCCCTGGGGGGTTTGGGTTTACCCTCAGGTGGGAAGAAGGGAAGGATTGGGAAGCCTCTGGGAATTCTGTGAGGGGTTCTGTACGCTTTGGGATACTCTTTGTCACTATGCTTTGTAGTTTTTTTTTTTTTTTTTTTGTAGCTTCACCAATTGCTTTTCCATTTAAACTTTCCATCACTCTCCAATCCGTTTGTGTGAGTCTCATTCTTTTGTCCCTTTCGGGGCAAGAGACGATCTGTCTGGCCCCAAACCAGCACAGAGGCCATAACAGTATAACTACCATGGGTCTCTCTGTGCCGTGTGCCAAGACCATGACAAATCCACAACTACTGTAAGTAATTTTCTTTATTCATCACTCAAGAACAGCTGAGAAATCACTGTACCAGCCTCATCCCAGGGGCAGACCAGGAGACCAGCAGTTTTTTTGGTGTGCAGGTAAAGCTTTTCCTAGTCAGCTTCCTCCCTGAAATGTTTATACACCAATGCATACAGCATGGGCAATAAACAGGAGGAGCTGGAGGCCATTGTGCTACAGGGAAACTATGAGCTAGCAGCCATCAGGGAAAGCTGGAGGGACAACTCCCAGAAGTGGAGCGCTGCAGCTGAAGGGTAGCAACTTCCAGAAGGGATAGGCAAGGAAGAAGAGGTGATGGTGAGGCCCTCTATGTTAGGGAGACGTATGAAACCATGCAAACTAATGAAGGTGATGATAGGGTTGAGCCCTTATGGGTAAGAATAAGGCCAGCAAGAGTGGTACCATGGTGGGAATCTGCTACAGGCCACCCAACCAGGATGAAGAGGTAGATGAAATTTTTTATAAGCAGTCAAGAGAGGTTTCACAATTGCCTTCCCCTTGTTCTCCTGGGAGACTTCAACTTCCCGGATGTCTGCTGGGTCCTGCACTTGGGTCACAACAACGCCAAGCAATGGTGCAGGCTTGGGCAGGTGTGGCTGGAAAGGGGCCTGGGGCTGCTAATGGACAAGCAGCTGAAGAGGAGCCAGCAGTGTGCCCAGGTGGCCAAGAAAGCCAAAGGCATCCTGGCTTGGATTAGAAATGTTGTGTCCAGCAGGAGCAGGGAGGGGATTGTCGCCTGGGACTCAGCTCTGATGAGGCCACACCTTGAGTATTGTGTCCAGTTTTGGGCAGCTCAATGCAAGAGAGATGTGGAGGTGCTGGAGCCAGGGCAGAGGAGGGCAAGGAAGCTGGGAAAGGGCCTGAAGAATAAATCTGATGAAGAGCAACTGAAGGAGCTGGGGATGGTTAGTTTGGAAAAGAGAAGGCTGAGGGGAGACCTCATTGCTGTCTACAACTACCTGAAAGGAGGTTGTGGAGAGGCTGCTGCTGGTCTCTTCTCACATGTAATTAGTGATAGAACAAGAGGGAATGGCCTCAAGCTGTGACTGGGTAGGTTTAGAACTCAACATTAGGAAAAAAAATTTCAGGTCAAGCATTGGAATGTGCTGCCCAGGGAGGTGGTTGAGTTACCGAGCCTGGATGTGTTTAAAGGTGGTTTGGATGTGGCGCTTGGGGATATGTTTGGGGGTGAACCTTGTAGAGTAGGGTTCATGGTTGGACTTGGTGATCCCAAGGTCTTTTCCAACCTGAAAGTTTCTGTGATACAAAAAGTGGAAATAAATGCTTCATTCTTGGTTTGCAATCAGGGTAATCTACATTAAAATAACTTACCAAAAGTTGGTCGCAAAAATTCTGGTTTAGTCCTTTATATGGTGTTACTGCAGGAGAGAAGTTTTTGTTTCCCACCTCACTTGCAATGTAGTCAGGAGAATGTCTTTTGTAATAAATTTGCTTCTAGTTCCGTGTCCCTGTGCAACTATTACTTGCACTTATGTTTATAATTTCTTCTGTAATGTCTATTAAAAGGAAGCAAGACATGACTGTATGACTTTGAGAGATCAGAAACGTGAAGTGTTGTGAAATAACTGACCCAGAACTATTAATTGCATTTCTTTATATCATTATTCCTATGTTTTTTGTTTATGCTACATGAGGATTTTTAGTAGGAAGCTTGATTATGAAAGCAGTGAAGCATAATGAAATAATTGTTTTGAGAGACACTGTAAAGGCTGATAGCTCTGAATTTTACCTACATATTTTTTGTTTACTTTATGGGCTTGATGCTAGTCTAGACCTGTCTCTAAAGCTTCAAAGCTTCTTAGGTAGAAGAGGAGCCTCCCTCTGCCTTTTTTTCCTTTGGCAATGTGGTTGTTTGAAGCTGCTCTTTGTTTTCAGTCTGTAACATCATAATGTTAATCTTCATATAACATAGCCATGCAAGTTCTCTCAACTCTGTGTAGTAATCACATTTATGAGGTTGTTAGAATTGTAAGGTGCTCATTGATAGCATAAGAGAACGTTGTTACCTTACTGCAACTTTTAAATCACTTCTCTTCAAGAGACTTGAATGATGGTGTCCCCAGTAATTAAAAATACCTGAAATACAAGGTTGAAAAGAACTGCAGCCAAGTGCAGAATAATTTTAAAGACTGTAATGGATCATCCAAGGTGAGGCAGTTGGTAAGTTTGCAGTGATTCAGTTGCTTGGGTATAACTACAGAATTGAACTTTTGGGGTCATTAGCATGCAACCAAGAACTTCAGTGCTAATCACTGGATGGAGATTTTTTTCCCTTGATGAGAGGAACATTTGACATAAATCAGTGACTTCAGAAACAACTGCTGCTTCATGCATCCTAGTTTTAGGTGAGCAGCTTGGTACTCTGAGAGCAGCTGGTTGGAAGTTTCTAAAGTTGAAATGTTAGGACTCAGAATCTCTTTTGGAAACAGGGCCAAAGTCTCAGCTAACTTCATTTACAGTGCTGAGTCACAGAGTCACAGAATCACAGAATGTTAGGGGCTGGAAAGGACCTTGAAAGATCACCCAATCCAACCCCCCTGCCAGAGCAGTATCACATATAGCACGTCACACAGGAATGCATCCAGATGGGTTTTGAGTATCTCTAGAGAAGGAGACTCCACAACCCCCCTGGGCAGCCTGTTCCAGTGTTCCATCGCCCTCACAGTGAAATAATTCTTCCTGCTGTTCCCTGGAAACTCCTATGCCTCAACTTCCACCCACTGCCCCTTGTCCTGTCTTTTGGCATCACTGAGCAGAGTCTGACTCCATCTTCTTGGCACTAACCCTTTACATCTTTATAAACATTAATGAAGTCCTTAGTATTTGAGAAGTATGCATAGTTGGCATTGTGCCAATGTTGATAGGAAGACAGAACTTGGAGAAGACCTTGTTTTTAGTGCTTGATACCTGAACACAATTATTTCCATGTATTTTGCTAAGTAAATGCATATTCTTTATAACACAAGCTTTATGGTGAAAGATCTTTTATTTGATTCCAAGTTTTAATTACTTCTTAAATGTCATTTAGTATCTGATTCAGGCTGTTTTGTCATAGGATGTTGACTTTATATCTTAGTGTGATAAGAGGAGTCACTTGCTCTTAATCATCAGGTGTAGGCTAGAGAGTACATAGAATGCCATTGAAATTTATACCTCTTTACCCTATCTTCATTGCCCAAAGAAAAATAAATAATAAGAAACTAACCCGGCAATTTCTAACCATGAGTAATGTGGCTGGCAGGTTAATTGCAGGCCTAGGCATGAATATGCAAAGGTGGAGATGATTCACAATTGCAGGAATCAAAAAACAATGAATGAAGTCTTTGGCTGGATGTACAGTTACGCCAGTGAGGCCTGGCACCAGAGAGGATGATTGTAATACTTCCTTGATTGGGCAATGATCATGATCAAAAACAAGTTGTTCTGTAAGCAGAACTGCAATGAAACCTGGTTTCCTATGGAAATGACTTGAGCTCTTCGCTATGTGCTTCACCCCAATATTCTGCAGCTGCCTCACCATGTGCTTCACCCCAATATCTGCAGCTGCAGTTCCCATGGTCTTCAGTGCTCCCTTGCCTCAAAGCAATCTCCTGTGCTCAGTAACATTTCCTTCTCCCCTCATGCTCCCTTAACTGTCAGCTGGGCTGAAGGCAGTATGCATTGTTCTTAAATTTAACAAACCAAACTCTCGGATCTCTGATGTGGCCTTTCTCACATTGCAAAGTCACAAACTCTGCTTTAGTTCTTGAGAATGCAGCTGATAAAATGGGAGAGGAACCTTAAGACACTATTGAGTTGAGAAAAAAAATAATTGAGATGTTCAAAGTGTGAATTCAGATGGAAATTTTGCAGCTTGAAACCTGAATTTATATCTAATGAACTGTAGGATCAGAGCGTCTTTTAAAAACCTCTGGTCCTGAAGATACAGAGAAGCTCTTCAATAACTCCTGACTGGTTCTCACCAACTCAGAAGACAAGTGAAGAGTTCTTTCTATTAATTATATATTTACTGGTGGGCATTTAAGTTTTGCCGCTTCTTTGGTAACTTGTTTTCCTTGATACATAATGGATTTGGGAAGTTCTTTGAACGTGCCTGTGTTAGCTAATGTGAGTGGTGCACTTTTGTGACCATAAAGATTTTCAGAATGCACATTTGCAAGCTGACCAAGTGCTAAGATGAATCTGGACAGGCTTCCTATACAACGTCCTTTTAGCTGCAGTAGCACTTCACAGTAAATCTGTCACGAAAGGTATGGCACTGGCAGTATTTGACTAGTGTTTCAGTGCACTAGAGTTGCATTTTTCTTTCTTCTTGGTTTTGCTTTATGCTCCCTGACAGCTGAATCGCTTGATGAGCGTTCATGAGCTCTGCTTTTATTTTTTTGTGTGTGTGTGTTTTTTCAAACAGCCCAAGTGATGGGAAGAGCTGGAATAAAACAAGACGTCGGTCCAAGTTTTGCTTCTTTGCTAATTGCCTGTAGATTTTTTTTGTTATTGTTCAATGTCATTTCAATGTGATACAGATTGCAGCGTGGTGATTCAAATTGCTTTGAAAAGTAGTGTGACGTGGGATAAAGAGTGGAAAGGGTTTAGAGCTATTTAGGTTGTAGAGAAATGAAGCTTTGATCAATAATCTTGAAGCACACAAAATCACTGCTGACGTCTTCAGTGGATGTACATAATAAGGAAGACAAGGCAGTTGTACAGAACAGGCTCGTCTTCTGGATGAGAATACAAACCCCAAAAGTAGTTTCTGCTTTAAAGGGTGACTGGTTTTGTCAGAATGGGGTTACAGTGTCCCAGCAAGCAGCAACTGGTATTTTTTTAAGTGTCATAGTGAAAACACAACTTGAGAGAGACTTTGACAAAATCTGAGGGGTGGGTGTCAAGGGGGCCAGGCTCTTTTCAGTGGTTCACAGTGATAAGACAAGGAACAACGGGTTCAAACTTGGAACATAGAAGATTTCACCTCAACATGAAGAGAAACTTCTTCACAGTGAGGGTGACAGAGCCCTGGAACAGGCTGCTGAGGGGGGTTGTGGAGTCTCCTTCTTTGGAGACTTTCAAACCCCACCTGGATGCATTCCTGTGCAGACTCACCTAAGTGATCCTGCTCTGGCAGGGAGGTTGGACCTGATGATCTCTGGAGGTCCCTTCCAACCTCTGATATACTGCGATACTGTGTGAAAATGAGCTCATAAACTCTGAGAACATAAAAGTAGGGCAGTAAGCATTAGGAACAGACCAGTGACTTACAGTATGTGTGTCACTGGTGGAACTGACACTAGAGTTCTGAGTCAGTTCTCTTCATCTCCCTCAAAAAGGAAATTGTAAAAGGTAGCAGCAAATGGATGGTACAAGGTCTGAGTACTGAATGCTTCTTATACAGAAAACATAAAAAATCAATCAGGCTGATTTTGCAAAAAAAGGAGTAAATTGATTAGAGTATACAAATTCCTCCTCAGAGAAGAGACAGGGAGTGCTAAAAGCTTTTTTTTTTTCAGTTTAGGGGAAAATGAGTAATAGAATAAGAAACCAGATAAAGTCAAGGTACTCAATTTCACGTGTAAAAGGATGAATGAGCAAGGGAGAGAGTGCAGCCTCTACCCATCAATTTCTTCCAGTCAATACTGACTGCTCTTCAAAAAGGTGCATTTTCATGAAGCATTAAGGGTGTGATATTTATCACAGTATCACAGTACATTAGAGGTTGGAAGGGACCTCCAGAGGATCATCCAGTCCAACTCCCTGCTAAAGCAGGATCACCCTAGGGTAGTCCTCACAGGAATACATCCGGATGGGTTTTGAAAGTCTCCGGAGAAGGAGACTCCACAACCTCTCTGGGCAGCCTTTCCCAGTGCTCCATCACCCTCACTGTAAAGAAGTTTCTCATCACGTTGAGGTGGAATCTTCTCTGTTCAAGCTTGTACCTGTTGTTCCTTGGCTTATTACTGTGCACCACCAAAAAGAGCTTGGCCCCCTCCACTTGATATCCACCCCTCAGCTATTGATAGACATTGATCAGATTCCCCTCTCAGTCTTCTCTTCAGACTAAAGAGCCCCAGGGCTCTCAGTCTCTCTTCATAGGGGAGGTGCTCAAGTCCCCTAAGCATCCTCGTGGCTCTCTGTTGGAGTCTCTCCAGCAGGTCTCTGCCTCTCTTCAACTGGGGAGCCCAGAACTGGACACAGTATTCCAGGTATGGTCTCACCAGAGTAGAGGGGGAGAAGAACCTCCCCAGCCCTGCTGGCCACACTTTTCTTGCTGCACCCCAGGATCCCATTGGCCCTCCTGGCCACAAGAGCACATTGCTGTCCCATGCAGAACTTGCTGTCCACTAGGACTCCACGGTCTTTCTCCATGGAGCTACTTTCCAGCAGGGCAGCCCTAACCTGTACTGATGCATTATACAATCTCCAGGCAGGTGTCCTGTGAAACTGAATAAAATTATCAGATCACTGTGGCTGATCATACTAATACAGTAATGAATCCCCAAGAAGCCTGTGTGTAAGTACAGTTTTAAGGTGTCTGTTTTCCACACCTGTTTCAGTGCTGAAGTGCTTCAATGGTTAAGCTCATACTGAGAATTAGTTGCAATCTTATTTCAGTGTAACTATTCTGTTTGTCTTCTAAACCTCTTATCATCTCACAACACTTTTGTTTGCAGAGCAGCATTACTAATTAGTATGCACATGATACTGAAAACACTGGTAGGCAAACAGTGCTGAAGAGCCAAGAGAGGAACAGTAAAGGACTGGTTTAATTGCAGCTCACGGTTAGTAGTTGCTTTTCTTCAACTGAAGAACTGACAGTGGCCTTGTGGGTGCAGAGCAAAGTGTGTGATGCCATTTTTCCTAAAAGTTCATGGCTTTAGGAGTATCTTGGGAATGAAGAAGGGGACGCAGGAGGAAGATCATTGGAGGTTTTTAAGGCCAGGCTGGATGTTGCTCTGAGCAACTTGATGTAATGTGAGGTGTCCCTGTCCATGGCATTGGGGTTGGAACTGGATGATCCTTGAGGTCCCTTCCAACCCTAACAATTCTATGATTCTGAGATTCAGAAACATTAGGCAAAAACATTTCAAAAGGTGTTTTAGGGTTAGATGGTTACATTATTAATACAGGTAACTGCTAGAGCAACTGCAAGAACTTTTAAAAAATACTATTTATTGTGACAGTTTTCTTCTGAAGCAGGCTTTCAGGAAAGTTTATAGTACTACAAGGTATAAATTGATGACAATTTACTGTGCTATTTTTAGGAGTGAAGTAGCCACTTTGGTAGTAGTGCAGAGGTCAGAGTGATTTTTTTTTTCTTTTTAATATAATTTAACTTTTTGTTATTGGTAGGGTTTTGTTGGTGTTTTCTTTTGCTTAGCTGTATGGCTTTTTCCTGTTTTTGAAAGGCGCCATAAAGAAAGGTCAACTGAGGGAGTACAATTGATGCCTGCTGGAAGGGGGACATAGCTTGGTATACAAAATACCCTTTGCAGAAGGATTTGAGTGCTGTAATTAAAAGCAGTGCTGGTTTTCTTGTATGCAGCATCAGTTCTGGTAAGTGCTAAGTGCCTTCAATTTTCACTGTGCTCAGATCTGGAAATAATCAGTTGTGGTAGCAATTCATGGTCTTAGGTGTTCTGGACTCTCTACTTTGTTAGTCTTTTAACAACATCTGCTCTGCATCTGAACCTCTCTACCCCTTGCACACCAATCTCTACAGAAAGGACTAAAAGAAAGGACATAGCAAGAAACACTGGATGAGTCTAAAAGAAAAGAGCTGTCAATAATATCTGGGGTTTGATGGAGGATCAGGTACAGTGCCCTAGTATTTTCTTTCTTTCATTCTTGCTCCAGATGTTCCACTAAGTGCCAAGTGAAGCAGCACAACATTGTTCTTAGTTTTGCCATCCTAACCATTTAAAGACACATTTGAGTCAGGAATGAGAATAATCTTCTGCTTCCTTCCCTATCATTAGTGAGGGTGAGCACTGAAAGGCTTTTCAGAAGAGTTGTGTATTTCCTTCCGTTTTCCACTTTGGCAGAACGGAACAAGGTATAGGCTGGTGAATTTTTTTTCATGTTCGTCTTGGAAAATTAAATTAAAACTGTGACACAAATCCAGCCCCAAGTATCCAGTCCAATGCTTGGTAATGTTCTTATGGGATCTAATGAGTGCTGTGGCTGTTCCCATTCGCTAGAGCCACCTTTGTGAGGGTAGTCTGATCTACAGACCTGAGAACAGGAAAAGGGTATCACACGAGAGGAAAAATGAAGCTTCATCACTGCTACTGTTTTGTTCACCTGAGGATAAAATGTGTTCTGCTGTCAAATTGGGTGTTGCTAATTGTCATTTAATTCTCATCCTTTTCCATTTTCTTTGTTGAAGGATGTGCCCGCTAAGAACCAAGCAAATTTTCCACATGAAGAGAACTTAAACTCAGGGTTTAGAAACTCAAACAGCAATTTCCTGTCTCTCTGTCAAAAGAAATCATTTTAATTATTTACAATTCTGTTCCCATTTCCTACCTTTGTTTTAAAAATGGTTGAAAGAATTCTTAGTTGAAATAAATACAGATGCAGATAATTTTTGAGCAGAGCTACACAACAGCCAACATCTAATTGATAAAACAGTGGGGCTGAGTTGCAGGAAACTTTGAGGGGGTTCTTTATGTTAGGTATGTTAAATTCCTGTGGCATGCTTTGGAGAGGTCCTGATGTCAGTAGGAACTTCAGCTATGTAGGAATAGCAGAATATGTAGCAAAATTGCATAGTGTGGGTCAGAAAACAATTTTCTGGTGGTGAGTTCACATAAATTACAGTTCTTGAGGGGCAAATTTTTGCACTCTCTTGAAAGCAGTTTGATATGTGTGTATCCATCCAGGGATTGACGTTGATCCCATGAGATCTTTATCAGCGTTCTCTTAATTCCTGTGAGCAAAAGGATTTCAGTTGTAGGCAATTGGAAGTACAACCTTGCTCTGAGCTATGTAGATAGTCGTGCATATGCATATGTGTTGTGCATCTCCTTTTTGCATGGACACGTTCAGGTCCTCTTTGTAACCGTGACTGAGAAATCCTTGCCTTTGGAATAATTGCCCTCCCAAAAGCCTGAAGCATAGCAGAATCTGTGCTGTAGAGATGAAAATCCTCTCTAAACCTCACCCAAGGTGGATCATACTGTTCTGAAATGGCTTTTCCCCTATCTTAGGAGCGGAGATATGTAGCTGCATTGGTGGGAGGGCAGGAGAGAAGGGAAGATTTATTCCATCCATCTTGCAAAAGGCCTCAAACACACCTGGAAGCATCTTTCTAGACTTATAATTAAAGTAGCCTAAATAACTATCTGAGACAACTAGATGCACAACTTCCAAATAGCTAAGATGAGACAAATCCCTGGAAATACTTCGTTATGCTACCTCTGTCCATGCTTAGTCTTTGGACAGTCAAGGCCTGACAGAGGGACCAAACCAGTTTGTCTTGGCAATTTACCAGTAACTACTGGGTTTGTGTCCAGAAGTCCTAATGCACAGTTATGTCTTAAGTGTGGTGGAGACTGGATCAGATGAATCTGTTTTAAATAAGTGTAAATTACATGCCAGTCTGCTTTGGTATATTCAGGCAGAAGAGGATAATGTGGATTCTAACTTCTTAGGAAAGATTATGCCAGAAACGGAATCCTCTGTTATGCCTGACATTCATTACAGCTTTTGACAGGCTTTCAGCTACTGATTTATCTCTGCCAGTGCCATACCATCAGAAGCTATTAGCTAAAGTTTAGGCTGTTTTTTACCTCTTCATCCACCATCATGACACCATTTTATTAGCTTCGCAGTCTGTATACCTATGTGATCTTGGCTAGTCAGCTAATTGGATCTTGTCAGTCATCTTCTAAAATGCTTTTATTGGGACTTCTGGCTGAGATGTTAAGACAGTGTTCAGCACGTTTGGCATTTCTGCTTGGATGTAGCAAGATGAATTTTGAACTCCAGATATGTTTGAGAAATATAATATGTGTCAGTGAGATGGATCTGCCCTGTTTGGCTGGAAATCAGGAAAAATTAGGACAAGACATTAAACTTCTTGCAGCAGTAGAGCCGCTGCTGGAAGGTGAGGATAAGTTACAGAGTTCTTGATGTGCTCAGGGAGGAGTCCTGGCAGAAGCTAAGAAGAGTGCAGCTATTGCCAGCACTGAAATATGTTGAAGCTTTTTTTTTTTTTTCCCGGCCATTCTCAATTGCTTATCGTGGCTGTCTTGCTGGAAGAAACTCTTTTCTGAGATTTTCCCACAGATATGCTTCTTTAAGATGTTGTTACATCCATTACAAGCTTAGTTTATGCAGAGTAAAAAACATGGCTTTGCTGAGACCCTACCTGCTGCACTTCATGACCTGAGACATCAGGTGCAAGGGAGCTGAGCAATAATCTTTGAATCATAGAAAAAGTTGGTTGGAAAGGGCATTTGGGAGTCTTGAATCAGAACTATTTCCAGCACAGTACTTGGTGAACCATGGCTTTGTCCAGTTGAGACTTGAACACTTCCAAGAACAGGTATTGCACCATCTCTCTGGGCAGCCTGGTCCACTTCTGCCCAGGATTTTGTTTCACAGTATTTGTCCAGTCTGAACCATTCAAGCTGTAATTTTAGATGTTTGCCACTTGTGTTGTCTGAGGAGACTCTGGGCCCTTCACTGCTCCAGCTGCTCTGTAAGCCATGGTGGCTGCTATTAGATTGCCTTTTGGCCTCCTCTTTGCCACACTAACAAAACCCAGGTCCCATTTTTGATAAAGTGCCTTCTGCATGGTGTTTGTATGATTTGTGAGGGAAGCAAGCTGTTGGGTCCTGCTCACTTTGAAGTGCACCACAATTCCCAGGTCGTTCCAGCAAGGCTGCTGCCCAACCAGTTGGTTCACAGCCTTCAGTGATATATGGACTTAAACTGCCTCAGATGCAAGACTTTGTACTTCCTGAGCATGATGAACCTTCTGTTATCCCAGTCCTCAGTTTATCAAGGTCCTCCTGAATTGAGTCTCTCAAGGAGAGATTAAGCTAAATGGTAATTTACTGTTGTCAACAAAGTTGCTGAGGGCTTTGTCTTATCACTAAAGTAGTTGATGTAGATTTTGAACAATACCAGCCTGATATTGATACTGGGCTACTCTGCTCATTACTAGATGCAAAGCAGTTATAAAGCCATTGATTATCACCCTTCAGGACTGGCAGCCAAGTTTTAAACTGCCCTAAGAGTCTGCTCTTCCAGCTCTTCTTCAACTCCCAAATGAGTATGGAAGGGTCGCAGCATCAAAAACCTTAGTAAGTCTCTCTCCCCATCCCCATAGCAGGTCATTTTGTAACAGAAAGCACTCAGCTCAATCAAGCATGGTCTGCCTGTGCTGACTGGGTTTGATTGCTCTCTTGTCCTTCATGTGTCTAGAAGCAGACTCTAAGTAACATGTTCCCTGCCCAGGGACCGAGGTAAGGCTGACTAGCCTGGGGTTCTCTTGGTCCTCCTCCTTGCCTTTCTTAAAATAAACACAATATCAGCATTTTTCCACCTGCTGGGGACCTACTCTGATTGTATATGTTTTTTTCATACATAATGGCCACACAATCCCATCAGCCAACTTGTGGCACTCTTGGATGAATGCTGTCCAGCCTCAGATAGATACCCCCATATCCCCATATGAACAAATGCATCCAGTTTTGCTGACAAGCCCCTAACCAGCTACTTCTCCACTGTCAACTGCCCAAACTGCATGCAAAGGTCTGGAAGCAAGCTTTTCCATCTTGTGACAGCAGTTGACAACTGACAGCAGTGGGCTCTCTATCCCATTCATTTCTGGACCTACATTTTCCCTGAACTTCCTTTTTCTGCTGGCATGGTTTGCAAAAGCTCTTCATGTTTCCCGTTGCCTAGCTGGCTAATTCAGTTGTAGCTGGCCTTTAACCTTCCTATTGTTAACCCCTAGTGACTGAGCAATGTGTTTATACTCCTCCTTTGTTGCCTTTTTAGCCAAGCAGAACTGCTTCTTGGAGAGGATGTGTCTGCAGCTTTGGGAAGCAGAGGGAAGCTGGAAGTGCACAGACAGTGTTCCCGTCACTCTCCCTCCAGGGCAGAGGAGTGCCTGCTAAAGATATCATCTTCATATTTACATCATTTCAGTCACCTGCTTTTGTACACATGGAGCAGGTCATGAGAAGCTGTTACTTTCCATATCCCTGATGGCTATTTACCATGTAACTGATTTATCTCACCCAGCACTCTGTTATAAATATGTATTATATGAGGCTACTGGTGTGAACGACTGTGTTGTTCAGAACAATTGCTCTGGTGCAACATATTACTTTTAAAGTTGTACCTACAGTGTTACTGCTTTTGAATTCAGTGCAGTTAAAATGTCATAAAAATGAAATATGGAAGTGAACCTCTTTGCAGTTCAGGTATTTTTTTACCTCAGAGACCAAATAATGGCAGCTGGCTACATGCTGTGCTTTAAAGTTTAAAAACAAACAAAAAAGGCTGTGCATTGACAAAACTTTTCCCATGCTTATTCCATGCCAGTACTTAAGCATGCCATGGGATTGTTTATGTCCAAAGCGCTTCAGAGTGGGTAAGATGTAGCTCTGATGATGTCATGGGGAAGGAACCTCTTTCAGCTTGGTTGTCCTGTTCTCAAACTCTTCCCCTGAGCCAGTGGTGCTGGACTTTGTTGGAAATGGTGCGCTGGGCGAGATGTGCATTTGGTCTTCCTCTGGTATTGCTACTTTTTTGCTATTACCACAGTATCACAGTACAGTAGAGGCTGGAAGGGACTCCAGAGATCGAGTCCAACCCCCCTGCCAAAGCAGGATCACCCAGGGGAGTCCACACAGGAATGCATCCAGGTGGATTTTGAAAATCTCCAGAGAAGACAACTCCACAACCTCTCTGGGAAGCCTGTTCCATTGCTCCATCACCCTCACTATAAAGAAGTTTCTCCTCATGTTGAGGTGAAATCTTCTATGCTCAAACTTGTATCCATTATTCCTTGTCTCATTACTGCGTACCACCGACCTCCACTTGACACCCACCCCTCAGATATTGACAGACATCGATCAGATCCCCTCTCAAGTCTTCTCTTAGGAGTTTTATATCTTGATGCTTTTAACTTCCCTTATATATATTTAGTTCAAGTGAATGTGTTTTCTAGTGCACTTTATTAGTAACTAGAATGTGTCAATAGGATGTTGTGAAAGCTTTTTCAAGTCAAACTTTTTGCTTACCTGCTTGTTTTCTGATGCCTTAATGGCAGCACAAAGGTCCATTATGACTGTAATTCTTTTTCAATATGGCTTATTCCTGGGTTAGTTTCTAGTGTCAGAGTAACAGAAAAAGCAGTTGACTTTTACCATAATTCAGTTTACTCGGTGAGGCATCTGTGTGCAAGGTCTGCTGCACAATTTCATTTCCGAGTTGTGTTTCTTTTAAGAAGACATCTCAAAAGGTCACAAGAGACACTTCTGAAAAGATTTTCAATAGCACCTTGCTTGCAAGATGAAATTCCAAATCAGTAAATGAATAATGAATAGAGCTGGAATTGGATGTATCACAATAACTTTCAGAAGTGTTTGTGGTAGACATGTCCTTGTTCAATTTGAACAGGAAAAAAACCTACATGATATGAAATCAGAAGAGACACCTGAACTGTACAGCTGTTTGAGATTTTATTTTTTCCTGGATAATTTTCTGTCCCACTATACTTGGATTTTATTTTTGTTTTGGTTTGTTTTTTTTTTATTTGCTGGTAACTTTTTTTTTCAGTACTTCAGTTACTTCCTGCGCTTGTCTGTTCTTTTGTGGAGTTAGGTAGTACTTTGTTATTCATGAGGAACTCAATCATCACTCTCATGTCATCTTGCATTGCATCAGCTTCCTTTTTCAGATGAAATGGATGGGTGTAGCTCTCTATGGAGTCTAACAGTGCTGTTTGCTGGCTTGGTTTTGGGTGGTGGTTGCCTAAAGATTTAAACCATAGCAGTTAATTTATGTTTATTCATGACAGTGCAAGGCTTGGAGTTTAAGCACTGTTGAGGTAAATGGGCATTTTCACTGCAGTGGTGTTGTACTATTATCCCTGCAGTCATAATTGTAAAGATTTGCATTTTCAGTGGAGCTGTGTAAGGAATAAGAGCATAGGCAGGAGAAAGGTGAGTTGTAGAGATAGAACTGAGAGCATAATTTGTCCTGCTATAACATCCTTTGATTGCTAATGATGCCTTAGAAGAAGTAGAAGAACTTGGGATTTTTGTTTGCAAGATTGCCAATGAATTTGTTTACTGGAGAGTTGAAGGAATATGTTATGGAGTAGGAGAGCTGCCACATAGCAAAAAAGTACCTTCTCATTTTAAACTTTTCAGTCTGGAGCTGCATTCAGGTTTGAGTATAATTGAAATGCTATTGAAACAGAAGCCTCCAGTTCACTGTATGATCTGCTCTGCTCTGATTTACTTCCCCAACAGCATCTAAGACTATGCTGCTTAAGTGAACACATGAATATTCATTGCATAGATCAGTACTGCAGTGTTGGAGCCAATAAATTTTGGTTTAGTTCAAAATCAGAGGTTATATTTTATACATTGTGTTAGCATACAATTTTTATTAGCATATCAGGCTGTGAGAGAGTGATGCATTGCAGCAAGAAAGGCAAAGTATTTCAAGTTAATTGCTATTCCATTAAGTAGAAATGGTGGTTTCAGCTTAAAAGAGTGTAGAGAAATATTTGGCTAATGAAAAGAGTGCTCATGGTGATCATAACTGCTTGGTGTAGTGAAGATGCCAGCTGAGAGTGCTCACCTCAGTGGTCAGAACTGAAGGCCCTCAGAAGCAGGTGGTGAGAGCCTGCACAAGCACTGTATGGAATGAGCCCAAGAGGCAGCGGTGCCCACCAAGGCCCCACTGTGCTACTCAAAGTAAATTAAAGTAAGTAAACAGCCACCAAGGTAAACATGGAGCAGCAGGTTTGTCTGACGTGACCTGTGCTTTTTGCCCAGAACAAGCAGTGTGAGAGAGCAGAAACCACATCTAAGAGCTCGGTTAGAGGGTAGCTGTAGGTGCAGGTGTGATCCTGCAGAGTCTCTAGCGTTGTGCTGCTGCTGAGGCTGAGCTCTGCCCACATTCTGCTGGCCTGCAAGGGTGGGTGGCTATTCTCACAAATAGCCATGATGAGGGCAGGAAACCAAGGCAGCTTCTTTCTTACTTCCTCTCTTCCTTAGCCCCCAAGTGTGAAGCAGCAGTGGAGCCATTGCTTTTGGGGTCATGTCACTAGGTGTGTGCACAGGCATTTGAGCTGTTTCTTGATTTCCTTCTACATCCACCCCCTACAGGTTGTTAGTTCCTCTTCCATAGAGGAGCTGCAGCTCAAATTGGAATGGAAGGAGAGAATTCAGCTCCTGCTGCCAGCTACAGAGGTCTCTGGAAACGCTGAAGGAGATCTCCTGGAACTCATTTTGACTCCTAATAAGACAGGAGTTTACTTTCCCATTCTGCTCTTCAGTGATGCTTTCCACAGCTACCATTGATTTTTGTGCCTCAGGTGAAGTGCAGCACTACAGGACTATTTTTATTGGATTAGGAACACTTACTCCACTGAACATGGTGCTGAAGATTGGATTTGTTTACTTCTGTTGCCTTCTCTTTCTACCTTGCTCTTGCTTTGTGCTGGTGTAGAGAACTATTTACTCTTGAGACATGCTCTGTTATGTGAAGCAGGAGAAGTATTTGTGGCTCATTTTACAATGGTGTCTAAAGGCCAGGTTTGAACTGGAACTCTGATGCTGTGCAAGGTTCCATCCCCAGAAAAGCTCAGAGAGGCTGAGAGAACAACTGTGGTTTTTTTCTCCTTCTATAAGGATGGAGAATAATAACACAGGGAGCATTTGGAAGAGAAATTACACTTAATGTCTGAAGTTTCAGTATTGTTCTTTCATTGCAAACCCATCCTTTGCATTCCTAGATGTCAGTGTTCGCTTCTGATACATTCCTGAGCTGGGACACTGCTTTGTCTTTTGTCTGGCTGGACCTGTGAAACTCTGAATAATAATAAAAAAAGAAGTAGTAAATCTGCAACATTTGTTTTGGAAGTCAGTCCAAAGAAGATAGAAGAGTTACTGACTGTAACTGTACTGTCTTATGAAAAATCCACTGAAGCCTGAAATGATTGAAAGAGTTGTAGCAAGTATGTGAGATGGAATGCACAGATCACACCTGTAAAAATAAAGACTGAATCTTAATGAGTATATAGAGATCACAGAATGCCAGGGGCTGGAAGAGACCTCAAAAGATGACCCAGTCCAAACCCCCTGCCAGAGCAGGAGCACCTAGACCAGATCACACAGGAACACATCCAGGCAGGTCTTGAATATCTCCAGAGAGGGAGACTCCACAATCACCCTGAGCAGCCTGTTCCAGTGTTCCATCACCATCCCAGTGAAAAATTTTTTCCTCATGTTTCCCTGGAACTTCCTATGCCTCAACTTGCACCCTTTGCCCCTTGTCCTGTCGTTGGGCATCACTGAGCAGAACCTGGCTCCATCCTCTTGGCACTCACCCTTTACATATTTATAAACATGACTCAGGTCACCCTTCAGACTCCTCCAAGCAAAAGAGCCCCAGCTCCCTCAGTCTCTCCTCATAAGGGAGATGTTCCACTCCCCTAATCATCTATTTCTGCTGCTGAATGTATGTAAGTATATTCAGAAAAAAAGGATAGTCCCAAATAAACTTTTACTGATAAATCAGGAGATAGCCACCAGAACTCTTCCATTTTTAAATGTGATTGTATAGCAATGGTGTTTGATCAGGGCTTGATACTTCTTTGTGAAGTAGAGTCTATTACTGGCACTGAGCTTACCAAGAAGAGCATGAGAACCATCTGCTGTTTAACATCATGGCCACTGGGATTTCTGAGCTCACAATGCTTATATATAATTCTGGACAGCTCTTTGGCTGAAATAAATCACTCCTGCTGTACTGAAATCAATGGAGCAATTGTAAGTTTTATAAATCAAAGTTTGGCACTCTGATATAATTTTTTTTTATTGACTTGGAATATCATGGGGGGTCTTAAGGAGTTGTAGGCTGCTGCGTTCATTTTTTTTTTTTCTTTTTTACCTCCCTGGAGATGTTTCTTTAGTATTGATTGTGCTACTTTATTCTCACTTGCATTCACCTCTTGATAAATTTAAAGTTAATACAGATTTTGTATCACTTTTAAAGTAAATCCTGCAAGCATTGTGGAGTCTCCTTCTCTGGAGACACCTGAATGCATTCCTGTGTGGACTAACCTCAGTGATCCTGCTTTGGCAGGGGCGTTGGACCTGATGATCTCTTGAGGTCCCTTCCAGCCTCTGATATACTGTGAGACTGTGATCTGTTGTTCAGAAGACAATAGTCATTTAGATGCAGCGTAAGTGGTGTAGGAATGAAGTACAACCCATACAGGATATGCAAAATGTGGTATGCCTGCTAGGCTAACACTTCTGTGCAGCAGCAGGAGCAGTCAGGGCACAGCTCTGAAATCCTAGTTGTAACTGGTGCAGAAAGACTCCTGCACTTCGAAGGACACTGAGATTTAAAGTTGAATCTCGTCTAAGAGAAGAAATCATAAGAGCTGCAAAGGCTTTCTTCAGAGCTGGCATCAAATCATCTTGGCACCTAATCAGTCATCTCTTCCATTGTTGTAAAATCTTTGGAGCATTTTCAAGTGGGTGTTTTGAGATTGTAGGAGGCTCTCTTGCAATGCATTTCTTGGGGAGGTGTGATTTGCAGCTAATGATCATGAAGCACACCTCATGCTGTGTTTTTTTTTTTTTTTTCCTTAGTGATATTGCCCAGGACTACTGGGTGGTTAGATAGAAGCTCACATTTTCACAGCTCCTTTTAGCCAAGGGTTATGTCATCAGAAATTGTCTGCAGCAGAACTTGGCGTTCTCCTGGATTCCCCTGTTTAATGGCACTAATTGCATGCCGCATGGACCTCATCAGATATACATGGCTGCTCTGAAATCTGGTCTCCTCGCTCCTGTGGGCACTGAGTTTTGGGCCCTGTTGAGTGAGAAGCTGAGAGGAAATGTGATTCTTCTACACAATAAATTAGTTTCAGAGAAGCATCATCTCTGTATTGAAAATGTTTACCATTTGGGGACTCTGGAGCAGACTTTGCACAGCAGCAGATAAAGTGATGTACTGAAATCAACCTGCCAAGCAACATTGTATGGGCATGGCTTTGAAAAATCCAGTGAATTCATCAGGTGCTGTTCTCTGGTGCACCTTCTGCAGGGAAGGGTATGCTCAGGGTGAGCTGGGCTTTGCTTTTGAATAATTCATTCTTCAGTAGAAATAAGTTATTACAAAACCCTGATACAGGATAATTTTATTATTTATGTGTCACTTCAATAAAAATGTGACATAAATGTACCGAGGTTGGTTTTTTTTTTTCTCATGCTTTCAGAAGGAACTAAATCTCCACCATTTTTCTTAACTTTTATAAGCAAAGCTTCCTAATGTGGTAATAAATCAGCCAAAGCTATCCCTAGTGTGTTTGTGCAGTGTTCTCTGCTTCTTAATTTTTTTTTTGTTTGCTTTTAACACCATCTTCTTCTGTTTGATAGCTATCTTTGCACTGCATTTAGATGAAATTATTCTCTTAATAGTTAGGGGAGGAAGCTGTGACTGGTACTTAGGACTGACACAGAGAACCCTCCTGTTACCCTTTTGCTTTTCCATCCCTTTTGCTTTTATCTGTTGGATGCTTGGCACACACTATAATCACAAGCACTTTTAGGTCAGCAACTGCTGTGTTTCATTTTTAAATGGTACTTGTTAGCAGTTGGACGTAACACCAAACCTGATTTGGGGTTCCAAATGCTGCCATAATGGGAATACTTAATGATAATAAAATGTCTTGCTTCTCTCTCATTTGGAGTTCCACCTAATCTGACTGGGCAATCAGCAGTTAGTAGGCAGATCTAAATGAAATTATGACCCTATAAAACCATTTAAATACGAATAGCCTTTTATTTAAGGTGCATAAGCATTTTTCCCACATTTGGTCTGTAAGGCAAAAGTATATGCTGTAAAAGAAGCGTTTATTCCTTGCTTGTAAAAATAAAATATCATATTGGTAAGTTAGCTGGAAGCTTGTAGATATTCTGCAAAGATGACAAGGTGTAAGATAAGCAGTACAGCTAAGCTGAAATTGCTGTGAAGGTCTTTCTGAATAGCTGTCAGTTTTATGTTCTCCTAACACAATAATGGGCACTCCCAGGAGGTGGGAGTCTCATGGGATAATTATTCTTCTGAGGTTTAGATTGAGTTTGCTATGCCTTTTACACAGATAGGTAAGACTGCCTTATAATTATTCTTCTCCTCTTTCAGTAGGTTTTTCTAATGTAGAAATTAATGGAATTAATTTTGTATACATGCACTGTACTTAACATCACCTAGCATATTAATGAATTTCAAGCAACATTGAATACTATCAGATGGCAATTGTAAATGGTCTAGTTAGCTTTTATCTTACAAATTGAATTTACGTCTCACTGTGCTTGGCTTTTGAGATGTGGTTCTTTTTAATATTCACCTCTATTTTCTGCTGGCAGAAGCAGGCATATTTACCATCTCAGCCTGGTTTACCTTTAATTATTCTTGAAAATAACAAGCACAAGAAGTAAAAGTTGCATATAAATGCACATTTTATAATTGTTGAATAGTTTTATAGTTCCTGGTGCATGAAGCTGACCCCGTTGCTTGCTAGCTCTCTTTGACCATCGAAACACATTGAGGAAATGAAGCGAGAACTGGGCAGAAACTCAACTTCATTTAGAAGAGAATAGAATGGAATCATAGAATGGTCTGGGTTGGAAAGGACCTCCAAAGGTCATCTAGTCCAACCCCTTCTGCAGTAAGCAGGGGCATTCTCAACTAGATCAGAGCCCTGTCAAGCCTCACCTTGAATATCTCCAGGGGTGGGGCCCCAACCACCTCCCTGGGCAATCTGTTCCAGTGTTCCACCACCCTCACAGTAAAAAACTTCTTCCTGATATCCAATCTAAATTTGCTGTTCTCTAGTTTGAAGCCACTACTTCTCATCCTCTCACTACATGCCTTTGAGAACAGTCTCTCTCTGTCCTTTGTGCAGGCCCCCTTCAGGTACTGGAAGGCTGCTGTTAGAATGTATACTTGCTTGCTGATACTGTATTGAATGTTGGTTATTAGTTCACTGCTGGAAGTTTATAGAAAACATTTGCTAAATTTTTTATGAATAGTGGATCCTTTTCCTGCACCATGAAATACATTAAATATTGTGCCTTCTTCATAACTGATTGATTTACACAAAGTGTTTTAGTTAGAGGGTTTGTTCAAAACTGGGGCATTGGTGTATGTCTTCAAAAATATCTCGAAGGAAGAGGATGTTTTTTTTTTACTGTACTGATTTTATTATCAAAGATCTGATGGATGAGCTTTTAAGTAGAGACCTGAATGTTTTATGAGTGTATCTGCAAGATAAGTGGGGTTATAGTAGGGTAAGAAACAAATTTTCTCTGTGATTTCTACAAGGGTAAAAAACAATTCCCGAAAAGTTACTGAGAAAAAACAGTGCTTTCTCCTTCCTTTATAATTTATTTATGTAAAAAATAGCCTATTTCTGATTAATGACTTCTTTACCTCAGTCTTCACTGGCAAGGGCTCCAGCCATGCCTCCGGAGTCACGGAAGATAATGGCAGGGGCTGGAAGAAGGAACTGCCCATGGTGAGTGAAGATCAGGTTCAGGACCATCAGAAGAACTTGAGAGTGTACAAGTCCATGGGACCTGACAGGATCCACCCATGGGTGTACTGGCAGATGAGGTCACTAAACCTCTCTCTATTATATTCCAAAAGTCATGGCAGTCCAGGGAAGTCCCCACTAACTGGAAAAGGGGAAACATAAGCTTCATTTTCAACAAGGGAAAGCAGGAAGAATCAGGGAACTATAGAATCATAGAATCAGTCAGGGTTGGAAGGGACCACAAGGATCATCCAGTTCCAACTCCCCTGCCATGGCCAGGGACACCTCACACTACATCAGGCTGGCCAGAGCCTCATCCAGCCTGGCCTTAAACACCTCCAGGGATGGAGCTTCAACCACCTCCCTGCACAACCCATTCCAGGTTCTCACCACTCTCATGGTGAAGAACTTCTTCCTCACATCCAGTCTGAATCTCCCCGCTTCCAGCTTTGTTCCGTTCCCCCCAGTCCTATCACTCCCTGACACCCTAAAAAGTCCCTCCCCAGCTTTCTTGTAGCTCCTTTCAGATACTGGAAGGCCACAATAAGGTCACCTCGGAGCCTTCTTTTCTTCAGACTGAACAGCCCCAACTCTTTCAGTCTGTCCTCATAGGTCAGATAGTTTCTCCTCTGGCCAGTGAGATCATGGAGCAGATCCTCCTGGAGGCACTGCTGAGACAGAAGAATAACAAAGAGGTGATTGGATATGATCAACATGGCTTCACCAAGGGTAAATCCTGCCTGACAAACCTGGTGGCCTTCTATGACAAGGTCACAATATCAATAGACAAGGGGAGAACAACTCATGTCATTTACCTGGACATGAGCAAAGCCTTTGACGCTGTCCCACACGCCATCCTGGTCTCCAAGCTGGTAAAATACAGGTTCGATGGATGAACAATACAGTGGATAAAGAACTGGCTTGACAGCTGCACCCAAGGAGGGGCTGTCAATGGAGGCCAGTGACAGGTGGAGTCCCTCAGGGATCAGTCCTGGGACCAGTTGTTGGTGACACAGACAGTGGCACTGAGTGCACTCTCAGAAAGTTTACTGATGACACCAAGCTGTGTGGTGCAGCAGACAAGCTGGAGGGAAGGGATCCTTCCAGAGGGACCTGGACAGGATGGAGAGGTGAGCACAAGCCAACCTCATGAGGTTCAACAAGACCAAGTGCAAGGTCCTGCATTTGGGTTGGGGCAATCCCAAGCACTGATATAGGCTGGGCAGGGCCTGGCTTCAGAGCAGCCCTGAAGAAAAGGACTTAGGAGTGTAGGTGGATGAGAAGCTCAACATGAGCCAGCAGTGAGCACTTGCAGCCCGGAAAGCCAACCAGAGCCTGGGCTGCAGCAAGAGAAGTGTGGCCAAGAGGTTGAGGGAAGTGATTCTCCCCCTCTACAGCACTCTGGTGGTGCAGACCTGGAGCACTGTGTCCAGTTCTGGAGCCCTATTACAAGAAGGATATGGAACATGCTGGAGTGTGTCCAGAGAAGGGCCATGAGGATGATCAGAGGGCTGGAGCACCTCTCCTATGGAGACAGACTGAGAGAGTTGGGGCTGTTCAGTCTGGAGAAGAGAAGGCTCTGAGGAGACCTTCTTGTGGCCTTCCAGTATCTGAAGGGGGCTCCAAGAAAGCTGGGGAGGGACTTTTTAGGGTGTCAGGGAGAGATAGGACTGGGGGGAATGGAGCAAAACTGGAAGATTCAGATTGGATGTTAGGAGCTAGTTCTTCCCCATGAGGGTGGTGAGACACTGGCACAGGTTGCCCAGGGAGGTGGTGGAAGCCTCATCCCTGGAGGTTTTTGCAGCCAGGCTGGATGTGGCTGTGAGCAACCTGATGTAGTGTGAGGTGTGCCTGCCCATGGCAGGGGGGTTGGAACTGGATGATCCTTGAGGTCCCTTCCAACTCTAACAATTCTATGATTCTACAGAAGTAAAATACATTTTCACATGGGAATTACTGCCTTCAATTTTTTTTTTAATTTATTTTTTATAAACAAGCTTCATGTCTTCTAAGACATTTAAATGCAGTTATTTTTGTGTTATATGCATCTTTAAATTTTTCAAAGTAGGAAATCAGGACATTTGCCAGGCTGCAGTCACATTTACCTTTATGTATTTCAGATGGCTAAATTCTGTCCTCCTACTCAGTGCCACTGAAGATACTCAGATGTCTGTGCTGTGAACACCAGTTGGGGTTTAATTTGATGACAGAACTTCTAGAGAGCCGTGGGGTTTAGGGTGGTCTAGGGAGGTTCTTCTCTCCCTCTACTCTGCCCTGCTGACACCACACTTGGAATACTGTGTCCAGTTTGGGGCTCCCCAGTTCAAGAGAGGCAGAGACCTGCTGGAGAGAGTCCAGTAGAGAGCCACAAGGATGATTAGGGGACTTGAGCATCTCCCCTATGAAGAGAGACTGAGAGCCCTGGGGCTGTTTAGTTTTGAGGAGACTGAGAGGGGATCTGATCAATGTCTATCAATATCTGAGGGCTGGGTGTCAAGTGAAGAGGGCCAAGCTCCTTTTGGTGGTACACAGTAATAAGCCAAGGAACAACAAGTACAAGCTTGAACCTCAACATGAGAAACTTCTTCACAGTGAGGGTGACAGAGCACTGGAACAGGCTGCCCAGAGAGGTTGTGGAGCCTCCTTCTCTGGAGACTTTCCAAACCCATCCGGATGCATTCCTGTGCAGACTCTCCTGGGTGATCCTGCTTTGGCAGGGGGCTTGGACCCGATGATCTCTGGAGGTCCCTTCCAACCTCCTAATGTTCTGTGATTGTGTGATGGGGTTTGCCTCATGTGCCATGCCATCAATGAGTGTTTCTCTAGGGAAAATGCTGGCAATGTCACAGGGTGCAAAGCAAAATATTCAGCTGTGCCCATGCACAGCCCTGTTGGTTAGTTTGATGAAACTTGTGGAAAAACTAAGTGTATTTTAGATGTGACAGTATTTCATAGGAGGTGTTTTGCCAGTCTATGATAGTGTAAGAACTCATTATCATCTGTAAACCTGCCAGGCTGTAGTAAAATGCTTCTGATAGAATTGCAGACTTCCACAAGGCAATTAAAATTCCTCCTGAGTAAGGAAAGAATACATAAACCATATTCTTCTCAGGGGAAATAGTCCATAATAGTTTTCTAGTGATTTTTAAATGCTGGTAGTAACTCTTTTATTGCTAAGAATGTAGGGAGGAAGGTGTAGTTACGTAGACCTTACTAAGCCGTGAGAATCTTGGCAGCATAAACATATTATCATGGAGCTGAGTTTCAAGAAGATAAACATTTCTCTGTTGTTTAGATCCAAGCTGTGATAGCTGCAGGAACAGCTGTACAGGGGGAGCAGTTAAGTGATAGGTGGCAGTACAATAGAGAAGGCTTAGGAAGTGTTTGTCCATTTGTACAACATATTACTGTGTACAGGTCTGGAGCCCTCAATATAGGAAGGACATGGACCTGATGAAGAGGGCCCAGAGGAGGGCCATGAGAATGATCAGGGGGTTGGAGCAGCTCTGCTATGAGGACAGGCTGAGGGAGCTGGGGGTGTGCAGCCTGGAGAAGAGGAGGCTCTGGGGAGACCTAATAGCAGCCTGGCAGTACCTGAAGGGGGTTACAGGGAGGCTGGAGAGAGACTGTTTGCAAAGGCCTGCAGTGACAGGACAAGGGACAATGGCTTCAAACTAGAGAAGAGCAGATTTAGATTGGATGTTAGGAAGAAGTTCTTCACTTTGAGGTTGGTGGAACACTGGAACAGGTTGCCCAGGGAGGAAGTTGAGGCTCCTTCCCTGGAGATCTTCAAGGTGAGGCTGGAGGAGGCCCTGGGCAGCCTGATCTAGTTGGGGATGTCCCTGCTGGCTGTTGGGAGGTCAGACTGGATGAGCTTTGGAGGTCCCTTCTGGCCCAGATCATTCTCTGATTCTGTGATTTGAAGAGAAGGTGGGTGCCTCAGTAGTAACCAACATTGATCAATCAAAACTGTCTTTTAAAAAGAGGTAAAGTGAAGATCCCAAACATAACTTCATGTAATGTAATAATTCAATTGGCCTTGAATGTAGCTGACACTTAGATGAAACTGTTACAAATATAACGAAAAAGAAAAATACTGATTATTTTTTTTGGTAACAGGGGAAGTGCACAGGTAGAGTACTGGTTCTTCTCTTAGAAGCCCTGATTATTCACAGTTAATCAAAGAGCTGTGTGAATGATTAATGTGCTTTGCAGGTAGGTGGTGTTCTTCCTGTTTTTCATGATTTCATGTATAGGAGCAAATATTGCAGTAATACTACAGGACCTGATTGAATCATTTACTAAACTTTTATTCTTCTGGAGGTCATTGTGCATGCTCTGGGTGGCAGCGTGATTATTCCTGATATCCAAAGCCTGGAATTGTATTTAGACTGCAGAGTTCTGTAGGCTCTGTGGTGTATGAATAGCCCCAGGGCCAAGTACAGCACAGTTTGTGATTCTGTAAGTTACACAGGATCACAGGATGTTAGGGGTTGGAAGGGACCTCTGGAGATCATTGAGTCAGAATCAACCAGGTTGGAAAAGACCTCAGAGATTATCAAGTCCAACCTATTGCCTAATACCCAACACCTCCTGACAACTAAACCATGTCTCCAAGTGCCACATCCAATCTCCTCTTGAACACCTCCAGGGACAGTGACTCCACCACCTCACTGGGCAGCACATCCCAATGGCCAATTACACTTTCTGTGAAGAACTTTCTCCTCACCTTGAGCCTAAACTTCCTCTGGCACAGCTTGAGACTGTGTCCTCTTGTTCTGCCACTGGTTGCCTGGGAGAAGAGACCAACTCCCACCTGACTACAACCTCCCTTCAGGTAGTTGTAGACAGCAATGAGGTCTCCCCTGAGCCTCCTCTTCTCCAGGCTAAACACCCCCAGCTCCCTCAGCCTCTCCTCATAGGGCTTGTGCTCGAGTCCAACCCCTCTGCCAGAGCAGGACCAATGTAAATTCTCAGAATGTTACCAGTGTAAATTCTCTGAATCACATGGCTTTGCTGAGTGAGAGGAATTACTGGAATTCAACTTGATTCCAAGCCTGCAGTTTCAGCCTTTAAACATGTTTCTGTATCTAGAGAAGGGCAAATGTAGGGTTAGATGGGGAAGATCAAGATGATTTCTGAAAACCTGTCCAACAGCCTCCACGGTCAGTTGCAGGACTAGGAGTGCCTCACAGCATTGGATAGTCAAAAGCAAACCCTTGTGTCTTTGCTTAGAGAGATGATAAAGTGACACATGTCAGAAATAACTGACTTACCAAAAGCAATGATTTGGGTTTTGCTAGAGGTTAATAAGTTTTCAGGGAATGTGCTGGCTCCTCTGACAAGCCAGATAAATGGGCATCATGTCAATGTATGACTGCATTTCGGGAACAAGGAATGTGCTGACACTACTTCAGCATAAATGCTCTAATTGAACTGCTTCATGGTTACCCTTTTAATGCCATTTTTGGGGCATTATTGCAGTTATTCCAGTCACATGCTTTTTCTTACAATGCCTGGACTGCTTTGCTGAGTCTAGGGATCACTGGCTAGAGGCTTGAGGGGTGTTTTGTTTTGGTTTTTTTTCAGGATACAATAAGTAAATGTCTGGCAATGCATTACCAGGGTGATAAAATTACTTCAGTGGAGCTGTCCTCATATATGCCAACTGATTATCTGGTCTTGATTTTTAGCCAGGAACTAAATGGTCATTAGAAGCTAAAGTATATCTGTGTAAGATAGGAGGTCTGCTAATGTGTTGTAATTTAATTTATACCATGGGATTATTCCTACCGAAGAAGTGTTAATCTCCCAGTCAGGCAAAGTCCTGGTTGTGCCATTTTTAATGTCTTGATACCTCTGGTTTATGGACTAAAACCATGAAAATGTGAAAATAGCTGTGCTACATTTTAATTCAGTGTTAAAACAGAGAATGGTAATAAGCATTGTAGTGTAATTCTTAGTGACCAGGTTAAATTTAATGGCAGTTGTTAATTCTAACAGATCTTTTTTTGGCAATCAAGCATGAAGGAGATATTTTGTGATTTCTTTCTTTCATTTCGGTTTCTGCCTTTCTAGATTTTGGACAAACGTTTAATTACTCACATGAGGAAATTCTTTTTTGCTCTATGAACAAAATGTTTCAAAGCATCTAAGTCATAGATGCTCATAGATGCCATCAAAGGTCAAATATATTCAGTGTGAGTCAGTATTAAAAAGGACCTACCTGCCTAGTACTAGGCAATGTGAATACCCCTCTGCACTCTTAGGTTTTACAGATGTTCCAGGAAATATCTATAAAGCCTTGGACATATTTCTATCAACTTAATGAAGCTTCATTTGGGTTCTTTGATTTGCTCTGGAAGAGCCTGTTTTAATACTGGTTTTGGAGTCTCACACAGCAGCCCTAAGAAAGACCAGTCTCCAAAAGAGATTTCTCAAAGTTGAATTGTACAAATACCCTTCCATTTCCCACATCTCCTATAGCTATTGAGAACTCAGCATGAGGAGGAACTTCTTCACTGTGAGGATCACAGAGCTCTGGAACAGGCTCCCCACAGGGATTGTGGAGTCTCCTCTGGAGACTTTCAAGACCCATCTGAACTGAAAGAGTTGGGGCTGTTCAGTCTGGAGAAGAGAAGGCTCTGAGGAGACCTTATTGTGGCCTTGCAGTATCTGAAAGGGGCTACAAGAAAGCTGGGGAGGGACTTTTTAGGGTGTCAGGGAGTGATAGGACTAGGGGGAATGGAACAAAACTAGAAATGGGGAGATTCCGATTGGATGTTAGGAGGAAATTCTTCCCCGTGAGGGTGGTGAGACACTGGCACAGGTTGCCCAGGGAGGTGGTGGAAGCCTCATCCCTGGAGGTTTTTGCAGCCAGGCTGGATGTGGCTGTGAGCAACCTGCTGTAGTGTGAGGTGTCCCTGCCCATGGCAGGGGGTTTGGAACTGAATGATCCTTGAGGTCTCTTCCAACTCTAACAATTCTATGACTCTATGGATACATTCCTGTGTGACCTGCACTAGATTCTATCGTCCTGCTCTGGCAGAGGGGTTGGATTTGATGGTATTCGGAGGTCCTTTTGGAAGTCCCTTCGGAGGTCCCTAACATTCTGTGAACTCTGCTTATTCCTTCTTTCCATTTCCACATTTTGAATTATGTTTTCGATGCTTTGAATTCTGTTTAAGTCTGTGCAGAATAGAAAGGCAGTTTACTACTTAAATGGCATATTGCTCCCATTGAATGGTCATAGCTGCCTCATCACCACTGACCAAATGCAGAACATGACTTCTTAAGCTTTTGTTCTACAAGTTTAGCTGTGGATTCAAGTAATGCCCTGTGGTCCTTTTGAGTAGGTCACTAGTAATTAATTCACTTATTTTACAGTTGTGTTGTGTTTGATCCTTGATATCTCATCTGAATGATTAAATTTACCTGTTTGCACAATTTGTATGCTTTGTTTTAGTAAAACAGATGTATGCATGAAACAAAATTATCCATGCACTGCCCATCTGTCTGTTAGTGGAGAGGCACAGTTTTGCCATCTGAAGCGAAAAGGGGGAGAGAGCACAATTTGGAAAGAGTGGTTGATAGAATGGACTAAATGAGCTACTTCTACAGCAGGGGCTTGTAATAGCACATTTAGGGTAGGTAAAAGCAAAAGATCCAAAATAGCTGTCAATTTGTATTGTGGTTATTAAAAGCTTTGCTGTTTCAGTGTAATTGCTGTGAGAGAGAGGAGAGAACTCCACACCCCTTTTGTGAGCATTTTTTGACATTTTAAATTACATGCTATTGCAGATTTATTTATTTTTTAAGACTAGTGCAGTGTGAAGCTCCCATCATCTTGAGTGAATACACCAATTACAGGCTATCTTGCAAATAAACAATTTGATCATTTCTGTTGCTGTGCCTTATGCTGAAAGCTGAAGTGTCTGATGGAAACAAAAGCTTGAAGTCTCATTCCACATTTTAGCTGTCCATGTGCTGATGACAGGAAAGTTCAGCAATAAAGCTGGCAACTATTGGCTCCTTCGCAGGCAACTTCTGTGCTCTGAATGAAACGCTAAACGGAGCTTTTTGACACGCTGAAATGTTTCAACAGCTATGTGGCTAATTATTAACTGCAAGAGAATTAATTTTGCTCTTCAAAGGAGCAGTGACTTCTCAGGAGTTAAAGAGAGGCGCTCATTTGACAGTATCATTATTTGCAGCTTAAAAAACTAAGAATGTTCTTTCTCAAAGCCTAGTCAGATGTGCCTGCACGGACAGTTACAGCGTGTAATAAAAGGAAGCAAAACACCCCAAAGGTATGTGCCAAATGACAATCAAATATAGAGAAGAAAAAAATAGTGCCTATTTAAAATAGTATGCACAATGACTGCAGTGTGAGATAGTTGTGTGTGCATACATTTTAATGGGTGAGAGGGCAAAATAAATTAAAATAGCCCTCCGCCATACACAGGATTAGCCATTAGTAGTTCAGATAAGATGAAAATGAGCTTCTATAATTAGTAACTTTTAAGCACAGAGTGAAAATTAAATAATGCAGTCGTGTTTTACATGATGAAAAAGGACTGTCCTTATCATAGAAGCATCCTTATTAATCTCTTACATTTTTTCTTCATCCACCAATATATACTGGATCTGTTCAGCTAGAAAACAGTCTTGCAGAAAAGGGCCTGGGGGTCCTGGATACCAAGCTGAAAATGAGACAACCATGTGATGGATCCTGGGCTATATCAGGTGATCCTTCCCCCCTGCTCAGCACTGGTGAGGTCACACCTGGAAGACTCTGTCCTCCCCAGTATGAGAGAGACATGGACATGCTGGATGGAGTCCAACAAAGAGCCACTAAAATGATGCAGAGATTGGAGCATCTCTCCTTATAGAGAGATGGTCCTGGGCAACTGGCTGTCGGTGGCCATGCTTGAGCAGGGGATGACCTTCAGAAGTCCCAATCTCAACCATTCTGGGATTCTGTGATACCCATACCCCATTACAGTGTGTAATATAATTCTGACTGTGTGAAGAGAAAAATACAAGAAAAATATATATATAAAAAAGCAACCCCCCATGCCTAAAGAGTACAAACACTGCTCTTATTTCACACAGCCCTTTACTCAACAGCTGTATGTTATTATTATATATCTAATTACATATATTAATATAACACAAAGGTATTTAATAATACATGCTAACTTAATGTTTTGAAAACAAAGCTATAAAGATGAAAGCGTCTGTGGTGAAACTGTGAAATATATCTTTAATGGAAATATGCAAAAGGAATTAAAAGATTAATAATCATCATTCTGGGTCCTGAAAATAATAATAGAAGATGAAAAAATCAGAGACTGAACTTATTCATCTGCTGAATCATCTATCTGCACACTGCCAGTAAGCTGACAGCATCCAAATTGGCTCATCCTCACACACTCAAATGCCTGTTCTTGCACACGCAGGTCATAGTTTTCAAATGAGTTGTTACTGGAAAGGAAGTCTGAACTTCAGACAATGGTGGCAGAAAATTCAGGCTGAGGCAATTCTTCCAAGGTGAATTGCAGAACACTTTTTATAATCCTTCAGTAAGGACAAATGAGAGAGAGAAAAAAAACATCTTTTCTCCTCTTTCATAGTGGCTGTGGAGAAATTAGCAAAGAGTGATGGTCCCTCCTTTGGTAGCTGTCCTGCTACTACTCTGTGTAACTCCTTAGTGCCATAGGAATCATTAGTACTTTGAGAACGTCTAGAACTGGGCATGGTGTATAGCTGCAGGATGGGTATTTGTTACTATTCCCCTTCTAAGTCAGTAGTATTTGATTCATGTGACATAATCTGTCATCTTTCCTGTAAAACAGTTTCCTCTTTCCAGTGCAGTATCAGTCTTGGTAGTCGGAAGAACCAAAGTTTTAGCTTAGTTGATATTTTATTAGACCTGCTTCAGTTAGGTCAGTCCCAATGGTAGTAGCACACATCCACAAGCGCTGGCATCACATCATCATCTTTACAAAGTACAAGGAAGTGATAAAAACCAAATCAGTCATTCCAGTGTCTTTCACAACTCCATTGAGGAAGGTGTCACCTTTGGTACAGAGCCAGGTTGGTAAAGAACAAGGTTTAAAGTCCCTGGGTAACTCCACTTGCTATATAATTAACATGAGCCCATTTCTCAGAAATTGCTTAAGAATGAACTTGAGTAATGTATTAACAATTTACTACCCATTATTTACAGAAATACTGTCTTCTGTCTTCATGTTTCTTTAAAACTACATAATTTTATTTTATTTTTTTTAAACTTTTTATCTAGCTGCTTAAAGCTTTGCCAACTTTGCAGAACTCCCTTTTCTGAAGTCTTTTTCTACTTAGTCAGCTTTACAGGACTGCATCAGCTTTTTGAAAATACTTTATTCCTAAAATGCTTTCCATCCTCTCTGCTCTGTGAAGAGTAAAGCCAAGAAAGTGAAGAACTAACCTGCTTTTCCTTACTTCCACTTTCCAATCCCACTCTATCATTTTTGGTTTGACAGTTTTCTGCAGTATCCTCTCACGTCAATTATGCCTCTAGTGTGAAACCTTCTGGTGGCTGTAATGTTCCCCAGGAGTCAACATTCACATTCCTCATCCCTTTCTGCTTAGCATACAACTAACTCCTAGTTACTATTTTAGATCTAATAAATATTAACCTTCTCAACCATTGTGTTTCAAAGCTTTTAGCTAAGAGTATTGCCTGTGATTACTGTTTGTGAAAGTCTCTCAGGCTTTTTTGCCAATTCTAGTCTGTTCAGTCAGGATTCCTTGGGTTTTCTGGTTTTGCTAAGGTAATTTCTAGTGCGGTATTTGTAAGCGTCAAAATAATAAAAACCACCTAAACTGGACATTCTATGTTTCTAAAGGAATTGCAGCAAGTCTCTCTGGGGTCAGAAAGGTGTGTCAGAGCTGGCCCTGAGACTTTTTGTGGATTTTTTTCTAGAACTGATACTCATCTTGTGTTCCAAGCTTCTCCTGTGACAACTGTTTTCAACCTTAGCTGCCTCAGTTTCTGAATTTCAACAAGAAGTCGCTGCTGAAAGTGTGAACCCTTCAAGAAAACAGCAAGAGGGTAGACCCTGTCTTGCCACCTAGGAACACCTCAGTGACGCCCTATTCACATGCTGCCAGGCACAGTTGTGATAAGCATTATGATCAAAGTTCATATTAGAAATAGCATTTACTGAGAGCTCAAGGAAGAGCGCTCGTCATCTGTGCCAGTTCTGACCGATTGATTTTGTTAAGTGGCTCAAATCCAAGGTCTGTTGTCCTTCCTGAGACCATTACAAGAAAGCTGGTTGGAAGGAACCTCAAGGATCATCTAGTTCCAACCCCCCTGCCATAGGCAGGGACACCTCACTCTAGATCAGGCTGGCCAGAGCCTCATCCAGCCTGGCCTTAAACAGCTCCCTGGGTAACCCATTCCAGGGTCTCACCACCCTCATGGGGAAGAACTTCTTCCTAAAATCCAGTCTGAATCTCCCCACTCCCAGCTTTGTTCCATTCCCCCTAGTCCTGTCACTACCTGATATCCTAAAAAGTCCCTTCCCAGCTTTCTTGTAGCCCTTCAGATACTGGAAGGCCACAAGAAGGTCTCCTCAGAGCCTTCTCTTCTCCAGACCAAACAGCCCCAACTCTTTCAGTCTGTCCTCATAGGCATGAGCTCCAGCCCTCTGCTCATCCTCGTGGCCCTTCTCTGGACACCTTCCAGCATGTCCATATGCCTCTTGTAATAGAGGCTCCAGATCTGGATGCAGTACTCCAGGTGGGGTCTCACCAGAGGATGTCAGGTAGTAATAGGAATGAGGGGAATGGAGCAAAACTAGAAATGGGTAGATTCAGATTGGTTGTTAGAAAGAAATTCTTCACCACAAGGGTGGTGAGACACTGGCACAGGTTGCCCAGGGTGGTGGTAGAAACTCCGTCCCTGGAAGTTTTTAAGGCCAGGCTGGATGTGGCTCTGAACAACTTGATCTAGTGTGAGGTGTCCCTGCCCATGGCAGGAGGGTTTGAACTGGATGGGTGATCCTTGAGGTCCCTTCCAAACCTGACAATTCTATGATTACCATGCGCAAAACTGCAGGCAGAAACTGTGGAAGGTGAGGGATTGTGTTACAGCACCCCTGGGTAGTCTGTTCCAGTATTCCATCGCCCTCACAGTGAGAAAGTTTTCCTCATGTTTTCCTGGAACTTCCTATGCCTCAACTTCCACCCGTTGCCCCTTGTCCTGTCATTGGGAATCACCAAGCAGAGCCTGGCTCCATCCTCTCAGCACTCAAATTTGTCTTATTTGATGCCTGACTTAATAAGGGTTGAAGTTTAGTTTAATCTAATCATCCAGGATGGGAGTCCTAAGACCTTATCATACATGGAGGAGAGTCAATGTGTTCCTCTGGTGACTCAGCTGTGGTAATTGTTCTATGCTGTTCTGTGCCAGCAGCTTTGTAGAATGGTTGTGTGTGGCCCATATCTAGACAGGGGAAGTGGCCTCCTTCCACAAAGGGAGCAAGAGGTCTATCTTCATTAAACATCTTCCTGATCCTTAAGCATCACCTCTGTCTTGAGGTTGTATTTAAATTGTTCTTTATTTCCCTACAAATGGATGCCATCAAATGTCAGGCATGAGGGATTGTCAATAAAAGGAATTAGTTTTATCGCCTCTATGGGGTTTTGGTCCCTGTGTTTTAGGGGCATGTTCTCAGCTGATGGGATCACAGTACCTCATAAGGGTCGATGTGGAGCTGGTTTTCCTATGAGTGTGCTGCCCTTGGGAATTATTTTAGCCATTGCAGAATGGTTCTGCCTGCTTTTTCCTGGGCTGAAAGATTCATAACCATGACAAATCAAACATAATCACTGAGAGTTTTGGTTTATGACTGTCTCCTGAATGATCGTTCTCCACCTAGGGTGCAGGCTTTCCACCCTATCAGCCTGCCTCAGGTAATGAAGCACTTTATGCCCCCTTGTAGATCTGCTTTTACTGTCCTCTTTTAATTTGGAAGAGCAAAGCAACAGCTGATACTCTTTTTTTTTTCGTTGCTTCTCACACTTTATTTCCTTTTCTGAAGTCACAAACGTAGATAATCAGTGATTTGCTTTATCTGAAATGTTTCTCCTATTGGAAAAACACATTAAGTGAACAAGCAAATTCAGAAATTCTCTTGCAATAGTGCCGAAGTATGACAGAGGAGTTTAATACACAACATTATGGTGTTATGGCAAACTATATGTGGAGCAGCAGATGTATAGAAAAAAAGAGTAATACATTACCATTATAATGTGAGATGAGAAAAAATTAGTCAGCTCTTGCATGAATAAATTTCTCTGGTCTCATGAATAGCTTCATATAATTTAAAATAATCCTTCTGTATAATGAACTTGCAAGCTAATTACTCTTGAATTGCCACAGCATGGTATAACTCTGTCAGTCTGGGAGTGTTTTGAATCTTGCCAAAATTGCAAAGTAGGTACAGTTCAAAGTAAAATTGAATGGGTTTCCTGATCAATGTATCTGCAAGTTGGCTGTGAGGGTATTATGCCAAGCAGTCAGTGACTGTGCTCATTGCTAGGTTTATCCTTTTGTGAAACAATAGACTTGAAAGCGGCAGATGGTAGTTAATGATTAACATTCCTGGTAAACAAACTTTTGCAGAGATATATTTAAAGTGTCTGTGGGTATATAAATAGACAAGGAGCATGAGCTATGCAACCATAATTGAATTATATTAGCATAACTTAAGTAGAAGTTTGGTAAATACCAAACACCTTAATTAACTTGCACAGTATGAGGAGGGTAATGACATACCTCCTGCAAACGACTCTTCAAAGCGTTTGGCAACATGGCAGTCTAGAGCCAAACTAGTGCCCTGTACCCCACCCACCCTTTGTGGCTGGTGTATAGGAACTTTTTTCACCCCCACTGCTCAAGCTTGGCCTCTGCTGGGGTTTCTGGATGTTGAAGCAGCAGCCTTTCTTTGCAGAAAGCTGAACAACTTGCTGAGGAGTGGGACTGTGCCCTCCGGTTGTGCCCGTTTGCCTCCCAGCCTGGAGAGCCCTTTGCTTGCTGGGCTCTCTTTAACACAGGGGTGGTGGTGCAGCTCAGCCTCTTCAAGCTTATGCTTTCAAACACATTTTGCTCCTTCTGCAAAAATAAAGCATTAAAAAATTGTCCATCAGCATGGTGTAACTCTCATGCTAACAAAAGCTACCAGCTCTTTTGTGTGCCCCTGCGGTCAATAAGGGCAATAAATGTATGCTTCCAGTTGTAGCTTTAGCAGTCTTCCTTTTCTAAGTTTTTATTATTGCTGATATAGTTTCTGGAAAAGATGGCAGTTACATATTCTACTGGATTCAAGAACTGTAATTGAATCTTGGTTTTGGAACTGCTGGATCTGTGCATTGGAGTCCAGCCTGAGCTGTATATCTTTATAGCTAAGTTGTGTGGTAATCACTGATGCTTGTTCTGAAATCTTAATAGTGGGGTTAGAAGCCTTACTGAAAACCAGTAGTGATTTGTCAATTTATCATGCAAAGTAAATAAGTAATGTAGTTAACAGTCTGGTTAATTTTTTTTTTTTTTAAATACTGGTGAGTCAGGCAACTATATGCAAATTGATGAGGAATTAATTCCTGCTACATTTGAATGATTTGGGAAAAACACACTGGCTCCACAAACAGCTGAACTTTATATTCTTCTCTCACATGAGATACTGTGGTGTAAATGAGCTGGCTTCTCTCTTGGGAAAGAAATAGGAATCTTGCTGACAAGCTGAGGTCTCTCAGCAGAAAAGTGCATGCTGAGAGCTGCTTGACTCAGTGGCCAATTGACTGATACCTTGTCTTCTTCTTACTTCTGTTCTAGATGCTGAAGAATACCAGCCTCCAATATGGAAATCATACTGTGAGTATATGAAACATTTGAATAATCTTAAGTGCCTCATCAAGGTGCCACAGTTAGGCCTTTCTCTTTGTTTAGAAAAAAAAAGACTTACATGTACTAGGTGCTTGTAGAAATCACTGTATGGGACAGCAGAGAAATCTGAACTCTTCTTTTTTCCCCATGGAGCAAGTCCAGCAGCATTATGAGTGCTAGACTCTCTGGATTGCCTTACAAGTGTGCAGGTCCTCGGTTTCATGGTTTCTCTGCTGAGATTTTTCAGGAAGGATTCCTGGTAGAGGTAGAGGTTAATGCTTCTTATGTTTACTAAAGGTCAGACTTGAGTATACTTTTCTTTTTATATGGGCCACCAAATCACTTTAAGATAATGGTATTTTTGATCTTTAGCAATAGAAGCTGATTTTTGAAGTGGTGGTTTAGAAGTTGGAGACACCATTATCAGTTCTTTGAACCTTCCTGTCTGCCTTTAGAAAAATAATTTACATAGAGTGCAGTGCAGAAGTGCATATTTTATGCTCTTTTTGCTTTGTTCCAAAGGCATTTTCTAATAAAGTAGCATAGATCTAAGACAAAATATTAGCTTTCCAAACCATAAGGATAGCAAATCACAGAATGTTAGGGGTTGGAAGGGACCTCAAAAGATCATCATAGCCCTTTAAATGTGATCTTTTTATTTTAAACCTTTACTGGAACCTTAATGAAACTGGAACTTTGGGTGTGGAGGTTTGGGAAGGTTTTTGCCTTTTTTTTTTTTTTTTTTTTTCAGATACAGAACTACCCTAAGCAAAAGTTGTCTCTTTTATTGTGGCAACTTCAAATTCAGTGCAGTGCCATTACCAAGAGGCAAGGATCACAGTAGATACGTGTGTGTGCATGTCTCATTTTAAAGACTGGAATCAACTTGTTGACTTCACTTCTACACACATTTAACTATCTTGCTGACTTCAAAGACATCATCTCTATATTTACCTGAGAATGACATTCTGCCTCAGAATGGCTGGCATTTTTTCAAACAAAGTTTGAGTATGCCCTTAAATTACAAAAAATATTGCTCCTCAGAACACTGTTTTCTAGTGACTTAAAGGTTGTGGTGGGTTGAACTTACCCCCCCCCCAATTAATTTGAGAGAAATGCCCCCCCAAAATAAAATTGCCAGACTAGCTCAGTTGGAAGCAAATAAAGCTCTATTTACAAGCACACTAAAATCTAAAAATATGAAATGCAATGAATATGTACAAAATATACAATATTTACATGTATTTACAATTTATAAACAACACAAGAACCCCCTGGACAAAACCAGGGGGTTACCCACAGCTTCCCTTTCTTCTCCCCCTGGACAAGGGAAAGAGAAAGAGGAGAAAAGCAAAGAGTACCTTGTTAGTACTTAGCCACAACAAAGAAACGTAGCCAAGGTCAGCAAGCCAGCAGAAGCAACCAGCTAGTATCAGCTAGAGTGAAGAGCCAAGAAAGAGAAAAATTTAGTTTATACAACTATCTTTATGCTAGTTATCAGACCAATGGGATTATTTAGACCTTATCATTATTTTCCCTTTACATCCAATGGTAATTTGTTTACATTCTATCACTTTCTACTCAAGATGTGTGGAAAATTTCCTAGGCATCAGCCAAAAACTACCACACAGGTTTTTGTTGCAGTATTTCACATGTATAAGTAACAAACCTCCTTAGAAGTCAGCAGGAGAGTACTGATTTGAGATGAACCATGCCAGCAGACATTGCTGGGTCCTTGGAAAGAAGCAGACACTTGAGTGGATTTTTTTTTTTTTTTTTTTTAAGCAGAGGAACTTGGCTTACTCAAAATCAGTGGAAAAACTCCCATTGACTCTACTCTGATGAGACCAGAATTTGAAATGACAGATGTTTCCTTTTTTGCAGGAAGTTTTCATTAAGAAGTCAGAGAAAATAAGCACATGCCTTCCTTATCTTCTCTGAGTTGCCCTGGTGGTGCAGCAGACAGATCACTGCGTGCAGTGGAAAAAAAGTTTGCTTACTTCTGCTTGCACATAGTCCAAAGGAAACTTTAATTTTAAATTAAACAAAACAAAACAGAACAAAACCCAACAAAACGAACAAACCAAAAAACAAACACACACCCCCAAACCACAAACAAACAAAAAACTCCAAGAATGAACTAGTAGAGGATGAATATATAATTTCCTATTCAGGCCAGCCTGTGTGAGGTGTCCCTGCCCATGGCAGGGGTTTGGAACTAGCTGATCCTTGTGGTCCCTTCCAACCCTGACTGATTCTATGATTCTATGTACGATGCCAGTGTTGTGGTCAAGACAAAATCATGGCCTCAGCATCTGAACCCCAGGCATGAATGACCTTGGAAATAGTTACACAGCTCTAAAATGCAGAAAATAGTTTAAGGTTACAGACGTTTAGTGCTGAGACTGCTTAGCTACAGACAGAAGTTTTTCATTGCGGTGTTAAGTTATTAAGTTAAGTTAAGCATAAGTGTTATGCTTCTTTACTCTGCTAAAAAAATCTCCAGCTGGTAAATTAATTACAGAGGTGATGTCCAACAGCATTAGTCTATGATGCAATATTCTCTCCTGTCTCATCACAATTTTAACGCAGTCTTTGTGTTTCATTTTTACCGGTTTGTGTTTACTGACTATTTAACAATCATTTTCAGTGTGTTTTGTCTAGTAACTTCTGAAGTTTGCTCACATACTATTGAGATACTTTGTATAAAGTTTTTGGAGGGAAGGAATGCCATGCAGAGGGACCTGGTCAGGCTGAAGAGGTGGCCCCAAGCCAGCCTCATGGAGTCCAACAAGACCAAGTGCAAGGTCCTGTATCTCAGTGGGGGTAATCCCAAGCACCGATACAGGCTGGGCAGGGACTGGCTTGGGAGCAGCCCTGAAGAAAAGGACCTGGGGGTGTAGGTGGATGAGAAGCTCAACATGAGCCAGCAGTGAGCACTTGCAGCTCAGAAAGCCAACCAGAGCCTGGGCTGCAGCAAGAGAAGTGTGGCCAGCAGGTCAAGGGAGGTGATTCTCCCCCTCTGCTGTACTCTGCTGAGACCACACCTGGAGTACTGCATCCAGTTCTGGAAACCTTATTACAAGAAGGATATGCATGTGCTGGAATGTGTCCAGAGAAGGGCCACGAGGATGATCAGAGGGCTGGACCTCCTCTCCTATGGAGGCAGACTGAGAGAGTTGGGGTTGTTCAGTCTGGAGAACTGAAGGCTCCAAGGAGACATTCTTGTGGCCTTGCAGTATCTGAAGGGGGCTCCAAGAAAGCTGGGGAGGGACTTTTTAGGGTGTCAGGTAGTGATAGGACTGGGGGGATGGAACAAAGCTGGAAGTGGGTAGATTCAGATTGGATGTTAGGAGCTAGTTCTTCCCCATGAAGGTGGTGAGACACTGGAACAGGCTGCCCAGGGAGGTGGTGGAAGCCTCATCCCTGGAGGTTTTTGCAGCCAGGCTGGATGTGGCTGTGAGCAACCTGCTGTAGTGTGAGGTGTCCCTGCCCATGACAGGGGATTGGAACTGGATGATCCTTGCGGTCCCTTCCAACCCTGACAATTCTATGGTTTCTAAGTCCTGGATATATTTAGGTGCAGTATATTGCCTTTTATTGGCATCAGGGCTTCAGTCCTTCTAGGTTCTCAACAAAGGCAGATTTTCTTGTTTATGAAATCAAAGCATTCAAATATACATCATTGCAGATATCCATGGGCAAACGCTGATCAAAGTGGAACAGCTTTCAGAATCCAAGCTTTACTCTTTGGCATAATGGCCAGGCTTGATTGAGCTGTATTGGAAAAAAAGGACGCTTCTAATGGAGATCCTCTCTTGCTTATGAAGAATTGTTAGAAGGTACATAGGTTTCACCAATTACAAGGTTTCTCAGACTTTTTCTTATAGCCCTGGGACACAGAGGATTAAAAAAAAAGGGAAGAATAGTTTTGTATTACCAGGAAGCGACTTAGGGAGAAACAATCTGTAACGTTACTAGCAGCCAGCAGTCTCTAGGCAATGGATTTGATTGCATTTATATCCAAGTTACAGATCAACAAATCCATAGCCAATAACAGATTTCCTTCTGTAGTCTGCTGTATGTTAGGAATACTATATGAAGTGGCATTTTGCCTTCTTGTCATCAATGAAGTAGGAAAGAAAGAAAAGTAAGAATCACAGGTGTGGATTTGCAGGCATGCCTAAGATGAGCTGATGCTGCTTCTCACTTGAAGCATGATTATTGTCAGCTCTAGAGTACAACAGCCATGGCTTTATCTAGCCCAGTCCTGAAAACCTTCAGGGATGGAGCCTCTGCCATCTCTGCAGGGAACCTGCTTCAGTGCTGTGCTACCCTCTTAATTCTTTATGGTGAGAGTGTTGAGACTCTGGAACAGGTTGCCCAGGGAGGTCATGGATGCCCCCTCCCTGAAGGGGTTCAAGGTCAGGCTGGGTGAGGCCTTGAGCATCCTGGTCTAGTGGAAGGTGTCCCTGCCCATGGCAGTGTAATTGGAACTCGATGATCTTTAAGGTCCCTTCCAAATCAAACCTTTCTATGACTCTTAAAGCAGAACCAATGATCTTACCTGCTCTGTGTGATGAGTAGGCAATGTGTTTGACTGCGGAAGCAGCATAGTCATTTTTGGCTCACAGCCACAGCATATATATGCTTGAGTTTTGAAGAGCTGTAAACAACTCTTTTTTTTTCTTCTTTTACCACTGTTGAGCTTGGCTTGATCTAAGCAAGTCTAGTGTCAATGTCACTTCAAAGTTTATTATTTAAGATCATTACACTGGTGTGAAGCAGTGTGGGAAGGAGAAGAGCATCAGCTGATGCCTTGCTTCAGCTCCTCACAAAGTTTCCTTTCCTTCTGCTCTCCATCAGATAATAAGCACAGTGTCTGAGACTCAGTTTTGTTAGAAATTAAGGCTTTATTTCAGCCAGGCACTTAGGTTCCTAATTAAGCCTGTGAGTAATCCTGCAGAAATAGGACAGCTTATATTGTTCAAGTTTGGCATGTAGATAAATGCCTGATTGAGATGAGGCTGAGGAGGTAAAACCAAGTAATTCTGTGCAACATCTCAGAGAGAAGGCAGTATGTTTCCTTGCTGCTTTATAAAAACAGGGATAGGAACTTTTGCTCTCTTTAGAGCATCAGTGACCACTATCCATAGGCAAGTCAAAGAAGAAACCTTGAGTTCCTGGCACACTGAAGAATGAAAAAAAAGTATGAAGAAACTGGTGATAGTTCTTCTTCCCTGGCAGAAAAGGAGTAAGTGCTGATTTTTGTATGTCATCCCTTTGATTCTTAGATCAGACTTTGGAATTAGACAGTTCTATCTCAAACATATTGCAGAGATTCATCTTATTCATCTCGTGTGACACGACTTGTCCTCTAGCAGGAACAAAAGAGAGAGAGATTCTAACAAGGTACTTTACATCTCAAAGAAACGTTCCCCTAGAAATTCAATAATAAATTAAAGTTTTGTTAGCTTTCTAAGCTCCCAAGCGATTATGGTACCACGAATGCTGACAAACTATCTGAATTATGAAACCGAGAAAGATATTCAAAGGCCAAACAAAAAAGCTCCTGCATTTTTCTATTGCAGTGATACCTTTTGGTCTAATGCTTCATGTGTATTATTACTGTGCATTTCACCTGCATCTGATGATGAGCAGAAGCCTATTCCCAGTCTGGTGCTGTTCTCTAAGCAGTACTAATACTTTTTTTTTTTTTTTTTTTGGTAATGCAGTTGACTTTTTATAGGGTTAATTTTCTCAGGTCTGAAATAATAATGCATTGTTATGTTCAAGTGTCACCTTTTTATGATCACAGTGGGTCTCTAACCTACCTGTCAGCTCTAAATGCTGGAATAGACTGGGTCAGATGACAGTCATTACTTATCACTGTATTAAAAAAGAATGATTTTCTGTTATTTCAGTTCACCGTATCATTATATATATTGGACTCTAAGATTTTCAGAGGTGTAGGGAGCAAAATGAGGCAGAAAGGCAGGGCTTGCTTGCCATTTGAGCAAGTAAGTGAGGGGCATAGAATCGTTATGGTTGGAAGGAACCTCAAGGATCATCCAGTTCCAAACCAGTGCAAAAACCTCCAGGGATGAGACTTCTACTACCTGTTGGCAGTGTCTCACCACCCTCATGGGGAAGAACTTCTTCCTAACATCCAATTTGAATCTACCCATTTCTAGGTTTGTTTCATTCCTCCTGGTCCTATCACTACCTGACACCCTAAAAAGTCCCTCCCCAGCTTTCTTGGAGCCCCTTTCAGATACTGGAAGGCCACAATAAGGTCTCCTCAGAGCCTTCTCTTCTCCAGACTGAACAGCCCCAACTCTTTCAGTCTGTCCTCACAGGAGAGGTGCTCCAGCCCTCTGCTCATCCTCATGGCCCTTCTCTGGACATGTTGCAGCACATGCATATCCTTCTTGTAATAGAGGCTCCTATTACAATAGGAGCTCAATAGGGACATGGATTTTCTGAACTTCTGAACATCCCCTGGACTATGCTGGGGTCTCAGTAATGTAAGCCAGAGTATGAGTGCCCAGCACTTTGAAAAAAGTGGGGCAGAGCTGTAGGATGTTCAGCATTTCTGAAAATGAGGTCACTTAATGAGGTGTCTGTGCTCATTGGAACTTAGCTGTAGGGCACATTTTTCTCAAGTCACCTTAGACATAATACTGCACTTGTATTCAGAGCCTGTTTGCAGACTTTCATATAGCAGTCATTTCAAGCAGGAACCACAGAGAACCTTTCCAGAAAAGAACAGAGTTTTTGGTAGGACACACTTTGCTCCTTCATACCTTAGTCTGTGAGGTACTGCCTCTTCCTCATTTTTCACTTAACTGCACTTGCACTATTGTTTTACCTCCTCTGCCCTTGCCTTGCTGTGTGCCTTTTCTGAGTATCCCTGGCAGCTGTGTCTTCTCTGGTTTTTGTGTCCTGTTGAATTGCTTGACCTCCCGTACCATGATGACACTGGCGGCTCTCAGTCCTTTCTTTCTTTTCCAGATCTAGCTTTTCTCCCTCCATCTCTCTCCAGTAGTTCCACTGAGCTCTCTGTTTAATATCCTTCCATTTAAAGCTAATATGACCAAATCTGAATTCTTTGTCTTTCCCAGGAAGCCATTTCCCATTCATTATGTTTTCTGTGATTGCCACCATTCATGATCTCAGTTGTGCTTGTCACTTGGGGCCACTTTCTCATCTTGTACATTAAGCATATAATATTGTTGTTATTATTATTGGTGGTAGTGGTATTAATAATTATTTATTTGTATAGTAATAATCTTGCTACATTTTCCTTCAATGTATGTATAAATAAGATATCTTTCTCACTTCAGATTAATTAATTACCTGTGCCTCTCTGAGACTGGCAGCAGCATTTTTTAGTCTATTCAAAATATAGTTAAGAGGATTTGTCTCCCTTGCATGCATCATGAATCCCCCACTTGCATCCTATCAGCACCCAGGGGTTTGTGTCTTCCTTCAAGTCTTTCATATATTTACTCTCTCTTGATGATCATTTCTTCCTGCTGACTCTTTTTTCCACCCTTACTTCTCCAGCATGATCAGCCCCAGAGATCCTTTTGGTCATTTCATTTCTTTGCTTTTCCCATCTCTCAAAAATGCAGCACATCACAAGACAGGCTTCCTGCATGCTTGTCAGACCAACTTGTTTTGCACCACAGCTATCAAGGTTATCTTAGAAACAGCTCCACTGACTTATTTTGCTATGTCAGTTGACATTTAACAAGTTTGATTATTGAAACCCCAGATTTTTACAAAGTATGGTTAGTCAATTAAAATTTGAATTAATCAGTTAGGGAAGTAGATCTTTTACTTTATATGTGAAGCAATCATATTCTGGCAGTATTCTGAATCCTTATAGTTCTTTCTCTCTGCTGGAAATTTTATCAGGAAATTAAAAACTTACTGTTTTTCTCTTAGATATGTTAAGTATTAAGCATCCATAACTTCCTGTCTCAGTGGTTATAATGACTTCAGACACTCAGAAAAGGACTCTGAGAATATGACATTTGGCTCCAGAACAAGAGTTTTTTAGAAAGCAATCTCTGAAGCAAAATTTTCATGCTCTGCTTGGTGATACTTTTGGATACCAAGTCTTTTCATCACAGAAGAGTGAAAGGAAGGCTTTGGGTCTTAGTTACAAAATTGCAGGAGGTAAGAAAGACCACAAGTTATCATGAATCTTGTGCAAAAGTAGCAGGAGATCTGGCAGTGCTGAATGATTCAGGTTAGATCCAAAACCTTAGTAAAAAAGAAAAAATCAGAGGGAATGTAAGAAATCATGAACTCTATTTCTGTGCCCCTCCAAAGAACAGGAATGAAGTTTGGGTCAGAAAAAGGACGTGTTGTGTTTTTCTACTTTGACATGAGCAGGGAAGAGAAGCCTCCAAAGCTTTCACACCCCTGAGTGACAAACTTGGGTGCAAGCTGTGGATGTGCTCCCTTCCCTGATTCCACTCCTCTGGGCCCCATATAAAGAGAAGGTGCAGAAGAGTAACACCTTCTCTTTTCAATTCACTGTCTGCAGCAGGGCTTCTGTGTTTATCAAGCATTCAGGCATTTATATTCCTCCTATAACGTGTCGCCTTTCGGGGCATCCTTCTGAGTTGCACAAGCACTACGAAGAGCCCTGTCTAGGAACTTGATCTTTTCAAAAAATTCACAGACACGACATGATGTTTCCAAATACTAGAGGGTCAGCAGGCAGAAGGCCTTTCTCCAGGGAGGCAGTCCAAACCTCTGGGATTTTTACTGGAGTTATGGAGAGACAGTCTGTCTGCACTGGAATTGATTACTGTCATTGCATGTCAGCTTCTTCTCGCAACTCTGAAGTGGAAAAGAAGGAGAGGATCTCATTAAATACAGTCAGTGAAGAGGCTGGGGGCCAGGGTTCAGCAACTACCCCTAGCCTCAGGTCTCTTTCCTCCAGCCCTCAGAAGATTCACAAAATTGATCCAAGGCCATTTGAATAGAGTGTAATTGCTCTGAAAGGAATGTTTGCCTGCTCGTCAGGAACAGCCAGCAAAGCCTGAAATAAATTATGGGATTGTGGTGAACCCTTCCACCCCGTCCTGAACTTCTTGGCCTGTCCAAAAAGCGGCTGTTACTTGGGAGCAATCTGTTCTTGAGTTGTTACAGTGCTGTGTATGCAAAAGTGAGATTTGTAGCCTGAGACACACCTAATAAATCTTTCTAGCTAGTCTTCCCTGGTATAGAAGCATAACAACAAGTACAAAAGGACATAATACTCCTGAAAGTTAAATCAGCCATCACTTCACTTAGTTTGCAGGTCAACAACCTATTTTCATAAGAGTGATTCAGATACACTGAAACACCTCCACTGCTGCTGTCTTTTACTTTGCATTTACGTTTTTTCTCAGCAGCCTCTGGCTAAGAAGCCTCAGCTGAATGAAAGTTTGTGTATGTTGCCATCTTCTAACGATCTGTTGGGTTTTGTGTTTGACAGTGTATCAATTGCAACAAGAGGCACCGCGTCCCAAGAGAATCATCTGTCCTCGGGAGGTCAGTTCTTCTTTTGCTCTACCTTGTTAAAGCTGATGAATTGTCAGCAGCCTATGATTGCCAAAAAATAATCTTTTGTGCAGTCTGTGGATAGTGTTCACTTTAAATTTTCTGAGCAGTTCTTTTATACGATAATTTTTCTTGAGATTGATTCATTAAAACAGATTCATATTTTCTAATTAGGCACAGAGACCTCATTCACCACTAGAAGCACCTTCATTAGGCAGATGCTCATTAATCATTGTTTAGTGTGCTTTTCTGTATACTGCCTAAAGTTTTCTGTTTCCTCATCAAAATGAAGGTGTATTTTCTTCCTGTGTCTGCATATTAATGTCTGTGTGGTATGTTTCAACATGATACATGTAGCTCCAGTTTGTTGAATGCATTCTGGGCAGGATTATGTTCAAATTAACATACTGAAGTGATAGCCAGAGAGCTTAGTTCTGTCACAGAAGCTTAGAAGATTAGAGGGTGTTTGGAAATCCACAGGGTTGTGTCATCTTATCTGCCTGTTTTATTTTCCTGTATTTCTCCATTTCTACTCAGTTAAGTATGTCAGTTCCTCAACCTGCATGGCATAATAGTAATGGGAAACGTGTAGATGTCTCAGCTCAATCAATAAAACCCTGATAGATTTATTTTCTGCAATGTCAGGGACAAATTTTGTGCAGCTAGTCATGTAATGCTAGTAACAGAAATACTGAGCACATGAAGTGATTGCACAAGATGTAAAAGATGATATGAAAGGAGACAGAAACTATCACCCTGATCTCTACCTGCTTCCCACACTGTGCACCCACTGAAGCAGAGCCCTAGAACAGCATCTGTCTAATGTTAACAGATACAGTCTCAAAACAGTTTTGCATGGGACAGGGGGTTTTGTACCAAGGCACTAGCAGTTGTCCAGCATGGTAAAGAATATCCATAGTAAAGCCAGGAATTTAATCCAATTTTTCTGAGTCCACACAGAGCCTTAACTAAAAAGCCATTGCATTTTCCTCTCAAGTGCCATCTACCAGTTGTTTCAGGGCAGGGAGAGCAGGGTCTTGGCCTCAGATTGGAAGTCTTCAAGCCCTGTCAGTTTGGGATGATCCCAAGACGTATGTGCAGAATGCTAAGAAGATCAAGTAAAACTCCAGAGTGGGTGAGCCCTTGTGTCATCTTTTTTCCCTGTCAAAGACAAGGTTTGGGGAGAAGGATCACACCATAGCCCTTTGGGACTCCAGTGCATGTGTGCTGAAAGGTTTTAGAAATACCTTCTTCCTCTCCAAAATTCTTTAATAATTGACAGGTAAGTCTCTGTATCCTGTGTTCTTCAAAGGAAAGGACATCAAGGGGTTTACTGAATGAATATCACATAACAGGTATTTAACTAGTAGTCATATAGTTGTAAGTAGTTAAGGTAAACTATGTACTTTCAGTGAGGAGTTTTTCACTTTGTGTGAGATAAAAGTTAGTTTAATATTTTATGTATCTATTTCACACTGAAACTACTTTGAGGAAGAACTTGAGAAAATCTGACTAATTAGCATGGAATGCTTAGGAATACTTGTCTACAATGTAAACTCATTTTATAGGGGTACATGTCACTTAATCTGAAAAAATGTGATCTAAAATGTATTAAGCTTACTCAGTGAAAGCACTGTTAGATTGCTTACATATGTAAAAATCCAAATCAAGGCAAAACGTGCTTTTAAAGTATCAATTGTATTCTTGTTCTAGAAGCAAGATTATCTGCACAAGTAAGCTGAGTAAATGTACAGCTGTGAAGTCTTTACCTGTGTGCTGTATTGAAATTATTTCTTTAGACTCAAGAACGGGCAATGGATATAAACTCCAGCACAGGAGGTTCCACCTCAACATGAGGAGGAACTTCTTCACTGTGAGGGTCACAGACCACTGGAACAGGCTGCCCAGAGAGGTTGTGGAGTCTCCTTCTCTGGAGACTTTCAAGACCCATCTGGATGTGTTCCTGTGTGACCTGTGCTGGATTCTATGGTCCTGCTCTGGCAGGGGGATTGGACTGGATGTCTGGAGGTCCCTTCCAACCCCTAACATCCTGTGATCCTGTGAGTGGGGTGTCCTGATTGCTCCTTGTGGTTCATATTATCAGCTTTATAGAGAGTAGAACTCCATACTGGTTTTAGAGGGAAAATTCAACACTCTGTTCCTGTAGCACCTCTCAGCATTTCCTCGGCACACAGACTGTAAGGTGGGTGTTTTGAGGGTGTTTTTCTTGATTCTAGTTGGACTTAAGTGTAATCTGATGGTTGTTTAGGCTTGCTTCACTAAAGATGGTGTCTTATTAGTCCTTAATTACTGTCAGCTACAAAGAAGGATCTCAAAATCTAATTTTGTGTTATGTGTGTAGAATTATATTAATTGGCAATATGATAGTTACTTAGTATGCAACGTGATGCTCAGCCAACATCTGGTGTCAGCAGGATGTGTGACTGACAGGTTAGGTTTATCTGTCCATGTGTACATCATAGGAACTGTACTCTGTTGAGGGTGTTTCTCTTGTATAATTCAAGATGAAAACTACTCCAGGCAAAAGTAAAAATTTCAAACAGTTCTAAATCCTTCATGTTTATGGGAAGATGTTTTTCATTCATAACTGCCCAATTCTGTGCTGTTTACTGGTTGACAGCAGCTGAACATGAGCCAGCAGTGTGCCCAGGTGGCCAAGAAGGCCAATGGCATCCTGGTCTGGATCAGGAATAGTGTAACCAGCAGGAGCAGGGAAGTCATTCTGCCTTGTGCTCAGCACTAGTAAGACCATACCTTGAGTAGTTGTGTCCAGTTCTGGGCCCCTCTGCACCAGGGGAGGTTTAGGCTGGATGTTAGGAAGAAATTCTTCCCAGAAAAAGAGATTGGCCATTGGAATGTGCTGCCGAGGGAGGTGGTGGAGTCATTATCCCTGGAAGTGCTTGAAGTAAGCCTGGATGAGGCACTTAGTGCCATGGTTTAGTTGATCAGATGGTGTTGGGTGATAGGTTGGACTTGATGATCTCAAAGGTCTTTTCCAACCTGGTAAATTCTGTGATTCTGTGAAATCAAAGCATCTGCTGCAAACAAAATCCGTAACACCAACAGATAAACTCTTGACAGGCTTGAGTTTTATTTTTCATAGAATCATAGAATAGAGTCGTAGAATCAACCAGGCTGGAAGAGACCTCCAGGATCACCAAGTCCAACCTATCACCCAGCCCTATCCAATCAACTAGACCATGGCAGTAAGTGCCTCGTCCAGTCTTCTCTTGAACATCTCAGGGATGGCAACTCCACCACGTCCCTGGGCAGCACATTCCAATGGCAAATCTCTCTCTCTGTGAAGAACTTCCTCCTAAAATCCAGCCTGTATCTCCCCTGGCACGACTTGAGACTGTGTCCTCTTGTTCTGTTGCTGGTTGTCTGGGAGAAGAGACCAACCCCCACCTGGCTACAACCTCCCTTCAGGTAGTTGTAGACAGCAATGAGGTCTCCCCTGAGCCTCCTCTTCTCCAGGCTGAACAACCCCAGCTCCCTCAGCCTCTCCTCATAGGGCTTGTGTTTTCATCACTCCTCCCTCTTTTCCATTGCCATCTTTCACATTCTCCACATTCATTTCCTCTTCTGTTACCTCTTTGTTACTCCTTAGTCACAAGCGCTTTTAGCTTCAGATCTCAGTCGTTCTATCACCTGAATGTGTGGATTTCTTGATTAACTCTACTGTGGGGACAGAAATCACCTCTGCTGATACTCAAACCACCAGACTAAAAGCAGGGCTGTAAATAAAACATGAACATTTACGTCTTTGTGTCTTTGAGCTTTGCTATCACCATTTCCCCTTTTCATTTTGCCTGCATAAATATCTTGTCAGCAGAAGCAGGTCGTTCCTGCGATGGGAATCACATTGAATGAACTGGTTTAGGGCTTCAGGTATCTAACTGCTTTTAATTAATCACTGGCAGCAAGATGAGTGTGACTATCCTCTGCTTTCCAATAACATTGGATTTCTGCCAATATCCTCATTTGTAACCATATTCCTTCCAGCAACGTTTTAATGATTTATTTTTCAAAACAGAAGGAGTTTCATTTAAAAATGCCATTCAGGTGGTGGAGTAGCTTTTAAGTGTTGTGCAAGTGTGATGACAGGCACCAAAGAATCTGATTTGTGCTGTGAGGAAGCTATGTTAGGAAGCATCTTTTAGGCTTCATTCTGCAGAAATGCTGATTAAAAAAATAAATAAATCACATTCTCAGAAAATAATTCAAGCTTTCAATTTCCTGGTCTTATTCAATAGTAACATCTTAAAGAATTTTTAATTTCAAGAAATATTTCAGGAGTAGACTGTTCAAAGTTCAAATATCCTTTATAGAAACGGAGGCTTTAACAAAGTAGAAGAATTAAGGAAAAAATGTGACATTATTTGAGGGTATTTTTGGTTAAACAATAGGCTTGTTCTGAATTTCCTGTGAAGAGGCGGTGAATCTTACCCCTGAGTTTTTAGATTACTTGTGTAGAGATATTTATACCTGTGAGTGCTATTCCTGTTCTCTTCAAAGAAAGTCTTAACTGCTGACAGCAATTTTTGAGGCTGGTGATTTTATCTGCATTAGACCTTGCATATTCCTAGCAGTGCCTTGGCCAAGCCAGTGTCAGCAACAATGAGAGACTCCTCTAAATTTCCCTAGTGTAGACAAAGCCTTAGAGCCCTAAGTTATATTATTATGTAGAAAAATGTCAGTTAATTGCCTTCCTCGTCGTTCTGAATTCCAAATAGGTTGTGTCAGCAGCAATGGAAATTATTGTTTCTGCCTTTAAAGCATAAAAATTACGGTTTCTTGAGTCAAAGCAAATATGATTAGAAAAGGGAGATTTTTCTCTAGAAAAACACCTATAAATATATATATATATATATCTCCTCTTTTCATTTTGCTTAAGTGATTGTAAAAGACTAAAATAATTATGGCACATTCAGTCTGTGCTACTGAGAGTCTTTCTCTATAACCATCAGAGGGTCAGGAACTATTTAGACCCTCTGAGTATCCATTACCCAGATTTATCAAAACAAATGCACAGATCGTGGCATTTCATAGAGCACAGCTGTTGAAATGGTCACTAGCAGATACATAATAATGATATTGCCATCTCCTACATTGCTGGCAGAGAATATACAGGATCATGGCACATCCTCAAAACTCAACCACTGCAAATTATTCTTTATTCAGTTGTCCTTATAGTTTCTTCTGAAGCAGTGGAGTCAAGCTGAGAGCAATGCAGTTTAGCAGGCTATCATTTAAACAACAGCAATATTGCAAAGGGCTTTAAAAATGCTGGCTGCTTTTGTTAGCCTTTCTTTCAGGTACAAAAAAGTTTTATGTAAGAAAAGGCTTTGGATTAGGTAAGCTTGAGCAAGGTTGTTAAAATTAAGCCTTAGTAAGATGTTTGTGCAGTGGATCTGACTGGATAATAAGTATTTAATCATTGCAATAAGTCTTCCATGAATTTCCTTATTCTGATCACTTAGTGACCTTTGCAAACTGAATATTTCCTCTTTCCCTCTGTCCTCGTCTGTCTAAGAGCAATGTTTGTACTGTGGTGAAGTACTAGAGAGCTGTAATAGGCACTGAAATTGGCCATAAAATTGGTGGTAAATAATGGGAGTAAATGGGAATTTTCATGGCACTTGTTCAAAGCACCTTACTGCAAAAAGTCAGACACCACCATGAGAAGGTCTCTCTTCCTGTCAGTCCTCAGAGCTTATCTGAGATAATTCAGAATCTGATACTATCTTTTGCTTAGGAAGAAACCTCAGAACACACACAGTGACACACCAAGAGACCCCATTAGCCAGCAATTAAGTGAAAATGAACAGAATTGCTCTGAAACCTATTTTCATTAATGAAAATGTTTGTGCATATAAGACTTAATAGAGGCCATATCTTCAAATTCTTTTAATATTGCTGCTGCTTTAATTATGTTTTTATAATCCTGTCTTTATGATAGAAACAAAAAGAAACCAGGAGGACACAGCAGTAGCCTGTGGATTGCAAATGAAGCTGAAGAGCAATATTGAGTAGATATTAACAGGAAAAAGAAACTTCATCAGCTGAAAACCCATAGTGAAAGTAGAAAGCTTGGCTTCATTGAAAGGGGCTGAAAACAGTTGAAAGCCAGAAAGGGCCTTTGGTTAAAATAATGCAGAGGACACGTGGAATGTAAATTTGTTTTTGCATCCAGCATCCCTCTAAACAGGCCACATGCAGGATTTCCTGCTGTGTTTAAAGTGTGGGTTTATACCCAATGTCATTTTTCTGTGGTATCCTCATAGTGGATTTTATCTCATAGAATGCCTGTGATTTGCAGCAGTGAATGAAATAAGGAAGGGAGGGTGGAATATTGCTTGTCCACAATTCCTTTGTATTCATCAGACCAGAGAAAATTGCCAGTTTTTTTCCAAGGCACTTTTAAGTACTGATAGGAAATCTCATCTCTTCTGGAGTCCACAAAGTCTCACCCTTCTGCAGTAAGGTGGTGGAGCACTGAGATGAAGCCACATCATCCTCATTATTTAACAGTCCATTGACTAATGACTGATGAAGAAATCTTTCTAATTATTCTGCAGACACGATAGGAAATATTTCATTTAAGGTAGTTACAGTTAGAAAGAAAACAAAACCAGAAGAGGTTTGTCTGTTCCACTTGAATGTCATCGGGTTTGATTTGCTAATGTTCTAGGTTATGATTTTCAAATGTGACTGGTGTTCACCCTCACCAGAGGAATATGGTATGAACCAACTGATGCATTTATTGATCACTGCAAAACTGAGAAGTTAAAGCCTTCTTTTTGGAAGGCAAGACAGTGACTTCTGACTAATGAGCACAAATTGTATGTAGCTGTCTTTAAGGACTGGTGAGCTTGTTCATTATCCCACTGGCTTTGCTTGAAAGCTTCTTTGAGAAGTTTCATCCTCCTCTCCATTTTTCCTTGGATGTGAGTGATGTGTGCATGTCTATGCTTGTGAATTTGCTATTCTTGTAAATGTTTTATTTCCTTTGATCCTTGTGTACCTGTCAGCCTTTGCATCTGGTTCTTTTTCTTTCCACATGATGCTGACTGTAGGTAGTTTTCAAGACAAAAATAAATGAAAGCCTGCTTCTGGTACTGGAATGTGTCCAGAGAAGGGCAACAAAGCTGGGGAGGGGTCTGGAGCACAGCCCTGTGAGGAGAGGCTGAGGGAGCTGGGGGTGTTTAGCCTGGGGAAGAGGAGGCTCAGGGGAGACCTCATTGCTGTCTACAACTACCTGAAGGGAGGTTGTAGCCAGGTGGGGCTTGGTCTCTTCTCCCAGGCAACCAGCACCAGAAGAAGAGGACACAGTCTCAAGCTGTGCAGGGGGAAGTTTAAGCTTGATCTTAAAAAGAAATTCATCACAGAAAGAGAGATTGGCCATTGGAATGTGCTGCCCAGGGAGGTGGTGGGGTCGACATCCCTGAAGGTGTTTAAGAAGAGCCTGGATGAGGCACTTAGTGTCATGGTCTGGTTGATTGGATAGGGCTGGGTGATAGGTTGGACTGGATGATCTTGGAGGTCTCTTCCAACCTGGTTGATTCTATGATAGGGGAGTGGGATAGATGGTGAAGTGAGCAATTCCTCTGCACTGGTTGATTAGAAGGTGATAGGTTGGACTGGATGATCTTGGAGGTGTTTTCCAACCTGGTTGATTCTATGATTCTGTGGTTCTTGTCTTGACCTAGATAAAGTTTATCAATAAACCTACCTGTGGGTGAAAAAACATTGTGCTTGAATAGATTTATCTATCTCTTCCAGCTTAGACCACTATTCCTTGTGTCTGGTTAAATAATATGTAGAAGGGAGTCTTACTGTCTCTGCTGTCTGACTGATGCTTTGTGAGGGGTCTAATGTCTTTTTTCAGGAGTCAAGAATTACGAGAAACACAGAATATTGAGTAGTTGATGAATTTGTATTTCCTAGTGTGAATAAATACAGTAGCTTTACACATCCATCTGTCTTGTTTCCCATACTTCCTGTACACTTATGTGTATAGGACATGGAGGTGCTGGAGCATCTCCAGAGAAGAAGGGCCGTGAGGCTCATGAAGGGCCTGGAGCACATGATCTAAGAGGGAGCTGGGCTTGTTCAGTCTGCAGAAGAGGAGGCTGAGAGGAGACCTTGTTGCTCTCTACAACTACCTGAAGGGTGGTTGGAGCCAGGAGGGGGCCAGCTTCTTTTCCTTGGTGTCAGGCAGCAGGACTAGAGGAAATGGTTTCAAGCTGCACCAGGGGAGGTTCAGGCTGGATATTAGGAAATATTTCTTCACAGAGAGGGCTATCAAACATTGGAATGGTCTGCCCAGGGCAGTGATGGAGCCAGTGTCCCTGCAGGGTGTTTAAGCAGCATGTGTACTTGGTGCTTAGGGATATGGTTTAGTGTTGACCCTTCAGTGATAGGTTGAGGGTTGGACTGGATGATCTTTGAGGTCTCTTCCAACCAGATGTTTTCTGTGATTCTGGATATGGCTACACACACAGAATGATCAAATCAGCCAGTTAGGTCTGTTTGGAAGACTGAAGAGAAGCAGGCAGGAACATGGTGGAGTTTGTATGGTTCTCAAACAGGGACTTGTGAGTTTCAGGATTCAGAAAGAGAATTCAGGTTTGTAATGTAACTTTCTGATTATCTTTTGTTTCCAAAATCTGTTTGATATACCATCATGAGTAAATAATGCATAGTGAGACATCTTAACTGCCCTATGCAGATTAGTAAGGGCTTGTATGTGATAGATTTTTATGAACCGTGTGTCTCATCAGTAGTTATTAAAATATTGAGTGTTGTTGAAAGGAAAGCATCTGTAAGTTACTATGTCATTCATCATTTGGCAAATACATATTCTCTGACTTAGTATTTTGCAGAGGAGCTAACAGAATCTCTACCATTTCCAGACTCAAGAAAGTAGCTAGCACTATCCAAGCTCCTTTATTCCTTAAGCCTGACTTAAAGGAAGCGTCTGGAGTTAGAGGAGCAGTACCATAAAAATCAACAAGAGGAGATAAACTGAATCAATATTTCTATTCCTGCTTGGATTTTGCTTTCATCCTTCTCTTGTTCCCATGTAGGGATGTTCTTCCTGTGTCACAAAGTGGGCAGTGTCTCTCAGACCCCACAGGGGTGCACAGGGGCTTGTCTTCTTTTCTGCCTTTCTGTTCACTATTAGTTCTGATGGGTTGTTTGCTGATTTTACTTCCACGGCTTCAGCCTAGACTGTAGTTTATAACCAGTGTCTAGCAGATTGGTTGTAAATGTTCATTTGGCACTGGGCAAGCTCATTCCCTAGGCACCTTGCTGAAGGGCCACATGTTTACATCAAACACCAGTGAGCTGGTTAGGAAACACAGGGTTTGGAGATACATTAGGGCAGGTGACATAACACCAATAAGTTTGTGCAGAGGTACTGTGAACTGTTGTGGCATGTGTCACAGAAATGCTTCAGTGCTTCTCACTGTTCCAGAGTTCCAAGCAACATTTAGAGCTTTGATAGGACTTACTGCATTTATCTGCTGCTGCCAGGGGTGTTTTCCCTCCCATTTAAGTAACACTTCATTCCTGAAACAAAAGGAGCACACCTTAAATGTTATACTCCAATTTTTTTAGTTTCGTCTTCAACATAACATTGATATTCCTCTTTACATTTAATGAAGCCCTTACTGGCTGGATGGAAGCTGTGTAACAAAATAAATTGCTCCTGCTTTTGCTGTTGAAGCTGTTTGAACCTGACCCTGTCTCCTCTGGCTATTTAGCAGTAGCTCTCTTGATTAAGCTTTATTTTGGTTTGTGTTCAGAAGCACATTATTTTCTTTACTAGGTGAGAAAATACCTTTTTTCCCCCTTCTTTTCTTGTTCAATCTTGCTCTTTTCTATTAGAGCTGAAAGCATAAAGAAATACACTCTCCTTTAGTAACAATAGCAGATGTCTGTGTTGGGGGAGATTTTTGTTACCTTCTGGAGTTTATAGTATCTCATCTGGTATATTGATTATTGGCTGCTGGACCAAGGTCACTGATAGGAAACAAACCTGAGTTAAAAATACCCTCATAAAGGACACTTTAAAGCAGCTCTTTTGAAAGTTTGGTACAAGCAAAACAAATTAAAACAAAATAACCCACCCCAAAACCAAACCAACCAAACCAAAACCCCAAACAGACAAAACCCCCCTTTTTCTTTAAGACTTACAGAAATAACCTTGATTGATTGGAAATCAGCCTGCAGTAAGTGCCACAGTAACTGTCAGAGCTGCTGAGCTTCCTGTGTTTCTTTGTAATGTATTATCCTTCTGCAAAAGGGGCATTGTGCATCTTACCTTCTCTGTATGTTACAGCACATCAGTGGAGCAGGGAGGCTCTGCAGCTATGAGCAGCAGTTAGTGAGAGCATTCTTCATGTTCTTCACTTCTGTCTTTCCTTTATATTCTTCCCAGTAGTGAAGAACTTCACTCCTACTTTCTTCCCAGTGCTGTAAATTTGACAGCAGAGTGTTTTGTTCGAATATCTCCAGTACAGCTTGGTGCTTTGCTGTGCTGGTAGGCTTAAACTGGGTTGTGTTATTTAAGCAAACAGTGACCAGTTTAATCGTTTAAGGGTTGTCTTTCTCCTCTAGAGCAATTCACAATCTACTGCCTTCTCCCTGCTGTCTTCTTTTCTGAGAGCCTCACAGAGGTGGGCAGAGACATGGTATTACTGTGGGTTTATGTGTGATTTAGACACCCTGTTCAGTCTGCTCCTTGTTAATCTCTGTCTCCTGAGACCAGTCCCAGCAGAGATGAGGAACAGGCTGAATCGTTGTATCTTGAGGCCAGAAGGAACTCAAGAGGTTGTCATTCCTGCATCAGGAGAGGATGTTTGCATATCCTCTTCTTAAAGCCTTTCAAAGCTGAAGATTTCATCACCACCTCTGCTCATTTATTTAGTGTTTAATTATTTCCTCAGTATCAAGGGTCTGTTTTCTTTTTTGTAGTTTAAGCCTATTATGTCTTGTCACGTCTAGTAAGCACACAGAGAACAAATTCTTTTATTTCCTCTTGAGAGTGGAAAGTACCTGTCTGCCTCAGCCCCTCTCTGTCTTATTTTCTTTAGGCCAATCTCTTTTCATGTCTTTCACAGTTGCTTAATCCCTGCTCACTCCAGTTATTTGATCCAGTCTTGCTTGAGATGTGCTGCCCAGACGCACTCTCACAATATTCCAGCTGGAGACTGTCAGAGTGGACATTGCAAGTAGAGGATTACTGTAAAGTGTTTGTTGGCTGCACTCTTGTTTTTATAACCCAGTGTGATATTCTGGTTTTGGCAGTTTTTGCAACAGGCAGCTTCAGTGATTCATGTTCGTTTGATGATCTGTAACAATGTCAGGATCCTTTACTGCAGAGATGTGTCTAATGCCTTCTGGTATTTTGAATGATTTTGACATCTTGCTCGCAGCTACTTTGCAGAAGGCACTGTAGTCCCTCACCATCACGTGGCTAAATGTTTATCCATCAAGTGGCCATCACAGTCTCACAGTATATCAGGGGCTGGAAGGGACCTCCAGAGATCATCAGGTCCAACTCCCCTGCCAAAGCAGGATCACTTGTGGTAGTCCACACAGGAATGCATCCAGGGGGGTTTTGAAAGTCTCCAGAGAAGGAGACTCCACAACCTCTCTGGGCAGCCTGTTCCAGTGTTCCATCACCCTCACTGTAAAGAAGTTTCTCCTCATGTTGAGGTGAAATCTTCTGTGTTTGAATTTGAACCCATTGTTCCTTGTCCTATTACTGTGAACCACTGAAAAGAACTTGGCCCTCTCCTCCTGACACCCACCCCTCAGATATTGATAGATATTGATCAGATCCCTTCTCAGCCTTCTCTTCTCAAGACTAAACAGCCCCAGGGCTCTCAGTCTCTCTTCTCAGAGGAGATGCTCAAGTCCCCTAATCATCCCCGTGGCTCTCCATTGGATTCTCTCCAGCAGGTCTCTGTCTAATGCTAGCTTCCCTAGGACTCTGTGACTGAATGCCAAAAGGAGATGCAGACTTCCAAAAGTATTTCCATCACCTTCCTGGAGAGCCTCTGTGCAGCACCGGTGCAATACCTTCTGGGGTCTCCTGCATTACTGGTTTGTCTCTGAGGATTGTCTTTGCTCCTCCCTCATCACACAGCAGAAATACAGGAACATATTCATGATGTTGTGCATGCTGGATAGGTTTGTCAAATGAAGCCTGTCCCATCAGTCATGCTGAATGCCATTAGCTGAAAATCTCAGTGGGCAAGACCAGCTTTTCATTATGTATGTACACAGTGCGAGTCTATAACTGGCCTGTCTTTGGCCAGGGAGTACAGATCTTCCGTTGCTGCCACTCCTGCTAGCAAATTTATCAGCAGGCTTCACCATATATTTTTTGCAAAACTAAGAGTTGCTTCTCTTTGAAAACATGGTGCCAGAGAGATTGATGAGGTAATTGTAAGAATGTAGTAAAAAGGTAGAGAAATGCTTCCTTTCAAAAAGAACGTGCTCCCAGTTTAAATTGTTAGTCATTAACATGAAATCATTTGTCCTATTCAGAGATAAAGTTGGGCACACGAATTGATCTAAGTAGAAGTTTCTTTAAAAAAAATCTGGAGGATACAATATTTTAAAATTTATTTCTTCTCTTGTTCCATTTAATAGAAGCTTACAATCTTCTTTAATCCTTTTCTGTTGTTGATTGAACTGTTGGCTTATGACAGTTCTGCCAGAAGCTGAACAATTCAGACACTAAACTCCTTTTCTGTACAGTTTATTTTGTGGGGGGTTTGTCTTGAATGCTTCTCTTTCAACTCTTCTATTTCTCTATGTCAAACTGACCTGAAAAAAAAAAAAAAACAAAACACCATATTTGTATCTAGTCAGCTAAAATTGCTCAAAAATAATTAGGACTTTTCCAAACAGAAAACATATCAAATTGAACTTCCTTTGGGAACATGCCTCACTGCCTGCCCTGAGCGAACACACTGATGTTATTAGCTTTTGGGTCTTCTTTCTCTGCTTTTTTTTCTATGTACTAGAGAAAAGAACAGAGAGAGCCAGGTGCAGCTACCCACCTTATTGTTTCCCTTCCCCTTTTATATTCTCTTCATGGATGCATTAACGCAGTGGTTGAAATAAGTAGATATCCAACATTATGCTGTGTTGGCCCTTCTGAATTACAGACAGATTGCTATCCCAGAGGGATTTCTAAATTTTCATCATGGCATTCTTAGAGCTCAGCTTTGGCCACTCGATAAGGAAATATGTCTTGTTCAATGAAGCTGAAGAGAAATTAAATTTTTCTGAAAATTAGGGTTATCTTATTTCTGTGGTATACTTACACAGAAAGAATTCTTCAGGGTATCTTTGAATCTTCAGTGCAGTGTGGCTCCAATGTCAGTGCTTGCAGTGAAGATCTGTCACATTAGGGGATGCTCACCTCTTGCCTGCATGACTCCCAGTAGTTTTGTGATGAGTTATCTTGCAGGGTGGTGTGGGATTTTAATACAATAATCTGTTACATTAGCAGGAGTATGTCGTGTCAGGGGTAAACCATCCCGGCCAAAAGAGAAGCCACAAATCCCAGGGCATTAAAATTCAGTAAACATAAAAATTATGTAGGCTTAAGATATTGAATTAGCTTTGAGAGCTAGTGCCTTTTTTTTTTTTTTTTAAGGCTTACTTCCTTCTCAGTGTTGACTTCAAACTCCAATACAACTAACTCCACACTTTGAAGAATATGCTGTAACACTGGGGAAAAAAATGAACCAACCAACCAAACACACACAAAACCCCCCAAACCCAAAAACCCCCAAACTTGTAAAACTAGACTAAGTGTACAAGTCAGGGCTTTTTTTTTTTTAGGGTGGGAAGAGGCAATCAGGTTTGGCAGGCTGGGAGTTAAGGCTGGAGTATGCAGGGTGTCTTAGACGTGAACTTCCAAAGGCCTTTGGAGAATGCCAGGAGAGCTGTGCCGAGTTAGAATCATAGAATCAGTCAGGGTCGGAAGGGACCTCAAGGATCATCTAGTTCCAACCCCCCTGCCATGGGCAGGGACACCTCATACTACATCCAGCCTGGCCTTAAACACCTCCAGGGATGGGGCCTCAACCACCTCCCTGGACAACCCATTCCAGGCTCTCACCGCTCTCATGGGGAAGAACTTCTTCCTCATGTCCAGCCTGAATCTCCCCACTTCCAGCTTTGTTCCATTCCCCCTAGTCCTGTCACTACCTGATAACCTAAAAAGTCCCTTCCCAGCTTTCTTGTAGCCCCCTTCAGATACTGGAAGGCCACAAGAAGGTCACCTTGGAGCCTTCTCTTTTCCAGACTGAACAGCCTCAACTCTTTCAGTCTGTCCTCATAGGAGAGGAGCTCCAGCCCTCTGATCATCCTCATGGCCCTTCTCTGGACACATTCCAGCATGTCCATAGCTTTCTTGTAATAGGGGCTGAAGAACTGGACACAGTACTCCAGGTGGGGTCTCACCAGAGTGGATTAGAGGGCGAGAATCACCTTCCTCAACCTGCTGGCTACACTTCTCCTGATGTAGCCCAGGCTCTGGTTGGCTTTCTGGGCTACAAGTGCACACTGCACATTTCTCTTTGAGCATGCTTCAAGGTTAGATGCCACTGAATGTTGCTGGCTTCATAACAGTGCTGGGTTAGTAGCGATTTAGGCTGCTTCACCATACATCTTATTTCCCAGTCAATATAACTTGAGTTTAAAACTCAAGTTTAGCCATTCACTGCTTACTCATAATTTATACAACTGTGGATTTTAAGTAGTAAACTTAAGTGTTTCCCCCATGGTTCCTGGAACAACAGCTAAAAGTGCCTGCTCTGCAACAAGTTTTGGTTTGATATTGGCAATAATACCTTTTTCTAAGCCAGAGAATTACTGTCTCACATTTGAATTGAAAGCTGCCATTTACTTTTAGTGGGGAGACAGAGAACCTGTTTGATTTATCCTCTGTATGAAAGTAGTAAAAGTAAGCAGTGGAGCTCTTCAAGGCAAAATATCCTTTTGCTAGAGAAAATCTATTATTTGCCTTGCATAATTTCACTTGAGTTTTGTACTTTGGTTTTGTCTGTAAGTCCTGTAAGACCCTCTGATCCCTCCCCTCGCTTAACATCTAGGGAGATGGGGCAGAATGCTGGACAAAACACCTGATCAGCTGAGAAAGGTGGTCAGTGTTTGAACAAGGAAATTGTGAGGGCTATACAGAAAATGATGAGAGGGTTCTTCATAGCTGTTATCCACGAAAAAAATCTTAAGTGTATGTGTCCTCAGAATAAAGCTGATTATTCCAGGCTCCTGCCATCAGGAAACAGTGGCTTCTCTACCTGGGTTTTTTTTGTTCTTTCCACCACTAAGAATTCTCTTTGGCAGGTCTGCCTGGCTTTGTGTGTGTGCAAGCCCATTTACAGCAGGAGAGGGAAAGCTAATCCCAACTGAATTTCAGTCACCTTTGCCTTCTGGGATATATAGAATTTCCCTTGAAGTTTGTACAGAGTCTGTGGTGGGCACAAAACAGACCTACTGGCTCCTTTGATACTTTCAAGCCTCTGCTCTATCAATTGTCCAGGCTTTTGGTTTATTTCCAAGTTCATTCTAACATTCTGGTTTTGATGTAGAGACCCTGATGTTATTTTGATCTTTTATCTTGCTGAAACTTTATTTCATTGTGTTTCTTCCTAGTGGTAAAGTTGGTTAGGAGTGAAATGATTATTTCAGGCTAAAGGTTGCAGTGAGCATGAGAGGATTTTTTAGATTCTGGGGCACCTCGATGGTCTGGCAGATCTGGAGCTTCATTTTAGGAAGTATCTCTCCTGCCTAAGGCCAAGTGCTGAAATTGAGACTATTTTAGACTTGGATGCTAAAAAGTGTTGGAGGGGAGGTTTCTGTTTTGTGGAAGACGAATACAGGATTTGATGGGCTTTGTGTGGATTCTCAGAGAGCAAATCTTTTAGCTCCTGAATAGCAGGGAAAAAATGGAAATTGCTGTGTCCAGGGCAGTTCAGGCAGTTGCTATTCAAATGAAGAAAAAATTCACAGATAAATTTGGTTGGTTGGTTTTGGGTTTTTGGTTGGTGGTTTGTTGGTTTGTTTTTTTTTTATAAATGGTGTTGTGAGAAGGATACAAAATGTGCCTCCATTTGCTCAAGGAGTTATTTCCAGATTGGTTTTATACTTTATATATAGTTTGAGGGTGAGTGCTGGTACTGCTATTTCTTTATCTTTCTGAGGTACATTGAAAGTGTTGGGGTTCATTTGGTTTATGCATACAATCAAGGCAATTTTTTAAAAAATAAGCAAATTCTGAATCCTGACTTTTTTTTCCTTCTGTGGTGTAAAGTTTTTATTTAGTTTTCTGTGGGAATTAAAGTTTATCTCTTTGTTCCTTGTCCCTGTTTTCAGTGTACTCAGTGGCCTTTGTTTCCATGAAGGAAAAGACAGCATCTGGTGGTCTTACTTAACCCAGGTTCTGATACCTGTTTTTCAAGTCTGAAGATAAAAATTAGTTTTCAGGAGTCATTAAGGCTCATAAGGGTGACAGCAAGGCAGTATCATGTGATGTTAGTAAAGATGAACACAGGGACTGGAGCACTGCCCTGTGAGGAGAGGCTGAGAGCCCTGGGGCTCTTCTCAGGAGAAGAGAAGACTGAGAGGGGATTTAATCAATGTTTCTAAATATCTGAGGGCTGGGGGTCAACAGGGAGGGGACAGGCTCTGCTCCGCTGCACCCTGTGGTAGGACAAGGGGCAATGGATAGAAACTCCAGCACAGGAGGTTCCACTTCAACATGAGGAGGAACTTCTTTACTGTAAGGGTCCCAGAGCACTGGAACAGGCTCCTCAGAAAGGTTGTGGAGTCTCCTTCTCTGGAGACTTTCAAGCCCCATCTGGATGCATTCCTGTGTGACCTGTGCTGGATTCTCTGTTCCTGCTCTGGCAGGGGGGTTGGACTTGATGATCTCCCTTTCAACCCCTAACATCCTGTGATCCTGTGAACAACCTTTCTAGGTTAATATGGCTTTTTTCTTTCTATTTTTTTAACTTTAAAAGATATATATATATATAAATTCAACAAAAATAGAATAAATATACTTTCTTCTCTGAGTCGCACACAGGCAAACAGCCCCTGCACTTGGCAGTCCCTCTGATTTTGTTCCCTTCACTTCTGTGCTTGGTTTTGCCTCTCCCTCCTGCCCCTCAGAGCTCAAAAGTGTTTTGCATTGAGGCATTATTCCTAGGCTCCAAGGGTATGATACTGCTATTGTTAGTGCTGTGCTAGAAAAGAAGCGCCGAGCTGGGAAAGAAGCGCAGTCAGGACTTGATTGAAACTCCCATCGGGCTCCCGTTGAAGATTCTCATTATCTTATACAACCTTTCGTTCCTCTTGCACTGCGCCGAAGCGTCACTGACTGCAGGGCAGAAAGTCAGCTGCCGCAGGTTTAGTGCCTGGCATGTAGGTTATTGAATCAAAAACGTGACATTTATGCGTTTGCTATTCAGAAATTAAAGTTTCTCTGAGGGAAATAATGAGGTGCAATCAAAACAAGAACCAAGCAGTGCTTGTCACCAGTCAGAAGCAAGCGGCAGTTGAGACAGGAGATGGTGTGTGTGAGGTGGATGGAGGTGTGCGGGGTGGTGTGGAGGGTTATGTGGGGGGCTGTGGAGGGTTGTGGATGTGTGTGGAGCTGTGTGGGATGGGGTATGGAGTGTATGTGGAGAAGCGGAGGGGTGTGTGTGTGGAGGTGCGCCGTCCGCGGCCGCTGTGGCCCTATTCCAGCCCGCGTCGGAGCTGGGGCCAGGGCGCCCCCTGCTGGCGCCTTCGGGCAGGGGCGAGCGGTGCCAGCAACGGAGCGCCTCCGGGCAGGAGCGAGCGGTGCCAGAGATTCCGGCACGGCCCGCCCCTGCCCAGCGGCGCCCCCTGCTGGCACTGCCGCTGCCCTGCCCAGCCGGCCTGCACTTCGAGCACCTAATGAAAAGCTGAGGTTTGGGAAATGAGTCAAGAGAATGAGGCGTATGCAGAGTTTCAGGATAAGAACGTGGTAGTCCTAAAACTTGGTCTTTAAAGTAACTACGAGTCCTTCCAGAAGCTTTTGATGTACTTTTGCAAGTGCTTGAGACTTCAAGGAGTCGAAGGCTATGTGTAAATCCAGAAACCTTGTTTTCCCCAAAAATATGTCACTGTGTTTTTGGTTTGGGTTGGGTTTTAGTTGTGGTTTGGTTTGTTTGTTTTTTTTTTTTTTTTAATCTCCAATCAGTTGCTATGTATAGGCAAAATGTGGTTTTAAGAAGCTAAAAGGTATATGACAAAAACAGAATCATAGAATGGCTTGAGTTTGGTGGGACCTCAAAGACCATCTAGTTCTAATTCCCCTGCCATAGGCAGAGGCATCTCCTGCTAGACCATAGCCTTGTTTTATGGTATAAATGCTAGCTGGGCAAACCTGCAGTACTCATTTTTATGCATTTGGTCACATTTTATATTTTACGTGTGGTTCTGTTTTTTCACCATTGGTACCTGTTATTTTTCCTCAAAAACCCATTAAAAAAATCACCTCTTCTGGTTCCATTTTTCTGTTCTTCTGTATAGTCATGTTCTAGTCACCATTTTGAATCCACTGACTTTTGTCACTTAGATGGGTGCAGCAGTCCTTGTTGATAATCAAGCATAATTGATTTTTATTTAATTTATTGAAAACCAAAGGTTTTGATGGATCTTTTCCTTTCTTTCAACATTTAGGTGGAGAACAGGCCAAAGTATTATGGACGAGAGTAAGTATTTTTCTTCTTTTAAGTATCTTTTAGGGGCATCCAAAAGCTGTTGTTCTGAACTTTAAAAGGAAAAAAAAAAAGAAAAAAGAGAAAGTGGAAGTCTCATAAAATACTTGATTTTATCTTTCACTTCAACTGGGAATAAAATACACTGAAAGCCTAATAATTTACTTGTGTTACAGCCCAGCACTGCTCACATTCCACAGACTGTGCTGCTATCTGAGCCTGCAAGATTACTTTCTCAGGATCATTTAGGAAAAAAAAAATTAAATTGTGTGGAATACTTATTCCTTTTATTTTGGTTGTCATTTAAACCTCCCAGTGGACCTACAATGGGCTTGCAGTGGGAGGAGAGCATCAGCTGCCTCTCCCACTACCTTTTTGTATATGTTCCTACGCTTCTACCACCATAGATGGCCGTGGAATAATGTGTATATACCACTGCCCTGTAACTGCTGAAGTTACAAGGTCTGAAGTGCCTAAAGAGGTGTGCTTTTGCTGTGAGGAAAATAACAGAACACTAGAGAGTAATTAATTTGTGCTCAGCAGTCTTCTTGCCAATAAAGAGCTTGAGATGGGCATTGGCACAGAGATCTGGGAGGGTGAAGCTGAAAGGCATAGCCACTGCAGCAACCACCTGGATCTGGCATTTGACCTCTACTGATCTGCTAAGGCCCTAGCCCTCATTGCCACCTAAATTACTTAGATGCTCTGTTCTGTTTTTTCTTTCCACCCCAAACACATCATCTGTATTTAATGATCCTTTTCTACCATCAAAACCCTCAAGAGCTAGCAGCTTTGCCCCTAATTACTGAAATTTCTTTTCTAAAGTATTATCTTTGACAACAGGGAATTCAGATCTAGCCACTAGAGTATAACAGAGCTAAAGACAGTACTTCCCTCAGTAACCCATCACACTTCCTACAGGAAGACTTGTAAAAACCATTACTGCAGTCTCTTATCTGGGAACCTGTCTGGCTGTTGGCATACTCAGAGTTTGTGAAGCAGCAGGGCTGGCAGGAACTGTGAGAAGTCACCTCAGGAACCTGCCCAGGCAAGATCACATTACTTATCATTCAGGAAGATTTCAGAACCACTGGGACAGTGCTATAAAAGCAATTGACTCAGTGCTCAGTAGTGCTTGGAAAGTGAATTAGGAATTTCCAGGGAAAGAAAAGGGGGGAAAAAACCAACCATATTATTATATAAATCAATGATGTGGCTGCATTTTAAATAGTGCACATAGTCCTGGTCCCTCTCTGCCCCTTCCTTCTCTCTTGCTTTTAGAAAACTTGTAGAGGAAATAAAAGGTACAGCAAAGTGCAACAACAGCTGAGCAAAGGGATGCAGCTCCTACCATAGGAGGAAAATTGACAAGTCTTCCTCACTGGGTGTCCAAGAGGGGGACATGCACAATGTCCTCTCAAGTTCATTGCCATGCAGAGGCCAAAAGCATAAAGATGTTAAAGGGTTTAAGAATGAGATTCTCAGATTCATGAAGGGCAAGGTCACAGCTGATCAGGCACATCTTCTAGCTCGACCAGTGATAGATGAGCAGTGATGTGAAGTGAAAGAAACGTGTTAGTGCTTCCTGTACTCCTTCTGTAGGCATTCCTGGTCAGCTGCTGCCAGAGGCAGGTGTTGAAGCTCAGGAGATCTTGTGCCATGTACAAACTGGGTTTATGCCCTTATAAAAATGTACCCAAAATGCCCATGGGAAAGCTTGGATTTTACCCAGTGCTTGCCACTCATGGTAAAAGAAATTTCACAGGTGTCTCAAGTATCCTGTCCAAGTCATCTCTTAAATTGAGAGTAGATAGGAGTGCTTCTTTCCTAACACCTCACCTAAAGCCTGCTGTGTTTTATAATGAACAGCAACATACTGATAGGTATCTGTTAAATGTAGATTTTTCCAGTGGTGAATAGCTTATGCTCATTATTTTTAACAAGAGTTGTGAATTGTTATGAGTTTACTGGTAAGGACATGCTTGATTTATGTCATCTAGGAGATGCTTGTTTCAGTTTGGATGTGGCAGTAAGTAAGTGTATCCCCCACCAGTACAGACAAAGAGCATGAATCGCTTTACATATTTCTGAATTGAAAGATCACCTAAACCCTAATATTTTCAACCTGTACTAGCTGTGAAAAGACAACATAAAGAGACCAGAACATTGCTTGCATTTACAGCCAATGTGTTTATCTTCTCTTTCACTATTGAGCCAGAGGCAGCGTTACAAACGTGCCAATTTGTATGTACTGTTAGAAAAGAGAAGATGCTGCAGGCCAGTACATTTTAGTTCCTTTTTTCCAGACAGCAGCAAAGATAGAAACTTTCAAAACTTCTAAGGAGATCCACGGAGACTTACCAGCTAGTGAAATGTGTGTGGGAGTTAAGACTCAAACTGCTGTGAAGACTGCATTTGTACTTACAGAAAGATCACTGCTAAATATTGATTGCTGTAAGGTTAATTGTGCATTCTAGGGCCTCTTCCTTTCTTAATATAGCAGTGACAACAGAATCAGACAAGTACTGCTTTTTTCCAACACTGAATGGAGCTCATTGGTAGGAAGAGACCAGTATTTTTCTCAAGTCCACTTGCCATTTCTTATCTCAGCTTCCCTTACACATTTGAGGAAGCAATGTTAACATAAAAAAAATAAGTGGACTGATAATAAGAATGACCTCTTGCTTTAATTTTGTCATCTCCATTTAAAAAAAAAGAAAAAAAGATAATGCCTTTGTGCCTAGTTTTCAAAATGTTGTAAGGCCTTTAGAAGAGAAACAAGGAAGAGGGGCATAGGCTGAGATGAAACATGAGATGAACATGAGCCAGCAGTGTGCCCAGGTGGCCAAGAAGGCCAATGGCATCCTGGCCTGCATCAGGAATAGTGTGGCCAGCAGGAGCAGGGAAGTCATTCTGCTCTGTACTCAGGACTGGTTAGACCACACCTTGAGTCCTGTGTCCAGTTCTGGGCCCCTGCATTCAAGAAAGATGTTGAGATGCTGGAACGTGTCCAGAGAAGGGCAGTAAAGCTGGGGAGGGGTCTGGAGCACAGCCCTGTGAGGAGAGGCTGAGGGAGCTGGGGGTGTTTAGCCTGCAGAAGAGGAGGCTCAGGGGAGACCTCATTGCTGTCTACAACTACCTGAAGGGAGGCTGTAGCCAGGTGGGGGTTGGTCTCTTCTCCTAGGCAACCAGCAGCAGAACAAGAGGACACAGTCTCAAGCGGCACCAAGGGAGGTTTAGGCTGGATGTTAGGAAGAAATTCTTCCCAGAAAGAGAGATTGGTCATTGGAATGAGCCACCCAGGGAGGTGGTGGAGTCACTGTCCCTGGAGGTGTTTAAAATAAGCCTGGATGAGGCCCTTGGTGCCATGGTTTAGCTGATTAGATAGGGTTGGGTGATAGGTTGGACTTGATGATCCCAAAGGTCTTTTCTAACCTTGTAAATTCTGTGATTCTGTGAAAAAGAGAAGAAAAGTTGTATAAAAAAGGAGCATTTACAGAAAAAGCAATCTTTGGGTGCAGTTGAGCGTTATGCTGAGTGAAACTGCATATACTGTGTCATTTTTCTTCTGCTTGTGTAAGCTTTGTTTTGCCTCTATGTTGGATGACTGTCCTGACAGCTTAAACCGTGATGCTGATGTTTTCAAGCAGTTTCTAGGCTGGAGAATGAGGTGCTGCTGCTCAGGTTGGTGTTTAAGTCACTGAAATGTCTTCCCTTAGGTTTCATGGGATCATTTCACGAGAGCAAGCAGATGAAATCCTTGCTGGTGTAGAAGGAGCCTATATTCTTAGAGAAAGCCAGAGGCAACCAGGCTGCTATACCCTCGCTCTCAGGTAAATGTTGCTTTAATAGAGGCTTATAGTCCTAATCTAAGATGTGTTTAAATGAGGTCATATCCATCTCCTCTGAGTGAAATCTGTGTCCACTGCTACTTAGTCCACTGCGTGGCAATGGAGTGATTTTATAGCCTCTTGTCAGCAGTTTGACAATCACAGCACTGCACAGTTCTGTCACTCCTTTAGCAGTTGGCTGGAAAGTCTCTTTGCTGATGCAAGCTGTGCCTGTTCTCAAAATTCTTGGTGCATAAATTTGAGTGTTATAAAGATAAAGAGTGTTATAAAGAGCTTCTTGAAAACTGTGTAAGTGATGTGAGGGAGTACATAACAGGGGAGTGTCCCAGCAGAGGACACAGCCAGGTTGTCCTCCAAGCTCAGTGATGTGCTATACAGACACATTGGCAACCATGGGCAATAATAATCCTGGGTCATCCTGGAAAATCATGAAGTCTGGTGGCTGACAAGCTGTCAAAGGCAGCATACCAGACTTCAGGTTTCTTCCCTTACTGGAATTCAAGTTTGCTGTATAAACACAGTGTGAAGCATGGGATGCTATTTCTCAAAGAAGTAAGAAGTGCAAAATTCAGTGGGAACACAATCTGCAGCCTCACTGCCCCTCACTGGTGCCTTTTCTGGTGTAACTGTGCCATTGCAAACCTGCCCGTGTCACAGTCTTAAATGTGCTATGAGTTAGCAACAAGAGGACTAGATATTCTACTGGATTTCGACAAAAACAAACTCCTTGACAATCTTGTTCAGTGTTTACAGTATTATTACTTCTGTGGGATATACCCAAAATAATAGCCTGTAAGTAAGAAAAATCCTTTGAGGAGTTACTCAAAGTAGCTACAATATGGTGCTGAAATCACTCTCAGAATTTGTACTGATGTGCAGATGGTAGAGCTGGAGAAGCTGGTGACTCATGCCAACCAAAATGTGGTGTAAATTAAAAGCAACTTTCGTCAGCTGAAAAAGAACAAATGCCTTTTTATTTTTTTTAAGAGTTTTGGAAAGATTTCAAAATAAAGAATAAAAAGAACTACCAAAGGATGGGGATTGTGGCAAAGTGCCTGTTGTTTTGACACAACAGCATGATTTCTAAATCTGTCTGAATAATTATTTATCAAATCATAAACTGAATTCAACAGCAAATTGGGTATTCATGTATTAATGTGGGTGAAAAAAAAATAAAGTTTAAACAGCTGGGTTTGAATGCCCAACAAAGTATGCAGAGATCTGCACTTCTGATGCTACACGCAAGGACCATTTAACCCAAGCTCCTAGCTTTGAATCTTTTAATCAAGAATGGGATCTCAACATTGGTGTTCTACACCCAATGTGCTACTACAGCACTTTGCTTTTTAAAAACTCTTAAAAAAAAACTCCAAAACACCTGTAGATTACACCTGCCACAAAGAGCTGCACAGGGCCAGAGTTATGAACCTACAGAACTTTGGGTGTTTAATTAGGTCCCTGAATTAGGAGCTCCCTGGCTTCCTACCAGAGGGTGATTGAGACCCTTAGGATTTGAATTACTTTGTAGAGGTGCCTGTCTCTCTTCACTGACTGTAAGTACACTCGTGGTGATATAAGCAACTTGTTTCTGCACCTCAGAAATGCCCTGGGATGGAAAAGCACTCAACATAATTACACTTCCCAGTATAAGGTCTGGTCTATGCAAACCTCTCCTGTGGTAGTGGATCCTTAGTGGATGCCTTGGATTGCTGTGGATTTAGATTTAAACCACATACACCTGGGTCACATGGCTTGTTATGGAGAACTGGCCTCAGTTCTGCAGTTTGGTCCCTGAGACGCTGTCAGATTTACACAGTATCACAGTCTCACAGTGTATCAGAGGTTGGAAGGGACCTCCAGAGATCATCAGGTCCAACCCCCTGCCAGAGCAGCATCACCCAGGGTATTCCACACAGGAATGCATCCAGGGGGGTTTGGAAAGTCTCCAGAGAAGGAGACCCCACAACCTCTCTGGGCAGCCTGTTCCAGTGCTCCATCACCTTCACTGTAAAGAAGTTTCTCCTCATGTTGAGGTGAAATCTTCTATGTTCTAGTTTGAGCCCATTGTTCCTTGTCCTATCACTGTGAACCACCCAAAAGAGCTTGGCCCCCTCCTCCTGACACCCACCCCTCACATATTTATGACGTTGATCAGAATTCCTCTCAGTCTTCTCTTCTCAAGACTAAACAGCCCCAGGGCTCTCAGTATCTCTTCATAGGGGAGATGTTCAAGTCCCCTAATCAGCCTCATGGCTCTCTGTTTTGGTTTGAACTTTAGTTGTATCCACGGAGATCTGGTTGCAGCCATATGCATATTCCATAGACTTGTCAGAGAAATTACCTCCTGAGTGTTCTGCCAGTATGGATTCTCCCTTTCACTCTTTCCTCTCTTTTTCTTCTCTCCCTCCTTTTGTTCTGGTATTTGCAGATTTGGGAATCAGACCCTAAACTACAGGCTGTTCTACGATGGGAAGCACTTCGTTGGCGAGAAAAGATTTGAATCGATCCACGATCTGGTTACAGATGGCTTGATAACACTGTATATAGAAACAAAGGCTTCTGAGTATATCTCCAAAATGACAACAAACCCCATCTATGAACACATTGGATATGCCACTTTGCTCAGAGAAAAAGTCTCACGGAGGCTGAGCAGGACAAAAAATGAATCAAGAAAAGCAAGTGTAACCAGTGAAGAAAATACTCCAGTTGAAAAGGTAAGCACTCAGTTTAAAGTTGGCAATTATTGCCAGGCTTTCTATCAAACCTGAGAGAAAAAAAAACAAGTGGTGTTTTGTCTAAAGACTTGTTTCTGGTTTTCTATGCTTCAGTAAGTATTACTATCTCACTGCAAAGTTTATATGTGATCTTGGTTCCAGACTAATACCTGACTGGAGCTAATGATGAAAGCTGTCTAATAAGTACCAATTGCAAATGTTTTCCTTGTGTAAATACATGCAGACATACATGTATATATACACATATATATACACACAAAGAGACATATATATACACACACACAGTCTGACATAGGAACAAGTTACTTTTCTTTGTCCACACATGTTCAATCACATCCCAAAAACAGATCATGAAACTGGTTCCCACTGACCCTTCACCATAGCTCAAGTTTGTTATCTTTCTACTCCATAATGAAAAGCTTCTCATTTCTGCCAAGTCTTTGGTGGATGGGTCTCAAATTGGGATACTGTGTGTTTTCTTGCCTTTCTTCTGGTGGGTCTGAAATTGGATATTATGTGCTTGCTTCCCTTTCTTCTCACTCTTCTGATACGGAGTGGGCTTTCCTTGATCTCCTTCTCTCATGCACCCATATTCCATAGCATTGTATGGGCAATGGCTTATTTCTGTGATGATAAAATAGTAAGTTAGTAGCCATCTAAGGATGTAAAATTTTGCATCTCAAGATGTGATATTATTTTACATGCAAGAAACAATCTTGTGAGAAGTGATGTGGTTATTTTCATTTTCAAGGTGATAAGGCAGTAAGAACTGTTAAAGACAACTCCTTTTTGAGTCTGGTGTTTGTGCTCAATTGATTTGCTGCCACTTCTGCAGTGTGACTGGTGATTTATTTTAGTGTTCAGTGTGCTGGCTAGCTAATTGGGAGCTAGATCTGGTTTGTATTTGGGAAGCAAAGAGGGAGTTTGTTGTCATATAGTAATATTGAGCATGAAAAAGATCAGCTTTTTTGTGTGATTCCTCATTGCTCTAGGACATTTCTAGAATATTTGCTATCTGTTGAGTTTACATATCTACATTGTCTGATGATGGACTGGTTTGCAATCCTCAGTACTAATAATTGCTCAAGTAACTGAGACTGGGATTGTGTCCAGTACTGGGCTCCCCAGTTCAAGAGGAACAGGGATCTACTCGAGAGAGTCCAACAGAGGGCGATGAGGATGATGAAGGGCCTGGAGCACTGTCCTGTGAGGAGAGGCTGAGAGCCCTGGGGCTGTTTAGTCTGGAGAAGAGAAGACTGAGAGGGGATTTAATCAATGTTTCTAAATGTTTCTTGGGCTGGGGGTCAAGAGGGAGGGGACAGGCTCTGCTCAGCTGCAGCCTGTGGTAGGACAAGGGGCAATGGATAGAAACTACAGCACTCGAGGTTCCACCTCAACATGAGGATGAATTTCTTCACTATGAGGGTCACAGAGCACTGGAACAGGCTCCCCAGAGAGGTTGCGGAGTCTCCTTCTCTGGAGACTTTCAAAACCCACCTGGATGTGTTCCTGTATGACCTGTGCTAGATTCTCTGTTCCTGGTCTGGCAGGAGGGTTGGATTCGATGATCTCCAGAGGTCCCTTCCAACCCTTAACATCCTGTGATCCTGTGAACTGACCTGACATGTAAATCTGTTCATCTTCTGTAAGAAATTCATTCCATCAATGACATTTTTTAGGGAAGGCACACTGGTGCAGAGAAGTCCTTTGGAGAGTGGCACAGCAACAAGTTCAAGTTTTATTTTAAAATGAATCCCCTGAGGAAAATAAGTTTGGGTTAAACTGGGTGGTATTATAGCATGCCTTAAGAGTGGATGCTATAGAAATGAGTTTCATCCTCATTCATTTGATTGGTTGGTTGAGAGTGCTGGAACAGGCACAAGAAAGTGAATTTCAGATTTGTTGGAGGCCCACTAAGAAATAAACATAATGCAGTGTGACAGGATTTTTTGTGTAGGTGTTTCTCTGCAGGCAGGAAAACAGTTCAGAGGATGTTCTGAGAGGTTTCTTTCACATTGAGAAAATACTGGACCATTATTGGGATGACTGGAAATATTATGACATGATTGTGGTGCAATAAGCAATCCTAACAGCTGAAAGTCATGCTGCATTCTCTTGGAAATCAAGGGACTAATTTTTTGTACAAGGAATAGCAGAGTTTCTAAGGTGTGTTGTTTTACCTACAGTTGAGGAGCAATGGTCTTCTGTATCTCTCAAAGACTTCAGAAGGGTTTGTTCTAGTACTGTGTGGTTCCCAACACACTGTATCACTGTATTTTCTGTTATGCTTGGGATTCAGTGTTCTTCTTCAGCCAGGGCAGTTTTGAGTAGCACTGTAAAAAACCTCTTTTAAAGCAAAGAAGGCAAACTGTTGCTGAAGGGATCCCTGCCCTCCCTGTTTCACAGCCACCTTTTTGCTGATCTTCAGTTTTATGCAGCTACATGGCAGGTGACACTAGAAAACAGCTCCAGACTGAAAACTCAGCCAGAAGAAAAATCATTTGAATGTTCAGTCAGATCTGCTACCTGATCCACCTCATATGAGTGGAAATGCAACACAAAGAAGAGGGCAAGACTTTTTTCTGGTGACAGCTTAAAAGATGATGATACTGGCTTAAAGTGAGTGGATAACTGCATCCTTAGATACTGGTGCTTGAAAATGTTTGACCTCGATGTGACTTGCTGTCACTAGAGAAAATACACCTCTGAGCCTCTTTAGTGATTTCTGCATTGTGGCTGAAAGAAGTTAAAGTGTTCCAAGTGTTGTTGACCTCTTGACCTGCCTTCAGGTAGCTTGTGATGCCAAAGGCAGTACTGTGCATCGGTGCTCATCTAGTTTTTGGGGCTGTGTGGCTGCACTGTGGTATAAAAATAGCTGGCTTCAGCTAAGCTGTTATGCTGTTGGCGACTCTCTCTGCCTTCTTCCCACTGAGGGAAAGCAGCAGGAGGAATAGCAGCTGTTTCTACCATATTTTTCTTGCCAGGAGGAGTAGGAGCAATCACAGCTACAAGAGGAGTGGGGCTAAAAAGGCAGAGTGAGCAGCTCACAGGCTGAAGATTTGCTGCAGCAGCTGAAGCCTCACTATTGATAGTTAGGACTTCATATGGGCTTCTCTACTGGTACCAGTAGTTTTTCATCATCTCATGCAAATCTATGTAAAGAAATTTTATGTCAAGTAAATTGTCAGCAAGGAAAGAAAATCACTTAAGTCTGTATGGTGAAGCCTACCATGGTTGCTTTTGATTCATATGTTTCTGAGGGAAGCTCATGACAGGTTTGGGTAACAGACAAGGGGCAATGGATATAAAGTACAGCACAGGAGCTTCCACCTCAACATGAGGAGGAACTTCTTCACTGTGAAAGTCATAGAGCACTGGAACAGGCTCCCCAGAGAGGTTGTGGAGTCTCCTTCTCTGGAGACTTCCAAGCCCTATCTGGATGCATTCCTGTGTGACCTGTGCTGGATTCTCTGGTCCTGCTTTGGCAGGGGGGCTGGACTTGATGACCTTTGGAGGTCTCTTCCAACCCCTAACATCCTGTGATCCTGTGACAAAGATTCAGGCATCAAGATTCCCATTTATTCTTCACAGTAACTTCAGATAAAGTATGGACTGGGCCTTGGAATAAGCTGGTGAAATACCAAATGTGTGTTAGAAAGAGCACATAGAGACAAACGAGGATAAAGGGAAGTTAATGACTGATTTTGTATCAACTTTAAATAGTAAAAGTAACATGGGAGAGTGGTAGTTCAGTGTGAGTTGTGTCAGATGTTTTGCTTGAGGCTCTCTTATGTTGTATACCATTTTAGACAGAGGCCATGGTTTGCCCACAAATTAAAACCTTCGCCCACTTCAATTACTCCAATAAATTCCAGACCCCTAGAAATAAATGGATGAATATTCAGGATGACGTTTCTTTGCTGCATGTGTGAAAAATCAGAGTTTTTCATAAAATATGTTTTCTCTGACCAAATGAACAGGTAAAATGTTGGGGTTTTGGGGTTTTTTTTGGTGTTTTGAGTGTTTCAGAAATGATGGAGGGAAAGGCATATATGCAGGATGAAGCTTTCATTATTTTTCAAGGGGAAGGTGAGAATTCACTGCTCTAAGGTTAAGCATCAGTATTCCTACAGATTAGGCTTTTTACAAGTGAGTTTTTGTTTTATACTGAAACCAGTTCCAGAGTGTGAAAGTGCAGCTGAAGGCATTTGTCTCCTTAGCAGTTTGTTAACAGCATCTGGGGAGTCTGCTCGTTCCGTCACCTCCCACACTGGCAGCGGTGATTATTCAATGTCTCAGGCACTCCAGAGCCACTGCTCCCCGTGGGGCAGGTCGATGGAAGGGGGCCACCAAGGCATGGGCTGGCAGGAGAAGCCTGCATTCAGATGAAATGTCTTGGTACTGCCTGGGGTACCTGTCTGCTCCCATCATGATAATTTCTTTGAGGTTATAATTAGTGGAGTCATGCCCGTTCCAGAAGTGGGGTGTGATACATGGGCTGGATTAAGCTGTTGTTGTTCATGCCTAAGAAAATGTTTGCACTTTCAGACAGTGCCAGTGTTTGATCTGAAAGTTACTTCTGTCTGACTTTAAAGAGGTGCTAGATTTGTAGACACGGATGGCAAATTTTAGTCCAAATAGTTTAACAGAGCTTTGGTCTGCAAAGAACTGCAATCATTTTTAGGAAGGAAGTGTTGTGGGAGAACAGCATGATGCAAATACTTTCTTACCAGTGTAGGCAATTGTCATTTTATCAAGATGCAGCTTCAGAAAGGATTTGGGATGAAGAAATAGATTTTGTGTGTGTGTGTGTGTGTGCAAAGAACATGTGAAGATTGTATGTTGTCTGATTGAGGTTGTGGTTTAAGCTTGGACAATTTGTGATCACCTGCTTTATGTTTGCTCTGCTTATGGAATGCTGTACTTGAGGCAAGTACTAGAAGATGTAGGGCAGATAAGTACCTGATACTGGTATGTCCTGTACTTAATTACCAGTAATTCATGTTACTAGTGAATGTAGGAGAAGTGCCACTTGCTGTAAGCAAATAATCTTCACTTGTAGGAGTGAAAAATCTGCAGTAATCTGTCAGTAAATAATGTCGTTCTGAAACATTCATTGCTGTCACATACCATGTTACCCTGCAACTGCTGCACTTACTGCATCAGTGGTCCTTGTATCCCAGGCAAGGAAAAAAATTCTTAATTTCTAGTCCTACATTGACAAGTGTAATTTGGAAAGTATAGTCAAAGAATTGAACTGTTGGAAGTAAATGCAAGCTGGATTTTCGTGAATGCTCTGATCAGATAAAAGCTGCTGTGATTGCTGATGAGACACCATCCCAGTTCCCTGTTCTTGCACTTTCATTCTCACTGCTGTGACTTGCCCTATGCACTGCCACAGCCATCCCATGCCTTGGATGGGACCTGGACACTGTGTCAGGCAAAGGCTCTGCCCCACACCTTGTTTCTTTGCTGTGTTGATCTTGGGCAGGAGCAGTTCCTTGGCTGGGGTTGCCTTATAGCTTCTCAAGTGTTCATGTTAGCACAGTGGATGTGATGACAATGGCAGGCTGGAGTTAAAGAAAAGCTCTGGCAGGGGTTGAGCTTAAAGTGTTTACCAAAAGAATGTTCTTAACCTATCTGACAGAAGACAAACTGTTGGTAAATGCAGTAAAGATTAAGGAAGGTTTTGTCAGTGCCAGGTCTCCGCTTACTCAGACCCTGGCAAAGCTCCCATCAGTTTCTCTGCAAGCAGGATCTGGCTCAGTTCAAACATACTGGTTGCACATGAAATATGAGTTTGCATGGAGCCTGGGCTGCAGCACTTGTTTTGCTTTCTGGTTGCAAGTACCTGCCAGGAGCAGCAAGAGCATTTAAAACAATGGCAGTCTGTAAAGAACATTGTAGCAGTTTGAGCTAAACCAAGAATGAGCTGTGTGTGGCCTCTTCACAGGGCAGCAAGACGGTACAGAAAAACTGTGCTGCTGCTTGGCATGTCAGGCACTCTGCCTGTTTTGCTAGAATTCAGTACCAGGCATTGAAGTGTGAGCGACAGACCCTGTAGTTAATGCTGCAGCTAGGACTAAAGACAAGCATGCTACAGAGCAGTCTGGAAAGTTGTAGGTTTTCCTCAGCAGACAATCCCACACAAATAATAGACAGATAAGAAAGCTATTCCTGTAAAGGCAAAGGTGACAGAAAAGGAAGTAGGAGTAGTAGTTGGTGTTACTGTCCTTATTAGTCACGCTGCTCACAGTTTCCCACAGAAGAAAATGCAGGACTTCCAGAAAAGACTGTTCTCTAGCACCCCTTAATTGGAGATGTAATCTGGTTATGGAACTCAATTTGTTAGGGGCAGCACAGTTCCCCACACATCAAAACTGCACAAGGGACAGACAATTTCAAGAGCACATCTGACTTGGTATCAATTTTTTAAGTATTTACACTTGCACATTGTTATTCATACCACATCCCTTCCTGAAGGCCTTTTAGCCTCATCTTACTACTCCATTTATGTCTCTTCATTGAATTTTCTACAGGTACTGCTGTTAGCTAACGATAACAAAATCTTTTCAGTCTTTCATTTATTCATTATTCCTCCCATTCTGCAGCTCCTCTAAACCCCTAATGATCCTGTTACAGGTTGCCAGCTAGTGTTTAACTCTCTGCTGGGATGTCTACCCAGATGTTGAGCTGCAAAACACTGAGCTGTCCCAGCAGTAGATCATGGGGTTAAGGTGATAGTGAGCAGGAACATCTGTTCCTGCAGACCCTGGGCTGTAACTGTACTCACAATTTGATGTGGTGTTTTTACATTGCCTTCAACTCACTGTTTGTTTGTTTGTTTTTTTTTTTTTTGCAACATGCTTGGGCAGAACAAATTAAAATGCCCTGTGCTGCAGGGATATTGACAACCCACCACCTTCTTTTATTAGGGGTTCCAGTCTTACTCCTGTATGCACAGCCACAGAACTGGTAAGAGACTTCTCCCTGGCAGTACTGATTTTGCCTGAAAGATGCTCAGACACCACACTGAGAAGCAGCAACATACAGCCTGCCCCTGAAAGCGGCCTTTAGCTGCACCGTCCAGCAGCATGTGCAGTGACTAAAGGTACTGCTAGAAGCAGCAAACTTACACATGAAAATTACTTTGGGAGTAACTAATTCCTTTCCTCAGTCACTGTGGTGGGTTGAAATTCCCCCTCCCACGTCAACTATCCCAGACTAGCTCAGCTTGGAAGAAAATGAGGCTGCATTTACAAGCAAAAACGACAGTCTACAGTGGAATGCAATGAATATATACAAAATACACAGTATTTACAGATATGTACAATTAACAGAAACAGCAAAAAACCCTCCTGGCCAAAGCCAGGAAAGCTGTCTCTCTGCCTCCCCCTTTCCTGCCTTCCCCAGACCCCCCTGGCCAAAGGAAAGAGAAAGAAGAAACAGAGATTTATGTTAGACTTAGTGTTCAAGGTCAGTATGCAGCTTTGTTATCTTCTTCAGCGAAGAAAGCAAGAAGAGAAACATAGAAGCACCCTGATAGACTGCAGAAACACACCAGACAGACTGAACTTTGAGTACTAAATCTTAAAGGGTGCTATCTCTCCAATGGAATCATTTAGAATAATCATTATTTTTCTTTTTTTTTACACCCAATAGTGATTTATTTACATTCTTACTACTTTCTGCTCAGGATCTGTGAAATTTTAAAGGCATAGCCCTAAAACCATCACAGTCACTCAAGCTTGTCCTGCAAGAGTAGTGTCCTCCACCCAGGTTATCAGGTGTGTGCTTAATTGTAGCATGCCCTGACATGAGTACTTAACTACGTACCCAGTTGTCTGCTTTAAATAACTGTTAGCAGTTGAGTAGTGATTTCATCCAGAGTACTCTCTGGTATTGTACCACAGGGAGGAGGAGTTTATATGAATACAGTGGATCTACCAGTGTATGTATTTTTAGCAGTTTTATATTTTGAGTGACAAACACCATCTCCCTGGAAATATAGCTGGCTGATCATTTTCTTTTGCCTTTCAGTGTTGGTATTCTTCTGTAGTTTCCAGCTGTGACTCCTTACAGCTGTGACTCCTTACAGCGTCATTTTTTTCTCTTTAAAGCATCATAAATATAAAATGGGCAATCTATAAGAAATAAAAATAACAATACTACCAAAGTAAAACCATGGAAATTAGCTTTTTCAGTTCCTTCCTTCTGGCTGTCTATATTTATGCACAAGAAAAGGGATGCTGCTTCGTGGCATCCTGTGGCACCGGAGTGACTGTGGCGTTCCTGCTAACACCTAATGTTTTGCCTGATTAGGCAAGGATTTTGGAGAGGGGTAATTTGGGTTCATTTTTAACAGTAATGTAAATTGAGGGAATCAAGAGAAAGAGAGGTTCCATTGCAAAGTATTTGCTTACATTGCTTCCCTGAGCTGTTAACATCTCTCCAGGTTCCTGGTTTATGTTACTACCATCAGCTTAGGATTCGTGACTTTTGCCTTAAGCAGAATAAGTGATGTGATTATGCCTGAAGAGAGCTTGTACGTTGGAGACAATGGTTTTACAGAGATGATGTGATGCAAATGATATGAGATATGATATGAGATATGATACGATATGATATGATATATGATATATGATATGATGGAGGGCAATCTCTTCTTTCTGGTAGCAGGTGATAGGATGGGGGAGTAAATGGCCTGAAATTGTGCCAGGGAGGTTTAGACTGGGTGTTAGGAAAAATCTCTTTATGGAAAGAGTGGTCAGGCATTGGAACAGGCTGCCCAGAGTGGTGGTGGAGTCACTGTCCCTGGAGGTGTTGAAGAAACATGTGGACATGGCACCTGGGGACATGGTTTAATGGCCTTGGTGATGGACTTGATGGTCTTAGAGGTCTTTTCCAATCAAAACAATTCTATGATTCTATGATCTGATCCAAATGCTACTAAAATTAGTGGGAGGATCCCGACGGATTTCACTGGGTCTTGGAGCAGTTTAGGGCACTGCTAAGCATTTGGAGCAAAGGTGAATATGAAATTTGTTAACACTAAAATGTTTCCCAATCCAGGGTCTTAGAAAGGTTGCCAAATGAATTCCAGAACTGCAGATTGAAATGAGAATGTCACATTAGTACTAAAAGTGATTAAATACACCAGAAGTGCTTGCAGGAGTCCAAAGACAAACACCCCTTGGCTCTTCAGGTACAAGACTGTATCTGCAGCTGGGCTTTGCTGAATACATAAATTAATCTTTGCCTCTTGGGTAATTTCCTGTTATGAACATATTAATAATGCTAATAAAGCTAAATGTTTGTTGCATAATAACCATGCTTAGTTTGAGTTATTAAAAAAAAAAGGCTTATGAAGGGAGACTGGGAGCCCTGGGGCTGTTTAGTCTGGAGAAGAGAAGACTGAGAGGGGATTTAAGAAATGTGTATAAATATCTGCGTGGTGGGTGTCAAGTGGAGGGGGCCAGGCTCTTTTTGGTGGTTCACAGTGATAAGACAAGGAACAGTGGGTTCAAACTTGAACATAGAAGATTTCACTTCAACATGAGAAACTTCTTTACAGTGAGGGTGATGGAGCACTGGAACAGGCTCCCCAGGGGGGTTGTGGAGTCTCCTTCTCTGGAAAGTTTCAAAACTGGATGCATTCCTGTGCAGACTCCCCTGGGTGATCCTGCTCTGGCAGGGGGATTGGACCTGATGATCTCTGGAGGTTCCTTCCAACCTCTACTGTGATACATTTAATTGTTTTTTTTTCTGGCCTTGGATTTTATACTCTTTACATAGTTTGATTGTATGAAATTAGTACTAACAAAGTTCCATAGGGATTGGGATGGAGCCTTTGGTATAAACATTTCATTTCATTGTCACTGGAAAATGAAAAGGCATTTTTAAAGGAAAAAATCTGTACTTGATTGTCTCACAGAGAGACAGGAATAGGCATTGTATAGGGATAGGCACTAAACTTTTACAAGCACCTCTAAACTGCCATATTTTGATCTTGGAAGACAGCATTCAACTTCTTAAGAATGAGAGAATAATTTCTATTAGTGGAGGACTTGGAATTACTGTCAAAAGGAAAATGTTTAAATAGCAACTAATATTTATCCTTTAGATTTTGCTTAGAAAATAAGTGGTTTCAGTGATGTACTTGTTTAGGTCATACCTTTGCTTGACT